>NC_137929.1:46402593-47602593 GCF_963969265.1 Rhamphochromis sp. 'chilingali' | reverse complement strand
TTTTTTTTTTTGGTTTGTTTTTAATGATCAGAATTTTATGTTTTTCTCATTTCTCTGCCAGCCCAGTCTGTAATGGCTAATAGCTATTTAATGGGAGGAAAGACCACATCACTTTAATATTTTATAGGACAGACAGAGAGAGAGGGGGAAGAAAAGAGGAGGAGATGGGATTTAATTTCAAACTTGCTCAATTCATTAAAACTTACTTAAGCTGATATGGATCATAGTGCGGAGAGAGGAAAAAACACAACTACCGACACAGTCTAGAAAATCCATCATGTATCCTGTCTGCTGTAACAGGAACAGACTGTTCACACTGGCATGACACATTCAAGCTGACGATGTATGGAGATAAATATTCATATGAGCTCAATGATTTCAGCTCTCTACCTGCCATCAGCTGCCTCTACACTACAGAAAATGTCCTCAGTACTAGCTGCTACACCTGCCAGCATTAACCTGCTGTTTTACAGCTGTAATCTCCAACAACAGCTTCTCTGAAGGTATAGTCAGTCAAGGTTTTGAGGTTAGTTAATATCTAAAAGAAAAGAATGTGCTCATAAATATTACATTGCTCATAAAAATGTCTTCCAACAAATTGATGTGTTCTCATAAACTTGGAATTAATTCTTTAAAATTACATAGACACAGTTTCATGGGAGCCGCCATGTTGCCTTCTTGAATACAGTGACTGAGATGAACATCGCCTCTCTGCCTAATCATATTTTATGCATGAGGCTCGAGACCGAGCCCCATACGCAGTATGCCAAAGGTGGAGGAGAGGAAAACTTGTAGGCGTTTGTGTGCCGTGGAGGTGATTTTTAATTTGTGTCTGTACCTTCAGACTGAAAGATATGAAGGATCATACCTGTGTTTAAACAACTGAGAACGGGTCCTGTTCACCAGAGAAACAAAAACCGCAAAAGATAAAATGCCATCCTCTCCCCCCTCACCTCAAGCGTCATCTCCTGAACCAAAGTCAGACTTGTTTATACATATTTCTGTGTCTTAGAGCTACAATGCTAGATCCACTTCAAAGAAAGTTCCGGTAACACAGGCTAACAGCAGCTAATAGCAGCAAAAACACAGCAGGTCTTACTGACGGAAAAATTCAGGATATCCTGAACAACTCACCTCAGTATTGCTGTCATTGGACAGAAGTGAGGATCACCGACTCTTCGACCCGTATCAGACTCCTTTTACAAAGTTTTACAGCCTCCAGAGTAAATGGACGTAGACACCTGGCACATTAACAGCCGACATCAACAGTCAATTACAAGCCTAGGCTCACTACAGATGAACAGCGAACAGAGTTTTGAGGTAACTTGAGGGTAAAAACAAAAAACTATAGCAAAATATTTATGCCATAGAATTGACACAAATCCATTTTATAACAATTTTTTTATTCTCATTCCTATTAAAAAGTACTTGTATTATACAAATACTTTCAAATATAATCCATATAAGAATGTTTTGATACACAAACAGTAAAAGAAAAATGATAGCTGGCATATTATGGGGAAAAGCAGAGCAACCGGCTGCAGCCTATTATGGTGTTGAGTGTTTTTGTTTTTATTTAAACCTCTTGTTTGACTAACATGTTTGTCCTACAGTGCCCACTGTACCTAGGAGTTTGCAATTCAAGCTACGTCCACACGTACACGGGTATTTTTGAAAACAGAGATTTTCCGTTTTCGTTTTAAAAAATAATCCCGTCCACACATAAAGGCAGAAATGAAGGAAAACGCTGCTAGGAACATGCCAAAGCAACAGGTGGCGATATATTCCTAACCGTGTAGAAATGTTGGCCAATCAGAAGTCTAGAAGCCTCGGTGGGAAATAGTAAACAAAAATGGGGCATAGAAGCAAAACAGAGTCCTATATGTGGAGGGACAGTAACTGTGTGTGTATATGTAAGCATTTAAACACTGCAGAGAGTACAATTAACAGTATTGTAGAAATTCATTAAACCTAAACAATAACGTGGTGCACAGTGTGATGTCAAAAAAGGCGCACACCTTTGACGCTGCATTTTCTCCGTTTTCCTCATCCACACGTAAATGCAAAAACTGAGTTTTGGAAAATATCCACCCTGGCAGGCGTTTTTAGAAATCTCTGTTTTCAGTGACCGAAAACGCCGTTTACGTGTGGACCAAAGGTGCCTAGAAAAATCTGCGTTTTCAAAAATACCCGGACACTTGTGGACGTAGCCTCAATTAAGACGGCTAAGAGTTGACATATCATACCTTTAATTGGCAAATGGGTGAAATTGGTGGCAAAGTAGTTGCTACAACAAAGACGACCTTGTGGTTTTTTTGGTCACTACGAAATTGCTGCAGTTCACTTTAGTTTTCATAAAAAACACTCGCACAAGCAGTCGTAGGGGAAATTGTGAAAAGTGCAACAGAAAAGGTGCTTCCTACTTTTGAAACGAACATGTTTTTAAAGGCAGCAGTTTGTTGTAAAGTTCGGTAGTCTTCATTTCCAGTTTGCATTACACTATTGAGCTTCCAAGTTGCTTGGCAAGTTGGTGGAGAGTGTTTGCAGAGAAATCCATGTCTTCCATGCAAACTATAGGCGACGACGGCAGTCTGCAATCAAATGCACTCTGTATTAAAATAATTAAGTACAATTAAAATGTTTACTTTACCGCTGTGTGTCCTCAATCCCAAGCTGTTTACATGTCATAGTAAATCAGGGAAGTGTGACAAAGGTGATGAAAGTCTTGTATTCATCTTCCTCATTGACTGTCTCCTCTGGCACGTGTTTCAGCTCCCTGATGATGGATGTCCTTCCTCTGTTGGGGGATTTGTAGTTACTGTGTTGCTCTTATTTCTTTAAGAGTTTGAGCAAACTCTTCACAGAATGCCAATTTGGCTCTGATGATGCTATTTTGGGATGAGGAGCATAATTAAAATGGAGCGAGGGAAGTAAACTGCCTGAAAGTAATCATGTTAAATTGTTTTCTACGGTACCGTTTTTAGACTGGGCTTGTTGTATTCTCACTGCAGTGTTGATAAAGAGTATTTTTATTCTGTCTGGGTTTTTAGACCAATTAGAACAGAAATATTGAGCGCTGTGTAAACGTAGCCGTCGTCTCTCCTGACGTTGTTCTGCTGTTTTCAAAAATCTCTTATTCCCTTGTCCTCTTATCCTCCTCCTCCCTTACTGCTCCCTCTCTGAGCACAATTTCTCAGCCCTTCTCTTCTCATTTATCTTGCTTTAACTCTTAAGTGCAAAGTGCTTTAGTGCCCTTCACTTTGACCTGCTGTTCTCTAACTTTCTATCAACACACACCCTCGCACACAGGTTAGGTAACTCTGGACACGGTGTTAGTGTAACCCTCAGGAGTGTAGCTCAATGATCTATAATTAGAAAAAGTGCAGATGTCACAGCAAAGCCTGCTAATGTCATCTCTGTTTCGAAGGTGTGTGTGTGTGTGTGTGTGTGTGTGTGTGTGTGTGTGTGTGTGTGTGTGTGTGTGTGTGTGTGTGTCTCCAGGAAGTACTTAGCAGCGTCAGATCAAAGGAAGCCATCTAACGTCTGCCTGTCGTCTTCCTGGCTAATTAACCCAACACACATGCACAGACGCATGCGTGCACAGACACACACACACACATACACAGACTAACATGGAGATTACATACAGAGGAAGCTAATTAGCTTGTGGCCTGTTTTATTTATTAATTTTTTTTAATACGGACTGGCATGCTCGCTTACGTGTGTGACTTTTTTAGAAGTGATCATAACTTGAAGCATGTGAACAAGGTGACGGACGTGTCCATATTAAAGCACTTTAACCTCCTAGGACCTGCCGTCCGCATATGTGGACATCACATTTTGGGTTATTTAGACCAAAATACTCAATTCTGCTCTACATGGGCCTGATATCCACTTACGAGGACATTATACTGCTACTGTTCTATCAAAATTTGAAACGAATATCCTCATATGTGGCTCTCATTTTTCTTAAAAACAAAAATAAGGTTAAAAAAAAATCTGGAATGTTTTTACATTCATCGGGCCCCAATATGCCCAAATATAAAGAGAAATTTAAAAATGCCTGTCGTGGAAGGATTCGGGTCTTAGGAAGTTAAAGGAACATGTTAATTGTTAAAGGTTAGCAGGATCCACTGGAAGTGTTCTAAGGCTGTTCTTAGAGCCCAAAGTGTTCTCGGTGTATAGATGAAGAAGCCAGAGTGACCTTTGCCATTTGTCAGTGATGAAGCAAAAATGTTAATGATTAAAACCAATATCTCAGGCAACTTTTCACCATTATGTCCATTATGTAAGGAACACTGAGTGAACAAAGGAGAGATCTCAGACGTGACCAAAAACACTGTCCATCCATTCGCTTCTGCTTATCCTTTCTGGAGTCCAAGATGTCTTAGGGCGAGAGTAGTGGTGCAACGGATCAAAAATCTCACGGTTCGGATCGGATCACGGTTTTAAGTCACGGATCGGATAAATTTTCGGATCAGCAAAAAAGAAAAAAAGAAAAAATTTTAACATTCACTTATTAACTTAAGTATATTTTGCTATTTAAAAACATTCAACTCCAGACTCATTCCACGCAATTATATAAAAACAAATTAAGGTTCAATATAGGGCAGTAGTAGTACAGAGCTTTGTATCTACCACTCCGCTGTGATATAATGAGCAGTCACATAGCTTTCCGTTGCCCTGGAGGTCCACCCATTTGTAGTTGGGCAAGAGAAGATGCCTGGGACAGTTCAGCCATAACTTTAAACTTTTCCTGCTCATACATGCCTGGGTACGATCTTGTCACTGAAGTGGACGTGCAACGGGATGTCATAGCGTGGCTCAAGCACGTTCATCATAGTTTAAACCCCTTGTTTTGCACAAGGGAATACAGCCTCCCGTCTGCAGCTAAACACCCCAGTAGCTTATGTAATAGCTTTACCCCGGTCGGATTGGCCTGCAAAGGGCTGCTTAAATGCCGTAAACTCCCCTGCTCCTCCACTTGCACCGCTAGCGCTGGCCATAACTATCGCTTGACAGACTGACCACGCGCACCATACACATACTTTTTTTCCTTCTTTTTCAAATCTTCGGATTACGTGCGTGCCGAACCGTGGAGTGGGATCGGTTCGAGTTACGGATCAACCGTGATCCGTTGCACCTCTAGGCGAGAGGCAGGGTACATCCTGGACAGGTCACCAGTCACCAAAAATGCTGTTTCAAAATCAAATCCCCTGTTTGTTTGTTTGGTAGTCCAGTAAATAATATACTAGAGGACAACACAACACATGATCACTCAAGCAACAAGTGGTGATCGCTTAAATATTTAGCGTTTTCACTCCTTGGAGGTGAAAGGCTGATGGGGTATTGTCATCAGGTGGGCAGCATGGACACCTGAGTGTGTGAATGTGAGAACTCGAGAATGAGGATATGTAGGATTTTCAAATTAAAACCATAGATGCATCTACTAAAAATCTCAGACGAGTCTGAATCCCAGCAACTTTGACCTGAAGATCAGAGGTCAACTTTCATTAAAAAAAAAAAAAAAAACTCTAGTATTTTCACATTTATACCATAGATACATCTGCTAGCTGTGGGTCATGGTATTTCTATAAAATGGCATAATATATAATGGAATATAATAATGGAAGAGATACAACAGTTTGATTCATCTAAAAGTTTCTGTGGAACTGCTTTAGATGGACATCCTTTAATTTCTGCTATATTTTCAAAATGGCAGCAAGATGGTTTTGCAGTTGTCTTTATGGAGCTGCTGAAAGTCCGGGGCAATGTTAAAAGCATTGCTCCTGGAATCACTAGCAATGGACTCCAGTCACCAACAGCTGCCATATTTGTCCAATCACCCAACTCTTGTATGTTGTTTTGGATCACTGCTTCAGCTGAAAGTACAGCATTGGGCAAATATTCAGGCTTTGTTTAGCACAAAGTGAACTTGTGCCTCCAGTCTAGCTCACTAATTTCATTATCTGTATTAGCGGATGTATGTGTCTTAGTGCGGTGCCACCAACTGCACCTGTAAGTCCTTATTAGGTACAAAAACACAGGCATCAAGGAGATGAAAATATAGCAGTGCCAAAATCAGGCTCTGAGCCAACCTGCCCTATAGGTAACAAAGTATATGTGTGTACACAGCAAATGTTTAGTTGGCAACTAGACGGGATTTTAAAAGTTTCTGTGACTGAGTGCCAATTTCTAGAGCCAGTATAAGATTGAGAGCAAATGCAAGTACAAATGCAGACATCAAACACCTTTACTGTTTGTTTTCCTGCTCAGGGCTCCACTTTACAGCAGGAACGGTCATTTGTGTGTGGGCAATATCTGTGTGTCTGTCTGTCACTTGGCTGCAAACATTAAAATCATATTTTCCAACAGGCCACCGTACTTCAATGAACTCTGTCGAACATTTAGTGGAGAAATGCTGGTGTTGCTCTGCTCTATTATGTCATACTATGAGTAGAATGTGCAGTTAAAAGTGGGAAATTCTTTCTTTGTTGCCTTTCTGGGACAAACAAGTTCTTACCAAGCATTGCTGTTACACCACACTTAAGATCCCTGCTTTTAGTGCCTTTAGAAGGGTCTGTCTGACAAAGCTGGACTGCTACAGTGTACCACGTGGCTCTTATAGTTATTGGTACGGCATCAAGTTTAATAGATTTAAACTATGATGATACCTGCTGAACCTTTGTTGGAATCCCAACCATAAGCACCTCTGTCAGTATGATCAAGGCATCATTTTGTTCTGGATTCCTACTGGCTGGTTAGATTTGTAGGTTAGTAGATTTGGGTTACCTTTGGTTACTGTGGTTACTACAATCAACTTTGAACCACCCTCACTGTGTGATGCGGAAGCACAGTTTCAATGTTGTGATCAAAGCTGACACTATAATTCACACTGGTCATCTTTCCTCTGGGATGGCCCAAGATTGCACAGTGTATGCCCATCAGTCACTGAGCTGTCCGTGGTGCTGAACTGAAGTCCTTTAGCTGAAACTTCATACTTTTCTACTTTGCACTAAAGATATTGCAGAAAGTAAGTGTTTACTAAAATAATGTGAATAGTTTTCACTTGTCAATGCTTTATACTTTATAAAGTGAATCTGGTTAACAGATCTAGTTCTTTTTCATCCTTTTCTGGAATCTTGCAGAACTGCCACAGCTCTGATGTCTCGTCCCATTATTCCCAACTGACCCTAGGATTGGGCTGGTTGCCTTTATTGCTGAGTAAATTTGGAACCATCAGCGTTCTCCCTGATAGTATTACATGCTGAATAAAGATCTAGACTTCTTAAATTGCCCGTGGAATTTCCTTTTAAGCTGCTTTAAAAATGACAGATGGTGTCGGTTTTTTGGAAAGGGACAGGAGTCTGCCGGAAGTCTTTAATATTAATCTCAGATGAGATAGTGAGGATGGCACTCAGACACACGAACAAACCTGCTGCTTTAACCTCTAACCTGATGTTGTGAGAAATAAGAGCTGCTTTCTGACTGGTCGACTCCAAGTATTGTTTCCATGGCGATCCTTTTCCCTTCTGCTGTCATGACTAAGCACCACAAGAGACGTGTGTGCATGTGTGTGTTTGAGAGAGAGAGAGAGCAAGCTTGTGAATGCCAGGAAAAACAGAATTTGTATATGCACTGTGGCATCATTTTTGTTTTTGTTTTTGCATCGTACTCACGCACACAAACACACACTTGAATGTGGTGAGATTCTTAATGTGTTATTTCGCTCTTAAACAGTTCTAACACAAACTTAAACAAATATAAAAAGAGCACACTGTGGCTGCACATGGATATGATAATACCTCAGTTTATCACCGTTTTAGAAAATTCTGTGTGTGTGTGTGTGTGTGTGTGTGTGTGTGTGTGTGTGTGTGTGTTTGGATACCTCACTCCTTTAATATGGGGTCCAACGATGCATATCAGGACAATGATTTTACTGATTAACAGTGAAAGTCTAACACATATACACAGATTTGAAAATACTTGCACAGTACTCCATCACCATAATATTTGCATGCAGAGCCCCCCCCCCCCCCCCCCCAAACACACACACACACACACATATACATACACACACATGCAGATTAGCCCAATTAAGAAGACTGATGTAGCGCAACAAATTCAATTATAGCTCATTGTGTAATTACGTATGACTAAATTAAAGGCAGAAAGGAGGCAGAGAAGGTAACAAGCAAGTTTTTTTCTTTAAATCTAGAAAATTTGTACACATGCCGTATTTTGCTTTTTTTTTTTTTTTTTTTTTTTTTTTGTATACTGTATTGTCCCCCTTTTACCTAGCTTGGTATTACAGTTGGATCAGGAGTTTGTACAACTGCAGAATATAAAAAGCAGAAACCAGAAGAGATTTAAGTTTGGCCACTATCTCCTTCGAGCTTGCCTCCTTGTGAAATGCTGCACTGCTTTCAGAGCTCCTGCTATTTTTGGATTTCTTCTTTGACATCTTATTCTGGTCACTTGCAGGAGGGCATTGGCGATCTGAGATTGGAAGGCAGTCTTGCATAGTGAAAAATACAACTTCAGTGTCAAACCGAGCCATCAGTTTTCAGTAGAAGTGCACAGTGTCCAAGTGTCAATCAGGGGCTTGGGGCAGGAGCATGGTCATCACTTGACTGTCAGCATGAGGGCGTGCTGTAGCTATACGGCCTACACTGTAGTCGAAATTTGAAGATGGGTATGTGCTGACCCATAATGCAATAAGGAGTCCTGAGTACTGGTGGGTTGAAACACCAACATGTTGACATCTAGACTGATCCAGTCAAAAGTTTTTACTAAAACATGTATTCAACTTCAATCTCATATCTGTCTAAAAGCCATCTTTTTATGTTTGTTATGGAATTGAAAGGAGTACCCCAGGAGACTTTTTGGTGCTGAAGATTCCTGAGAAGTGAAAATAACTGCTGTGAAGTGTCAGTCATAAGTTTGTTTGAATTTAAAGATCACAAAAAACTTGTTTGAACTATGTATGATCATTTAATATGTTTAATACTTAATGGGTTTTTTCATTATCTCTTTCTCTTCCTTTTGTGCGTCTGCTTCCCCCTCCACTGCTCTCTTCTGCCTCATTTCCACCTCATTCACTCACTCTTCAGCTGAAGCCTCATCTGCTGAGCTGAAGTCAGGACTCTAACATGAGAATACATGCATAAACATGGTTATTTATTCATGATATAAATATGCTATATGTGCTGCGTTTCACTACTGTCTGTCGGCAGTTCTGATACATGAATTGAGAGGCACAGTACAATTGTGTAAACATACCTGGTCAATAAAGCTGATATTGTCACAGTTCGTTTTTGTCACCTGATTAGACATGGGAACATCCCGTCTCCAGATGGCTGGTTGTAAGCTAATGGTGTGCCAGCTAATGTTAGTGTGTGTCGTAAAAATCTCACTTTCCTTCTGATAAACACTTTGATATGATATGAGAATGTAATTAGTTCATTCACTGCAGGCCAGAGTGTGAAAACATCAGAGCCATTTTAAAGAAGCAGCTAACAACACCTAAAAGGGGCTAACAGCAGCTAACACTGGCAAAAAAGCAACGCTTGTGACAGAAAAATTCAGGATATCCTGGACAAATGAACTGTTTCTTATATAGCACTCAAAGCGCTTTATGTAACATGCCTCATTCACCAATTCGCACCCATTCGTACAAGTACTTTTATCTACATCCAAGATCTTTCTCACTAGCAGTGACACTCAGATGAACACACTGGAGACCAACAGGAGTTCAGGATCTTGCCCAAGGACACTTTGGCATGCAGACTGGAGCAGCCAGGGAACACAAACAAAAAGCATCAACGTTTCAATTCAATTTCAATGATTCCCTCTGCCTCCTGAGCTACAGCCATGTCCCAATTCACCTCAGTATCTCCATCATTGATCAGAACTTTAGATGAATGCTAACCGGAGTGTTTGAGATGACTTGTTTATTTGTTTTGTTTAGTTTTTTTCCCCAAGAACAACTTTGACCTTACAGTATAAAACTGAAGGTCAAGGTAAAATGCTTAGTCAGTCTAGGAACTTGTGCCCTGACGGCACCCTTTTCAGTTGACACATATCCTCGTTTTTGTTCCTGAAGTCTTATCAGGTGTTGATTTTATTCAAAAATAGTAGAAAATTGATGATCATCCAACATGGTCATAGGGTGTGGGGGTTTAATTCTGCTCTTGGTTAAGTTTTATCAGGAAGGTAGCGATGACTGATAAGTTATTTGTGTGCCAAAGCTCCTCAAAGTTTAACTTGTTACTGAAAGAGTTGCTCTGACTTGCATCAGGCTCGCAAGTGAATCCAATTAATGGCAGAAATTGCACCAAAACGCACGGATTTCACTGCACAGTTTCACAGCTTTAAAGTAAAGCAGTCGTAACACAGATGATGCGGTACAGCAGGTTGAAAATCTGCTTTGTTGCTTAGATTGTAACGTCTAAAAAAAATGGGGAAAAAAGAAGTTCTTTAGAGAAACTGTCCCATACACTACCTGCTAGGTCAAATGGTGCTGCAGGTGTCTCGTGATGAACTGACTTGACGTCGCTCCACTTTTTGACTTAAGTTAAACTGATCTGTTCATGTAAAATGCAGCTTGTAAGAACATCCAGGGATGAAGAAGTTGATCTAAAAGTCAATTAGAGGCTGGACACCCTTGGCAGCATTTTTTTTCTCACTAAAGTTTCTGCTGCTTCCTGTCAGCTTAAAATGCACAAGTGCCACTAAAAGCTATGCCCCCTCCCTCCCCCAATTTTAGCAGCACTCTAGTTTTCATACAGTATTACTCATCCTTTATATGATCACACTCAAACACACCACAACACACCCACCCAACATTAGTTGACCCATTCCCTCAGTGGGTATAGTCCATGGTGGCTCAGACCCCCTTTAGCTTTTGGTGGGGGCTGGGTGTTCCTTGAGCGCTGGGAGCTCTGAGACCCTGATCTCAGCTCTCACCGGGGTCTCCTTGGCCCATCACCTCTGGTCCACTGGGACTCCCACATCCTGGTCGTGGGCGCCCCATATAGGTGCTCCCTGCTACTCCTCCTGTGACGGGTGCACAGATATAACCGAGATGTGTGGCCTTAAGTCTTCTGTACTCTTGGGGGGCTGCGAATGGCCTGGTTCTCCCAGATCCATCTCTGTCTGCCTCTGGCAGTATATTTCATGACAACGACACACATTACACACTCTCTTGCACGTGTACGTACACACACACACACACACACACACACACACACACACACACACACCAACTCAAATAAAACCAACTGCCAAGTTATTTATTTATTTATTATTTTGCTCTTTCTGCCATATCAACCAAATAAGTCACATCAGGAACGAGGGGTAAAGTGCTGAATGAATGCATGAGTGGAGTTTTAATTGAATCTCGCTCAAAGTTTCTGCAAATGCAACCTAATTTAATTGAGAGCAGAGAGATTTCATGATCAGCGCAGCTGTTGCTCTAATCTGTGTTTTGTCAGAGGAAAGCTTTTTGTTGTTCATGGCTGTTTGTTGTTTAGGTGTTTTATAAAAACACACTGACAACGTCGCAAGCTGTGTCTCATTTAGGTGCCATGACCTCTGGGCAAGAGTCGGCCGCAAGCATCAAAGCAGGAAAACAGACAAAGGAAAAAGGAGGTTGGAGAACAGAGATGGAGGGAGAGGAGGACAATGTTAATTAAATCAAACTCAGCTGAAAGGGAAAGTAGAAAAGACAGATGAAAAATGAGGAGAAATATCGAACGTGACAGAAATGGGAGGAGAAAGAGGAATAAAATGACGGATTAATGAACGGGAGAAGAGGAAAAGAAAGGGCACAGCAAGGCGGGTAGGGAGGTGGGATCAAAGATGGAGGGAAGAGGTGACAGTCAAAATGACAAAGAGGTGAGGAATGCTAGCAGATGGCACGATGGATGAAGGTGGGAGAGGTGAAGGATGACAGGAAATGATGGATGGAGAAAAGAGAGACAAGTGAATTAAAAAGGGCAAAAATCGAGGTAGGATTGGTAATGGAGGATTATTGGATGGAGGAAGGATGAATGAACGTGGAGGAGCAATGAAGAGCCTCAGAAAGAGGTGCGAGATTAGGAAACCGGCACAAGGGAGGAAGGGAAGAGAATTGTCGAAAAAGGAGAAGTGGGATTAGAAGAGAAAAGGCTGAAGGAGGGTGAAATTAGTCACGGTGAAATAAAACTGAGGGACGGATGAAGAAGGAAAGAAGGGAAATAGAGGGATTAGAGGTGGAGGGATACAGAAGCAGCGGCTCCCCCAGGATTTTAGGTCGCACTGGGGTTGGGATATATTCAGTTCAGCTTGTGGTCTCATCTTCCCAAATGCAGAATGCCTTTTGGGTCTATATTTAGAGTGTTATACAACAAAGGATTGCATCATCTGCCAACAGAGTTTTGTTTGCCAGAATTTTCTCTGTTGTCTTTCTTTTTTTTTTCTTCTTCAGTGGCTCCTTCTGCCTTGCGCCAGACTGAGGTTGAGGTTGAGGTTTGTTTGTAATTAACATCTCTATGTTAAACCGAGGTCAAATAAGAAGCAGAAAAGCTGTTTACAAGTTCTCTGAAGCTTTTTGAGGAGTTTTCTCATTGTGTTGTTTTTGTTCTGCCGTCAATTTGATTTGTTATTTTGTGCCGTAAGTAGCCTACCGGGGATTTTATCCAACCTGCCCAAGCTGCTTCAGGTTCTAAAGTCAAACTGAGTTAGTTTTATTTAAATAGCCTGAAATCAAATTTGCCACATGGTGCTCAACACTTTGCACAGCCACAGTTTGAAGTAAAACTGCCTTTTAAAAAAAAAGCCATCTAGGTGTGGATGGAGAAAACAGGTGGAGGAGACCCACAGAGCAGGGATTCATCTTCCACACAGTTTTACGTAACCTACAAATTTACACAGAAATCATGTTTAGCTTTGTCTTACAAATCCCCAGTTCACCAAATTTTTGTACTGGGCTGCACGAATGAAACTGCATTTGGGACAAAAGCTCATATTCAGCTTGGGTTTAACTGTGGCATTAATACAGCAAACTCAGTGCCAGCTCACGTCAGCCAGTGTTTCAGCTGGTCCACTACTATCACATGTACTGAAATCTAATTTTAGGTATCTGAGATATTAATAGAGAGATCTTTGGGAGAATTGTGTGATGCAGCATAGCCTGCAATAGAAGAAATTCCAGGTGAAATTTAGGACAATTTACTCTTTTTGTCCTTTTTGGAGTGCCGTTGATGCGCTAAACATAAAAATATCCAATGATTTCCTTTGTAACATGTATCATTTTTCACTAATACTTCTGTCTGATGTGACTGTTGAAATTAAACCCCCACATTCCGCTTGAGAGTAAAATTTCTGGAAGTGTTTTTGGTGCCCATTGCTGCAGCATATCTGCAAGCACCTTTGCAACCCACCTCTGGACAAGCTCCTCACATCATTCTGTGTTTGTCAGATTGTCATCCATTGATCAATTCTCTTCCACGTTACCACTGCAGGATTGTGGTTAGGGTTTGAGCCAATCCCAGCTACCATAGGGCGAACAGCAGAGTAGAACCTGGACAGGCCACTGATCTGTTGCAGGGCTAACACAGAGAGAGACACACATTTACACTCACATTCACACCTATGGGCAATTTAGAATACCTAACCTCACCAGCTGCATGTCTTTGGACTGTCTTAAAGTCGTATCAGTGGCCATTCGTGATTGGGGATTTTGCGACTGCTGTTGCATAAATGGACTGGTCCTTATAGAGCCTTTCTACTTGAGCACTCAAAGCACTTTGCTTTGCAAGTTTCATTCACCCAATCAGATTCTTATATAGTGCTTTTCTGCTCTTCTGAGCACTCAAAGTGCTTTACACAACTTGTGCATTCACCTATTCACGCCCATTCGCACAACCACATTTTAGTAGTGCTTTCTAACTAACATGTACACACACATTCATACTCCAATGGATGCATTGGAGAGCAATTTGGGGTTAGTATCTTTTGATCAAGGATATTTGGCATGCACACTAGGGGAAGCCAGGAATTGAACCACCTTCCAATCAGTAGATGACCTGCTTTAACGCCTGAGCTACAGCCACCCCTGTAGCTCAGGGGTGAGGAGGTCCGAGGAGGACAGAGCTACACAGTCAAATAGAAATGACTGCAGCCGGAAATATTCTCCTTTTGACTGTAGTGGTTCTCACTAAAATGCAATAAAGTCTGTTAAGTGAGTAAGATTTGAATCAAAGATGCTTGTGCGTGGGTGCGATTGCACAGCAAGTCAGTTTGAGTGAGATTCTCTTTGCACAAGAGTAAACGTGAAAATGAAATGTCGTCTCTGATATACCAAATAAAGTTTTAAATCTCCTAACACGATGATCATTGCGATTCAAAACTTTGGGTCTCTTCTGGCTCTAACATGCTTGGCTGAGCGTATGAATTTGATCTTCGCATTGGGCATGTGCTCTCAGTGGACTGTTAACAATCTGTTTTGCAGCTTGCCAGTTGAATCCAGTCCCTGTTGATGGCAAACCCTTTTTCTGGCAGGGCCCGACACCTTAAACCCTTCCAACAGCAGGAGGAAAACCCTGCAGGTCTTGGTTTAAATCCTCCTAAACCTCGCTCACAGCAGATGAAGGCTCCTCTAGGTTGAATTTTGGGGTCGTTGGTGGATGGGCGGGGGGATCCCCTTTTACCCTGTATTTCACCCCTCTTGCCCTTTTTCATCAAAGAGGCAGCACTGTAGTCCTTAAACAAAACACAACAGAGCTTGATGTGGGTTTTTTTTTTTTTTTTTGGTTATCTCTTGATAACTGATCACCACCTGCACTCATGTATATATCTTTCTACGTAGCACTCATAATTCTTATTCTCATGTATATATCTCATGTATATCTCATGCACATATCTTTCTTTCTACATAGCACTTTAATTCTTATTGTCTGCACTGAAGCACCGCAGCAATTTCCTAATGTTGTAAACCTCAACATCTGGCAACAAACCCATTCTGATTTCTGATTTCTGATTTCTGATTTCTTCTAAACATGACGTGAGGGCACTCATTGAAATTCACATCTTTTCTTCCTCCTGTGTTAGTCCTTCTTCCTTCTCCACGCAATACCCCTTTCTGTCCTCTAGTTTACCCCATTTTGTCATGTTTTCCTTTTTTATCTTCTGTTGCCGTGGATTTCTTCTTCTGATTCTCCTCCCTGCTCGTCCTCTATCCATCAGCTCCCATATTTTTCCTCTGGCTCGCTTTATACTATTTTAGTTCACTTCGCATGGCCACACTAAATATTTAGGAATGTGTGTGCGAGCAGAAAAACATGAATGCGTTTTTTCAAAATAGAATAAATGGCTCTTCCAACCATCTTTTTGGTGCTTCCTCTCCTTTAGTCTGCCATCCGATAATGTATGATCCTCCTTTTTAAACTGCTCTCATTAAAAAAGGAAATGCATTTCACCTCATGGCTTAATTTGTCATCAATGAGCGACTTTAGTTAAAAGTAGTGCATATAAATATTAGTGTGTTGAGGTGCTGCTACAAGTAAAGAAGATGAAACCAAAAGAAGCTTAAAATATCAACAGAGCAGCTTTTGTACTGAGATGAGCAGGTAGTGTGCGGCTGTGGAGAATAGTCTGAATGCAGAAATCTATTCTCGATGAATGATTCTTTTCCTTCATCCAACACTTATTGCAGTGCATTAACTCCTCATTAACAGCATTTTGGGGACTATGGATACATGGGGCTCAGCTCTGAGCATCCGTCCACACCAATTTCACATTCAGTCTAATAAGAAAAGTAATTCTACCACTACAGGCAGTGGTATCAGTGCCGGTCACAGTTATCAGAACCATGTACTTTGAACTTTTAATATCAGTAATATTAGCGATTATTTGTAATATTTAGAGTTTGTGGCTATTACTAATTTCCAACACTTGTGGATACTTGGGCTTTTACACCAAAAAGGATAGCATTCATCTGCTGAAGAGATTTTTTTTATCCCTGCCATTTCTTCTTTTGTCCTCTTCAAAATTAAGGAGGAAACACTGCACATCATGCTGAAATATGCCAAGTTTTCAGCTAAAAGCAGAAGTGCTATATTATATCTGTCAAACTGTAGTAATATTGGCATGTCTCATCTTTCATGGGTTCAGCTAAAGAAACGTGACAGGCTGCTAGCAACAGCAAGTATTAAAAGATACTCTTTGTTTATTTGTGTTACTTTTAAGTTGACTGCTGTGTACCAAAAACAGTTTCATCCCTTGAGTCAGATGCCTTTTTTATGCTTGAATGATTCATAGTTGGGTATTCAATGGTTCAATTTGTTCTCTGTAAATATAACCTGGTATAACTTTACTGGCAATGAGTGAAAAAGCAGCCAATGTCCAGAGAAAGGTCTCCATGGAGGCTGGAGAACTATTCTTCAAGAGCATTTTATAAAAGCAGTGGCTGAACAGTTTTGCACAGTACAATAAATCATGTGTAAAATTCATCTGGTGTAAACAGTCAACCCAGACTCTTCAGTCAGAATGATTTCAGTTTGTACTGACTGAGTAATAAGTGCTGACTGTACTGCCCACATTTGTGTACAATATTGATGCATCCGTTTCTGTTTTACTTAGTAAAGAGTGTAATAATTTTCACAGGGTGTAAACAGGAACTCGAATCAGAAGTTTTCTTGTTTTTGTTCCATTTTGTTTATTGCTCTGGCCCTCTGTGACAAGACCTCTTGCTGTGCCAACACTGACACGATTAAGGAGGGTTGTATTTCTTGCTGCAGGGCATCTGTTTTTGTGAAAACCCCCTAATTCACAAAGCTGCTAATTTCAGTGTTTTTGCACTCTGATCTCCCAGCAGGCTCTAAAATTTCAGGTAATGTTTATCTGATTGCAGTTTGGCACGCGGTCGTGAACATTAGCATTTTCTTCCTTTTAGGCTGATTATGTTGTGTTTGTGCTGTCCTGCGGACACAGAGATTAGAGGGGTTTTCTCTCTTTAAACCTCTTTGGTGTGCCCATATTTGGGAGATTTTCATGGATTATCTGCATGGTGTCCTAAACTGTAGAGTAAATCAACCAAATGCATCTCAAAATTTAGAAAAAAAGTCATGTTATTTTCCTAAAAAGAGTCAAATAAATGTCTATTGAAACTCATCACATGACACAAGCAGTGCAAACACTTTTAAAGGAAAGGGCCCTGATGGAGGGAAAGGGGGAGAAAGAAGATATGGTATCCCAAGGAGCAGAAACAGCGAAGATGGTGGTTAATGATGTGAGGAAAACTCAAGAGCAAGCGGCTGAAATGGAGAAGGAGAAAGCAAAAGATAAGTGGTAGCAGAGATACCGAAAAGAATGTGAGTTTTGGGGTAAAATATATGGGGGTACAGTGGATAATGATACAGAGAGGTGAATAGGGGAAAAAGAGAGAATGGTTTTCTAAAAAGAAATTTTCAGTAGCAAAAACATCAGCGTCTAAGATGAGATCATATTAGACTGTAGTAAGCGAGAGGACAAGACCGAGACAGGAAGTGGGAGTAAAAGACAGACAGAGGGAGTTTGATTAAGTACAGAAAAGATGGACTAAGACACCCGGAGGAAAAGCTACCCGAGGGCACAGTGAGTGATGAAGTGGAGGTAGTGAGAGTGAGATAAATGTCTAAAGTCATGCTGGAACATTTAAAGGGATTATAAAATGTGCAGAGAAGAGGAGGTAGTGGAAGAGAGACACAAAGAAGAGGAAGAACAAATATCTGTTTAATTAGCAGGATACATTATTGCAAGAAAAATTTCTAGACGTCTTTTAAATTGACTAAATCCACTATAATTATATATTGACATTTTCCAGATCTATGAAACATCTAATAGTATTTTGTAAAGTTACACATAAAAACCCATGTTACAGTTGATATAATCAATAACTTGCAGTACATTGTTAGAATTGTAGTATTTTGAGTTGATTTTTATATATCGTTTTATTACATTAACTGTGAATTACATCTTCACTTTTTTTTTAAACACAGTACATTATATAACCAGTAGGGGTGCAACGATACACAAAATTCACAGTTCGGTTCGATACTTTGGTGTCACAATTCGATAGTTTTTCGATACAAAAAAAAATGTTCATGCCATTTTAATTTGTCATTTATTAAAATTATAAATATATATTTTAACTCAAAAGTACAGTTTTTAAATTTAATGTTGCTGAAACAACAAAGTAATAAAAAATATATATATATATCTGATCAAGAAATCACTCATCTTTGGAAAAGAGAGTTTATTACAGAGAAATGGCTCTTTCCAAAATAAAAGCTATACTATACGCTTCTTCTGGGCTATATTCTCAGCAGCATATTAAACATATCAGGTCACCATAAGGAGAATCATGTGCTAACGGCTGTCTATATGACTCGGGTAAAGTATGTAGCATGCGTGCTTGTTGTTTTTGTCTGCTTCCACTTGTCTTTGCACTAGGATGATGTCGGAGTAAATGTGCAGTCATATTTCTTGTGTTCCCACTAGTGCTGTCAGCGTTAATCTCGTTGAAATGACGTTAACGCCACAACACGGCAAGTTAACGAGCTACCTCGGATCGCCCCGTGCATGGGGCTGGACGGGAAACACGTTAACGAGCTAACTGCGATAACACACTAGTTCCCACCCATGTAAATGAGCATTGCGTGGCACATATCTAAATTGTGTGTTCTAGCAAAAGTTCTAGAAAAGTTCATTAGTGAACAACTGAAAGACTTTTTGGACAAAAATTCAGTTCTTTCCCAACATCAGTCAGGATTCAGAAAACAACACAGCACAATAACTGCTGCTATTAAAGTGGTTAATGACATTGTTGATTCAATGGACTGCAAAAAATACTGTGCTGCTCTTTTTCTTGACTTGTCAAAGGCTTTTGATACAGTTGACCATGCTATTTTATTAAATAGACTAAACAATATTGGTCTATCTGTAAATGCTGTAAGTTGGTTTTCAAATTACTTGTCAGCAAGAAAACAGTGTGTCCATGCTGCTGGGTCTTCTTCCTCTTTTCTCCCAGTATCCAAAGGAGTTCCGCAGGGTTCCATATTAGGACCATTGCTATTTTCTCTTTACATAAACAACCTTTGTGATAATTTGTCAAATGCAGCATTTCATCTTTATGCAGATGATACAATTATTTATTGTTCATCCCCTTCAGTAGCACAAACCCTGCAATTTCTGCAGTCTGCCTTTGATGTCGTTCAGTCCCATTTAACTCAACTTAAGTTGGTGTTAAATCCAGAGAAATCCAAGTTCATGTTATTCTAAAATGGCAAAGAGTTGTTAGCTACGTCTCCTAAGATTAAAACAATTCAAGGATCTGAAATTGAAATGGTCACATGTTACAAGTATCTAGGGATCATTATAGATCAGAATTTGTCATTTAAGACTCACATTCAAAGGCTTGTGTCGAAGTTAAAACTAAAACTAGGTTACTTTTTTAGAAACCAATCCTGTTTCTCCCTCCAAGTGAGAAAACATTTGATTCGTGCAACCTTTTTACCTTTATTAGATTATGGTGACCTGCTTTTTATGAATGCACCTGCCCACTACCTAAAGAGGTTGTATACTGTGTACCATTGTGCTTTACGTTTTATTACTGGCTATGGAAGTCGTGTACATCATTGTTCTTTGTATGCTGCTGCTAAATGTCCATCTTTGCATATTCGTACACTCTCCCATTGGTTGATTTTTATCTATAAATCTCTCCTTGGGCTGGTTCCATCTTATTTATTTGTTTATATGTGTAAAAACCACAACCAATACAACCTTCGTTCGAACAAAATCATACAATTGATTGTCCCAAAAATCAGAACAGAATTGGGGAAAAGGGCTTTTAAATACGCTGCCCCTGCTTCCTGGAATAATCTGCAGAAGGAACTGAAATTATCAGAATTGGTTACCTTGGGAGAGTTTAAGTCTGTCTTAAAGGAACGAGAGAACAGCTCTTTTACTCAGTGTGATTGTTTTTAATGTACTCTTAATTTGATCTGTTAATGTATATTTTACACATGTTTGTATGGGATATTGTATTTGTTTTAAATGTTATATACCTATGTGGTATGTGACTTTTGTTGCTATGATGCCAGGTCTCTCTTGTATCAGAATCAGAATCAGAATCAGAATACTTTATTGATCCCTGGGGGAAATTATTTTTTGTTACAGTGCTCCATTTTAAACCAACATTAAGACAAGACAGACAATACGCTAACTAAGAATAGTACAATATATACATATATATACATACATACATACATAAGTCACTTATAAATAAATATTTGGAAAAGAAACATGTGTAGTTGTAGCAGCAAACAGTGTGTTAAGTGGATGCGTTGTACAGGGAGATGGCCACAGGCAGGAATGATTTCCTGTGTCGTTCAGTGGTGCTTTTCGGTAATCTCAGTCTCTCACTGAACGAGCTCCTGTGACTGACCAACATGTCATGGAGTGGGTGGGAGGTGTTATCCAACATTGTCTTTATCTTGGACAGCATCCGAGATTGTAAATGAGATTTTTAATCTCAATGAGATTTTTACCTAGATAAATAAAGGATTAATAAAACATCCAACATACTGTTTTACTTTTGTCCATGACCCGCTTACCTTCAGGGTCATACGTCACATGAAAACCAAAATAGTTCCAAACGCCAGATCTGAATGAGGGTGGGGAGGTTCAATTTGCCATGTTGCAAGGAGAGCTTAACTTCTGTCTCGCTAGCTTGCCCTGCGCTCAGTGAATCTGCGTTCGACTACTCCGCCTAGGCTGCACTGTCGAGCGCAGATCCACTGAGCGCTCAACACAGACAGCATCGTCAGAAGGAAAGTTGATAAAATAAATAAAAAATGTTGTATTGTTCAATACATATGCGTACCGAACAGAAAGCACTGTATCGAACGGTTCAATATCGATACGAGTATCGTTGCACCCCTAATAACCAGTATAACCATAATATAACCATAACCAGACTGTGACAGTTCTCTTCTGTAATTTTAAGGCTGGTTATTTGTATTACATCAGTGGCTGTATTTGTATGTAATTTAATTATTTAGACGCATTCAAATACCTCATATGTAACATAACTCACAAAATGGGTTTGTTTTTTATTTTGTTTTGTTTTATTTATTTTTTGGCATCATCATCATCATCACTCAGCTCATAGAATATTGCAGCTATTTGCTGAACTTTGATTTATTTATTTATTTATTTTTTACATCATTGATTTTTATAGTAGTTACATTGGATATTTATATTTATACCATGTAGCACACATTTTTATTGATGGCCCATTTTGCAATAACAGGCCCATCTTTCCTTCAAGATCACCTTCTCCTGCACCTCCAGATATATTTCCACCACTGCAGCTGCTCAGACTCCCTGGATATCTGCCAAGATCCAGAGCACATTGCAACCTTTAGCTGAGGACTGCTGAAAGTTTCTGGTGAAATAAATATTTAATTTAACCAAAGCTAAGAACAAATCATAAATATCAAAAATCAAATAATGTGGTTTTTGTAGCCAAACATCAACTAAGGCTGTAATCAGAATCAGAATCAAAGATACTTTATTTATCCCCAAGGGGCATTTAAGATAAAAACAGAGCAGCATGACGTTGAAGATGAGGACAGGGCAGTAAGAGTGAGATAATAAATGCACAGAATATACAGTATATAAACAGTTTTAAAATTAAAGTGACTGAATAGGTGAATAAATAACTAAGTGAGTCAAAGTGAGTAAAGTGTCGGCAGTATAAAAAGATTATAGAGTAGTTTATGTTTGTGGAAATGTTCTTATCTGCTGGAGTTAAAAAGCAGGGTGGCTTTGGGGACAAAGGTGGCTCTCCTCCTCTCAGTCCTGCAGGAAATGCAGCGGAGGCGTCGCCCAGAGGGGAGCTATTGAAATGCAGGGTGAAGAATGTGAGAGGGGTCATTGATGATTTTGGCTGCCTGTCTAAGGACCTGTTGGCTGAAAACCTGTGCCAGAGAAGGTCATGATGCTTTTCAGGAAGGCATAGTAAAAAGTCATCATGATGGGTGTGCTGACTCCAAAGGAGTTGAGTTTCCTAAGGAGGTATAGTCGTTGGTGGCACCTCCTGAGAATCTCCTCTGTGTTGGCAGAGAATTTCAGGAGGTTGTCAAAGATGGTTCCCAGGTATTAGTACTCAACTACCTCCACTGGCTTCCTGTGGATGGTGGTGGTGACTGAAGCAGCCACATCCCTCTGCCTGCTGGAGAAGGTCATCACCATCTCTTTGGTTTTGCTCACGTTCAATCCAAATTTGGAGCTGTCACGCCACTCTACAAACTCCTGCAGAGTAGGCCTGTGGTGTTGTGAGGGGCCTGACAGCAGTGACAGGAGAACTGTGTCATCAGCATATTTAACCAGGTGACAGTTGGGATGTGTGAATCTGCAGTAGAGGATGAAGAGCAAGGGGGAGAGCACACAGCCCTGGGGGGAGCCAGTGGAAGTGGAACGGAGACCAGAAAGAGAGTTGTTGACCCGAACTTTCTGAGTCCTGTTGGTCAAAAAGTCCAATATCTACAGGATTAGCTGATCATCCAGGTGAAATCGGTAGGAAAGTTTAGTGGCCAGGATATGAGGCAGCAGAGTGTTGAACGCTGATGAGAAATCAGCAAACAGAAGTCTGGTGGAGTACCACAGAAAACTGTTACAAGAGTGATAGAAATATACAACCTGAACATCAGATAAGAAAAAATTTTTATGCCCAGTTATGGAAAAGAATAAAAAAAAAAATCTGCTGTTTAATTTTGAGAACTTGTCGTTTCCTGTACATAAGAAATACAAGGACATATTACCATTAGAAATGGTTGCAGACAGCAGGAGCTATACCGTGGCGAGATAATCTAACAATCTTAAACAGGATATATCAGTTAAATGATGAGTAACGAATTGCAGAGAGAAAATTAAAAGGGAAGTAAAAGAGGAAGTCTTCACATGAGTTGAAAAATGAGTGAAAGGGGAGAGTAGAGAGTGAAGAGAAGACAGAGATGGGAGTGACAGTGTGGGGGAGGCGTGTGAAGGAGGGAGAGTGCTGAGGCTGGAGAGAAGCATTAGGAAAACATAGAGCGGTCATACTTAGCTGGAGAGATGGGGAGGGCGAGTGGAGAGGAGGAAGAAAAAATGGTAAAGGATGAGTGATGAGAGAGAACCAACAGAGAACCACCCACATACAATAAAAAGCAGTGAGCGCTTGGCTCTCAAGTTCTCCTCACTGCACTTTCTCATTAGACTGCAGCCTTTATTGCTGAGTGGCTGAAGACAACAGGACACTCGCTGCTTATTCTGCTGTTTTCTGCTGTTGTCTGCCCTTTAAATTTTAATATAATCTCTGCTGCTGATACATGTGCTTAATTAAAAAATTAGGCATTCAATGGGAATTGTAGATTTTCTCCTTTAAGGTACATATTAATATATACATATAAAATTCAGTGTTGGTACTGATTATGTGATGATTACCAAACAGCTTCTCCTGGTCCTGAAAAACAAAGCCAATGCAGAAATGTGCAAAACTGCACTTCCTCTAAAGACCACTAGAGGCTGGCTCCGAAAGCAGGTCGGTCACCATAGAGTCTGTGTTAAAATGGCCAGTTTTAAAGAGGCTATAAACATGTTTACAGCCTGCAAACAAAATGTGTTCTGCATTATTGGTGTGGGAGCAAAAGGTAAAGGGGCTGATTAGGAGAGTAGCTGTCAGTTCATCACTGCCTCAGTCAATTCAAGGCATTCAGTAGGACATCTTAACATATTTGTGGTTTTTTTTTTTTTTTTTTTTGTCCCTTTGGTAACACAATTTAATGCAGTTATCAAAAGATATTAATTAATGCTACTATTTTTTTTTTTTTTTTATTTAGTATGCTTTCAGTAAGCTGTATTTGTGCATTGCACCCATGCAGTCTTTGAATGCATCACTGAGCACTCCACCCTTTCATCCAAACATGGTTACTTGTACAGTCCCGATCAAAAGTTTGACTGCTTGAAAAAACTGAAACAGGTCAAGGTTAAGTTTTTCTCATCAGAAAATAAAACTTTCTTCCACCTTTCAATGTCCCATGTTTGGTGCTCAGAACGGTCAGTTCTGTGGCATTCAAGGGGACGTTTTTTGTTTTTGAAGCCCTTCAGTCTCAGATGCCGTCTGATGGTTATGGGGCTGCAGTCGGCACCAGTAACAGCATTAATTTGGGTTGACGATTGTCCAGTGTCAGCCAATTGGGTCCTCTGGCTTGGTGCTGGAGACATTTTCTGGGGTCTTCCCCTTGACTTTTTTGTTCCATAACCCTCAGTATCATTTAAGAAATTCCAAATGAGTGTTTTACTGTGTCCCACCGCAGCATCGATGACGCAGTGCGAGAGACCCTGTTTATGCAGTTCAACAACCCAACCACGTCCAAAAGGGGAAACTTTGTTTACCTTTGCCATCAGAATGTCATGACAGTGTGACTACCTGACAGAAAATGACAATGAATCAACGTTTTTGCACAGATGTGGCCTTTTAAAGGCATGTGGTGCTAAACTTTAGATCAGCTGTAGAAGCCTTTTTCAATTTAAGCTTTGTTTTCAGTAAGTTCTCACTCCCATTTCTTCTTGACATGGCATGTTGAAGCTCTACTGGGAAACTTGTTAAGATCCAAGCATGCAAAAAACCTCTGATCGGGACTGTATGTGCTGAACATTAAGTTTGAGAAGACTTTATCATAGTGGGATTATTTTTCCTTTTCAATTATCACTTAAACTCAAAATCACAAAAACATCAGTAAAGGGAGGAGAGCGATGCAAAAAAGTGTCAGTTACGAGTGTCAGAGATTAAAGCCTTTATTTCCGTTTGTTCAGGTGCAGGTGTCTCTGGGTAACACTATTCTAACAGTGATCTTTTAAAGTAAGCTGAGGCTAATAAAGATGAGTTTTCTGCTGCTGACTGATGTGCAGTGAGGGCCTGATGTCTTGGTTTTGGGTTGGACTTTGGAAAGAACAGAGCCTGAGAATGTGAGGGGAGCTTGGCAGGAAGTCAGAGCATCGGGCAGGTCATTAATACACTCAGGGCCGAGTCCATCAAAAGTCTTTAGTAGCTGCTACAAGTATCATAAAACGTCTTTGGTGATTTACTGCCAACCAGTGCAGCGACTTTAAAACAGGAACCATTTGTTTTCTCTACCTGCAGGCTCTGGCTGCTCTGGGCCTGATTTACACCAGTCCATATGTTTAATTTAGCTTTTCTAATTGACTCGCTTTAATAAATATACAGTTTGACAGCTTTGCAGCAATTTAATGGACTCAAGTCGTTGAGCCGCTATTTTAAAACCTTTTCGCTCATTTATATTGCATATGGACTTGAAGGTTAGATGTTTGAAATTCATTTATTGCAAAGACATATTTGCATAACCCATATACCTTAATATGTGAGAGGGGTGAACTGGCTGATACAACCCCTGTTATTTTAACTTCACAGAAAAGTAGAAGATCTGTGTAAAAGGCAGGATTGTAGATCTGTTTAGCTGAACACGTCTGGGCAGGTTCAGTCTTCTGTTTTGATTTCCAGCAGTGTAGCTCACAGTGTACGTAAACTAAGGCTGTGTGACTTTGGAAACAGATGATCAAAAATCTAAAAAATTCCCTTCATACTGTTAATGGAAAATTGTATTTAGTAGTCAGTATAATCTTTTAGTGATATAAGTTTGCATGTGGTAGAATACTGCATGTAGTCATTTGTATTAGGAAATATTCAACCATGTATACTTAGAGGCATATAATTAATTGTGTGTGATCTCTAACAGGCTGCAAAGGCTTGGTGTGTATTCCACACTAGAATGCACACCCACATCCTGGGAGCACGAGAGAGGTCATACCTTCTCTTATTGTTTTACGGCAGGATTAACGTAGCTATGTCTGTTTTAGTTTAAGTGCTTCTTTACATATAGATGAACTGCTGGACTTCCTCACCATGTTATTTAGGGTGAGGGGGAGACTGCCCTCTTTGTGACCAAGGATGTACCTTTTGTGCCTTCATGTTATATGACCCTTTGATCAGCAGGACACACACACACACACACACACTGAAGTATAAATAAAGACCGGGGCAGTTTCTTAGTGCGAGTCTCTCAGTCTGGAGACTGCCCTTGCTAGCAAGAAGTTCTGTGTGTTTCTCTTCTCTGAGTCTTTACTGAAGAAGTGTTTTAGAACATTTTCCCTAACACATACAATTAAAATAACAAACTAAACTAAACAGGAGCAGTGAGAGAGTGCAACTCCCTCTGAAGGGCAAAGGCTGTAATAAAATGTTGATGTTCTGATGTTTTTAATTAAAACATCAGTCTGCTTTTGTAGCAACATGCTGGCCTTTGACCCCTGATCTTGAAACATTATGTACTAAAACAGTGTATTTTATTATCTTGCCCATATAGTTGGAGAAGAAATCTGAAATCTTTTGCTTCTACAAGCTGTAAAAACTTGAAAATGTACATTTTATTCATTTATTCGTTATTTGATTTTGTGAAACATCATGGCATCATTATGAAGTTGCTGGACTTTATACTGAAAAAATAAACAGTTTTGTAACGCTCTCTTCATTACTTTCATATTACTCAGTTGGGTTTCTTGAAATCTGTTTTAAAGATGACCTTTGACCTTGCTTCCTATCAATAAAGGTAAAATGCTTAGCCAACCTAGATACTTGCGTCCCTCAAGGCCTAGTATATTGTTAAGTCTAAAAATTGCTGGTAATATAAAAGTTTTACAGATTTTTCACATTTGGTGTGACCCAGTTTTCACCTAAATTAAATCAGCTGTTGGTTTCTACCATCACACAAAATCTCAGAATGATATCTTGAAAACTGTGGATGCTTCAAGCGAACAGACAAACAGATGGAGTGCGTACTACCTCCCTTGAGACTACAAACCATACGAATAGTAAGCACTTAGCTGTGCTTTCAGTGATTTGGTGCGAAACCAGTGATTTCCTCGAACTTTAAACATGACTAAACTGAGAGCAAAATAAATCAGTGGTGGGGAAATGGGTTTGGGTTGATGTGCTGGGGGTCTAGTGCTTGGACCAGGCAAAATACTGGGGGTCTTTTTACCCATGATGCCTTTCTCACAAGAGGAACCGTTGCTCCAAGCTAGCTGCAGCCTCCACCACGGGAGGTCTGTGAACAGCAGAATGGTACGCCTCCTGAGACCTGCACAAAAGCGACAGTGGAGGGATTTTGCATGAGTGCAGACAGGAACCTTGTTAAAAGTTCATCCTACACTCCTTTGGATAGACCTTGCTGACCAAAGCCTCACATCATCTTGCCTGGAGCTGAAATAATTAGTGAGTGAAGTTTGGGCTTTTAAGCGAGAGCAAAAGCACAGCGCTGTGTGCAAAGATTTATAAAGCAACATAAACTATGATTACAGTTGTTTTAAGACAAACTGCTGCTGTACCCTCTACAAAATGCCCTGTAGATCAGGCGCCTTATCGTGTGTGATACATCATATATCCTCTTTATTGTACGAGGCTGTAACCATGGATAACCTTGCATGTGTCCATTTCATAGGGACATTTCATTTTGTGCACATCTGACTAACTCTTCCAAGTTTGTTTGTTTTTTAAACTTCTGACCAGATGCAACTTCCTGCACCTTCAGCATCCTTTTTCTTATCACCACACTGTGTTTATGTGCTAACTCATTAGTATTAGTGAAACAAAGTCCAACTAAGAACTTTTGTAGAGAGTATAGCAGCTGTGCCATTTTCCCTTTAAACAAGAACTCTAATCTCCATATTTCAACTTTATTCTCAAAATTATCAATATTTTTTTTTCTTAATGTGGCCTTAATACTCCTTCATTGTTCCCCATACAGTCTGAGTGTTCTGTGTACAGTCGAATTTCTTTTGGTTCCCCCTGTTGTGTTTGTTTGACTTCTCAAAAAGCTGCAAAGCTTCAGCTTATTGGGGAATCAAACAAACACGACAGGACGCCTGCATCAGAGGACATTTTACACCATGCCGGCCTCTTCTCAGCCTTTGTGGTTGCAGCTCGGGGCTTGAGGTCATGCTGCTGTTTGGAGGCTCCGTTTACAGTGAGAGGCAGCCTGCAGTGCCACTATTGTTCATGTGACGTGCTGCTGGCAGTGAGCAGCATCTCTGCAGATTGGGGCTGTGCTGCATCAGGCGCTTGCCAGGACCAACTCCCATCAGCACTTCAGAGCAGCAGTAACTGGTGACATATTGTTATCAGCAGACCCGAGCTCTCCGCCCCTGTCTGTAGTCCACTTAGTGTGCACGATGAGGATCTAATGGTAAACAAAGCAGGCTGTTTTAACACACACCCAGTATGACTGTTGCAACTTCCTGCATCAATTCATTTGTTGTTTATTCGTCTTAATAAAGGAAATTGTACAAGAGCTTGGGATGATGGTGTGGTATCACTGTAAACAAGCACAACGATTTAAGAAATGCAAGAGAAGAAGAGAGTGGGCCAAGCGTGCAGAGCTGTGGAGGATTGTTTCTGCTGTAGCCAAGAGAAGAGCGAGATGGGAACAGCAACCCAAAAGCAATGAGACGGAAACAGAGGAAAGATTAGAAGTGTAAGGAGAAGTGAGTGTGAGATGGAAACAAGAGCCAAAGAAAGAAGGAAAAAATAAATGAAGGAACAAGAAAATTTGAAGATGCAGGAAGTGAAAAATGAGGATGTTCAGGCTGGAGAGACGTCTGAGGGAGGCAGATAAGAAAGAGAGGAAATAAAGAGTGGTTACAAATAGCTGCATGCACAAAACGCAGGTGGGAAAGCTGGCAGGAGAGAAGAGATGAGGGTAGATCGGAAGAGGGAACATAGTTCAGGGTAGAGAGGAAAGCGGCACGGGCGGGGAGTTAATGATAGATGGATGTGTGCCGTGGGTGGTGAAAAACTTTTGTAAAAAATAAAATACAAGAGGAGAGGAAGAGGGAGCAAAGGAGCAAGATAGGAGGTGAGTTAGAGGGTTTATCTGTAGTGCTGTACCACAAGTCAGTAGAGCGTTGTAAAGCCGTCAGCATAAATTCCTCCTCGCTATGCAGATCTTAAACGCATCTGCATTCCAGCAACTGCCCGCCCGCCACTGCAGAGTTAAACCCAGCCACATAATTCAGCCATCAACAATGACCTGCAGGCACGAGTAGATCCCATCACTTCCACTTCTGTGAATGCACAATATTCTTGTTTAGCCGCTCGGCTAAGCATGAGTAAGACGTGATTTGTGTAACTCCTGTTTTCATAAAAGTTAAATAACTGAATCTCTAGTGAATTTTATTTTAAATTTTTATTTTTTTCAGAACTTCCCCTAAAGGTTAGGGGAGCCAGAAAGTCAGACGCAACTGCAGAAATGAGCTAAATCAGCAAACTGCTGTTTCTCTGCAGCAGAGTCAGCATGTCTGTGTGTTTGTTTCTGCCTGTGTTCTTACTGGGGGGGGGGAGACAAGTTAATTAGCAAAGGGGCAGCAAGAGCTCTGCAGCAGTAAACATAAGGCTTCGCTCAGTAGTCCGAGGCAGGGAATGGCGAAATTGCTGTGGGTATTTTTGTTGGGTTTTTTGGTGAGATTTAAAAGCTTCTGGCTTCTCTCTGTCACACAGTGACCTGCCAGAGGAAAACATCTATACTGGGATGCATGAAAAGCATAATTTGTTGCACCGCTTGGCTGTCAAAACAACCGTGAAGGAGGATATAACAGATTATTCCCCAAAACAGCCCGCAAGAAAAACAAGAAAAATGAGGCGTACGGATAAAAAAATGTTCCCAGTCGTGTACAGTGTGATATATGTGGCACGAGAAAATGAATGCCTGTGAAACGTGGAGCTAAAATATACACGTTTTTCCCATCGGTTGGTGAGAGAGTGTAACTTAATTAGATCAATCTTCTTTTAGGTTCATTTTGTGTTATAATCTTATTTAATTGGTGACGGTCCCTCAGTAGATGGAGTGAGCCTGCACCGATCCATCCTTTAATATGTGAGCGGGTTATCGATAACGTGTGTGTGTGTGTGTGTGTGTGTGTGTGTGTGTGTGCGCGCGCCCATAAAGGGTTTCTACATTAAATTAAACCGGTCCCCTAAAATAGCCGTGCCTACATTAAATCTGTGATGTCGCCATCTGGGAGTCCTGCCTGAACTTACAGCAAAGAGAAATTAATTGACAAGACATAATTCCTGATTAATTTTTTTATTAATTAATTTTTGTATATATTTATTTATCAATTGATTCAGTCACAGCCTGATGGCAACCAAAACTAGTTTCCCGTTAATGTATTAAATCTTTAATGGAACGATCTCTAATGCAGCAATATGAACAGTATTTCTTTTGTTCTGAGTCCAACTGACCTGCTAGTAAACGTGGAATCAACATCATTGTTTTTCCATCCCTGGTTCTGTTTTTGTTGTTTTGGTTTGGGACCACTTTTGAGCAAGACGGCGATGTCATTGTTTCAGTCGTAGGATAAGTGTTAAACCACAAACAACCTGGATTTATTCCATTTAACAGCAAACTTCCCAGTGGGGAGGATCCTGCAGTGTTTGTCCTGTTGTAGCTCCATTACAACCAACTCACTGACTGTCGGTCTTTAATAAACCTTTGAGTGACTAAATAAAGTTCTGCATTATTGCCCACACATTGGATGTTCAGTCCAGAGCCATTGTGATTAATTATTTTTATTTTATTTTTAGTCTCCATTCACTTTAGTTTCATTTACTTGTTACCTCTCAGACACCTCTATTTTTTTCTAAGTGTAATACTTTTTGTAATATTGTTTGTACGTTTCCTTATTTTATGAATATTTAAACTTTTTTCCCACACTTACTTTTTAGTCTTTAGTTAAGATTTAGTAACCTTGCTGCAAACCAAAGAAAAGCACGGCAGCAGACATGTCTTGTTTTTTGAGTTTTTTAGAGACAGTAATGATGAAAGCTACATTATTGATGAGGTATTTACATAAAAGGGAGACAAACTATGATGTTTTTCCTTCTCCTGGTTCTCCATAATCTGCACTGAGCTAAAGTTTAGCTCTGCATTCACCCATCAGTACCACTACAGACTTTAACACCCTCAGCACATTCACAGACATCAACACTACAGACTTCTAGGCTGGTTAACAAATGCCGCTGCCTTTTTTAAAAATGTTTTGCCTACTTGCTTTAGTCCGAGAGTCTGTTGCTAACTTGCATAAGAAACCGGAATTGTGCCTGGGTAAAGACAATAATGTTTCCATCCCTTACTCTTTAGCTTTGTTAGGAGCTCAGCTGCCTCTTATCTCTTTCTATTATCCCCACTTCCACACTTGTGTTCCTGGACTTTTCAATTCAATTTGATTTATACAGCGCCAAATCACAACAACTGTCGCCTCAAGGGGCTTTATGTTGTAAGGTAGACCCTACAATAATACATACAGAGAAAAACCCAACAATCAAATGACCCACTATGAGCAAGCACTTTGGCGACAGTGGGAAGGAAAAACTCCCTTTTAACAGGAAGAAACCTCCGGCAGAACCAGGCTCAGGGAGGGGCGGAGCCATCTGCTGCGACCGATTGGGGTGGGAGAAGGAAGACGGGATAAAGACATGAAAAGACAGGATGAAAGACATGAGCTACTTTACTACAATAGCTTTTCAGTTTTGAATAAAAGGCCTTGGGGCAGCACTTTTCAGCTCTCTTTCCCTTGAGGAGCAACTTGCTGATGTGTGTTAGGTGTCCCAAACAAAATCAATAGTTTAAAAAAAGCTGCTTGCTGGACACCACACTCTGTTCATCTTCTCACCCACCCTTCATACTGAAACTGTCCTGGCAGTGCCCACTCACAGTAAATGAAACTGCACTTAATGCAAGTCAAGTCACTTTCACTCTGTTACATTACAGTCCAGCTTTGTCTGCTGCAGTCCAGCTCAGCTCAGACTGGTTCACCGCTCTACATCCTGAATCCTGATCCAGTCCAGTCCTCTACTGGTGTGAAGGTCACCCTGGCCGTGAATGAATTCATTGCATAATAAATCGGCTGCATCAAAACGGCAAACTAGAGCTCATTACACAAAGGGCAGACACATACATGACGCCGAGGTCACGGCGTTTTCCTCTTCCCTCCTTCCTGTGTGGCTAATAAAGCCTAATCAGTCTCATTAACGTAGAAATAAATGATCTGAGGTGCAACGACCAAAGTGCTTTCAGGATTTGGGGATGACGGTCGACCTTGCACTCAGTGTAAAAACCCTCGGTAGCGCTTGTGCTTCAAAGCACCATGGAAACGGCCTCTGCCAGTCAGCAACTGTCATTTTCAGTTGACTTGACAATGGTGGTAACTGGAGGTATTAATTTGTCTGTCAACTGTTGATAAAGGGGCCACTGACAGCGGCGACGTCTTCTTCTTCTTCTTTTTCCCCATGACAAACTTAATACTGTGAAAGTGCGACAGTGTCAGCAGAGAAAGCCGGTTGCGTCACTCTCAGGTGAAGAAATCTCTGATTTGTAACCACGGCTATCCACGCGCGCAGATAACCTGACACCTGGTCGTTCACAGTGGACTCTGTGGTCACATTTAGAATTCAGGACTTGTAGCTTTGTGCCAGTGATTTGTCGCTCTTCTCCAAAGAAGCAAACTGCTTGAACTTGACAGGATGAGCTGTGTGTGTGTGTGTGTGTGTGTGTGTGTGTGTGTGTGTGTGTGTGTGTGTGTGTGTGTGTGTGTGTGGACTTTGAGTATTTTAAATCTTTGGTGTCCTGATGAGGGCAGTGAGTCAGCACTGAAGACTTCTTTTAAGCTCCATTAAAGGTCTTCAAGGATGAGACGGAAACAAGAACCTCTGCTATCGCTGTGTGATGCATCCATCACTGACACAGTGTTCCTGTGTTTCAGTTGTTCTTTAGGCTGCTTTTTATCCATTTCAGATAAATTTTAATAAATGACTATATTCACACAAGCATACCTTTTGGTCTTGTTTTTATTAAGCAGCTGTCTGAGTTTGACCCAGAGAGCTTAAAAACTTTATTCATTTGTTTTTGTAAAGTCATCCTTTTTTTAACATGTTATATTTGTTGGAATTTATTATCAGCCAAACCAATATTGTTAGCCAATATTACCTTATTATTATTATTTTTTTTTTTACATATCGGTGACCAATAAATGAGAATTTAAGTAAAAACGGGATGGGAGAAACACCCTTCAAGCATGTTATGTGTCTACTGTCCACCAGAGGGCACTGTGCATTTTTACCTTCATTACATGGTAGATTTGATTTGACAGGAAGTGGGGAGAGAGGGACCACATGTAGCAAGTAAAAAAGAGCATGCCTCAAACCCAGGTTGATGTATTTCAGCCATGTGGCTCAACTGGTGAGCTACACTGGGATGCCTATCGTAAATCACCAAATATCAGTATTGGTCTTAAAGTCCTGAATTTATTGGGCTTTATTTTGTATTGTTCAGCTTTCAACCACTTCTTCTATGTTGGAACTGTTTCTGTCGGTACTTTTACCTAGAAGGTACTCTACTACTGATTCAAATGTGAAAAAAGTGTTGTAGTGTGTTTATCGAGGTGCATGTGTGAGATGGTGGTTTAAGTTCAGTTTACTGTAGTTCAATCAGTTCTGTAATTTCTATCTCTAGTTTGTTTCTAGATCATGTTGCATGTTTGTCCTGAACGGAAACTTCATTCTGCACAGACTGATTTTTTTTTTTTTTTTCACAGCCAAACCGAATGTTAAATTATGATTAAATTGCTGTCCTGCAGCAACTACATCACTGTTTATGGAAGAATTGAAAGAGTTTCTCTTTCAAATCTGTGATGTTCTTGCTGGATATGTAAATAATGTAAATTTATGTGTATGTAGATCACAGCAGGTGGCAACAGATTGGTGATTATTGCTGATTTATCACAGTTAATCACTGAATTATCACAAACACATTGCCAACTTGACCCCATTCAGTCTCAGACTGATGGCAGACTGAGTTGTTGTTGCCATTTTCTCCAGCAATCAAGTTCTGACTCTTTATTGTCTTCTGAGATGTGCCATTTAATGTTTACACACCGAAGATAATGAACTGTGAAATTAGCTACACCTGAACAAAGTACAAGAACTATATCATTATTTGTGACCAGCAGGCACTTCTTCTTTTTTCTCCTCAGTCACTGTTGTAAAACCAGGTCTGCTCATACCCCTCACCAAATAAAGCCCAGTGCTTTTTTTTTTCCATTCTTCGTGTTCAAATGGCAGAGCCTCTAAAAATATCTCTCTGTGCTCCATCAGCATCTTCTTCCCTCTCTGCTGCGTCGCCAAACCAATTACAGCCTTGTTGAAATGCAGATTTATATCGGTGCAGCAATAATAGGTTCATTTTACAGTGTCAGACTGAGTCCTAACCCACATCTGTGACATTAGCATATCTGTCATCATCTGCAAGATTATGTCCATAAGTCTGTGTGCTGGTCACAGACTGGAGCATCACTGGAGTCTACATTTAAAGCCTTTAGAACTTGAAGAACTCCGTTGCTTACTAGTGTTCTTCTTATCTTAATGTGACAATTAAGCTCATCATCAGCATTTTTTATTTTTAGTTGTTTTTAAAGACTCAACAATTATGTCTAAGCCAGTTACAATATAAAATGTATAAAATATTATAAGTTAAAAGCCCTTCAGCAATTCAGAAAAACCAAACTATGCAAATTCCTAAATGACCAAGCACTTGGTGAGAGTGGGAAGAAAAAAAATTGAAGTCGCATATATTTTGTATAGAAGTCTTGTGGAAGTTGCTATGGAAGGGAAATTGTGAAAAGTGTGACACAAACCAGAAAGTATAACCATTTGCCTTAAAAGTAAGAGTCGCACCCTTTGAAAAATGGTGGTTTCATGATGTGCCACAACTTTTACTTTGAAGGCAAAGATTTCCCGTTTCTGGTTTAGATTTTTCCAATTTTTAGGACTTCTTAATGGTTGGTTGGCAAGTGATTGGAGACAAGTTGGTATCTTCCATGCAAACTGTGGGTAAGCAGGGGATTGTGGTAACAACCAAAGTAATCACAAATGTTTTTTTGCTGCAGTTCTTTGTGAACCGGTTTTCACTTGGCAGCAACCTGACTGCAGTCGCCAACCACTTAGGACTAGTTGTGCCTTAGTGACCAAATGTTTCAAGGGGTTGCTAACTGGTCTCTAGGCCATCAGTAACTTAATAAGCTTCGAATTATCCTAAGCAGACACCTAACATTAGTCTTACATGATGCAGGCCATTTTAAATGTTGATTGTCTGTTAGGTTAATTGTCGATTCTATATTAGGTGTAGGCATGGATGTGACCATTTGTTTACTTGTCCTGGTTGGACTAACTGTTGGGATAAGTTCCAGCCCCACACAAACATGTCTAACTGAACATCCACAGATTAAAGTGTTGAACTAATGTGATCTGGGTTTGCCACAGCTGATCTGATCCACCACTTACAATAGCAGCTTTTCTAAAGAGCAACCGTCAGTTAAAAACGAGGGCGAGCAAAGGGTGATTAAAGGTTCCTTATTAAGTTTGTTGGCATCAGAGCTTTAAGAACCAGCTCTCAAAAGCCTTCCCTGTTTACTGCAGTCAGCTCTGCATAACTCTGCAGTCTGTGCTTTATTTTTACCTCCTCGGGTGTTTATACGGTTGAGAGAACAGCTGGAAATGAGCACCTGTGCTGACTGCAGTTTGCCCCTGGCCTCTGTGTTTAACTTGTGTGACTAATGATATTCAGATGTAACACAGTGCTGATTTCCACCGTTTTCATTCTGTTGTCTCTCCTGACTTACAGAACTGCTCTTTTTTGACTAAAGAGTTGTGTTTTTTTCTTTCACACAGAAGCACCACAGCAGTAATTAGCGAGTAAGATCTTAACTACTTTGCTTACATCAGTATTCAAACCAGCAGCTTCATTAATTTGCTCTTTCTTACTCAAAGACACGTGAAGATTGTTATCTGCATTTTTCCCCCTCTCATTCTGATGGCTTCCTACCGCTGGATTATTAATAGAATAGAATAGAATAGAATTCAACTTTATTGTCATTGCACATGCACAGGTACAGGGCAACGAATAAGCAATAATATAGATATGTGAGTATATTACAGAAATGGGTCTATTATGGTATGTTATAATGTACACGGTATGAAGTATGTTGTGAATATTCTATAACTATAAGTATGTACAGGCTGTAGTGAGTACAAGCTATGTACAGGCTATGTACAGGATATAAATATGAAAAACTATGCAGAATATGAAATAAATAACTTTACAGAATCTGAGATATACAGCTATACAGAAATGGGAACTATGCAAGTTGTAAACAGTTGTAGGGTTAAAAATTATCGAATGTACAGAATGATTATTTACACAGAGCTATACAGTAGTGCAGTTAAGATAAGTGAGGGTGTAGATAGTTTCTACAGAGGCTATATAAAGTGCTAGTGGTTGTGAGTGGTGGTTCAGTCCATGTTATTATTGTGTGTTTGAGGGTACGGTTGTCCATTGTGGGTGTGTGTATGTTCAGTTCATGTGTTAACGTGGGTCAGATGTCAGGAGGCAGAGTTCAGGAGTCTGACAGCTGTGGGGAAGAAGCTGTTCCGGTACCTGGTGGTCTTAGTCCGGAGGCTCCTGTAGCGCCTCCCAGAGGTCAGGAGGGTGAAGAGTCCATGTGATGGGTGACTGGGGTCTTTGATGATTTTCCCAGCCCTTTTCAGACACCGCTTCCTGTAGATGTCTTTCATGGCAGGAAGTGGTGCTCCGGCGATGCGCTGGGCAGTTTTCACGACCCTCTGCAACGCCTTCCGGTCCGAGGCAGAGCAGTTCCCGTACCAGACTGTTATACAGTTGGTCAGGATGCTCTCGATGGTGCAACGATAGAAGTTCACCAGGATGTCTGAGGACAGGTGGTTCTTCCTCAGAGTCCTCAAGAAGAAGAGGCGCTGGTGAGCCTTCTTGACCAGCTTGGAGCAGTTGGTCGTCCAGGTGAGATCCTCGAAGATGTGGACTCCCAGGAACTTGAAGCTGCTCACACGCTCCACAGCCGTCCCCTTAATGTGGATGGGTGGATGTGGCTCAGCATTCCTCCTGTAGTCCACGATGAGCTCCTTGGTCTTCTCGGTGTTAAGCAGCAGGTTGTTTCTGTCGCATCACTCAGCCAGACGATCCACCTCCTCCCTGTAGGCGGCCTCATCGTTGTCACTGATGAGGCCAATCACCGTGGTGTCATCTGCAAACTTAATGATGGTGTTGGAACCATCAGCAGGTCTGCAGTCGTGGGTGAAGAGGGAGTAGAGGAAAGGGCTCATCACACAGCCTTGTGGTACACCGGTGTTCATTGTGATGGTAGATGAGCAGCGGTTATCCAGCCGGACATGTTGGGGGCGGTTGGTCAGGAAGTCCAGTAACCATTTGCAGATGAGGGAACTGATGCCCAGGTCTGTCAGTTTCCTGATGAGTTGTGAGGGGTAGATTGTATTGAATGCTGAACTGAAGTCTATAAACAGCATTCTGGCGTAGGTGTTGTTGTTGTCCAGGTGTGAGAGGACAGAGTGCAGTGCGATGGAGACTGCATCCTCTGTGCTTCTGTTCTGGCGGTATGCGAATTGGTGGGGGTCCAGGGTGGGGGGGAGACAGGATTTGAAGTGTGCTAGGACCAGCTGCTCTAAGCACTTAGTCATGATGGGGGTGAGTGCTACTGGGTGGTAGTCATTGAGGCAAGATGGGTTGGAGTTTTTGGGTATCGGGACGATGGAGGTGGATTTGAAGCAGGCCGGTACCACAGTGTGGGCCAAGGACAGATTGAATATGTCTGTGAGCACTCCTGCAAGCTCCCCAGAACACACTCTGAGAAAACGCCCGGGGATGCCATCAGGACCTGCAGCCTTGTGGACATTGATCCTGCTCAGCACCGCTCCTACATCGGTGGGGGAGAGAGTCAGAGGTTGGTGGTCTGGCGTCACGTCTGCTTTGGTTGTGGTTGTGGGGTTCCCTCGCTCAAAACGAGCATAAAAGTTTTTGAGCTCGTTGAGGAAGGAGACATCAGAGGATGCGGGGGAGGGTTTGGTGGTCCTGTAGTCTGTAATGGTCTGGAGTCCTTGCCACATGCGTCGGGGGTTGGAGTTGGAGAAGTGTTCTTCTACCTTCTTTTTGTAATGGTGTTTGGCTTTTTTGATGCCCTTCTTTAGATTAGCCCTGGCTGTACTGTAGGCGTGTGCATCTCCTGACCTAAAGGCGGATGTCACACAGTGTAGGAAAACATCCTCAATGCTTACTGTTAAAGTAAACAACTGTGGGGTAATTACTGTGCAGTGTCTATGTGATTTGTAACATACACAATCACACACACAGATGTGCAAATATGAAGAGCTTCTAAACATTCTCTAGGAGTCAGTGGTTCATGGGGATTACATGTATTAATGAGTCTGGAGACACTAATACTGGAGGCTTATCCTGCATGCTGTGTATTGTGCTGAATGTATGTGGATTCGCTACTCTGCACTGCTCCAGCTGTCCACTCGTTCATCAGTCGCTCATTGTGTCAGCTTCTCTTTAAGTATCAGGTAGAATTAGCTGAAGCCATAAGTATATTTGAAGATATTAGGTCTTCATTGCTGCTTTTAAAGTCTTCCACAGTGACTGTAAATCCAGTAGAATTACTTAATGGTTTCTGTAAAGACATCGGTGTTGGTTACCTGTTATGTTTTTCCTTATTTTCTGTCATACATGTGTTGTTACTACAATGAATCTTCATATTGTATTTGTATATGGAAGGAGTCCCTATGAGCGAAAAGCTCTCAGGCTCTTTTTTTCTACTCTTTGCTCCACATGATGTCACTGAGAGTGAACCTGCTCAATGCTACAATTATAGCATTTTGTGGTTGGAGACCAAAGAAAGAGCACAGTTATTGCTGTAACTGTGTGCAGTGAATTTGTGATCTCATTTCCTTTTGAAGTGGCTCCTTCTAAGACCGGAACCAGGTCTGCAACCAGTCACACTTTTGCCTTCTTCAAAGTAGCTTTAGCGCAACAAGTCAAGTCAAGTCAAGTCAAGTCAACTTTATTTGTCAATTCTGCCACATGTACAGGACATACACAGAATAGAAATTGCGTTACTCTCAAACCCTAGTGATTAGAAAAATGCAAATAAAATAATTAAAAAGTAAAAATTCAAATAAATACAATACAATTTTACGTATAACAAAAAAAAGCTATGCAATATACAATATACAATATTCAAGTAAGAAGGCATAGTGGTGCGAAATAGGCAAATAGTGCAAATGGAGATTTAGTAGTGTACGGTAAGAGATAGTGTAACAGCAAAGTCTTATGAGGTAATGGCAGTCCAATGCTCCACAAAGTGACTGGAGCAGGCCAGTGAGTGCGTCAGAGAGTGAGTGTGTGTGTGTGTGTGTGACAGAGTTCAGTGAGACCGTGGTGGAGAAGAGGGGAGAGGGGGGCAGAATCGGGAGGGAGTTTAGCTTCCTGACAGCCTGATGGATGAAGCTGTCCTTCAGTCTGCTGGTCCTGGCCTGGAGACTCCGCAGTCTCCTCCCTGACGGCAGCAGCTTGAAGAAGCTTTGCATTGGGTGCGTGGGATCAGCCGCTATGCAAAGGGCTTTTTTAGTGAGACGGGTGCTGTAAATGTCCTGGAGGGAGGGGAGAGAGACACCAATGATCCTCTCTGCAGCTCTCACTATGCGTTGGAGGGTTCTATGGCAGGACGCATTGCAGGCTCCAAACCACACAGTGATGCAGCTCGACAGGATGCTCTCGATGGTGCCTCTGTAGAAAGTGTGCATGATGGGGGCTGGTGCTCCTGCTCTTCTTAGTTTGCGGAGAAAGAAGAGACGCTGCTGTGATTTCTTGGCCAGTGCTGTGGTGTTGTACGTCCAGGAGAGATCCTCTGTGATGTGCACACCCAAGAACTTGGTGCTGCTCACTCTCTCCACAGACGCTCCGTCAATGGTCAGAGGAGCAGGTTGGGTGTGCATTCTCCTGAAGTCCACAACAATCTCCTTCGTCTTCTCCACATTCAGAGAGAGATTGTTGTCAACACACCACGTGGCCAGGCGTCTCACCTCACTTCTGTAGTCGGTCTCATCCCTGTTGCTAATGAGACCCACCACCGTTGTGTCGTCCGCAAACTTGATGAAGAGGTTGGAGCTGTGTGATGGAGTGCAGTGGTAAAGAGAGACTAGTCCGCATGCTGTTATGTTACGATTCGAATGGGGTCAACCTGGCAATTATATTAAGTCTGTGAGAATAAAGCAGTCAACGGTTATAAATAGACAAAATTCGCTGTCTGTCCATCTAAATACACAGAAGTGCAAATTCAGTGTAGTGCTGCAAACCTCATAGATTTAAAACAGAAATTCAAAAAATTCCCATACAAATAATAATAAACTTACATCGGCATTTGGCATGCTTGCTTTTTATGTAAAAATGTCTGCACTTGAGTGGGTCGAGTCCCTTATTGCAAAGAGTCGTGTCAGAGGTGAGTTGCACTCATTGGTGCAGACTTACTTATTGATTGCAGCATTTTGACATTCTTTATTTAGAAATTAGACGGTAACGGTTTGCAAACTTTTCCCAGCCTGAAATGGCGGGGGCATTTAAAAAATGCAGTTTTTTTCTCGGTTATCTTTGTCTTATGCTAAATTTGTTTGATGATCTGAAACGTGTATTGAGTAAATGAGCATGGAGTAAATCCTTTTTCAGTTTTTTGTTGGTGGAGTGGCAGAATTATCTTTAGCGTTTCTTGTGTGGATTGTACCTGAGATTTAGAAACAGCTGTTCACGAGATTACTTCCCTGCAGAAAATATAAAGCCTGAATATTTTTACATAAAAACTGAAGTTATGAGGTGATGGTTCTCCTTTAATGATAACACCATTGAGTGAAAATGGCACAGAAATAAAATGATCGTCATAAAAAGCATATGTGCTGTGTCAGTGTGAACAACATGACTCATGGAGCATTGTGTGCTACGATTGCAGCAGTAGTAAAAGCTCTTCCTCGATAATGCTTAAGCTCTCTCCGTGGCCAGAAGCAAAAGTCCTCAAGTGGAAAATGTCCATGAACTGACGAGTCTGGTTTTAAGCAGACTTCAGGTGTCCGCAATCCTGAGCTCGGGGTTGCACGTTATTCGATTAACCTCTGTGAGTTTTCTTTCGCAACCGCTCTTGTGGCTTCAGCTGTTGACCGTAATGATAACTGGACCAAACCTGTGCAGCCGTCCACACGCCTGTCTTTCACCTCACACTGTTTTTGCTCCACTCGTGGTAGTAACACAGCTCTCTCTTCCTTTTTCCAGACTGGCCAGATGAATCCCATGACGCAGTTGTACTACAAAAAGGTGAGTCAAACAGTCTCGTTCTTGATCCTGAAACCAACTTACAAGATGTGCTGATTTGTAAAATTAACCTCATTCTCGTAATTGGAACTTGTTCATCTCCACAAAGTTAGAAGTTCTGAATTGCACAAAGCAGACACGTTGGTGTTTCAGCCTCTCCATCACTCTGCTGGGTTTACAGTGGTGTGTGGAGAAGATACCTGAGTGAAAAGGCTTCACTTGGAGAGTTTCAGTGTGCTTGCATCTTGTTGATTGATGATGGTAGATGAACTGTATCTTAAAGACAGAAATAATTTTTAGCACATTGCCCTAAGAAAAACACATTAAAATACACTGAAGTATTAAAAAAAACAACTATCCAATGGTAGTAGTTTCATTTTCCAGTCATCATGAGAACTGCTTCTGATCCCTTTAAGTGGCCAAGAGAGACAGAAGATTTCCTAATATTGCTTTCATTTCATTTCATTAATTGCCTTTTCTTCATTCTTATACTTATTTAAAATTTATTTTTTGAGTTTTATTTTAAACTGGTTAGTATCACTACTAACCTTTATTTCTTCTTGTAACTCATTCCAGAATTTAACTCCCGCTATTGAAATAGACATCCTTTTCAATGTTGTTCTTACTCTTTGCAATTTTAATTTCCACTTCCCTCTACAATTATACCTCCCTTCTCTTTCTAAGAACCATTTACTTATTTGGATTTGTAACATCCCTTTCCTTGCCTTATATATTATTTGCACTGTTTTAAACTTCACCGTCTTAATAAAAAGTGTGTTTGTGTGAGCCCTATACCCCTCCTGATTTATTAGTCTAATAGCCCTTTTCTGCATTATGATTATAGTCTGAATATTACTTTTATATGTATTTCCCCAAACCTCTACACAATAACTCACGTATGGTAATAGTAAAGCACAATATAACACATACAATGTTTTCCTATCCAGAAATTGTTTTGCTTTCCCCACGACAGCAATGCCCCGAGCTAACTTTCCCCTCACATAAGTGATGTGTGATTTCCAACAGGCCTGATTAATGATTACACCAAGAAATTTTATGGTATTAACCCTTTCTAGATATACATTATCAACACAAATTTCAATGTTAATGTTTTTCGTATAGTTTCCGAATAACATAAACAAAAAAATCAATTAATTAACAATAAAGTTAAAATTGTTGTCATTTTAAATCTGCTCATCGTAAGAATGAATTTCGTATTAGTTTGATGCCTTTACTGATTTCTGTGAACTATTCTGAATAATAATAATAATAATAATAATAATAATAATAATAATAATAATAATTGTACAGCAAACATCTTTAATGACATTAAAAAAAACACAAATTTTTACACACATTTGAAATTTTTATAAATGCTGTTTTTGTCAACAGAGGGTGGAAAGTATACATTTGACTACAGCTGGTAGTTGCTCGTTACACATATAAAATGTTTGTTTGACAGTGGTCATTGGATTGAGTAAACATCAGAACACTGGGAATGTCCAAAAAACTAAGAGCTTAAAACGACTGCTGATTCCAAGATCATCAGTTCAAACAGTTGCATGAAACAAGCAATTTGGATGTTTCACCACTTTGCTTAGACCCAAACTGTCACTCTCAGTTGAGAGCAAATTGGCTAGGATGCTAAGAATCAACCCAGGAAATACCAGAGCTTAAGCCTGGCATGAACTGGAAACTGCTGGAACACCAGGGTTACTGTCCACAGTGAAGCCAGCTTTAAATCCTTTGCTCAAGGCTCGACTGAAATTTGCAGCTGCCCACATAGTCAAGCCAAATGCCATCTGCAGGAAAGGTTTATGGTCAGCTGATTGAGCTATTTGGCAACAAAGACAAGAGGTTTGTTTGGAGAAGTAATAATTAGGCTTTCAGACCTAAGACCACTACATCAGCTGGCGAGCATGGTGATTGTAGCGTCATGCTCTGGGGCTGTTTTTTGCCACTGGTAGTAAAGTGGATAAAATGATGGAGGAGGAGTGCTATCTCCTAATTCTTCAAGTTCACCTCACACACCTGAAGTGGGTTTAGAGTGGATAAAGCAGGCTAATATTAAGGTTCGATTTCAACCCTGTTAAAAACGAATTAACTATATTTCAAACTCCACCAAGGCTTACATTTGACCACCGAGAGCTGTCAAATATCCAGCCAAAATTATGCAAGTTGTGCCAGATATAAATGGTATATAATGGTATGTATATATTTGAGCCTGTATGTATACTGTTGACTCTAAATTCAAAATAAGTTATAAGTTGTACACCCAGGTCTTGTTTTTGTGTAAAGTCATTAAAGCTGTACAGTTAGACCACTCTGGGAAAAAGAACAGTTTTAAATAAATTATTAAAAAACTAAATGTATGGCCATGATGGCTGTATTTTGGCAAAACAACTGTGTACCCACCACTACACGGGTGCAACTTTGGTGAAAATTTATTTTGCACGTGCATTAGTTCAATAACATAGCTGGCTCATATGTTTTTTTGTTTTTTGTTCATGTCGCTACTTACATGCAGTTTGCCTCATGTTGGCGTCCTCTGTTTTTGTGGTTTAGGCGACATATTCGCCGTACCGCGACCGCATCCCACTTCAGATTGTCCGTGCTGAGGTGGAGCTGTCTGCTGAGGAGCGGGCCTACCTCACAGCTGTAGAGAAAGGTAAATGCACACACAGCCTTGCACAGCCATCTTCTTTTTTTTAGCCGCATAGTTGCCTCCATAAATGCATTCTACTGATCCACTCACCCGTTAAATGATGCTGAGTTTACAGGGAGTGCAGAATTATTAGGCAAATGAGTATTTTGTCCACATCATCCTCTTCATGCATGTTGTCTTACTCCAAGCTGTATAGGCTCAAAAGCCTACTACCAATTAAGCATATTAGGTGATGTGCATCTCTGTAATGAGAAGGGGTGTGGTCTAATGACATCAACACCCTATATCAGGTGTGCATAATTATTAGGCAACGTCCTTTCCTTTGGCAAAATGGGTCAAAAGAAGGACTTGACGGGCTCAGAAAGGTCAAAAATAGTGAGATATCTTGCAGAGGGATGCAGCAGTCTCAAAATTGCAAAGCTTCTGAAGCGTGATCATCGAACAATCAAGCGTTTCATTCAAAATAGTCAACAGGGTCGCAAGAAGCGTGTGGAAAAACCAAGGCGCAAAATAACTGCCCATGAACTGAGAAAAGTCAAGCGTGCAGCTGCCAAGATGCCACTTGCCACCAGTTTGGCCATATTTCAGAGCTGCAACATCACTGGAGTGCCCAAAAGCACAAGGTGTGCAATACTCAGAGACATGGCCAAGGTAAGAAAGGCTGAAAGACGACCACCACTGAACAAGACACACAAGCTGAAACGTCCAGACTGGGCCAAGAAATATCTCAAGACTGGTTTTTCTAAGGTTTTATGGACTGATGAAATGAGAGTGAGTCTTGATGGGCCAGATGGATGGGCGCGTGGCTGGATTGGTAAAGGGCAGAGAGCTCCAGTCCGACTCAGACGGCAGCAAGGTGGAGGTGGAGTACTGGTTTGGGCTGGTATCATCAAAGATGAGCTTGTGGGGCCTTTTCGGGTTGAGGATGGAGTCAAGCTCAACTCCCAGTCCTACTGCCAGTTTCTGGAAGACACCTTCTTCAAGCAGTGGTACAGGAAGAAGTCTGCATCCTTCAAGAAAAACATGATTTTCATGCAGGACAATGCTCCATCACACGCGTCCAAGTACTCCACAGCGTGGCTGGCAAGAAAGGGTATAAAAGAAGAAAAACTAATGACATGGCCTCCTTGTTCACCTGATCTGAACCCCATTGAGAACCTGTGGTCCATCATCAAATGTGAGATTTACAAGGAGGGAAACAGTACACCTCTCTGAACAGTGTCTGGGAGGCTGTGGTTGCTGCTGCACGCGATTGTTGATGGTGAACAGATCAAAACACTGACAGAATCCATGGATGGCAGGCTTTTGAGTGTCCTTGCAAAGAAAGGTGGCTATATTGGTCGCTGATTTGTTTTTGTTTTGTTTTTGAATGTCAGAAATGTATATTTGTGAATGTGGAGATGTTATATTGGTTTCACTGGTAAAAATATATAATTGAAATGGGTATATATTTGTTTTTTGTTAAGTTGCCTAATAATTATGCACAGTAATAGTCACCTGCACACACAGATATCCCCCTAAAATAGCTAAAACTAAAAACAAACTAAAAACTACTTCCAAAAACATTCAGCTTTGATATTAATGAGTTTTTTGGGTTCATTGAGAACATGGTTGTTGTTCAATAATAAAATTATTCCTCAAAAATACAACTTGCCTAATAATTCTGCACTCCCTGTATACTTTCTGATAGCTGAGCAGCTGCTCAGTCAGTGTGTCAGTACACAGGTGTCTCTGCAACGTGTGCTGCAGCAAACGTCCTTGAACAAGATGCTGCAACCAGAAATTCATTGACTAATCGGACACAGCTTCATAGCGTGAAGTCTACTGCAAAAGCAACCCAAGAGTTTCTCAAAGCAAAGAAACAAGTTCAGTCACCTGATCACAACCTTACAGAGCATTTTACTCTAAAGTCAAATCTGAAGGCAGAGAGACCCACAGAAAAGTACCAACTGAAAGCAGCTGGAGTAGAGGCCTAGCAGAGCACCTTAAGGAAGTAAACACAGCACTGGGTGATGCTCATGCAGAGCAAAAAGTGTCATTTTCCAAACACTTGCCGACCTGACTATGCTTTCTAAATATGTCACTTTCCTGCAACCAGTTGTAAGAAACACAGGAAAGGTTTTCACAAGAGTCCTGCATGCAGCTTATACAGCAACGTAGCATTAAGTTTAAATCAAGTTCATCAACATATTTCAAACACAAAAATGAAGACAACCTTAAATAAGTTTACATCGTGGGCCAAATGAAACTCCATTTTCTAGCGTAAAGATATTTAGCTAAATATTTAATCCCTGAGATGTCTTAATGTAACAAAAAGTACAGGATGCATAATAAATGTGTAATATTACAGTAGTTCATGTAGCTCCATCATCCAGACTATTCTGTATTTATAATGATTTTTGTTTTTGTTTTGTTCTTCAACTCCTGAAAACACAGTTAAAAGTTGAAAATCTTTACACTCCTTCACATTTTCCAAAGTGTCTTTGCAAGGCCAATTCTGGCTCCCAGGCCTTATGTTTGACACCCCTGCTTTTAAAAAGATCATTATACATTAGATACTAGTCATACACACATGTACAGTGCTTTTCAACAAACAACAATAGTAAGTTGCACAGTAACTAGCCCTTTCTCAGGATACCTTACCCTGCTTTTTTTTTTTAAATTATTTTGTTATACATATTTTATTCATATCCGCATTTTAAATGTAGTTTGATGGCATTTATTTCATCACAAACCTGCGTGGGCCCTTCTTCGAGGAGTTTGTGTGTATAAATATATATATTTAAGTATAAATGAATAAGCATATATATCATACACATATCTGTATTGGCATTAGCTCCCTGACAGATTTGTATTTTACAGACTTTCACATCAGTAGACACATAAAGAATAATTTGGGTGAGAAAGTGAAATTTTTGATGAAGCATGGTTAGCCACCTGCACACTTCAACTATCCTCTTCCTGTAGGTGACTATGCGGGAGTGAAACATGCCCTTCGCGAAGCAGAGGTGTACTACAACATGGATGTGAACTGTCTGGACCCGCTGGGCCGCAGTGCTCTCCTCATCGCCATCGAGAACGAGAACCTGGAGATCATGGAGCTCCTGCTCGACCACGGCATCCACACGGGCGACGCCCTGCTGTACGCCATCAGGAAGGAGGTGGTGGGTGCCGTGGAACTGCTGCTGTCACACAAAAGGCCCAGCGGAGAGAAACAGGTGTGGGCGGATGTTTCTTTTTAACTACGCCTAAAGTTTATGTCTTTTGGTTTGTGGTGAACCGACTTCACATTTTCAGTGGCCCCATCTGGACTCTGGAAATGTTTCTGGCGACACCACTGGTTCAGACCAAACAGAGAGGGAGAGCGAGCCCTCTGTGGGTATATGTTAGCGTGTTGCATCCAGACACATCCATGCATGCACGTGTTTGCATTTACTCATCCGTGAATGTGCGCCTGTGTGAGTATTTTTCCATTTTTGTGTGTGTGTGTGTGTGTGTGTGTGTGTGTGTGTGTGTGTGTGTGTGTGTGTTTGAGAGAGAGATAATGAGCAGCACATCCATTCATTGTAATGCTCCATGCCACATTCTGCTGAGAGGAGGGAAATTAAACAGCCCGTTTCATAGACAAACTGTGAAATAGGATTTGGAGACAGACAGCATGTTTGTCTGCCTGCTGCATTTCTGTTTGTGTGTCAGAGAGAGAAAGAGGAGCAGAGGAAGGAAAACACACTACAGTTTAGTTTAAAGAGTAGGTGTTAGGGGGTTAAGATGGAGAGATTCAGAGATGGGTAGTTAAAAAACTGATTCACAGCGATTCAAACTGACAGGGGAGTAAATGTGAAGACGGAACGAACGGGAAGTAAATTGCAAAATGTAAAAAATAAATAAGTGAAACAAAGACGTCTTCTTGAAAAATATTCCTGGACTGTTGAGGCTGTGAGGTTCGATGTCACCATAGCAACCAACCCTTGGCCAAAGCAGAGGATTGTGGGAAGGTTTTGGTTGCCTCTCAGTTGGATGTGGATGAGAACAAATCTGTTCTTCCAGTGTTTCTGTTTATCTTCTCATACTTTTTGTCTCTCTTCAGTTACCTTACACATCACACATGCGTAATGCACAGTGATGTCAGCACAGCGCAGATTTCTGTAATAATGATAATAAAGCAGTGGGCAGCAACGCATACATGTTAATCTGTTTTACTGTCTTGTATAAAATATTGGCCTATGTGTGAGATTTAGAAAGCAAGAGACATGCAGCACCGTGTTGTTGTTTCAGAATTGCACAGACTGTATATGAAAGATGCACATAACCACCATGATGTTGGTTTGTTGAAGCATTGAGTATTTTGGTCATTGTCATATTAGCTTTGTCAAGGACATCATAAGCGAGATGGATGTGACCACGATTCCGAGGGTCACCGGATGCTCATAATGTAGTTGTTAATCACACCGCATGGAGTTAGACCTGCCCAAGAAAATGTTACTTTATCCTTTTTGACTAAAACAAACATCATACTTTAACCAGAAAGACTTGAAACTAACATTTGTTACCATAAAATCCTCAGAAAAGTTAGTACTGAGGTCGTGGAGTATGGGAATTTTGCAATTACATGTCCCCCTGCTGACCGTTAGAAAGAATTCAAATTGAACTTACTCCCATATTAATGTTGTTATTTTTTTTGTCTATCTTTTATATACAGTTTATTTCAATTGTCCAATACGTTCAATAAGATCTCAGTCTTGTAGCATGCTAAAACAATATGTGTGTGTAGGCTACGGCATCAGGATTGAATTTGGAGGGTGTAGCTGCTGGTGCTGGCTAGCTTGGTTAGCGAGGGGTGTAATTCAGGGTGAAATTACATGAATACCAAGTTTGCTAAGTGAATAACAGGCTTAAAATTGTGCTTGTGGGAGTTTCTGTAGGAAAAAATGAACCCCAACTAGAGTTATAGAAAAAAATTCAACCCCTGCACAATTATCATCGGGGGTGGCTTTAAAAACCCAAACGCTTTTCTACTACAATATTAACATTTTTTTCTGCTGCTGCACAGTTACCGAAGTCTAAAGATGGATACAGGAAGAGACGAGTAGCAGTGTGGCAAACAGAGAGATTGGTAATGAGTAAAGAAAATCAACACCTATTTATGCAAGATAATTCATAATTTTATTGGGTGGGTTATTTTGGTTTGATCTGATTATTTGGGGGGTCATAACCCCCCTAACCCCCCTGGAAATTACGCCCCTGAAACTATCTATTTCACCAATATTCAGGGCACAGTATTGAGTTTTGCACACACAAACATATGCACACTCGCACATCAGTGCTCGATACTTATATTAAGAGCTGGATGTGTGCTTTGTGAGTTTACGTATGTTTCTAAACTGCACTTTTCTACTGACAGGTAGAATCAGGGCCTTTTATCTGCTCCTGCAAAGTTAAACTGTTGATCTTTCTGCCATCCCTCTCCATCTGACTCAGTCTGACTCCCCCTCTTTCTTTGATTACCTCTCTATATCTCTGCGTCCATCCTCCCTCACTCCCCTGTTCACATCCACTCCTCACTCTTCATTACCAGCATACTCGAAATAGAAGGACTGAGGCAACAGCCCAAAGAACAAAAGGGAGGGAAGGAGGAAGAAGAGAATGATTTTTATTTTTTAAACATGGACAAAAGGATTAGATCTGGAGCTCTTTGCCCTGAAGAGCGCAAACAGAGATGGAGTGGAGTCAAACAAAGAAGAAAAACAGCAAATGCAACATGTAGGAAATCAGATGGGCATTGAGGAAAAATATAGGAAACAAGACACATTAGGAGGGAGTCAAAGTGAGAAATAGTTGCGAAGAGAGATGCAGATGAAGGAAGGTTTTGTGTGTCCTTTGATGTGTGAAGCAAATAATTAGAATTGCATGTGTGTAACTGGAGTCAGTGTTAATTTGGGTTTTGATCTGAGCGTATTCATCTGGATTGGATGCACGTGTGTCTGCACTGATGGATGCGAGGAGACAATACAGTGGATTTTTTATTGTCATGCATTGTCTGGTTTTGTTTTTAAAGTGAAATCTAATTTAAAGTAAATCCATAACACAAAACATCTTTTTATGATTTAGCCAGAAAAACATTGCACAAACTTTCTGCAATTTCACTCCTAATTTCTTGTTATAACTTCACAGGACTCTAGCTGAGATCCATTTTCAGTAAACCAGCAGCTCCTTTGTGGACTTTTTTCTTCTTCACATTACAGTGTAACAAAGCAAGTGTGACCCACTGTGATAAACTACAGAAACCATTTGACTGCTCTTTGGAAAATTTCCAGTTTGATGGTTGGCTCTGTGTGCCCCCATCCCAAAGTACCCCCACACTGTTCCCAGCATTTCCTGCAGTGACTTTCACGAGAGCTTGCAGCCATCAGCGTATGAATGGGTAATTTGAGAGCCAAATCATAATGTGCTTCAGATAATAGCCACGAATAAATGGAGTCCAGAATAAAAAGGGGTCCAAATTCTGACACAGTTTGGAGTCAAAAACAACCTTTTATATAAATTTTGCTTTCAATCGTTCTCCTTTCAAGGGGTCAACAGCAGTCGTGCCCTAGATATGTTGGATTTTTTGACTGACAGCGACACTGTTGTGGCTGAAAAATGTTTTGGATTGTGAATGTGCATCTGAGTGTGGTTATCATGGCAACACATGGTCCTGGAGATGCTTATAGGACCTGGAGCTACTACTAAAGGTGCTGTACTGCTTTGGGAGGTGTTAATATGTTTATGGACAGATTTTAAGGAAGTTTGGGGTTTTTTTTGTTTTTTTTATTTTTACTTCAGTTTCTATAAGCGCCAGACATTTTGAGTTGTTGAATTTAATGTGAAGGTTTTGGTATAAAGTTTTATGTGGTGTGACCTCAGATTACTGAATAAAGTCACCAGGTATCAGGAGCAAAAGGATAGAGCAGGCTGATATAGGTCTTGTCTTGATACTAATATTTGATATTCAGTGCTGATGAAGTCCTGGGAGTGAGAAACACAAAACTGTTTTGTTAGCTTTATCTTTCCCCCTGGGATCAATAAAATGTTCTAAATATCAGACTGCTTGGTTATCAGCCTGCCATTAAATACATTGGCTTTGTTTTACTAAAAGCCCTTTTGTTTATTGCCATTTTTAATGTATTAGTACCTCCTAATGACATAGCTGGTTTTCTTTCCACTGTGTAAGTCTGTGTGGGTGCGTGTTTGTGTGTAATCATGGCAAAATGTGGTCTGAGAGACACCTGCTCTAACAGGTGCCACTCTGTCGTGGCTGAAATTGTTTTCACCTTGTGTGTGTGTGTGTGTGTGTGTGTGTGTGTGTGTGTGTGTGTGTGTGTGTGTGTGTGTGTGTGTGTGTGGTGTTATCATGGCAACATATGGTCCTGGAGACACTTGTTACTACCACTACCAGGTAGTTTTGAGTACTTTGGCTTGTGTTTATGTGTCTGTCTGTGGATTTTGTCAAGACTATAGTCACAGTCCAGCATGACACAGTCAAGAGACTTTAGGGTTGCAGACAACACTTACGTAAAGACAGACTGTGGAGACAAATGCCGTCCCAGGATTACTGGTGTTGTCGCAGTGGGATCACATGCTACATGGTGTCTTGATTATTGTCTTGTGTTGGTTCTGTAGTTTGTGTTGTTGGTCTTTGAGGCTTTTGATATTTGAGTTTCTCACTTCTGCTTTGATCTTTATCACTTCTGTGGAGTTTTGGTACATGTGTACTGATGGTGTGGGTTCCCATTTTAATTTGAATTTGTTTTTAATTCCCTCAGTGTCCTGCCCGATTCTTTGGCCATGCCTCAGCCACTTTGTGTTTTCTTGTTTTCTTTCCTTCGGTTGTTTCCAGTTTTACTTTGTTTCCTGCCTCAGGTTTGCTTCCTGTCTGTATTCTCCAAGTCTAGATTGTTTTCACCTGTTTCCCTTCAGTTATCAGTTACTTGTTTATAAATAGTCCTACCCACCCTGAAGCTTTTATCAGATCTTCTCCTGTTCATCTCTCCTGTGTCTGTTGTGAGTTTATTTGCCCTTAATTATTTTCAAAGTTACCTTTACTCTTTGGGTTATTTTCCTGGAGTTGCCTTCTCAGGGACTTTCAGTGCTTTGAATTAAACTTGTCTTTTGGTCCATCCAAAATTGATTATGAGACACACACAATGGTAACTTATCATTTCTTTCCAGTAATTTAAGTATCCCTTAAAGTATTTTTTAATGACTCAAAAGTCTTGTATCAGAATACCAGTATTTTAAAACTTTATGCACTCGCAGTTCTGTGCAGAAACTGGCTCAATACTCAAGACTCCACCAATGAGTGAATGAACCTGATAACCAACTTATAACTGAAACCATACGTTTTCTCAAAAGTTTAAAGTGCTTTTCTTGGCTAAATCTAAACGTTCAACGCACACTTTATTACGTACACCCAGTACTGGGTTGGACCTCATTTTAGACTTCAGAACTGCCTTAATTCTTTGTGATATCAACAAAGTGCTGGAAACATTCTTCACAGATTTTGGTCCATATTGACATGATAGCATCACACAGTTGCTGCAGATTTTCTTTGGCTTCCTAAACCCTACAGACGGTTGTGTGGGAAAATCCCAGCACTTTCTGAAATACTCAGATCAGCCTGTCTCAGACAACCGGCCATATTCAGACTCACTTAAATCACCTTTCTTTTTCATTCTGATTCTCAGTACGTCATTTTGACCGATACCCAGTGCACTGAAGTGCTGCCAGGTGATTAATATAGTGGCAGTCAAGTTTAGATGGGACTCAAGCTATGAAACCCAGCCTTTGCACCGTTGTAGCAGATAAAGATAAACATTTCCTCTGAACATAATCCAGCCAGCAATAAATCGGGGGAAAAATGTAGATCGAGTTTAACTAAACCTTTCTCTCATATTTCATCATGTCGCTTTAACTCTCAGCGATCTGACCCATCTTCAGAAACATGTAAGAGCAACAAGCCCATAACAATCACACCTCCTGCTATCTCACCGTGTTGCTCCATTTTGGGGGAACCAACAGTGTACATCTGGAGCCTAAATATGCCATCGGTGTAGTTTCACCTAATTGAAAAAGTTTAAATCCCGAGTAATATAAGGCTGGAGTTTCCTAAGTGGTGCTCGTTCGCAGCTGCAGATGGTGCAGCCAATTTCAATGCGTGAAAAATCAATTGTACTCAAGTTATGTTCATTCTGTTATTTGCCGTTTCTGTATTTGCATGTGTCCTTGCTTATATTTACTTGTTTGTGTATTCTCGGTCTGTCTCTTTAATTTTTATTTGGGGCCCAGCCCGTGGCAGCTGTTCTCACACTCCTTATAACGGCAGGAAAAAAAGAGGGATTAGAAAAAGAGAGAGCGATCGGATGAAGAAAATAGGGTTGTGGCAGGTGAGAGGAGGAAGAGACAACGATAGAGAGAGATGAGGGGAGTAACCTGATGGAAAGGAGGGGGTTAGATGAAGGGAAAACAAGGAAATGAGAGAGATGCAAGAAGCTGGAGGGGGGGGGGAGAAAATAGAATGTGGAAAGGGGAGGCGAGGAGAAGATGAGGCAGCAGAAAAGATGGAGACAGAAAGATTGGAAGGGTGAGGAGAAGCACTCTCCGTCATTCTCCCTCTGAGACATGAAAGAGTCCACACGTGTACCCTCCTTCCTCAGCCCCCCCTCCTCTCTCTTCTTCAGATGTCTGGGAGTACATGTGTGTGTGCTTTTCTTTGACATACCAGCACCCTGTCAGCCTCATTCTTAACTTTTACTTTAGGGTCCTGGTTTCAGCATAAGACAGCCTTCAACTTTATATAATATACCATCAATTGATCACGAATGTCTCCTTCACTGTTAGTAGTGGATTAAGATACCCTTTTAAATAAATTTTAGCTTTTATTTTTAATGAGATCTCTACACTCATTTTCAACATTGATCGCTCTTATGTTCCATGTTCTGTTGGTCGTTTCAGCAAAGCTCAAGGTTGTTGACATTTGGCTAGTTGAGTGTCTGGAGCAATATTTGTTTTCTAAACCATTAATCCTATTCTGTGCCATTTACAATTGGAAATTACCAAAAGACTAAAGAGTCCACACAACAGTACGCATTATTCAGCTTGTTTGCAGTGCTTCCCCTGCTAGACTGGTGTAGCACTGCATGCCATCTATGTGCAGAGAGCTCTGTTGTTGATGGAGACGGTGTACAAAGAATGTGGTCTTGATCTTTGAAGGGTTTTCTTTTTTTCACACCTCTCCTGTTCCTGGAATATTGCACTTGGCAGATGCCTATGTCATCCACTTCCAGAGACACACAGTTGGGATTTTGGAGGTCTGGACTAGAGCACGACTGCAGTGGGTAAACACCCCTCAACTGGCTCAAGTGTGCACATACTTGGGACCTTAAACTACACTTTACTCCCTTTATAAACCACCACCAGCCTATGGAAACTGCACTTGTGGTTAAATACCTGGGACTCCTGATCTGAAGGAAAATGAAGAAGCCTTCTGTGTGAGTTTGAGTTGCCTTTAACTCAGGTCAACTATGACCTGGATGACAAGGACCCAATAATATAGCAGTACACAGACACTCTGATGTACTTACCCTCTTTTTCACTCAGCAGCAGGGCCTGTACCTTGTCTTTCTACATTGGCCAGATGTGGTTTGTGTTGTACTGTAAATGGAGTTTTACACACATCTTTGTGTTGTGGTAGTTTCTCAAAAAAGTTTTAATTTCTAGCATGCTTCAACAAAACTTTGAAGAGATTTTAAAGAATTGTTATTTTTGAAGAGAGTCTATTAAAATATGCTCAAGAAAATCTACCATCCACGTTTCTATTGATACATATTTTTTAAGTTTATTGTTATAGCAGTTATCTTTCTACAGAGGTTAGTGCAGAACAATTAATAAAACACGCAGTAATAAATATAACATCAAATTACTTGGGGAAATGCAATTGATGGCAAATACTGCACATTTGTGTTGCGTCTTAAAAATGATTTGTGACCACTCAACTCCATATTGACGTTTAAAGCTGCAGATTACAAATTTGATGGCAGTGCACTCCCAGCTGTTTTGGGTGTTTTGAAGATCCCAGCATTTTGTTTGAAGACGATGTGATCTCCGCCTCAAAAACAATCTTCCAAGCTCTGCTACATATGGCTGGCACTCTTGTTGTTGTCTTTGTGAGGTTGCCAGGCAGAGATTCCAGAAAGTTCCTGCTCTGGGCCAAGAAACAGTCTGGCACACAGCCCCCTGATATAACTGACTGTAAAGCTACAAGTGGTCGTGTTTACATTTTGTACAGATTATATGAAGCAGATGTAACGTGTCCGTTATGGGCTGGACTAACCTAGTGATCGATAGCATCATAGACTGAAGACGTGGCACTAGTCTAGAAAACTGTATCCTCTTAGTTAAGGCGTCTTGTTAACATGCGTCTGCATTTCTTTTTCTTTATTTATATGCAGCCGTTACATTCTTGTTTTTCTCTCTCCATCTCTCCTTTGTCTTCCTGTAATGACAGACCTCCTGGTATTCACGTGGCAAACAAACAATCTTCCACTCCCCTCTTCTCTCCCAGGTACAGCTGGTGTTCAGAGCTGCATCCATGAGGGATAAAATGAGTTTTGGAGAGGATGTGGCTTTAAATAATATACCTCTGCAGAGTTGTCAAGCAGGAAATTTCTTTTTATCAAATATATTACACTAATTTAATTTGTTTTAATCTGATTCAAGAGTGTTTGATTGGATTCATCATTTGCTTAATTTGTCTTTCACTTCCAGTTTTCCCCCTATGTAACAGTGTCACATGTGGAGCTGAATCAAAGCTTTTTAATTGGACAATAAAAGTGTTTCTTAGTCATTTTTTCCTGTTTAACTGGCGGTTGGCAGTAGGCTTTTTACCCAAATATTAAAAGGTAGATAACAGCCAGTTTAAGAGGTTTTTACTTTGTTCTCCTACAGGTTCCTTCTCTGATGATGGACAGCCAGTTTTCAGAGTTCACCCCAGATATAACTCCCATCATGCTTGCTGCTCATACAAACAACTATGAGATTATCAAGCTGCTTGTCCAGCGGAAGGTAATGGTTGTTTTACGCACAAGTTATCAACATAATGAGTAGTAAGCTCTTTTTTTGTCTGTCTTGATGGTCAATGAATAAAGCGAGATCTTTATTTTATCAGTGATTTGTTGTTTGATGTTTTTGCTCTGTGTAGGTCACCATACCCAGACCACATCAGATACGATGCGACTGTGTTGAGTGTGTATCCAGCTCAGAGGTAAGGGATTTTCGTTCTTTAGTGCTGCATCTTTTGCATTGCTTGCATTGTGTTTGGTTTGCTAAACATTTATATTTGAATATATTGAAATTGCTTTTACAAACTTTAACTTCCAGCATGAACCCTAGATTAGACATCAGAAATTTCCAACATCATTTCAACTTTTTGAACTCGCCCACATTTAATTTTCTTACTTTATACTTTGCAACAATATGAAAGATGAATGAGCATGCTTTAGTGATATAACCAGGCTCTGAGCCTTACATTTGAAGACTTAAACATTTTTATGAAGGTCATGGTACAAAACTGCTTTATAGTAAATTCTTGAAATCTTGTTTAATCATTTCAGGCCTGAGAGCAGCAAATAGGTTTAGTAAATTTCCCTCAGATCCAATGTAAAAATAGACTTGTCTTCTATTTATGCTTTCCATACAAGGCACCACCAACTCTATTACACAGGAATACTGTAGATCTCAGCTTTGTTATATAAATTGAAAAGGTGCAGTCTGCAACTTTAAACCGAATTTACCCCAGCTCCACCATAATGATGATGATGATGATGATAATTAGGGATGGGTATCGTTTAGGTTTTATCCGATACCGGTGCCAAATCGGTACTTTTGAAACGGTGCCGGTGCTCAAACCGGTGCTTAAACCGGTGCTTAAAGAATGGAGAACACAAAATTGGTCCAAAAACCTCTCATGTTCAGCTGTTTTTTGTAAAAATATAACAATGTTAGCCTTTTCTGCAGCTATGGGGCATATATGGTATCACTCTTGGCTGGAAGCAGTGCTTAAACAATGGAAAAAAACACAAACTTTGTCCTAAACCTCTCATGTTCAGCTGTTTCCCACTTTTTCTTTGGTCATTTTAGCCTTTTTAGCCAGGGTGAAGGGAGTATCTGCCATCAAACAAGAAGACAGCAGCATGTAGCTATGATGATGTTTGCTAGTTCACCTTACATGCATTAATGTAATAACGTGGTTAGCCTACTCAACGTAAATTAGCTACTCACGCAGAGAAGAACGGCTGCTGCCACCATCATCCGTCATCATTTCTGCTACACTGGCAGGACTAGGGGCCAGGACTCTCCTCTTCCTGTTTTTGGGGGATGTTGCATAACAGGCAACCCACCCGCAGTAGATGTGCTCGGTGTGAGGTCTCGCAGCAAGCTATCAAATACGGCGCATTTCTGGGCTTTTAAAAAAAACGCTATGCGTCGCCAGGTGTTTCATCGGATTCTTGGTGTTACCTCCTTTGACAGTATCACAGTATCAGCTTAAAGCACTTGTTGCTGCTGAGTTTGCATATTTTGCTGTGAAGTACAGCCAGACTTTTGACCGCTTCGCCTTGAACATTTTTAATCTGTAGCTCTGCTCTAACAGAACGTACGTACCTGGCCCCGCCTACTATCCTCGGAAACGTAAAATGATTGGCTAGAATCTAAAGTGTATCACAGCTCAGGAAAAAAAAGCACCGAAATAAAGCACCGAAATGTGCGCTGCTTTTCGGTCTGGTTACTACCGTTTATGTCAGAACCGGTGCCATCATGGCACCGGACACCGGTACCCATCCCTAATGATAATGATAAAAATAATGTCCGTTAAGCTGCTTTGCTGCTCTTATTTTTTTTAGTCTTGCCCAGGGAATGAAATGAAAAGAACTTTGTTCAAACAGACAATAAGTCATTAAAGCATTAGGCAATATTTCTCTATTAATCTATATTTACAATGAACACTAAACGTTAACAGACTGTTCATAGTCTAGACACACCACACCATAGTCACTCATACAAACTGGTTAAACGAGTGTTATCACACTGCTGGTGCAAAATCTGAAGACAAAACTGAAAAACTAAAGTTCACCATCTTGTTCTGTCTGTGATAGATGCTACCCTATGACATAGTTGGCCTGCAGTTAAAACACTTGAACCATGCATGTTGAACATCCACTCTGGGAACAGTTATGTTACATGTGTAACATAACTGTTAGATGGCCAGTGTGTTAGTTTTTGTTATACCGATTGAAACTGTTTCTCAATGTTAACGGTGCCTTCTGCAAGTCTCGTAGTTAATGTAAATCTTAAAGGAGGGGTAAAAACCTTTCCTGATTCTTTGTAGGTCGACAGCCTTCGACACTCACGGTCTAGACTCAACATCTACAAGGCTTTGGCCTCGCCATCTCTCATTGCGTTGTCCAGTGAAGATCCCATCCTCACTGCCTTCAGACTGGGCTGGGAACTCAAAGAACTCAGCAAGGTATGGATGTTGATGTCATGTTTGTTGACCAAAAGAAGAAACTTAACAAAACTCCTTCTCTTCATACATAGCCCATTACTTTTCTAAACAGCCAAGGTACAGATGTACTGGAGGAAAGCAACCTCCTAAAACTTGATGGGATGTTAAATTAACTGTGGAAGGAGTAGCATTCAGCATCATCTTCCTCTTACTCATTTGCCTCAAGTATTTCTTTCACTTATGCTGTCAAGAGTGACTAGTCTCCCCCTGCCTCACATTTTTTCTAGTATTTATCGTCTCAAAAGTAACAGCAAAAAGACTCTCACCATACCTTACTATAATCCCTGCAGTCTTTTCTCGGGTAACAAGAACAGACACACTTCTTCTCCAATACTGAGTCTCTATGATGCAGACTTCAGAATGGTTTATGTCAAATAATACTTTCATTTTTGGGGTCCACAAGGAGATTGTGATGCTGTTAAGCTATTCCAACACCAGATGGAAATCTAAAACTGAGGAAATCAAAGAGCCATCACATGTTTCCCATTAATCCTACAGCTTTAATCTTACTCCACCCTTATTTCAGGTGGAGAATGAGTTTCGTCAGGAGTATGAGGAACTGTCTCAGCAGTGCAAGCGTTTCGCCAAGGACCTCCTGGATCAGGCCAGGAGTTCTAGAGAACTTGAGACCATCCTGAACCACAGAGACAACGACCAGAGTGAGGAACTAGACCCTAGACAGTGCCATGATCTGGCCAAGCTCAAACTCGCCATCAAGTACCACCAAAAAGAGGTAGGGACTCGGCTTGGATAGGAACTCCTATTAAAGAATCTTTCAGACCACTCCTCATCAAATCACTCTGTTTCTTATGAATAAAACAGTCTGTGTGAATGTCCAAGATGCTTTATATATGACCATCACAGTCAAGGTAGCATGTCTTTTTCATATTTGCTATACTTTTACCCAATGTGAGCAGAGTGACCATCAGCTGGCTGAATAAGCACTTTGGTCCTAAAGTTAAACATAACATTACAACCCAACGGTAAAGTCAAAGATTTGCTTTGTGAATACTGAAGTAAAGGTGTCCGGAGCCACAAATTAAGTTCAACTCCCTTATAAAGTTTACCCTGTCCGGCCACACATTCATGTTGATATATGTGAGCTCCTGCCTTGGAAGCTGTTGGCTATTTCGGCTGTTACAGGGAGACAAAAAAGAGTGATTACAAACAGTGCAGGCTTTGCTCTGCTTTCTACAGGGAGTGCAGAATTATTAGGCAAGTTGTATTTTTGAGGAATAATTTTATTATTGAACAACAACCATGTTCTCAATGAACCCAAAAAACTCATTAATATCAAAGCTGAATGTTTTTGGAAGTAGTTTTTAGTTTGTTTTTAGTTTTAGCTATTTTAGGGGGATATCTCTGTGTGCAGGTGACTATTACTGTGCATAATTATTAGGCAACTTAACAAAAAACAAATATATACCCATTTCAATTATTTATTTTTACCAGTGAAACCAATATAACATCTCCACATTCACAAATATACATTTCTGACATTCAAAAACAAAAGAAAAACAAATCAGCGACCAATATAGCCACCTTTCTTTGCAAGGACACTCAAAAGCCTGCCATCCATGGATTCTGTCAGTGTTTTGATCTGTTCACCATCAACATTGCGTGCAGCAGCAACCACAGCCTCCCAGACACTGTTCAGAGAGGTGTACTGTTTCCCTCCTTGTAAATCTCACATTTGATGATGGACCACAGGTTCTCAATGGGGTTCAGATCAGGTGAACAAGGTGGCCATGTCATTAGTTTTTCTTCTTTTATACCCTTTATTGCCAGCCACGCTGTGGAGTACTTGGACGCGTGTGATGGAGCATTGTCCTGCATGAAAATCATGTTTTCTTGAAGGATGCAGACTTCTTCCTGTACCACTGCTTGAAGAAGGTGTCTTCCAGAAACTGGCAGTAGGACTGGGAGTTGAGCTTGACTCCATCCTCAACCCGAAAAGGCCCCACAAGCTCATCTTTGATGATACCAGCCCAAACCAGTACTCCACCTCCACCTTGCTGGCGTCTGAGTCGGACTGGAGCTCTCTGCCCTTTACCAATCCAGCCACGGGCCCATCCATCTGGCCCATCAAGACTCACTTTCATTTCATCAGTCCATAAAAACCAGTCTTGAGATATTTCTTGGCCCAGTCTTGACGTTTCAGCTTGTGTGTCTTGTTCAGTGGTGGTCGTCTTTCAGCCTTTCTTACCTTGGCCATGTCTCTGAGTATTGCACACCTTGTGCTTTTGGGCACTCCAGTGATGTTGCAGCTCTGAAATATGGCCAAACTGGTGGCAAGTGGCATCTTGGCAGCTGCACGCTTGACTTTTCTCAGTTCATGGGCAGTTATTTTGCGCCTTGGTTTTTCCACACGCTTCTTGTGACCCTGTTGACTATTTTGAATGAAACGCTTGATTGTTCGAAGATCACGCTTCAGAAGCTTTGCAATTTTGAGACTGCTGCATCCCTCTGCAAGATATCTCACTATTTTTGACTTTTCTGAGCCCGTCAAGTCCTTCTTTTGACCCATTTTGCCAAAGGAAAGGACGTTGCCTAATAATTATGCACACCTGATATAGGGTGTTGATGTCATTAGACCACACCCCTTCTCATTACAGAGATGCACATCACCTAATATGCTTAATTGGTAGTAGGCTTTCGAGCTTATACAGCTTGGAGTAAGACAACATGCATGAAGAGGATGATGTGGACAAAATACTCATTTGCCTAATAATTCTGCACTCCCTGTATTTCACTTTGTGTGTGTATATAAGTGGAGTAAGACAAGTGACAATAAGAAAGCAGAGCAGAGGAGAGAGGGATTAAGATAACTTTAATCTTAGATGTCAGAAGGCCTGGCAAAAAAAATCTGTCTCCATTAAAAGCAAAGAGAGAAGCTGACAGTGTCATAGTCATTTTACAAACCTGGAGCGGTTCAGTGGTTGTTCATGGGTTCTTTTGTTGTTATTGGCTGGGAGCTGTGTCCAATCAGCTTGTTTTGGTCTAAGATGCTGGTGGTCTAGTGTCATATTCAGTTATTCTCAATGATTGTAGCACCTTTAACATGCAGCGGGGTTTGACCACATACACTATGCTTTATAAACCCACACACCAGCACAAAACATTCTACATTTATATTGGTCTTTGCCAGATGAAAACTCTCCAATCTTAGTCACATTCATAATTGAAGGTTTCTAGGTTAAACTATTAGTGTATTTCTATGCATATGATGCCCATTCTAATGTATTTAATGAGATCAGTAGGTTTTATATAAATATATTAAATTAAAAATTTTGTTTGTCACATACTCAGTATAACATGTAGTGAAATGTTTGTGTCCAAGCTGCGGACAGGCTGCAGATGTAGCTGCGCCATTCCAGGGCTTAGTTTTAGCATGGGGCAGGGGGTCTAGTCAGGACCATTACTGGATACCGAGTGGGAATCAAACTTGCGACTCCTGCTCTGTTTTTAAAAAAACAAACAAAATAGAACACCTCCTGTAATGTTGTTGAGGAATTGGTGGACCTAATAGTTCACTATATAGGGGTTTGTCAAAGGAGATGAGGATGCTAGCCGATGTACACTGTAGAAGCAAAAATCTAGGGAGGAACAGAGGGTGAAGGCTGGTGAGCGGTTGAGGTGCAGGGTTAAATAAAAGAGGGAGGATGAAAGGGACAGGGAGGGAAAGTGAGATAATGAGCTGGAACAAGAGTGAGCAGATACAAAGCCAGCAAACGAATGAGAGATTTAATGGGACAGAAAGTGAGGGGAAAAAATGGAGAGCTAGAGGGATCAAACGAGTGCATGAGTGAGAAAGAGATGGAGATTTGATGGGATAGAGTTAGAGAACAAAACAGAGTTTTGGAAAACCCCAAGGCAGTCTGTGTCTCTTCCCGTCCATCCACATGTCTGTTTCATACACTTTCTAACTTTCTGGAACAGAGGGATACTGCCAGACAGATGAAAGCAGAAGTGAAAGGCCAGAGCAAGGGGAGGAGAGGAGGGGTGTCAAGGAAGATACGTAGATGGACTGGGGGAGACGTAAGAGCAGGAAAATGAAATGCTTTATCTCTCTTGAGTGCAAGAGGTGACAAAGGTAAAGATCTGAAGAGAGGCTATAGACACGCTGAGTGCCAGACAGAGGGATGGCATTTCTCCCTCCCTGGGGAAGGAAGATCAAACAGGTTAAGGTGAGAAGCTTTAAGGAGTATGCACCAAATCAGAATTTTCTGCTTTAATCTTTAGCACAAGCCCTACTAATTAAACATTAAACGCTTTTGTGTTGTTTAATGTAGAGAAAATTTAAAAGCACAGAAAAAAATCATACCCTAAAGTAATCTTCAAAATGTTCAAAACTGTCTTACAGTTAAAGGTTATAGACATTCCTGCAAGCAGAGCTGAACATCTGAACATCTAGTGAAGTTTGCAATATCCACAATAAAGTGACAGTTTTCATGCTAAACATGGTAACCATTATACTGTTTAATAGTTTTATGTGATATCATGTCGGAATCATTTGTACATGCTAACTTGTAAGTGAAACTTTTAATATGCATATATGACATGCTAATAGGCTAACATGCCTAACAATGGTGTATGCTACCCTGCAGCTGACATGCTAATAAAGCATGCTGAATGATACATTAAACATTAGCTGAATAAGATTTTTTTTAAACTTTGTGATTGCTTACTAATGTTCTTGTACTTGTTATATGCATATTTAAAATTTGAATGCTACCTTTGTATCAGTCATTATGCTGACTATGCTAATGATAACCCACTACAAACAAACTTGCTGAAACAGGCAAACTTGTGATTCAAATCTGTAAAGAAAGGTGTTGAGGAAGTGTTTGAGCACTATATGTTTATTTATGCTGCTTTTGGTACTTGGTACCACTCAAAACCACACCAAAAAAGACAAAAAGACTGGGGTTCAATCCCCAGACAGAAAACAAAGTTGGTGTGCCCACTTTTGGATGACAGATGTGTGTAGGCTTTTCAAGTGTTGTAGTAGTAGTTTGAGGTATAAATAGACATGGAGAGCAGGAAAAGTGAATGACTTTTTCACCTTTGAAGGTGTGTTGGTGCTGCAAAAGATTAACGGGAATGGGGGATATTAAAAAAGAGAAGATGAGTGGGGGGCTTGAAGTGCTTTTCCAGGGCAAAGGATTTAAGAGGATGGAGGCAGGAGCTATTTTGCCTTGGCAGGCGTGGTGACATGGAGATTTAGGAGGGCACTTTATGTCTCTGGTATGGTGGGAAGAAGTGAAGTAAAGAGAGAACGTGAAGGGGAGTTGGAGTTATGGAGGGTGTCTTTCCTGAGTAGTTATAGTGGAAAAACACTGGTGTGAATGGGACATAGGGAAGAGATGAAAACTGCTTAGTTGTCCTTGTGTATTAGTGACAGAGGAGATAATATAATGCAAGCCTGCTAAGAAATTATCATATAAATTGATGGAGCCATAAAAAAAAAGCTTTAGAGAATCCATTGTGCAGCTAAAACAACTTCTATGCTATGCGAGTCTATGCTTCGACTCTGCATAGAGCTCTGTGACTACTTTCTTTTTGGTATGACTCTATCAGCCAATACTGAATGTGTCTTGAATTTGTTTTTAACATCTTTTCAAACGCAGACAATAAGTGCTGTGATCATGGCGGTAATTTCTAAGGGCTTTTCTGTTTGTCTGACAGGGGACATAAATGTATTTGATGGCTTTTGGGAGGAACTGTCTGAGTCTGTTTGTTGCAAACAAACATAGTTGGATCAATGGGACTGCATACTTATCAAACAAATCAGACAAGCATGAATCATTTGCATCTAGCTTTATAACATTATTACACTCGCTTAGTACAAGTAAAGCCTGGTGTAGGCTTTTAATATTTCTTGTAGCCATAGTGGAGCTATATGGTAATTGTACTAGTTTAAATACTGAACGACAGCAATTTCAAGAGTTTAAATAATAAAACCTAAAAGCTCACTCGGGAAACCAATTGAAATTAAACTGAAAAAACCCCATTTAATTCAAAATGGAAACGTGGAGAAAAAAAAGCATCATAACTATTTTAATTTTTATACTTTGTCGATGAATCAAGGAAAACCCAAAATGACTGTTTTTGTTTAATGAGGCAGTGGAAGCCTCATTAAGAAGAAATAGAAATGTCGCTACTTAATACAGCTTTTGATACACAGTGGGGATTTAGCTAAGTAAATACATTATGGGAGCTAGCTTTATGGGCAGTTTGCACAATTGAAACATGTTCACTGTTCATCAGTTTCCAACTTGTGACAATAATACACTAATTTAAAAAAAAAAAATCTGTCATGCTTCCATGCAGTGCAACTCACATTAAATCAGAGGAAACTGACTAACGGTCTGCCTTCCTGCTGTTTGCTGGTGCTGGAGTGGGCTGACACCTACTACACCTTGCTGGGAGGTATAATTGGCTGCAGCGCTGGCAGAGTAGTCCTTTGAGCGAGACTCTTACAGAAAGCAGAAAGTCGTATTTTTCAAAACATCCCATGGCATGCTGGAGACTGCGCGAGTGACACTCGGCTCTTAAAATAAGACATCTTCAGATGTAGACTGAGGGGAGAGAGGGAGGAATGGAAGAGTGCGAGTGAGAAGATGTAAGAAGTAAAGCAACTGAGAGGGAAGGAGGAAGAGAAAGAATTGTCAGTGCTTAATAAGACATTCTGAAATGGATGAGAAGCAAAAGGAGATGAACAGGACGAGAAGGGTTTGCTGAGAAAAAGATGAAGTGGAGCTGCTGCAGAAAATATGCATGTCTTCAAAAAGCTGCGACTGAGGCAGACAGTTCATGGCTGGGTCAAAAGAGATGCCAGCTGAGATATGCATGTCCTTTAAGTGGGTAATAATACATCCTTCAGGCCTCTGAAGGATGCAGCCCCTGATTTGAGACACGGCCAAAGATTGAGCTATCTGCCTTCAGTAAGAGGAGGTATATTTGGAGAAGTAAAGGTTAACCTTTCCATCGTAAACCACTGCACTAATTGTTAAGCATTGCGGTGGTAGCATCAGGCTCAAGGTGCAAGCAAACATTTAACCAATACTTCGGACCATGCACGGATTGGAGAAAATCCAAAAACGGTTCAAAGAAATTGAAAGTCCAAAATTACTGCATGATGAATGGATGTAAGGGTTAAACACAACTCTTTTGATTTTGATCTTACTACAGTAAATTACATTATCTTGTCTTATTTATGTCTTTTGGTAAACACAAACATAGCATAGTTATCACGTAATATAATACTGACTGAATTATTCAAATCAAGCAGTACCTGTTTAAAATAAGCAACAACTATATTGCAACGAACTACTGTTTCCTTAACATCACACGTTTCATGTTAAAATCTCTGTATCTGACAGCTGGTGGTGTGACAGCTGTGCCAAAATCGGGGTCACTCTGTTTCTCTGGTGGTGGAGAACAACAACCACCTGTTATCTACTCTTGGCGTGTTAAGTGGTGTACAGGAAGAAAATCCAGGAACACTGCCCCAGGTTGATCCTCTCTCCCTGGAGTCTGCAATAAGTTGAATGCTCAGCTGAAGACCCAGCTCGTGCGCTTTCAGTTAGAGAATGAAGAACAGGATAGAAAGACTTTCATCTCTGGAGGGAGTTTGAATTGGAAATGTTTGGAGTCAGACACTACAACGGTTTGTTTCCATTCCTGCAGCTGCTGTTGTTGTATTGGTATTGGTGGAAAAGTAGGTTGCTTCCAAGTTTCTCTACAGTAAGGCTGAAACTTTGATGGATTTGAGTCCATTTATTGCGTTGACATTTGGTTTTAACATACATTATGGTTGATGAGATCACAAGTGGACAGTCTTAAATATAGGGAATTACATCATTAGTGCTCAACTACTCTGTACATATATACCCTTGAAACACACTGGTGTACTGGGATGTTAAAGCTTTTAGCACAAGTCACAGTAGCAGCAACAAGCTGAACACGAGCGGTCATCTGAAGCCCTTGGGGGCACACCAGAGTAACTGGTGTGAATGGCAATGTTTTAGCAGTCTGTGTCCATTAAAAGCAAGCGTTAGCAGGTTCTGGCTTCACTAGGAATCCTGGCATGTCTAATATTTGATTTGGAGCAAAGTAGAGCTGGAAAGTGACCGAGCTGTCTTAGGGTGGGAGACAGGGTACAGCCTGGACAGTTTGCGTCCATCACCGAGCATAGGATTTGGCTTTTAGACCTTTATTAATTAGGACAGTGTATTGAGTCTGTTATAGGGCAGATTTAGGACTGATAAGAACTTAAATTTTCACGTGATCTGCTAGCTACAGATCAGCTATAAGAAATTTAAACCACATACAAAATGTTTCCCTTTTACTGTTTATATTATACTAAAGTTCTTGGAGTTCCTCTTGTAGTGTAGTCATAGGCACTCTGTTTTTTTTCTTTCTTCAACTTACCGAAATCCAAGCACGTGTGTTTTTGTGTTTGTGTATGTTGACACAACAAGAATGTGGCAGTATGAAAAACTCTGAAAGTCTGCAGACTACAGATGCCCTGACAAATGGGAATCCCGTCAGTATTGTCACACATAAGTGTTCGTACCAATAAAAGTGAGTGATCTGAAAGAAAGAAGAAGAAGAAGAAGAAGAAGAAAGAAAGTGGAAGATGGACGGAGGAGCAGGAGGACGGCATGCAAGTGAGAAGAGACAGTTGTTAGCAAAGATCAGGCTTTTCTCGAATTTGGTATAAAGTGAGAGACAGAAGAAGGCGGGAGGAAAGTTGGAAGCGAAGGAAAGAGAAAAATGGAGTGAGGAAGTTAACAGAATTTAGGAGAAAGAGAAAACGATATTAACAAAAATGTGTTTTTGAATTTTTGTCTGAGAGATGTTAAGAAAGTGGGGAAATATCTAGATCTGGAAACCAGGGCAGAATGTCGTGATTGGTTAATAAAATGAGGACTTAAGGCAAGTCTAAATGAAATGGGAAGAAAGAGTACGGTTTCTATATTAGTAAATACATAGTTAGTGTCAGTGTTGATTGTTTCCATAATACTTCATAAGTATGCTCACCAGCCATTTCATTAGTTACTTTGCTAGTGGCAGGTTTGACCTACTTTTTGCCTTCAGAACTGCCTTAATTCTTCATGGCAGAAATTCAACAAGGTCCTGGAAACACTCCTCAGAGATTTTGGTCCATATTCACCCCAAAGCATCACACAGTTGTTGCAGATTTGTTGGCTGATATGACTCTGCTGTCCCACCACATCCCAAAGGTGCTCTAATGGATGACGATCTGGTGACTGTGGAGACCATTTAAGTACAGTGAACTTGTCCCTCTGCAACCCTAAATTGGATAAGTGGAAGAGGATGGATGTTTTCAATCATTTCACCTAACCTGTAAGCAGTAAAAATAATTGGGGAGACCATAGAATCCTGGATGATGCCACTTGAAAAACTGGATGGATGTGATTTAAATCATAGTCAGTGTTATTAACTGTGCTAACAGCTGTTTTTTCATAATTGGACATTTTTTCATGGCACTGATGGATTCCTTCAGACAACGTGATGGAAGTCTTCAAAAGTTAAGCTAAGTAATGATGTTTTTACATGCGGGCCTTTGCAGACGAGTACTCACCAGGTTACCTCTACGCTGTCTCCATCCCTTCTTTCTGAGTGTGTGGCAGCCATGACAAACATGCATTACAGCAGACTGAGTCACAAGCAACACCTGTTTACACTGCTTCATTTATCTAATTCACTCCCTTGTTTCATCTCCCACTACTCCCGCTCTCTTCATTCGTCTTCCACCTTCTACTCTCCCTCGTTCACCATCTTTTTCTGATATAAAATCTCTGGCAGCGCCTCATTTATCCATTGGTGACTTTCACTTTTGTCATGCTGTTCTTCATCTGGCTCCTGCTGTAAGCGGCCGAGTTATTTAAAAATGGTGCTTCTTGTTATCAGCACCTCTGAATGTAAGTGTGTCAATGCTGGTGCGCTCAGAAGTACGAAACCCAGAGCAGATACTGCTTTCTCCATTAGAACAGCTATGAAGGAAATCCTTCAGGGGAAAACCACCTAATGTCTGAATTTGGGTCATTTCCAGCTTTATAACTCAAAAGTTTTTTAGTGCTTTTTTTTCTTAAGAATCTTGGAAAGTTTATCAATTTAAATTTGCCCCTAGCTTTGAGCACGTTATGAAAGACGGCAGGGACATGTGGTTAGAAAGGCTGCAGACAGGAACAGTGGCCCCTGGACACCATGACAACAACAGATGTTGACAAACAAACAGATGCCACATTAGCCTCTCCAGGCGCCCTTTGTGCATGTGTGCACTTGCCTATGGGTGCACTGGCGAGCGAGAGCACGCAGGTGTTTATTTGAGTGCACGCGAGCGCACGGGTGTGGGTTTGGTTTTTTCCTCTCTCTTCTTTCGTGCACACATGCATCTGTGGCACTCTCAGGAGACGGGTGATGAACGCCGTCAGTACACTTACATAAGCTTGCCACATACTGCAACCTCGTTCCCGCCTTCTCGCTCTCCTCCCCTCTCTCTGACAGCAAGAGTAAGGGAGGTGACATCCTCTTTCTTTCTGTCTTACCTGATCTTACAATCTTCATCTTCCTTTACTTTCATCTCTTGCATCTTTCCTTTCATCACTTTTATTCTTGCCACATCGGTTTGCTCCAGACCTCCCTCAGTCGCTCGCTCTCTCATTGTGTTTTCTTTTCATCTCTTTCTCTTAGTCTGTTTCTCTCTGTGGCTAACCTCCTCTTAGCTCCAAGCCTTCTTCCTGTATTCACCATCTATGGTTTGTGTGTGTGTTTATGTTGCTTATGCATGTGTCGGTGTGTACGTTCTGCATGACAGAGGTCACGGTGTCGCACACTAAGTGCTGCCACACTGTTCCACCAACACCAGGCTTTTAGAGCAAATTATATAATGCTGTGACTCTGTGTGCGTGTTTGTGATACAAAACGTAGCCCTGCACACGCTTTTATTGTCCCTGAATCATACTGTGTTTGCAAAGACTCACATACATCTGCAAGCTCATACTCATGTTTGTATTCATTAAGTAATCATATTGTTTATACAGCAGTTTTTAAAACAGTATTTATGAAATTGTTTGATAGATAAAGTAGGAGAACATATGGGACGCCCAGTAAGGCAAGAAAGGAGATAAAATGAAGGTAAAGTTGAGAAATCAGTGCAATAATGAGAAAAAAGACAGAAAATTGCAAAATGACTGTAGAAATAATAAAGTGGGCATGACATCGATCACAGATTAGGTCTGTAGGAATGTGTTTTAAGAAAGCTTATTAAGAATGAAGCTGCATTTGATGTTGGAAAAATTCATTTTAATTGGAAAAATAAATGTGAATCACATGTACATCTGTAGTAAGGCTTTGAAATTAAGCCACAATGTCGTGGTTCACAATGGAGGTGGAACCAAATGTGTGACATCAGAGAGATAAAAATAAAAAAACACTTTGATGTGGACATAATCTGTTATTTACTGGCAAATTTAAACCTTTACAGTGGTGGATACTCTTACTAAAGCTGCTTAACATATGTACAGATAATTGCTGTGAGCCAAAAGTTCAGGTTGTAGATGACTCTCAACACTCCACTTTGGACAGTCTTTTTTTTTTCTACTCTTGGATCTCTATGATGTCACTAAAAATAGATATCACAACCCTGCGGTTCAATACTTCTTATTTGCAAGGAGCAATATCACCTTAAAGGCCTTAAAGCAGGGATGTCAGAGTCCTTTTACAGTGTTGGCCACATATAGCCAGCTCTGATCTTAAGTGGGTTGGACCAAGTCTGTTCAATTTAATTTACGAAGCTCCAAATTACAACTGTCGCCTCAAGGTGTGAAAAGTGAAATCCACCTTTCTGTCAGTGTAAAGAAGTTTGACTTTACATTTAATCCCTGAGAAATGGTAATATAAGAAAGGGAAGTGCATGTTTCGGTTTTTCCACACAATGAAGAAATGCTGCTGTGGTAAATGTTGGAAATCTGTCAGCACGACTCTTTGGACTTATGTTTTAAGAAAGAAAAGAAAAGGTCCTGGCAGCTCAGTGCACAAACTGTCTTATAATAATGAAACAGAAGATTTTATTCATGCACAACCATTTTAGTTTCTTACTGATAAAAAAAAGTGTAAAAACTGAACTTTTCTGTCATTTTGTTGTTTTTCTATTACTCAGTTATTTTGGTGTGGTATGAATCTAGCAAAGCTAGAAAATAGTTAAAAGTCCAAAGTTTATGGTCTTCCTCCCATTTCAAATTGGTTGTGAATCATGCAAATCTACTTTAGTATAGTTATGAGATATTTGGAGGTAGTAAATTAGGGCCACCTTAATGCAGGCTAGAAGTATTTCAGAGGTCACTCAGTGTGTAATCCAAAAACAGCGAAAAAGTCATTCACATTTGTCAAAACATGACAAAGTGTTTAAATAAGGAAGCTTCAGTACAAGGATTTCAAAGACAGTGTGGTTGTGTTTTGCACGTAGTGACTGCACAGTGGTCATCTCTTATTCAGCAGCAGCATGAAGATGGCAGCTACCATAGACATGTGCAAATAGCACAGCTAACAGTCTGCTCTTCTCAGGCAGCTAAACTAAAGTCTTTCTAAAAGCAGGTCTGTCCAATCACCAGCCATCATGGTGATGTGTTTAGGCAGTTACTTTGATGCCTCTGTTTAAATGAAAGGGAAGAGTCATTACATGCCCATGTATGTTGTGTACATTAACTGCGGGCATTCATCGGCTCTCCCGATTGGGTAATGTGCTTGCCGGTTCGGTTAGAAGGGTCGCATCTCCAATCGCATAAACGCGTCTGCACCACAAAGACAATGGAAGCACAAACTCCACTGTGCATAAAGCACAACCTCTCATTGACCTGTTGAGTCTAAACCGAGCTTCACGATGCACACTCTGAAATAACAATCAGTTGCAGTGTTGTTTGGTGGGAGGGGCTTTTAACACCTGACAGCAGTCTAGCGACCACGACAGCCTGTCTGTGTAACGGGGTTGAGGTGTACGGCAAGTGTGTGCACGTTTGTCCCAGAGCGTGAGAGCACGAGCACACCCTCGTCAGCATTCTCCAGCGAGATCAATGCAAATTACATCTCCAATATACTCCCCATGTTTCTCTGGGATCAATACATGCTGGCTGACACACACACACACACACACACACACACACACACACACACACACACACACACACACACACACACACACACACACACACACTCATTCTTTGCGTCTCTCTCCGTTTTGCCTTTTTTAACCTTGCATCTCTAAATTCAACTTGCCCTCCATTCCTTGCACTCCCCAATCTCTTCATCACTCCTCCTCCTCCTTCTGTTTGTGCCCTCTTCTTTCCCTCCATTTTCTGTGCCTTGCACATATCTCCTCTTCTTCTTTTTTGCTTTATGTTCTTTTTTTTGCTATTTTGTCTTCCTTTGACTTTATCACCTCTGTCGTTCCATCTGTTCTGTCTCCACTCTCTCTCATTTTCTCCCCCCTCTTCCTTCACATTTTCCCTTTCCTTTTGACTTCTCTCTTGTTTCCTTCTCCCTTTTCCCTTTCTTTTCCCCTTTCTCTTTCTTCTCATCTTTGTTTCTGCACCCTTTTCTTCCATTTTCCACTTCTCCAACCTCTCTCATCACCTCTCTTTTTAGTGGTTTACTCCTCATTTCTTTTCCTTATGCTCTCTTCTCTTCTGTTTGTTTTCCGCTTTCATTTTCACCCCTTCTTCTTTGCCTCCTTTTATCTCCTTTCCGGTTTATTGTTCTTGTCTCTCCTGCTTTTCCTGCTTCTCCTCCTTTCTTTACTTTTTCTCCTTTTTCTTTTTTGTCTTGTTTCTGTCGTACCCTTGAATTTTTCTCCACTTTTCTTGTTGTCTATCATTTTTCTCTCATTTCCTTTCATTCTCTTTATCATCTTTGCTTCTCTGTTGCCTATCTCTCAGCTCCTGTACTCATCGCCGCTTTCCACACCTCTCTATTCCTTGTCCTCTGCGCATCATACCTTTTCCTCCTCCTTTGTCTTCTGTCCTGTCTTCTCCCTGTAGACGTGGTCGTGGTTATTGATCGAACTTCCAACCTTTCTTCTGATAAAGCGAACAGAAGTAGACAAGGAGATGGGGGTGGGTGGGGGAGACAGGAGTGCATTAAGTTTTGAAGTGTGAGGAGTTGCGTAACAGCAATGTAACGCTGGGTTTCAACTCACTGGTTCCAACTTAATGGGTAAATTGTGCACATACGCACGCACAGACACACACACAGGCTTGCCACAGGCAACCTCATGCTGAGGGCATTTAAATGTCAAATAAATTCTCAGATTGGCTGTTTGACACCTGGGACTTAATGAACTGTGTCCAGCTGGCTGGCAGAGAGGTGTAGGAAAGTGGCGGATACCCTTCACAACACCTTTGCAAAGCATGGCGGGTAGCTGCTGATAAATGAGGGAAAAAAAGTGTGAACGGCTGGAAGAAGAGAGGCAAAACAGAGGAGGGTCGAGTAAAGAGGGTGTGAGGAGATGGAATGAATGTAGAGGTGCAAAGAGAGGGAAAAAAAAGTAGGATTAAAAGTTTAACAAACTAGAAAGGCAGATGGGCATAGGCGCAGATTACAGGTGGGATTCTGGGGGTGTGCGCCCCGCCCCCCTCCCTCCGATATTTAGGAAATGCAGATCAAGAGGCTGTGTGGGAGGCAGAATACATAAGGAGTTTAAATTCATCTATTACTGTTACTGGTGTTCTCAAATCTGTGAAAATCTGCTCAATCGGACATCAAGCGGACTTTGTACTGGGGACACAGGAACTTAATAACGAGTAATATTTGCCTAGAATGCATCAGAAATGTGCTTTGTCACATGCACCTCCATCGAGTAATGTCTACAAATGTTCCAGTCTGCAGTGCATGTGTGGTACCAGCTATAGTGGTGATAGTCCCAGTCGCTGGGATTTAAAGAGAGAAAACAGTTTACTTGCAGAAGAAGCTTTGAGTACTACATGTCCAATAATAAAATAAGGAAAATACAAAATCGACCACAATAACAAATTCGTTTTATTAACAGATGATAGTGTTGGTTGTTGCCAAGCTCCTTGTACGATTGTTTCGTTATTGAGGGAGCCAGCAGTGAAAGAACAAACAGCAATAGGTGTGCGGTTTGGAAAATAGGTTTTTATTTTATCCCCCAGCTCAAAATAAAGAAATCAGAAAATCACAAAACAATCATAAGAATAGGCTTGTAAAAGGTGAAGACTCAAAAAGAAGACGGATAAAAAAAAAAGATCAAGTCAGTGAGAACTAACCATTTATACTTGTTAGAAAAGCACAGATGTTCTGGCCCATTTGTTAGGCCAGAACAAAATGTATTGGTCCCATTTGTTAGGCCTAACTCCAAAGATAGGGCCAATGCAATGTATTTAAAATAATATATCACCCATATTTGAGTGTCTCGTTTCGAATACAGTGTAGTGTGATAACTTGGTTGAAAAAAATTAAGTAAGCCAAAGAAACTAGTGTGATTAGCCAGAAAAAAGTCACTATTACCTGCCAGCTACTTTTAACTCCGCGGGTTAACTAATCTTAGCTTAAAAATTGACTGATACCATAATATACAAGGATATAACTACCATGACATCACCCACTGATTTCTGAATTCCCACTTTGAAGTCTCCAGATTAGTGTTTTGAATGTGACATCGAGAGGTGGCTCTGACTGTGAAGCTAATTGGCCAATGACTTGTCAATCAGGTGTCTTTAGGAAGGAGGATTATTGAGAACATTCAAAGGCTGGTGCTTAGAATGACCAAAAAGTGCAATAAATAGTTTACAATGTTTTATCAGGTACGACCCAAATGAGTGTTTATGACCATAAACTCAGCAGGAAAGTGTTTATTCTACCTTTTGCCATCTTCACATAGACTCCTGGTCCAAAAAGAGTCTATATCAGCAATAGCTAAGGGTTAATAGCTGGAATCCACTTCTATGCTGGCTTTACTCTTCAGGCCTCCTCTTTCAGATCTTTGTACAGTTTGTGCCTGAATGCCTAGAAGCTGCTTGGCTAACCTGACCTTACTCACACTATAATGGTGGCTACGATCTCCCTTGATGGTGGGTGAGAGCCACTGATTCACAACACATTTTCACGATACAACTCCGTGAGAAATACGCAGCATTATTCACGTAAAAGAGACTCCCTGTTTACATTACAGTGAGTTCATAAACTGTCACTAACCAGGTTTTGCTGGACATATATTTAATGTAATGGGGAGATTAGATATTTCAATTGTGTGTTGTGTAATGACTGGGTAAATATTAGTTTGTTTATACTTAAGTTAATGATTTCAGCTGTCATTGTTTTTAATCCAGTAGAGTCTCATCCAGGTTTGTGCAGACTTTCCTTTTGTCTGTTTTTATAACAAAAAAAAATATGGTGAAAGTCAGTGAAAATCTGAGCACATCTCTGTATTTACGCCACGCTGTATTATTCATGCTGAGATTATACGTACTAAACCTTTAAAAGCATCCACTTCAAACACCTTTAATAATTAAGGCTGCCATTTAAAGGGGAAGTCTGTGTACATGGATCGCTGGCAGTAGGGACAAGACCAACAGACACATGTTTACACACAACCACGTATAGAAACGCACATAAAGAAACGTGCTTGTATTGATTGGACCTCCCTGGTTAAACCACTGCCCTCCTTTTAAGTCTACACACAAACACATACATACTGCAGGCTCTGATGGTGTAGTACCTTGCACTTCCTGTCAGATACTAACCTGATTTTTATCCCATTGTTGTTTGATCCTAATCTGAGAAGGTCCCAGTCTTGGCTCACGCTCAGTATTGTCTTTGTAACATTATTGTTAATATATAGCAACTATTAATTGTTGATTTATTGATGAATATTAAGACCATATCCCTGAGAATAAATAGCTGTTTAGCAACATTGAAGAAGCCTTTTTTTCTCTATTGAAATGCAAATTGTTTACTTACCACAATAAAAAAATACTGTAAAAATTGCTTCAAGTAATACTGGATGTCCTCTAATATCACGCTGGAAACACCAAACCCAGATATTTTAACGGTAGCGTCGTCCCCATAAGGAGGGAGAGACCTTACATTGCTTAGGTCAGGAGTGAGGGTCACCCTGAGGCGAAGTTTGACCACAAACCCATCTTGGTTAAACCTCCCTCCCCTTTGCCACACACGACCAGCACGTGAGTGATCTGAGTTAGAGTTACTGGCATTATTGATGAATTATGAATTAATGGTGGTTTTATGGGGACACATTTTCAACCGTGTTCAACTTCGACTGGATAAACTAAACTTTGTTTTTGTGAACTTTTATGTCATTTGTTTAGAGGTAGTGAACATTGCTGCTGAGCGTTTGTGCTAATTTAATAGGTAGAAAAATTGAATCAGCTGTGATTAAGAATGAATAATGAGAATAATCTAAGAATTATGATAAATCAAAACCTGTCGCAGTAGTTTAAATTGAGACAAAGTGCTGCTGCTGCTGCTGGTGTCGAATAATTATACCTGTAATTGATTGGTCTTTGGTTCGTTCATCAGAACTTCACTTATTTGTTCATTTATATAGCTTTGATAATTGCTTGTGCAGTTAGCAGTTACAAGAGCAGAGGAATGGCAGAAAGGCATAACCTGGAGAGGAAAGATCAATTACAGGAAGAACAGAAACAAAAGAGAAGAAAAGAAAAGATTGATGGAGATGATGGGAAGATGGGATGGAGCCAGAGGAAGAAGTGAAGTGGCTGCTGTGAATGATGCACCTTACATCAGTTTTTCTTCACCGTGGTTCTTGGCATCTTTCTGTGTGTGCGTGTGTGCTTTAATCCATCCAACACTGCTGACACAGTGAGGGAGAGAGGGAAAGCTCGGAGGCTTTCCATAACAGCCCAAATTATTCACTTTCTTCTTTTGCTGCTGCAGAGAAATGAGAGCGAGAGAACGGGAGGAGAGCGGGATGGTGATGGAGCTATCATTAGTGTAGAGAAGTACAAAACAAGATGCAGCCGACGAAAACATCTGCAACGCTGCAGTAACTTTAAGCATTGTGTTCGAGCATAAATAACTGGGCAGTAAAGACGCAGTGTGGCTAAATGCAGATGGAAAGTTTTTTAGAAAATATAGTCGTTATCATCAGACTGACGGTTCGTTGTTGAGAACTGTTTTTGTGGAGGGGTAATAATTTTTGTGGGAGTCATTAGTAAATAGTTTGAAGCTTCAGTTGACGGCACACACAGTTCTCAACAGTGATTCAAACTAAGGAAGTCAAGTTGACATTTCATTCAAAAAAAGAATACTTACTCAATGAATTAATATTTGAATAACTGAAAGTTCAACTGTGTCGAGACCCCTGAGATCTGTTGTTTCAGTTTTAATTTCTTTCAGCTTTTTGAGATTATTTGCACCTGATAAAATGTATTAGTATTACAGCACTAAAGTACTGTGCAAAAGTCATGAGTTACCCCTGATTTTAATACATTTTCTTTGGTAAATGGGGAAATAGGTGCAGCAAATTATTGAATTGTGTAAACATGCATCACTTTGTTGGTACAAAAATACAATTTCATGCCTGTCAAACAGTGTTATCTTTACCATTAACCGTACATTCAACAAAAGAAAAAGTAACAAATTGTCTGTTTGTGTGCCGGGCTGCTGGTAACAAAGTGCCTAAAGATACAATTTAAAATAGTTTCATTGCTAATGACAGTTATGTGCAGCACAAAAACACTGAGATATTTTTCATCTGCTGTAGACAGTGTGTCTTTTCTCCTCTAGTTTATCCACACTGTGCTCAAATATGCCACATTTCTGGCTTTTGGGGAATTGTGCTGATGGTGATCCTGTCATATTTTGTTGTTTTTGTCTTTTTGAATGGGTTCAGCTAAACCAGTTTGAACAAATGGTGTGTTTTTGTGACAGGCTGCTAGTAATAAAGTATCACACCATTTAAAATCTGTTGTCTGTTATGTTTAGACACAACACTGCTTCATGCCTGGAGTTTAGGTCTCTTTTTTATGCTTGAATGATTCATAGGTCAGTGTTCAAAACAATTACTGAACACAGGGCAGAACACCACCCTGATGCCTCACAGAACAGAAGAGACATAACAGAGATCACACGGAGTATGGAATGGCATGAAATGGAGATGGGTTGCAGAGTGGCTTGGAGAAGCAGCAGCAACTGTATGCAGCAATATCACAGCCAAAAAGAATTTCACAAGAACAGAAGTCTTCAAATTTCTTTTGAATTGACTTTACTCATCAGTCACTAATATTTTGTACGACTTTCCTCTTTAGAGGTTGCCACATTGTGTCGCCTGCCTCCATCTCACCCTGCCTCTAGCATCCTTCTCTGTCACATCAAATCTCTTCATGTCCTCCTTCACAAAATGAGACAATCTGTGGCAAAAAAAAATTCCACCTACTGTCCATGTTTTAGTTGAAAGTGATATCGAAATCCTTTCAAATGCATATGTATTGTGTGTTGAAGCCTCTGGACTAGACATTGTTAGATCTGGCATCCCTGGATCTCAAAATAAAGAAAAAACAAAACAAAACAAAGACGTAGCCAAGGATCTTTTGATCTGTCATTCCAACCATGCATTAAAACCCTAGAAAATAAAACAAATATCTTGATGAAAAACACAAGTCACTTCTGTGTGTCATTCAAGCACAAATTCTACTTTATGGTTTGACGTCACACTACTGGGAACGCAAGCATTTTCCATAACGAGATAGAGATGGTAAACTACTCAGGACTTGTCATCTGGACTTCTTTAAGTTCCTTGAAGATGAACAAATGGTGGCGAGTCCCAGATTTTAAGCCCTCTGGAAGTTTCTCCAAGGGATGATGGACCCCCTATTGATCCTCTACCTCACACGAGTCAAGGTTTGAAAACTGGTGTGGGTCACAATCAGCCAGGGTTTCGGGTGAGCTCATTGTGAAACCTAGCCCCACCCTATCATGTGATTTCCTGAGGTCAGATGGCCCAGGATGTGAGTGGGCGTTAAGGCGTCTGGGAAGGGATCTCAAAACTGGATTATAGATAGCAGAGAGTTGGTGTCGTAAACCACCGCCTCTGTTCAAAGATGGTCACTCACAGTGGACATAGATGGCTTCTTTCACTCCTCTTTCAAACCATCTGTCCTCTCTGTCCAAAATGTGAACATTGGCATCCTCGAAAGAGTGTCCTTAAGTTAAAAACTTAACTTCTCAACAACATAGTGTATGTGGTATAGTACAAGGAGGAATGCTCAGATCTCTACATTAGAGATCCCTTTCTGTTTAATGAGTAGATGTTGAATGAAAGAAACATCACATCTAAAATTAGTTTTACACTTAAATAATAAAAAATAGTTCTATTACAAGTATGGGATTTAAAAATTTAAAAGCTTTTTTTAACTTTTATTCAAGATGCTTAGATCTCTAACACTCTCTTGAACGTTAGATATAGAGCAAAATAGATATAGACAGATAATGTACCATTTTTTTTTGTTTTTATTTTTTAACTTATAAAGTGTCAAATGTGAGAAGCAGTTGCTAAATCTAAACTGAAAATGAAGAAGCTGATATACATTCACATTTCTCTGCGTACTTGTTTCAGACATTCTGGAAGTGCTTTTACTTCCCAACTGCTGAGCTGACAGAAATACAGCTAAACGACTTTGTGATATTCAGTGTTTACACGGTTTGTTTTGATGGGTTGCAACAGGAAGTGGAGAGCCTGTAGGAGAGAGAGCAGAGGGTGATGATGAAGGAGGGTTGCTGTGATAGACAGAGCGGTGGTTATGAGCTGACACGGAAGGTGGAGGGAAGACGTGAACAGCGAGAGACGAAACAAAACCTGAGTGAGGTGGAACAGAGGGAACCGGCACAGAAATAGAGTCAGCAGAAGAGCGAGTGAGTCACATTACAGCAGGGCGGTCAAAACATATATTTATCTTCTCTTTCTTGTTTTTCTTTTGGGGCTTGAAGTTTGGAAGAAAAGAAATGAAGAAAGAAAATGTTTTTGTTTTAAAGTAAGAAAAAGGTGAGTTGGGGAAAACAGGAGGAAAAGGAGAGCGCAGAGGGGAAAAAAGACAAATGGGGTAAAGATTGTGTGACATTTTGATAAATGATAGCAATCGAGGCAGGATGATGAGGGAGACCAAAAGTAATTACGAAAGTGAGAATGGAAGGAGTTATTTTGAGGAGAAGCAGGCAAGGATTGAGGGAGGGAAGTGACAGAAGTATGTAAGATAGGAAGTTGTAACTTTCACCTGTCAGCACTTTTTTGGGGGGGAGGGTTATTTCTCTTCTTCATCTTACTTTGTTTTTGTCATGGACTGTGTCCGGCAGGCAGGAAAGTAGGACTCAACATGCAGACTACAGGAGGCAAAAGTAACTCAAAACTCAGCTTTTATTGCTGGACGGCAAAAGAACAGAAAACTTGCTAAACTGGAAATGTAAACGAAGCACAAACAGGCAGAACACACAGCATAGTATGATGGACGACATGACAACGAGCAGGGGAAGACACAGGACCAAGGGGAAACAGCTGACACTGATTACACAGACGAGACAGGGGAGAGCAAACATAACATTACGACAGGTAATGAGCAGCCAACTATGACATTGTGGACAAGACAACAGAGGGAACACAGCGATGTGGGACCAGAGGGGGCTCAAAATACAAACAGAAACCAAAACACAGGATACCAAAATAATCAGAACCTAACCATATAACAAAAAATAGGAAACTCAAAATAGCCATGTTGCAGAAATTGGATATTGGAAATCGGAAGTTGGATACTGGATCTCAGGAATGACGTTATTCCCCAGTTGAGTACATTCTGGTAGTATGTAGCGTGGCTGTAGCTCAGCATGTAGAGTAGGCCCTCTACTAATCAGAGGTTTGGTGGTTCAATCCCTGGCTGCTCTGGTGTGTGTGCCAGAGTAAGATGCACAACCACAAGTAGGTCTCCGATGGTCCATCACAGTGTGAATGTTAGATATGAAGACTTATGGTAAAAACTGCTGCATCACGTTCACGGATAGTCTATCGCCTGTCTATTGAGACACAAATCCACAACAGCGGCCATACAGATTAAGCCTTTACTGGTTCTGGTGGTTCTTGGTACTGGTATATACAAATGTTCCACTGAACATTCAAACCTTAATGGCTGGTAAATACCTTTTATTAGAAATGATGGAAGCACTGAAGGAGAGCGTGGCAGGGTTTGTGCTTTGCTACACTTTTCCCAGTTTCCTTTTTCTATTAAATTCCATTAAATTTTATGCAAACTGAAAGAAAATCACGCTGCCATTTTTGGCATTCTCCCTCCTACTGTTTTCTTCTTCTTTTTGCTCTCCAGTGTCGACCTGTTGATTAAAGGAAGGTTTTATGAAAGAGCCTTCAATCATGACCATTTAACCCCATTTAACCCACAGTAAAGCTTATAAAGTGTGTGTGTGTGCGTGCGTGTGTGTGTGTGTGTTCATGCGTATTTTTGTTTGTGTGCATTTGAATCATTTAAATCCTTTTTTCTCTCTTTGAGCCTGTGATACCTGTTCTCTTTTTAAATTATACATTAACTGCAGTCTCAATAATAAATGGAGTGTGTGTGTGTGTGTGTGTGTGTGTGTGTGTGTGTGTGTGTGTGTGTGTCTGTTCAGTTGTGTTACTATATTTGTTTTCATCTGTGCGTGAGGTTCAATAATCCGCTGCAGGAGCCGAATAATGTGCTGACCTTCATTCATCTTTATTCACCACATCCAAATTAATTATTGCTTTAATTAATCTATCAATACGTCCTCAATTACAAACGTACACACACAAGCACACCACATCTGCAGTCTTTTGTAACTGCGGCATCCTGCCTTGTACTAAATCATTTGTGTTTATGACCAGACTATTGTCACACACACACATAAAGCCTTTTCATACAACTCTCGACAAAAATGCAGTGTAGCATCAGCAGCAAAGATAACTAACACATGATTTTGATGACCTTTTTTTCTCAATTTGTGTTTCTTTTTTTTTTTAAGGTTTGGATTGAATCTTTTACTCTAAATGATAAAACATAACATTGTGTTCAACTTTGGTGCAATTTGGGGAATTAAGCCACCTGCCACATTCTTCAAAACCATCTTAAGCCTGTTTGGGAATTAGAGCCATCTGGAAACGAACCAAAGACAACCTCTTCCCTGAATGCCAATATATTTTTGACCACAAAGTGGAAGCTTTCTATTGTTCGCTTTTGGCCTTGATTGATGGTGTCGAGTCAGGCTGCCTCAACTCAGCTCAGCCGTAGTTTCACCTTTTATAGGCCAGATATCAAATTACTAGTCAAGTTTTAACCAAATCTGGCCCTGATCTACAAGATGTGATCAGAAAGTTTAGAAGATAGGTTCACAAAAATCTAAAGCATCATCTTTTTTTTTTTACATTTGGCCGATCTAATTTTCCCAATCAGCTTCTTATGAGTTTCTAAACTTTTAACTGCAGCTACTTTTTCTTGTTTTCAATCTCTCAGTAGACCTATTATTTCTCTTTCCACTTGTGCCTACGCAACAAGCCCTGGGTTTCTTTCAGTGCCATATAATGATAATCCTTTAACTTGGATTTAATTTTAGGAAGTTAGCAAAGTTGCAGAGAGGCACATCTGGTGAGTGGTCCAGGTGGTGAGCGAAGATTGTGTTGACTCTGAACGCTGGCACACACCACAACTCGGATCATTTCCTGTGACTGTTCCCCCTCACACGCCTCGGGATGACACCTGATGAAAGTTAGAAGAACAAAAACAGGACAGACTTCTTCCCTTGACCTCTTCTCACCTGACGCTCTGCCGTTGGGTTTGAAAACTTTTTAGCCAGGACTGCTCCAGACTGCTCGGGTCCCATTTCTCATTACCATCGATTCAAACAAACAAAAGAAATTGTTTTTTTACAAATTTCTGGTCTAAACTTTTTGATCATCTCATCCGACCTGGTTTTGGCCCACAAAGCATTTGGCACTCGTTAACTGAGCCATAAAAGCAGCCCAGGTTAGATTAAATGTACAAGAACGAAATTTGTCCATCATAATGTGAATTATCCTTAAAACAACCCGTTTTACCCACATGTTAGTTTTTATAGTCTTAACAAGTCACCTGTTGAGGGTAGAGTTGGTTGAAAATCCGTCTAATCTAACAGATGTGAACATATTTGGCATACCTGAATACAAGAAGCATCCTGTGAGGCCAAAACACTTATAGTACAAGAACTTTTATTTGAAACTTTGAAACTTCGGACTTGATTTTGACATTTTACAGAGCATTTTGGTTTCATTTTTAACAGTGGTTTTAAATTTGATCAACTGATTAGCTGTGTCCTCAAACAGGTCTTTATCAACTCGGACAGTTGGCTAACGTCAAACTACAGTAACCATATGAATTTTGTATATGTACAACATGCGACTGCTCGGCGTCTTGCCAGGACAAAAGTGAGAGCACGTTACTCCAGTTTTATCCCCTCTTCGCTGGCTTCCTGCCCCTTTTTAGAACGAATTTTAAGATTGTATGGCTTGTTTTTAAGGCTTTGAATGGGCTTGCCCCTCCTTATTTATCTGAGCTTTTAATTATCCACACCCCAGCTACAAGACCCCACAAAGGTCGTATAATCAGATGACTCAATGTTCCCGGGCTAAAGAAATGGAGGGGATGGGACCTTTTTGGCTATAGGCTCGGTCCTATGGAAAAGCCTACTTCGGAACATCAGATGTGTTCAGTCATTTAGAGACTTTCAAGTCCTTCTCAAAACTCAAACCGTTTTCTCTTGCTTTTAGTTTGTGTTGAGACATCTCGGAGCATCCCTGTTTTATTGTATTTTATATTATCTTATTCTAGTGTTTTCTCTTATCTTTATTGTCATTGGTTTATTGCTACCCGAAGCTGTACAGCACCCTGGTTAACTATTGTTGTTCTAGATCAAATCAAATCAAATCAAAATTTATTTATATAGCACATTTTTAAGACCGAAGTACACCAAAGTGCTTTCCATTAAAATCGCAGTACAAATAAAATCACAATAAAATATAAATTACAAATATATAAAATATAAGATAATTACATAATCTAAATACAGAGCCAGATGTAAATTACCCTAATTCGCCTTAAATGCCAGATCAAACAAATACGTTTTTAAACGTGATTTAAAAGACTGAATGGAATCTGACGCGCGAATATGAAGAGGGAGAGTATTCCATAGCCTGGGTGCAGCAACGGCAAAGGCACGGTCTCCTCTGGTCTTCAGCCGAGACCTAGGTTGCACCAAGAGCAGTTGGCCCGATGATCTTAGTGCTCTCTGAGGGCTGTACAGACAGAGGAGATCAGCTAAGTAGTCAGGTGCCATATTGTTCAAAATTTTATAAGTAAACAATAGAATTTTAAAATCAATTCGATATTTGATAGGAAGCCAGTGTAAATTTTTCAGAACAGGGGTGATAGAGTCAAACTTTCTAGTGCCGGTCAAGAGACGTGCTGCGGCATTCTGGACCAGCTGCAGACGCTGCAGAAGAGAAGATTGTAGACCCAAGTAGAGAGAATTACAATAGTCCAGTCTTGACATAATGAAAGCATGAATGAGTTTCTCCATATCTTTGTGTGGTATGTAGGGTTTAGCCTTAGAGATTAGGCGTAGTTGATGAAAGCTAGTTTTTACCACAGTAGAGACCTGTTTGTCAAGTTTGAAGGAACTATCCATGAAAACTCCAAGATTCCTGGCAGTATCAGTAAGGTAGTTAGCAACAGGCCCAAATGTGTCAGTCAATTGTCCCAGAGGCATATTTTGGTCAAAAACAATAATTTCTGTCTTCTTTCCATTTAAAGTAAGAAAGTTACGTGATAACCAGTCCTTGACATCACTCAGACAATCAAACAGAGGATGTGGTGAGGATAAAGCATCCCCAGTCAGGTGAAGGTAGATTTGAATATCATCAGCGTAACAGTGAAAAGAGACATTGTGTTTTTCAAAAATGGAGCTCAAGGGCAACATATACAGAGAAAACAACACAGGACCCAGTACCGAGCCCTGGGGCACACCACAGCGGAAACGGGCAGAAGAAGAGGAATATTTTCCCATCGAGACGGAGAACGACCTCTCAGAAAAATATGATTTAAACCAAGATAAAACATTTCCTTTGAGGCCTACTACATGTTCCAATCTTGCCAAAAGGATATCATGATCAACCGTATCAAAGGCTGAGGTCAAATCCAATAGTACTAAGACCGCAGAGCGCCCAGAGTCAGCAATTAAGAGAAGGTCATTAAAGACTCTTAGTAGGGCAGTTTCGGTGCTGTGACGCGGTCTAAATCCAGACTGAAATTTATCACTTATACCGTTGCTCTCTAAATAGGTCTGTAGTTGCCGAAGCACTATTTTCTCTAAGACTTTTGACATAAAAGGAAGTTTAGAAATCGGCCTGTAATTAGCTAGAATGTTACGATCAAGGGAACTTTTCTTGATGACAGGTTGCACGACTGCATGTTTAAAGACAGTCGGAACATAGCCAGATGACAGTGAGAAGTTCATTAGAAATAAAATACAAGACCCGATTGTATTCAATGCATCCTTAATGATACGAGAGGGAATAATGTCGTGCAAAGAATTTGAGCTTCTCTTTTTTTTTTTTTTTTTTTTTTTTTTTCCTAAATGACATCAGAAACAGCAGTATGCGACATTACGTGATGGCAGAGCTTCAGTTCATCCTTTGTCATTTTTTTTTTTTTTTTTTTTTTTTTTTTAATAAATAGGACAGGGGGAATGAATGAGAGAAAGAGGGGGAGAGAAAGAAAGAAAACCAAAGGGGAGAAGAGACGGTGAGAAGGGGGGGAAGAGAGAGAAGAAAAAAAAGAACTCCTGGGTCACCTGTATGGAGAAAAAAAAAAAAACAAACAAAAAAAACTAACAGAGGAGACAGCAAACAACAAAGAGCAACATAATAATAGAGAAAACAAAGCACCATCACAATAAACTAGCTAGTCATAGATATCAATATTTACTAAATAATAAACGATATTGTGCAGCACGCAAGATAGACAGCGCACAGTGTGCTTTGAGGTAGCAGCCAAGAAAGCTTTAGTCCGCGTCTGTGAATACCCATGTGTGCATACCTGTGTGGATCAGCATGCTTGCATTCCAAAGGTTTCTCCATGTAATGATCTGCTAGGGAGTGTGGGGGGGCCACAGCCCCGTCCTCCAGGGTGTGAAGCGGGTATGGAGGAGATCAAAACTCCAGACATCCAGAGGCCCCCAGAACACAAGAGACCATGGAAGACCAACAGAGGGGCAGCCGCGCCACTGTTCCAGTAAGAGCTGAGGAGAGTCCCAGATGAGGGCTCACCCAGCAGCCGCGGAGCAGAGGGAATAATGTCGTGCAAAGAATTTGAGCTTCTCAGATTATTAATTATTTCCTTTAAAGTCAAAAATGACACAGGTTCGAACTGTTGGAAAACCGTTGAACATTCAGAAGCTGGGGCTTGATTTACTACCAAAGAATGTGTGGCCCTTAACAATGAGATTTTATCTATAAAATAATTTAGAAATTATGTGCTATATAAAAAAAGTTGAAGCTGAGAGGTGAATGAATCTGAGCTTGTTTAACATTTGACTGAAGTGCAATCTGACCCTAAACTTGTCCCATACTGTTTGCCTACAACCTGTTGGATATTAAAGTTAATTATAGATAGATTTATTATAGATAAATCTAAAGAATATAAGAAATAAAACAAAACATTTTAACTGTAGTAGTTATTAATTAATACATTTCTTGAAGTTTTTGAGAAAGCAGCTTACAGTGCCGAGTTTCTGTGATCCAAAAATGACTGCACGATGCTCCATTGCTGAACTGAAGAGAATAATTTGAAAGCAGTGTAAGAAAGGAGGGCAGTTTGAGTGGGTGGAGAGAAAGGAGAGCCAGAGAGATCGATGGAAAGGAAGAAAGTGTGACAGAGAGAGATTTCTTTTTCTAAAAGACAAAATAAAAAAAGAAATCAGAGAGGATTAACAGAAGAAAGGCCTAGCACGTCAGATCAAATATGAATACATGAATCAGCTTCACGGAGCACACAGACGCACACAAGGGCTTTAGGGTATTTGCATATGGATCACAAGCATGTGGACAGCCAAAATGAATTAGTGTTAGCATGGCTTTGAGTTAGTGTATTGCTTTGTTTAGATTACATCAGGCTGTAGAGAAATTGAATTAACTGCTGCTGTGTAGCGGCGGTTAGCATATTTCTTAGTGGTTTAGCGGTTGAGGCAAAATGCCCAGAAATTGTATTAGCTGGAAAGTAGTTTGTGTAGCAGATTGCCATTTAGTGTCAGAAGCAGGAGGAAGTGCGGTGACCCAAGCGCGCGTGTGTGTGTGTGGGGGGGGGAGAATGAACTGGTTAGCTCAGCATCTTTTGCACTGGCTGAAAATCGTTATCGCACTTTGATATTGACGACACGGCAGGACTCTTTGGACCACTGACTACATTTGCCTGTAGTCGCAGTGCTTGGAGAACAAAGTCTGATATAAAGATTTGATAGCTTGTGTACGGCAGCCTGGCTACATGCAGGTGGGCAATGATGTCATTTATTAGAGGATGTTTACTATCATTTGAAGTACCAGCAGTGTTTGTGGGGAGAAGCAGTCAGATAGAAGATGGTTTCACAGAGATATTTGTTATATTTTGCTGGGAAAATGGGAAATAGTTTAAGCAGTTTATTGAAATGTGCAAATATACAAGAAAATACAGTATAGAGGACAAAACAGAGTTTGTGGATTTTTAACAAGCTTTAAAATCAGCGTTTAATATGAAAACCTTTATTCTTAGCCTGAACTTCAGTCTTCAGGAATACTTCTCCAGGCTTCTTGAAGGACATTCAAAGCTCTTCATTGGATGCTGTGTTTTTGTTCTGTTCTCTGTCGAGATAATCTCACTGTGTTTCAGTAATGCTTTTTCTGCATAAGTAGCATGTTTGACAAATGAAGCTCTTATCAGTCAGATAGATGGTATTGCAGAGTGGATCAAAATGATACTACAGTGTAGGAGAATAGTTTTTGTTTAGCGACTATTAACGTTATGGATTTATTTATTTATGGGTGTTGTTTAACAGCTACAAAATCTGCATTATGTCTTCAATACATCTGCAGTTTGAGTGTATTATCTGTATTTCCTAATAATGATTAAATGATCTTAAACACTATAAAATTGGGCATAATCAGCCCATATTTACATTATTTTATCAACTATGGGTTAGAAATGCGGAAAAAAACAATTGTGGAAAGATGAGAAGAAACATCTTGCTTCATTAATGACTGTGTGATTCTTCCCTGCATTGGTCATAAATACGACGTTGCATTATTCAGTATGAAACAGTCTGAGCTGCAGTGAGCAGAGGATTCTCAGTGGAAATTACTTTCCTAGGTATGTTACTGAAAGGAAGATGAGTGCTGAATCATTTATAAATGTTCTTCAAGTTGTGTTTATTACCAAACATCTCCACAAGCATCAGCAACCTGCACTAAAAAACACAAGCAGCCAGTCATACATTGTGTTTCCTTAATGCGGGCTGAATTTTTTAGGAGGCCTATTTTGCTTTGTCTGGTTATATAACTTAGCTGTGATTCAAGTAGCCAGGAGTTCTTATTTCCCAGCATCAGCATAAGTGGGACCCCAGAAGTAACAGAACTAAAGAAACAACAAAAAATAATGACATCAGAAGTAAACATTGCCATGTTTTCAGTTTTTCTTCTGTCCCTTTAATAGTTATCTCTCACTGTGAGTCCTCCGTTTGTTTGTGTTCCCTATCTACATATATATAATTTTTCCACAGATTACTTTGTTATGTGGTTACCAGTGGGTCTTTTCCCACTGTCATTATTTAGTTTAGCTGTGTTTTTTTTTTTACTTTTTGTGGCTGGTTTATATTTAGTCTCTGTGCCCTCAGTTTAGTCACACTGACCTACAGACTGCTCAGCAGACCACTCAAACTAAATGTGCAACCCTGGTCCCTTGGCAACTGGTTGCTGGAAGTTGCTAAGAGAAATTAGTTGCAAAGATGTTTTTTCAGTGCAGTGCTGCACTGAAAAAACATCTTAAGATTTCTTTGGTTTATATTAGTAAAGAAAAAAAGGGATTGGCTGCCTGCAGTTCACATGGAAGACAAAGACTTGTCTGGAAACACACTTTTTAGTTTTACTACCACTTGGCAAGTAGTTGGTGAGTGTTTGCAGACAAGTTGTTATATTCCATACTTCTTAGTGACTAATTTCACTTAGCAACTCCCAGCAATTTCCGGGAATCGCTCATCAACACGTTATGAAAACATATTCTTCCTTAGCAGCAAGAGGTTACCATGGCTTTGCCGACTAGTCTGTAGACCTGTGTGACTAAACTGACAACTGAAATTGTATTAGCTGGATGGTAGCGTGTGTAAAAGCAGTAACCCAAACATGTTGAGGGTGTGATAACAATGAACTGGTTAGCTCAGCTTCTTTTGCATTGGCTCAGACTTTTTTTCTTACATTTGGATTTTAAAGGATCCCAGAGGAGTCTTTGGAGCGTGACCAGTTCACTGCATTTCACTAACACAGTGCTTGTGGAATTACGTTTAATGTAAAGCTTTGGTAGCCAGTTTGTGCCTAATCACACACCAACCAATTTGGAATTACACAATTTTCCCTAGTAACTGATGGGCCTATAGTGGGTCTCTAATCGGTCTCTAGGTCTATGTGACTGAGGCTGAAGTCACAAGTTGTCCATGTCAGGAAAAAGTTTGAGAACCACTTCTTCGTGTTCCTTTCCTCAGGTCACATAAGAGGTGCTGATCTCTTGCACGCTGGTCCTGTTTGCATCAGCACAGGTGTGCCAACAAATTAACCAATCAATGAACACAGACCCACTCAGGGAAAGAACAAAATAGATGAACAAAGTAGAAGAACATGCTGCCAGCCATCAAGGGAGCTTTAAAGGAAAGTGAGGACAAGTAATGTACATGACTAAAAGATTCAGAGCATTTCTAGATAGTGCTTCGGCACATTTGCCAGATCTTTCGTCTGTGGGCTAAAGTAGGACACAGAAGTCAAGTTTGAATTCTTGTATAACGGTTGCTGTGCCCATCACGTAACCCGCAGAGGCTTCCTGAACAAGCGGAAATGCAAATAATGTAAAAGCCTATTCATCTCGCAGCACTCCAGGCTGCTGCTCCTTTCAGCAGGTTAACATGAGTCATCACAACTCGACCGAGCCTCTCTCTGCGAGGAGTTTAATAAAAAGGAGTTTGGGTCCTTTTTGGAGAGCCTGGTTTCACACTCTGCTAATTTCCTTGTCTGTGCCAGCTCCCTGGAGTATCTGCTGGATGACTCGGTGCATTTATTAGTGATGAAAATACTTTTTTCTTTTTTTTCTTTTCATAGTCTGTGTCCTTATCATCACAGCTAACAGGAATGAAGACTTTTAATAAGGAATGCTTATCTAACATGAGTCTTAACTGGCCACTGCGCTTCCCTGTAATTCACTATTAATGCTCGTCACTGTGATTCATTCCTGCATTTTTCTCCATTCACTTTGCTAATGTCGTTTGAGACTCAGTGGGCTGCCAGCAGTGCAGATTTCATGGTATATTTTTCTTGCTGTTGTTATTGTGTGCGGCTGTGGGTGCATGTGTTGCTGCGTGGGCGTGAGTTGTTTTTTGTTTTTAATCTCTGTTCAGGTCTTTAAATGTTTTATGAAAGAATAGAGACAGTGAAATCCTGATAAACAAGCTGTCCCGATATAAACCTGGCATAAAATACATACAGTGACAAAAAGGCCTGATCTTTACTTCTTTTTTGGGGGGAAATTTGAATCTTTGTTGTTACATTGTGTTGATGCTTTGAGAGATTAGACAACCCGTTCTCACTCCCAAAGCGTAACATTTTACGCTAGGTGACAAATCGTCACCATATTACGTTTTCGGCTACCCACCACGTTCCTAAATGACGACCTCGGAAAAAGAGGAAATATGAGAACCGTCTGGACTGAACCTACACATGTTCGCTCTTTTTCTTCAAATCGCTTAGAAACACGCTATTTAACATCATTAAAGTCCTGGTTACGGTCTGGAATAAGGTTATGGTTAGGGCTAGGGATAAGGTTAGGTTTAGGGCTGGAATACAGGGCTGGAACGTCTATTACCGCGGGAGCGTCATTGCACTGGATTCCAGCCATAACCCGCCGCGTACCATAAGAACGCCGAAGGTCTCCTTTCGCGTTCCTCAGGAACGCCGCGGGATGTGACAAAACGTCGACATGTTACGCCTCGGGAGTGAGAATGCTCTGGATTAGAAGATATTGTGTGGTCATTATACAAGAAATGATCTAAGAAAACAGTCGTTCAGTTTACAGCTTAAAGTGCCTTTGAAGCATTTTGTTTTGCAGCAGTAACTTTGAGGTTTAAAATGATATTTTATGATACTAATAAGTAAAATAAGCCTTCAGTGTAACTTTTTTTTAAATACACTCTTATAGTTTAGTTAAGCAGCTCAGTGATTCAGTACTGAGAGTGTTGTCTCTTAGCACGAGACGCCTTCTGTTTGGAGTTTGCACGTTGTTCCTGTGCTTAAGTAAAGTTTCCTGGAAGCTTTGGTTTCTGCCCCCCTGAAATAAAATAAAAACTGCTGCAGATCTGGGCCCACAGGAAGCACATACAATATATATTTTTAATATCTTATTTTGTGGCCTGAGCCATTGTCTTGTCAGAACCTTCTGTTCTTCACATTAGACACAAACACTAAACTGATCAGATTTAGGATGTAATAAAAATTATCCAGGAGGGATAAGGAGAGAGCCATGGTCCATGGCTACCACCTCCAGAAATCATCCCATTTGTGATTTGTGTGTGTTTTAGTGTTGCTTCTTCAGTGCACTTGTTTCCACTTGCACAAAAGCAGCTGAACTGGATTCACAATGATTTATGGTTTCTAAGTAGACAGACTAATATACCTGATGTTTTACTGACTTTGTGTTATACTGAGATCAACGGTCTCCTGAGTTCTCTTAAATGTTTTGAGCGATGTAACTTGATCTTATGATGATCTTCCAGAAAGATCTGGCCTGTAGTGAGCATCGTAAGTCAGGAAGACAGGTTGTTTTTTCACATTTAGATTTGACATTTTTACAGACACCCAGCTGCGCACTCATATTGGTAGTGGCTTGGCACGGCATACATTTAGACTTATTTTTTTTAATCGAGAAATGCTGCCCCCTGTTGCCCATTAGATTTTATTATATCCAAGTCCAAAATTTCCCACCTCTTAATTTTTCCCCCACATTTCACCATGGAAACATCTGTATATTTCTCAAAACACTGAAGATGTGGCGTTTTAAAATTAGAAATTTTACATTGGCTAGATTTGCTTTGTTTTTTTTTGTTGGGTTTTTTTTCCCTGGATTGGTCGCTAAATTATTTCTACAGGAAACCCCCCCATGTTTACATCCCTTAAAGTCATTTTCAGACAACTCTCTCTTGCCCCGACCAGTAAAAGTACTGTGTGTTATGTAAAGCTGCTATTGGATTAGCATGAAAGAGTGTGGTTTCTTTGCTGCAGGCACACTGAGATTAAGTTTAAGACTTTATCCTCTGCAGTTTTCACACCACTGACCCAGCCTGCTGGGAGAAGGAGGCAAAGCGCTGCCGGAGAGAGACCGTGGTAATCAATTTAAGTTGGACTGGAAATTCGTCATGGTGGCGCAGTGACACTTTTCCAGTGCTAGCATGAAAGACGGAGAGTGTGAGACAAAAGGAATTTCAGTACAAGACAGCAAAACCTGATAAGTATCCATGTGTGGTTGCTGTTTGCCATTAAACATGAGCTCATTTTAAATGTATACTATAGGTTTTGGCAGTCGGGTGAATATATCAGCTGTTTGTGTTGTCCATTGCTCGTATTTTGTAACAGAGGTGGGACCAAGTCATTGTTTTGCAAGTCTCAAGTAAGTCTCAAGTCTTTATCCTCAAGTCTCAAGTCAAGTCTCAAGTAATGTCAGGCAAGTCAGAGTCGAGTCTCAAGTCACTGGTGTAAAAGTCCGAGTCAAGTCACAAGTCTGAAACTTTGAATTTCAAGTCCTTTCGAGTCTTTAAAAAAAAAAAAACGAAAAAATAATGTTGCAGTTATGCTAAATGTAAATATTAGACCATGTAATTTTAAAATCTGTGTTTTTCTCAACACATGACAAAATAGTGAACTTAGAAAATATACACAAATTGTGAAATTGCACCTCTTTAAAATGCAGCTCAATTAAACCTAGCTCCAAGAATAATTTTCACCGACAGTTCTGAGATAAGCTGCATGTTATTCTTGGATGCGCTTGTAGGACTGGCTTTAAAATCGCATGACAAAAATATCATACACATTAAAAAAAAACTGCATCACCAACGTAGCCTGGACAACATTTGCTAGTTAGATGAAGTCAGCTATCTCATCTTAGCATATTTATATGCATATTTATAATTATACGCTTCTTGGAGTGAGTGCATACACTCATGAAGTTTAGTAACTTCAGGTCACTGCAACAAGCCCAGGTACAGTTTACTGACGGATGGGTACAGGACCTTGAAATGCACCGTGTAGAACGAAAGACCATCGTACGTATCATAAGTTTACCAGTCTCACAAATCGTCTTCATAAATACACATTCATTAACCGTTTATTAATAGGACCTTTCAGCTCAACGGTAATTAATTAGTAGTGGAAATAATTTCTGGTAGCATCACAGAAATGTAGCAGTGACAATAATATTGTATGCTGTAATCGCACTGGGCAATTAGTGATACAAAACAACTGTTTTATCCTGTGAATAAAAGTATATGTTTTTGTCAATGTACCATAATAACAGAAGCGAAACGCAATATTGTGTCAGGACAATTCACTATTTATGCACAATAAATAAAGGAGCATAGCGCGACAATTTCTGTTCAGCGCCAGACTTGCTTGTAACCTATATCACTAATTATGTTATGAAAATGACGTATTAAGTACTAAAAAACACTGACCTTCGTGTAAATGCTTGGAGCAGACTAACCTGTGAGCTGGAGTGTTCTGGGACGTTATATTTGATCTTTGAATGGCTGCAATCCAGGCCATCCGTCGCGTCTTTGTTACTTCGGAAACATGGCTCGAACAATTTCTCTTCAAGACGTAATCCGATAACAACCGATCTCTTTACCCGTCGGCTTCCTGTGGCTGTCATGCGACCGGCTATTGCAGTTAATAATACAACGGCTTCTTGACATTTTTGTGTTTCTTTTTATCGCTGTATAACTGATTTTAATTGAAAGCCTGCGTGCGCTAGTACCGCTTGCCACGAGTTCCCAGAATCCTTTGCGGTTCTACCCGTGAATGACGTCACATTTTCAATCTCTATATAATATGCATGTTAAATTTTATATTTGGGGTAAAATATCAAGTCTTTTCAAGTAAACCGGTTCAAGTCCAATTCAAGTCCCAGGTCATTGGTGTAAAAGTCCAAGTCAAGTCACAAGTCTTAGAACATTTTTTCAAGTCAAGTCTAAAGTCATAAAATTAATGACTCGAGTCTGACTCGAGTCCAAGTCATGTGACTCGAGTCCACACCTCTGTTTTGTAATATGTGATAGTTTATTTTGCAAATTGGATTCTGGATCAGTTAAATTTAGAAAATTATTAACTTGTACAGTGGAATAAAAAAACGGGTCCCAGAGCTGGCAGTTACATTTGGGCCATATTAACAGTCTGGTTTTGGGGGCAATACTAAATTACTAAAAAAAACTGATGGTGCCTGCTTCCTTTTTTGTCAGTATTTCAAGAAAATGTATCAAGCTGGAGGCCTGATATTAATACAGAGCAGGTGTCTCAGCTGCTGCGTCTGACAAGTTACTAAGCTAACAATATATTCCAGAGCACACGACAGCTAAGCTTTATAGTGGTACCACCACATGTTATAAGTTATATAACATGACCATTTAATTCTTACTTTATTAACACCCTTCTGCTAGTGCAATTTGGCCAAATTACAATCAATTTTAGGTAACCATGTATTTTAACCATTTTATTCTTCATTCAAAAAGAAAAGAGATCGTTAGGAAGTAAAAAAGATTCCTATCATGACGACATGTTAAAGATATATTGAAAATGATGAATGATGCTGCTGCATGTTTTTTAAATCAACCTAGCCACCTTTTTTTTTTCTAAAGATAAAAAAGAATAATATATCAAAAGAGAATATCTGTGGGAATATTGCTAAATAGAATAGAATTTAATATAAATAGAATAGAATAAACTGATCATCAGGGCATAAATTGCCACTATTCTCATTTGTTCCACTTCAGTAGGAGTTTGACTGTCTGGAATTTGCCACTCATCCATGTCTCAATGTTGATGCAAGTAAAATGTAGATCTCTTAACCTAATGTAGGTTCAGACCGGAAAATGATGTCATTTGTGTCCCCAGTTCAGCTGACCCGAGTCATCGCCCACCACAGTCATTTACCATTCACTGCCTGGATCCAGACAATGTATTTCTATCATCTTCATGCTACTGGCTGACTGATCGCTGATGATGAAATTATACCACCCACCACCCCAGCTTTTCCAGAGTGTTGTGTAATTTATTCTGATTCATTGTGAGTTTATAAGTTATTTCAGTGATGTCTCACGTTGTTCTATATATCCCAAAAACAGAGTTATGCCTGAGATCTGTTTGCTTCTTAGGTTTCTCCTTCCTGATCTGCTCTGACTTTCTGATTGGTCTAGAGGCCATCTCAAATGGTGCTGTTACGTCAGCAAGTGTTTTTGTGTCAACAGTAAACCATGACAAGCATATTTATCAACAGCAAAACAGGAAAGAAGAGAAAGGAGCAGACTGCTGTAGTTTAGTGAAGCCAAAAGATCAACTAGCTCATTAGCATACTGCTGCCATGGAAACAGGACACCATGCTGGAGCTGAGGGGAGGATAGGGTAAGGAAGAAGGGGTGAGGAGAAGAAATGCGACTGAGCAGAAAAGAAAGACAAGCGAGCAAATACAAAGTGAGAAGGACGGGAGTGGAGACCAAACTCAGAGGAGGTGGAGAATCAGTTGAGAAGAGATGCAATGTATAGAAGGGGAGAAGTAAAGAGGATTGGGGGTCATATAATGAAAAAGAAAATACACAAGATGACAACGAAAAGAAGCTCAGTGATGTAGAACAGAGAAGAAAAAGAAAACACTGAGAATGGGATGTAGCAAAGACAACTGATTTAACAAAGAGGTGAAAGAAATTGAGGGGTGGAAGAAAACAAAACATGCTAAGTTGGTGGAAAAAGGAAAAATCAGAAAATCTTCCTATTCTTATTTGTGTTGTACATCACATTTAAAGCTTTATCTAAATAGGTCCAAATCACAGCAACAGTCAATAAGCTGAAATCCATACAGTTAGTCAGAACTTTGCATACTGTTATGCTCCATAGCATTAATATGTAGTATTTATCTTGGTGATTTAAACAATAATTCAACAATGTAAAAAACATGTAGCAATTGCTGCTGCTTGTCGACATACACTAACCCTGCAAACAATGTGAACCTTTTTGTTTCCATTAAAATGGTGACATGAGTCCTGACAAAGGAATCATGTGTAATCTTTACACTTAGAAATGCTCCACAGCAAGCATCATACGGGTAAATCTGGGGAGGCTTTATCTTCCTCTGTGAGCTTTTATGACAAACCAAAGGTTACTTTCAGCCCTGACAGGTTTGTAGCTCCTCTGTTTTTTTCCATTTACATCTCATTACAGTTCAACCGCTAATACTGTTGGCATTACGCCAAAGGCTGTTTGTCCCCATCAGACCTTCAGGTGCCCTCTGAGTCACCAAGAACCATTCCTCTTTCCTTCCTGTCTGACTTTTCCTCTTATTTTCTTTCTCCCATTGTGTCCCCCTTTTTCTTTTCTTCTCTCTTCCTCTGCTTCCTTGTTCTTGCCAGGCCCATCTTTCATTTTCTTCCTTTCTTCATTCAGTACCTTTCAATTTATTTACTTCCTCCCTTCTCATTTCTGCTTTTCGGTGATTAGTTTTAATCTTGGTAAAAATCCCAGGACTGTAAATTACTCTCATACTCTGAAAAGGCTTCAGAGACTGAAGGTTATCAATCACCTCGAGTCATGTCTGTGTGTCTTTGTAGCTGTATAAGAGAATGTTAATAATGTTTTTCTCCTTTAAACAAACATCCTTTTAGATAAATGAGCTAAATAAACATCCAGCTCAATTTGGCACATCCACCTTCACACAAGGACGGGAAACTGTTATGAACCAAACATTTAGCTAATAGATTGAAGAGGAAAACTGGAAAACAAGAACAGGAAAAAAAAAACAAAAACAGGATGACACCTGAAACTGTCAGTCAATCTTATCTTCTGCAACTTTTGACGGCTGAACATTTGGTGATAACTGCAGATTTCTTCACTTCCTTGTGTTTTTTTCTGTAAGTGTGGGCTTGGAGATAATTGATCCTGGCGCATTGTATATGCACTGTCTATAACTAAACATAAGCTCTTTTTATGAGACTGTCTGAATTTTTACCAGCTTTGCTTCAAACATTTCAGCATCCTGTAGTATAGAGTGTGGAAAGAGCTGTCCATGGTGCTGATCTTGTGATGCACTGTAGTTAGGCAGAAAAGAACAGTCCTTGCTGGGATTCCTGCTGCTAAAAAGCCATTAGGACTAGTTTCTTTGTGTGTGTGTGTGTGTGTGTGTGTGTGTGTGTGTGTGTGTGTGTGTGTGTGTGTGTGTGTGTGTGTGTGTGTGTGTGTGTTTATTCCTTAAAAAGTAGCTGGGGCTTTTATTTTTGAATGTAACAGGACTTTTTTGAAGAAGGCTTCTACAAGGCTCTGTGTCATGTTCAAGAAACCGGTTTGAGATTATTTGAGCTTTGTGACATGGTGTGCTATCCTGCTGGAAGAAACCATCAGTGGATGCATACACTGTGGTAGCAAAGGGATGGACATGGGCAGCAACAACTGGGGTAGGGTGTGGTAGTTACAAAAAAATCCAGTTGTGCCAAGAAAACATCCCCAACGCCACGACACCACATGCAGCACCCTGGTGGTATAATGGTGTTCAGACAAAGCAGGATTGATCCACGCTATCATGTTGTTTATACAAAATTGTGATCCTACTACCTGAATGTCGCAGCAGAAATCGAGACTCATCAGACCAGAGAACGTTTTCCAAACTCTTATTGTCCATTTTTGTTGAGCCTGGATGAACTGTACCCTCCTTTTCCTATTTTAGCTGTGATGCCCGGTGTGGTCTTCTCCTGCTGCAGTACATTTGCCTCAAGGTTTGACATGTTGTGCATTCAGAATAACTTTTCTTCTTCGTTCTGATTCTCAGTTTAAACTTCTTGGCTATGTCTATATGCCTAAGTTTGAGCTTCTGCCACGTCTGTATGAATGTATGTTGTGTAGCTGAATGACTCAGTTGTTCTGATTTTTTTTTCTGCTCTCTGGCTGTCAAAGACGTGAGTCTGGTCTGTTTGAGTGTCCTTAACTGTCCGGTATTAAGTCTTAAAAGGTTTCAGTTATTAATTAATTCCTGTGCCTGGCTTAATCCACTGATGCACCAGTGGATACAACAAGATAAGGATTCTAAAAACCCTGGAAAATTATCTGCAAAGGTTATCTCCTACGTGTTTACCAGCAACCTCGTTTGAAGACCTATTTTTCTTTTTACTGTACTTTGTTCTTTGCTTCTAAATCCCTGGGGAAAAAACTGTATGTTTGCATTGCTGTGCAGCAGTGTCGAGTTTAATCACATTAGCTTCAGGTGGATACCTTGTTCTTTTGTGATTGGTTAGGGGAAATCAAATCCCAATCCCAGTAGAAATCAGTCAGAGGAGTCAATGTCACAGTCGAGATGGAAATGGACCTTAACAAGATGACAGTTCACTCTGATATCCGACTACTACTAATAAAGGACACGCTAAGAGCCACTCGTGTTTTACTCTATCGGGAATGTGTGACTGTGAATAACAAAATGATTTAATTACATATAGATGGTATGATAGAAGAGGGAGAAAAGATGAAAGGGCCGCAGCCTCCTGGAGTTAAGAAAAAATGAATGAAGTGAAGAAGGAGGAGATAATTTGGTAATGGCATCAGCATCAAAATAAACACCACTGAGCAGGCAGAGGCAAATGTTTCCATGAACTTATTAAGCAGTCAGGGTGATCACATTTTTTTAAAGTGAACCCCCCCCCCCCCCCCCCCCTACCCCCACCCCCACAAAAAAAAAAAAAAAAGCCTCTGTATGATTAATGAACTACGTTTAAAAGGGCTTTTCAGGGCTTTTTCACAAATACTAAACTGCATTTCCTCTCCCTGTTGTTCTCTTTCCAGTTTGTGGCACAGCCAAACTGCCAGCAGCTGCTGGCCACACTGTGGTATGATGGCTTCCCGGGTTGGAGGAGACGACACTGGGCGGTTAAACTGGTCACCTGCTTTATCATCGGACTCTTGTTCCCGGTCTTCTCATTGGTAAGGAAAAAAGAATAATGGGAGGATGGAGTATATAGATTTGAAGAAAGTGGGTAAAGGATGGGCAGGGATAGCTCAGTAGGTAGAGTGGTGGCCCCGTGATCGGAAGGTCGGGGGTTCGATTCCCCTGAACAGCTACCCTGAGGTACCCCTGAGCAAGGTACCGTCCTTGCACACTGCTTCACTGAGTGAATGGGTTAAAATGCAGAGAGGAATTTCCCCACGGGGATCAATAAAGTACACCTTCTTTCTTTCTAAAAAGATGACAATAGATGGGGGATCGAGATTTCGAGAAGCAAGACAGGAAGAGAAGAAGAAAATCTAGATTGGAAAGGAATTTAGAAAAATGGAAATATTGAGATTCAGGAAAGTTCAAAGGAGGAAGAGGGAATTAGAGAAAATAAATGAAGAAGGTGAGAGATAAATGGCAGGAGAAGTGGAAAGACAGACGAGAAGAGGAACTGACAAAATGATCATTTCCCTAGAAAGGAGAAAGACAAGAAATCAATGACATGGGGAAAAGAAGAAATATAGGGTAATAAAGTCAAAGAGCTGCAACCAAACTGCTGCTTTTTCAAACTGTTTTCAGGTAGTAATTAGACCAAAGTTACGGTTTACTGACTGAAGGACGATGGAAAATAAGAAATAAGGTTTTGAAGAGGACCTGGAAGTTAACAGATGTCACAGACATACGGACTGTGTTATATATTTAATCTGGTCATTTTATGTTTTAAAGGATTTCGTTTCAGAAAAATGTCTATTTATGCTGTTGGTACTGCAGTAATATGAGCCAACTAAATACACACAGATGAACTTCAGCCAACTTATGAGCCAATGTGTTAACTTGCTGAGTCATTAATGCTGGGATGCAGATAAAGATCTGCTTTTGTTCATCTTTAAAACCTTTGAGTTTAGAGAAATTGAGAAACATTTCTCTAAACATGGGGTGGCTGTAGCTCAGGTGGCAGAGCAGGTCAGCCACTAATCAGAAGGTCGGTGGTTCGATCCCACGCTGCATCCTGGCTGCATGCCAAATATCCTTGGGCAAGATACTAACCCCAAGTTTGCCTACTGGTGGTGGTCAGAGGGCCCGGTGGCGCCTGTGTCCGGCAGCCTCGCCTCTGTCAGTGCGCCCCAGGGCAGCTGTGGCTACAACGTAGCTTGCCATTACCTGTGTGTGAATGGGTGAATGACTGAATGTAGTGTAAAGCGCTTTGGAGTCCTTAGGGACTGAGTAAAGCGCTATACAAATGCAGGCCATTTTAAAATAAATAAACAAAATTCTGTACAAAACTGCACATTCATTTCCATTCCTGGGTCATGGATCTTGGCGAGCCTTTAATTGATGAGCACCTGATGACTCTGTAGGGTCCAGGTGGGCTAATCTCCAACATGCTGCATGGGTCTATCTGACCGAAGCAGGGGTTTGTCAACCATGCAGCAATCGAAGGTGGAAGAAGTACAAGATCAGCAGCAGATATGAGATTTCTCCAGGTTTTGATGCCTCCTGGAGGGGGGAAGAGTTTATTTTTATTTGGGAGAACTCAGAGTTGGGCTGCTACTCCTCCACGTTAAGGGAGCCAGTTGAGGTGGTTCAGGCATCTGATTAGGAAGCCTCCTGGGGAAGATGTTCTGGGAGGCCCCTAGATAGAACCAGGATACGCTGGAGAGATTATATCTCTTTGGTCGTCCGGGTTACTGCTCTGAACTCCAGGAATACTTTAAATGATTTATTGACACATTCAAGAAGCAGCAGGAAACTCAATAGATATGCAAACAAGGAGGAGATCTGAGGCAAAGGGACAAAACCACAAGTCAGTCAAGAGGGAAAAACAAACTTGATATCTTCAGGAGAATTAATTGCTTTAGATATTTGTACTTTGACGAGCCAAAGACAGTTTTGTAAAGAAAATTGGTGCTTGCCTTCACTGCCATGTGCTGCTGCTTTTCACAGCCTGGCAGGAATGATGGGCGGTTCTAAAATGAAGAGTCACATGACAGTTAAAGGGCACAGTTTTCCAAAATACAAGTCAACTTACATACTGGCTCTTGTTTCCTGATTCCCCACATAAAGCCAAAGAAAAGTAAAACATTTGTTTGCAGCACATTTCAGGGATACATTTTCAACATAACTCTGTTAAACCCAATAATTGGTCTGGAAGTTCGGAGCCATCTTACAGGCTTTCTTAAAAATTTTCCTCCTTCTTAGATGAATGCTGTTAGCTCATTTTTAATGTTAGTTTACTTTTCTGTCTTTCTATAAAGCTTAAGAAGGAAGAATAATTAGAAAAGGGGAAAATATTTGCACCTCTTTCCTCTCGTTTATTACTGTGACCTTTGTGGTGTCTTCAAAGACTCCGACATGTAATTTGGTCTTAATTGAGGTTAGTTACACTGCATGTTTTTGCTGATGTGAGTGAGATAATTAACATAAAGTGCTTACATATCAATAATCAGAGTGGTGCCGCAGTGGGGTTAGTTATTAATGTTTTAATTGTGTATTTAAGCACACGTCTCTCTCCCTCTCGCTCTCTTTCGGCCTTATTGTTTCTGAGTCTGTCGACGTGCGACTCAGTTCGAGTTAAAAAGCTTCACTGGCGTGACTCAGTGTGCCGAGGTTGCCAGCAGCACGTAGACGAGCAGAGCAAGTAAACAAGCATCATAACGGCAATAACGCCAGCGATAACAATAACAGCGCTGACAGATGAAACACGAGGTGACGGTGGCTGAGCATGGACATTTATCGACTTACATACATCTTCTTCTTTTTCTTCCCTGTTGAGCTGAAATTGAGGGGAAAAGAACAATATTTGAGAGGACAAAATCAGTTTAAGGCATCAACAAGCATCTGAGGTGATGTTTTTTGTACTCATTAATCGTTACATAATGTCAAATTTCTTGTTTGTGTTGCTATGCTTTGAGAGTCACGTCTCTGCAGACATTCAGTCCTGTGTTTTTATGCCTTCAAGCCACTTCCATCGGCTGATTTTATTTTAATTAATTTTTTTGGTCATTAAAGTTCATTTAATAACAAAGCAGGCTCCCTCTTATCTTGCCTCTCCTTCTTCTTTTGTGCTCTTACTGAAATCCTTTCTTTTTCCATTCTCCCCCCGTCCATCTCCCTCTCTCCATCCTCCTCAGATCTACCTGTTGGCTCCAAAGAGTGCTCTGGGAAGTTTCATTAAGAAGCCTTTCATCAAGTTCATCTGTCACACGGCATCCTACCTGACCTTTCTCTTCTTACTGCTGCTGGCCTCGCAGCACATCGCCCGCACCAACCTGCACATGCAGGGACCCCCACCCACCATTGTGGAGTGGATGATTCTGCCGTGGGTGCTGGGTAAGTTTTCAGAGTATTCCTCGGAGGATTGTGCTTAAAAACTCTGTACCTGCTGAAATGATCTGCTCTGTTTGTGGCTGGCCTTTCTGCAGCTCTGACCTCAGATCTGTTGGAAGTTTCTCTGTAATTCAGTCACATAGCATCCCTTACACTGGCTGGTATCCAACAGGGGTTTGCATCTTTACAAAGATTTTCATGATCCGACAGATGTCTTCTGTCTGCCTACAAAACCAAGTTCTGCCGAAGGCAAGAACAAAGTTTAAATCCAGCTTTTAGAGCCTTTGTTGTTCTTCTCTACTGGACTTAAAGACTTTACAGACGGGGACAGTAACTCTTTTTTTTTTTGTTTATTCTGCTTTTTTTGTGTGTTGTGAAAAATGTGTGCCATCAGCCACTTCAAATCACACTTTGAAGACATGTTTTCATGTAATAAAATAGTTCTGTGACACAGTCAATGAGTTTCAGCATGGTAAAGGGTTTTTTTTCAAAAAGCAACTTTGCATTTATCCTGGTAAATGGTGATGTTTTCACCTCAGCTTAGCTTTATTTCAGGGGTGGGCAACTCCAGGCCTCGAGGGCCGGTGTCCTGCAGGTTTTAGATATCCCCCTGGGTCAACACACCTGAATCTGGAGAACTTCAGGACGTGTTGAGGAGGTCATTTAGTCATTTGATTCAGCTGTGTTGGATCAAGGACACGTCTAAAACCTGCAGGACACCATCCATCAAGGCCTGGAGTTGGCCAGCCCTGCGTTATTTACAGAAAGACATTTTTTTAGCTTCCTGTTTGTTACTTGGCTGTTCCTTGGGCAATGCGTCCCTATCAACCTGATGGAGCTTAAAAGGTTCTGCAAAGAATTATGGAAGAAACAGAAAATAGGTGTTAACCTCTTAGCATCATTATACTAAAAAAAAGCTATGAATACATGTGTACATGTTTTTTGTTTTTATTTTTAATACAGTTCCAAGAATTTTCATAAAATCTGTAAAATCTAGAGGTAGAAAATTGAATGTATTCCATTTATGAATTAGACTGTGAAGAAAGACTTGCGCCACCCCAGGGAAATGAGAGACCTGATAAATGTCCTCAAGTGTCTGACAGTTTTGAAATTTGAAATCAGTTTGACAGCGTGGTGTTGTGACGCAGGCTCACCACACCGGTGGAGCCCCCTCCACCACTGCTGCAGGCTCTGCTCTCAGCAAAACTAGCAGCATCTCAGGCAAAAGCGTCACGGTAAATTAGTCATTTTCACACATGAATTCAGTTCCACTTGGACTTTCTCACAATGATAGGTGTGTTGACACTGTTAGAAGTCCTCAGCTGGGTTTAGCCAGGGGTGTTGACTGGGCAAGGCATGCAGTGGGGAGGACACAGGGCAAATGCCTGCTTGTTATGAATTCCTCAGAGATTATGCTCTCATGTCGACACACGTTTTACCAGGAAACTGGCAAGGAAACATAGTGAGGTCTAAGCCCGTTTTCACACTTACAGTTCGAAGGTCCAAATCAATTGTTGAGTTTTCAAACTTTTAGGTTCTTCCTTAGATTTGGGTTCTTTCCACACTGAGAAAAATCCAAGTGGACTCCAAGTGAAACAAAATGCGTCACTTCAAACCACGTGAGAATGTCCAGTCTACTTACTGGGACCATCAAAAGGAAAAACATGAAGAAATTGCTGTGTTCTGGACTATTGGAGAATTTACATTCATTTCACAGCTATTTGCTAGTCATGTACATACTTTTGCACATCTATAGTATCTTGCCGCACCCCAGAATACTAAGCATACATGGCTATGAGAAATTTTTGTTTATCTGGAACTTATAACGTACTGCTAGTAGCTGGTTCGGATCAAGGTCAGATCGCATTCATATAGAGTTGGATGTCTCGATACCCTCTGGTCTTGGTATTGTCTTGGTCCTGGTTTAGGCGGTCTTGACTACAAGTCTACATTCACACCATAGATTAAACCACCCTGGAGTTCATTTGAAGCTGTACTAAGCCGTCCTCCAAAGAGTCTCATTTCACTGACCTTTACCCTAAAATTAACCCTGTGTTTATTTGTTTGTTTTTGTTTTGATTTTTTTTTTTTACAAAATTGCTCTCCCAAGTCTTGACAGTCACAAAACAAAGATTATAATGATTCTAACAAACATGCATAAAACACTAAACATTTTTTGACCTTGTCTGAAATGCATGATTGGGTTGGAACTGCCAGCTATGATGCTGAGATTAAGGACCATTCAGTGTCCGGTCCAACTGCATCGGATTCAACAACTCTGTTAGGCGATGTCCAAAAACGCTCATGCCTGCACTGCTATTGTCTGTAATGTGGAAAGCGGGCTCTGATGAAGCTGAACTGGAAGTTATATAAAAAAAGATTCCAGGCTCTGCTGCTTCAGTTTGAATCGGGTTTTTTTTCAGCTGTCATGAGTTTGACGGTGTTACAGAAATGGGCTGGGTAACCTTTTAAAACATCAGTATAGAGGGAACAACAAGGCTGGAGGAAGATTTATGGGAATCTGTTTCAAAAGTTGCCAACTACAGACTGACAGTTAGGGGACTTTGGGACTTGGCTCAGGAAATGGTGCATGGAGAGGGTCAGTGGAGTAACATTTGACTGTTCAAAACAACCGACGTCAACAGGAAACTACTAGTTTTGTGAGTGTTTTTCAGCTGTTATTGAAAGTATATTTTCTCTAAATTTAAACAGCGCTTACAAACATTTTGCACAGACAAACGAAATATGTCACACTTTTTTCCTTCATATGTCTTTAATAAGTGACTCATATCAACTATTCTAAGCTGAGCTCTAACGACGAACTTCACATTTAAAGTCTTGAATGAGTCACTGCCCGGCAAGAAGCCGGACTTTCTCCTCCAGACAGTAAAAAAACAACCAGATTTAAATTAATAAAGACAAACTTATCTGCTTCATTTTTTCTGTTTGATTGCTAATCATCAAGAGGCCCCGGAGTGTGTCTGTAAAAGTGCGTGGATGTGGGGGTGCGTGGTCGGCTGCTTTCAAGCCTGTGGAGGAGTTGGTTTTGTGTGTGTGTGTGTGTGTGTGTGTGTGTGTGTGTGTGTGTGTGTGTGTGTGTGTGTGTGTGTGTGTGTGTGTGAGAGAGAGAGAGAGAGTGGGTAGGTGGGTGGGTGTGAAATGAGTGATTACATCTCCATCTTCTCTCTCAGAGCTGACACCAATCATTTCCAAATGCAGTCCATAATCACTTGGAAAAATACAAAACCATCTGCTCTCTTCCATCGTCTCTTCCGCTTGTTTTCTTCTCATTTTTAAAGTCTCGGCTACAAAACATGTTTGACAAAAAGAAACATGATTTACCATTAACTGGTTGTCATGTTGATGGTAAAAACTGGAACATTTCCTTCTGTTGCTTCCTTTTGTAGTTATTTCAGATGAGAGCTGCACTAAATACCAAAGAATCACTGTGGCATAGTTGCAAAAGAGCTTAACCCTTCAAAACCGGTCAGAGCGGGCACGCTCCGTTTTGCGCAACTACTTTTAAATCCTTGTAGAACTGCAACCATGTAAGCTAGCGCAATAATTTTTTTTGCATATGAAATCAGAGGAGTTGTACTTACATCTTATGCCATCAGCTTGTCCTCGGTCACAGTTCCCTTCCACATATAGCTTTGCAAAAACTGCATAAAAAGCACTTGCAGCAACAAAAACATAATATTCCAGAAACAGCTTTGCCGATCCGATCAGCTGTTCATAACACTTCCAACGTCAGCGCGAACTATCGCACGTCTGCCATTACCTGTCTGAAACCGGAAGTGACGTCATTTTCGCGGAAATGTAGTTTTTTGAGCCTATACTGTTGTTTTTAAAAGTTATGTTTGACTTTATGACTTTCTGTATCGTTTCTGGGATGCTTAGGACTCATATTGCACTGCTGGAAATAGTTTATTTTGATGCATATGCTGCTTTTTTGCAAATTTGCATTATAATATTTATTTTCGTTTTTCCTGCAGTATATAAAAATTGGTGTATTTAAAAAATAAAACTATGAAGACACTCAAATTAAATTTCCTGTGGTGGGAAACTATTTTGTGCAACTTTTTTGTATTTACAGTTTTGAGGGATAAGCCTCTTAAATTTCTCTAACTACAAATATATGTTAAAAAAAAAAGATTTTAAATTTTTTTGTAGTTTATTGCACTTTCTTGCAATTTATGTAATTACTATGCACTTAATGCAGACATATTATTAAAATTTGGGCTATAACAGTTGTATTGATGTATAGCAACTTGAAATGCTCCCAAAAATGGCTCCACAGCATGTAAAAATATAATGCTCTGGCGGACTTGGTTCTATGGTAGGTCTTAAAGGGTTAAATGTTTTCTCCCCAGAATTCAAAATAAAGTTCAGCATGTCTGTCATTCTTGCAGTCTGTGGCAATACTCGTCTATGTATCTGTCTAATGTTAAAAAACATGTGCATGCATTTATTTAAGTTCAGATTAGGTACAACACAATACTACTTCCATGTTTTTCTGTAGCACAGTGGTTTTTAATTTTCATTATTTTAGGTGATTTCTAATATATTTGTTTTTCTGGAACATTATGACTCCATTAAAATGTTAATTTTTAAATTAAAAAACAAATAAAGCTAAAGTAACATAATTTTTAAAGTAAAATTAAATAACAAGATTTGGAAGACTTGGGACTGAAAGATGAGCAACAGGTAGCTCAAAAATTATTTTCAAAAACTCCTTCGTCTGGAATAAACTTTAGATTAAATGAAATATAAGCAGCAATAACATTTTCTTGCTGTCAAAAACCAAAGTATGGTAAGGTACGCTCTACCAGAATGTTATTTATGGGAGAGACAAAAGCTATATTAAAGGTGGACTGTATACATTTATATAACAGTTCTTGTGTTATTGGATATCTCTGAATCGATCACTGCATTCGTTTAAAACTGTTTGCATGGAATTGCAAAAATCTGTAGAAGTATTTCAGAAATTAAAATGTGTTGGAGTTGATTTATATTTAAATTTTACTTTTAAGAGGGAACGCTTGAAAAGTCTCCAAAATATGACTGATCAGCTGTCAGTATTCACAGCAGGTCCATTTGTTCATTTTGCTCTAACTTATTTCACCTATGTAATGCTGTAAGAACAGAACAGAATAGAATAGAAGAGAGTAGCCCTTTATTGTCATTGTACGTGTACAGCAAAATTGGCGGGGGGGATTAAATGATTCTGTCTCCTGTCCCCAAATATGTTACAGGGCTGCATTTATGAGGTTATTTAAAACATTTTTTATTACCTTCAGAATAATTAAACTTCTTCCATTAGAAATGATTAAAAAACGAATTGAATGTCAGTTCTTAATTTGGGGCTTAATAGAGTAATTTTGTAGATGTTTCCTGTTTATAATGTAAATGTAAAATAATGTAAACATCTTGTATTTGAATCGCATAAAAATATAACCCTTCTGCTTTTTATGCTCATTACTTTATTTTGTATAGTAATGACATTTGGAGTGTCCAGATGTGACTAAATGATAATTAAGATACAACAATACTGTAAAGTCAGCTTGTTTTATTTGTTTATTTTACAGAATACTCACAAACCCTGATTGCAGTTCATAGCAACACAATATTGGTAATCAGGATACTCGCTCTGCTCCAGTAAATGTAAATCTTATCATGGGATCTGTGGTCATTCTACACTACACTTGACATATAACATAATACTTGAACATCATCCTCACTTTGCTTTACGACAAAACCAAGAGCCAAGAATCCATTGTGTTGGATCTGTTTCACACCACTAAATGACTATGACCACTCTGGAAATATTGTTTGTTGTTTCTGAGAATAATAACTATGTTTGGATTTGTTGCTAGGACAGAGTTTGTGTTCACAGATAAGAAGAACGCAGTGAGCAATGAAAGAGGAAGAGAGTCGTAGATGTTGTAAAAACCCCTAAAACTCCCAGAAGATTGACTGAGGAAATAACCGTTGCTTAGTTTTCATTCTCCATTTGCAGTTCTGCAGCATCTCTCTAAATGGCCGCAGTGATAATGAACCACACGCCAGCTCTGTCTTTTAAACATTACTAGGCGGTAGTAACGGCCAGTCTAATTCGGAACTAATTGGGAAGAACCAACTGGAAGCTCCTCTGGCGTCACATTTCCTGGAACACACCAAACCACTGACCCACCGTGCCGCAGAGGCAAACTGATACGTGAAAACTTGGGATCCAGGTTAACCAAGAGCCAGATATTCCAGGGAGAGAGTATTAAATAGAAAATGACTTGTGCATTATTTACTTTATCTAAAGCCAGTCATACAGAACAAATATGATGGCTCTCTGCTTACTGCTCCAAGGCCGCTGACAAAGGGGAATATTCAGCAGAACTTTTGTCATACTGCAGAAATGAGGCAAACAAAAACCGCTGATGGATGACATTAAATGATCATATAGACACAACTGTGTGTGTGCATGTAAATAACCAGCTCTGTGTACACTGTGCATGTGTGTTTTAGGCTTCATCTGGGCAGAGATTAAGGAGATGTGGGACGGGGGATTCACAGAGTACATCCATGACTGGTGGAATCTGATGGACTTCGCCATGAACTCCCTCTATCTGGCCACCATATCTCTGAAGATAGTGGCCTATGTGAAGGTAAAGTTGAATGTGTGTATTAGAAAGAGAGGAGGATGAGAGGAAGGAGGATGATGGGCACAGTGAAAGATATAAAGCGTCAGTCAGTTTATGAGGTAATCAGTGCTTAATGTTCTTGCTGGGAGATGAAACTAAAATGATACTGAGTAACATGCTGATTGTGTAATGATGCATTCATGGAACAGCAGGAAACAGGCAAAGCTCAAATGTCTGTTAAACGCTTTTGTTTGCATTGTGTGGAAGAAGAAAGATGACTGTTAAACAATCCGAATGTGGAGATTTTACTGCTAGCAGTGTCGCAGCACTACAGTGCTCAGACATAGCATTAAATACACTCATAGAAGGCGAGAGTAAGTAATGTGGTGATGGGAAATCCTTGCATTGAAATGCTAGCCATGATCTCCACCAGCAGAAAAGACGCCAAGGCTTTAACGTAACCTCCTAACTCCCCACAGTCCACAGTGCGTAAAGAAAAAGGTCCTTTTTAGCTAGGTGACAGCTAGATGGTGTATATCATTCATAATTTAAGTATTGTGGATAAAATGTAGAAGTTGCGGTTATGTTATGCCTATAATGCTTTTATATAACGGTGTAGGTCTGATAATGGAAAGAAGTTTCAGGAGCTTAAAATCTACCTGTTTGTAAAGCTTGGTTGCTCAACTCTTGATGTTGTAGGAAGAATTTGGAGACAAAGAAACGGATAAGATTTATTCTATTAAAACCCCTTTGCATAAAAGCATTTCTTTTTTATGGCTTTGGTCATGCAATAACCATTTCCCGCTGCAGTGTCCCATACATTCACTCAAATAGTAGAAATGACAGTTTGCAGATGCACAATAGGACATGTTAACATTAACTGACCATAAGAGAGACCATGGCGAGAGCACAGCCCGACACATATATGGGGCACCATAGGGGAGCGATTTCAAGAGTGGGTTACATGTTTGCACCTCGTGAACATGTACATGGGTCCTGCTGATGATTCCACCAACGGCTGGCTGAGGCAACTTATCAAGGAAAAGCATGAATGTGCCAACAGAGGCATTTAAAAGACAAATCGGCTGTGCAAATGTGTCATGAGAAAATAATAAAATATAAAAATGAAAATAAAAAACTTCTCTGGAAAAATGTATTGGCAAAACTGCTGTTTAAAAATGTTTCGATTTTACTGCTGAGAGCACATGAGATTTAGATAGATATGGATGTATATACAGTAAAACCAATATATAGACACGGATGTCAAATTGAGACAAAACGTAGCATCCAGCCAGCCACTGGTTTTTTTTTTTCCTTTTATTCGTCACCATAAAAAGAATTTGAACCACGCCCTTTGTGAAGTGCAACTCCTTTGACCTAAAAACACGAGCCTGCCTTTGTCGCTGTTCATCTTCGAGGGTCGCACATATTACATATTTCACAGTTTCACTTTAATGGCCTCAGTGATTTTCTTTCACAGCTCAGCTTTTAGCTTTAATGATACCTTGTTTAGCTGCGCACTCTGCATGCATATACAATTTATCTTTTATTAAGAGCAAATAGTGTAATCACGCACACACACACACACACACGCCAGACGGCTGGGCCATCTGCAGCAGCTGTGAGTCACTGATGGCGGCGGGTGGCCCTCCTACACAGGTCCTACACACACACACGCACACACACACACACACACACACACACACACACACACACACACACACACACACACACACACACACACACACACGCACATACAGTTGTGCACATTGCATCTGCATGTAACCTTGCATTCATGCAAGAATAAACATCCACACGGTCATACACAATGAATGCCCACACAAAGGGAGAGGCAGCTGCAGGCACATTATATTTTAGTTTTCTGTCTTTTTTTTTTTTTCATTTTTCCTTTAAATATTCATCAACATTTAAAATCCTCCTGAGTCACAAGATTTGACACACACACACACACACACACACACACACACACACACACACACACACACACACACACACACACACACACACACACACACACACACACACACAGAGCAAGCACATCTGAGAGATGGTGTAAGAGAGTCCATAAATTAATGAGAGTGCAACTGTGTGCATGCTTCTGTTTCTGGTTGGCCCGTGTTTTTCATGTATGTGTGTGTGTGTGTTTGAGAGGACGGTGAATGCTAATCGAGGCAGAGTTAACGAGACACAAGTCCTGTGGAACTCTAATGGCTGAATTTATAATGAGGTGGAAGCCAAGCATGAGACAACCGGGAGAGAGGGAGAGATGTGCAGAAGGTTTGTGCAAATGGGATGGAAGCAGTCACAGAAATGAGTGAAGCAAGAAACGGTAACACTAACAGAGAATGGAGGAGTGGGGGAGAAAGAGGGTAATGAATGGTTATTTATCACGGTTTTAGGGAATAAAGGCTTGAAGAGAGAGCTTAGGATAGAGAGGGATTAACAGTGAAAGTAGAAGAGAAATGGCAGGAGACGGGGAAGATGTGCAAGCACGTGGCACGAAGAAGGATTGAGCGGAAAGCTGGGGGCAGAGGAAAATGTGGACTTAGGAACAGCAAAAAGAGAAACACAGGACCTCGACTGTGAACTGTGTTGAGATTTAAAGGCTCAGCTGAGAGCTTGAGGGAGCTCCTGGGGATTAAAGCGTGTTTATCTTTCAAGGAATGCTCCTACATTTTGGATACCTGCACTGCTGTGTGATATCAGAGTCACTCTAGTCTGTTTTGTCTGTATAACATGCGTGTGGTCTTCACAAAATGATTCATGGGACTGTCTTCTGAAAGACGGGGTGTTTATCAGAAATTTGGATTCTGTTTGTGGCAGTAGTGTGTTCTTGTGAAAGGAGTTGCACCTAAAATCTGAAGAAATCGATAACAACTTCGTCATGAAAAGGTGCCCCTCTGTAAATACAGCAAGTCCGCTTTGTAACAAATAGACAGTGGAGGCCTGTCCTGTGAGTCTCTCCAATTCCAGCTTCTTGAAGAGTGGTTAGCAACTGCACTCCTTGTTCTGCTTTGGAGGACTTGGCAAGACCATGAAATTGAAGCCCAAAGTGCAGCAAATCACTGGAACCAGCACATCATCAACCCAGGCCAGCAAACCACCAGTAGAGAAACATGAGACAGGGAGAAGCTGCAGGCTAGCTGGTTGGCAGTGACTGACATTTCAAAATAAGAGTGAGGAGATTCAATTCAATACAGTTTTATTTATATAGTGCCAAATCACAACAACAGCCACTTCAAGGCACTTTATATTATAAGGTAAGGACCCTACAACAATACTGAGAAAACACCAACAATCAATAGTCGACCCCCTGAGCAAGCACTTAGTAACAGTGGGAAGGGAAAAACTCCCTCCAGCAGAACCAGTTTCAAGGAGGGGCAACCATCTGCCGCGACCAGTGGGGACAAAAGACATGCTGTGGAAGAGAGACCACTGCAAGTGAAGTGGAGATGCAAATATATTTTACTTGGTAGAACCTTATAAAAAGTGTTCTTCATTAAACCCAGATAGAATGACTTTGTATACAAAGTGTACAAAGCAATACACCAGTGAGGTTAGCAACTCTTCCGATGTGCAGCCTTAGTGAGAAAGTGGAGTTGGGGTATGAAATGACTGAACGTGAAGCTCACTGGAGAGACAGCTGAATAATATCAAAGAGCACCGCATCACAGGACACTGACCTCTCGTCCAGCTTTAGTTAGACTTGTTAGAGCCAAAGAAAAAGGATCGTAGTCCACAACAGTCCCAACCTTTATTCTTTCAGGAAGAGGCTGAAGGATATCAACGACAGCACCTGAGCACCTGAGTCGTGTGTCGGATGTGTGAGCAGTTTTTTGTGGACATAGATGTAAACCACAGAAGGCCGGCATCAAACTTAACATGAGTGTTTAATGCTGATTAGTCCAAAAATCTAGGATAACACAGGAAATGGAACAAGGGAATACACCTGTTACCCAAATAAAACAGGAAGTGTGACACGATAGAATGACATACAATTACTGTTCATCCCCAGTAGCTAAAACGAACAATAACTGAACATATACAGTGGCACATACAAATAAAGCTCAGACTTGACTGACAAGGGTAGAAAAAGAAATGTTAGAAAATAATCACTTTTTTTACATTTCTAAATCCAAAGGATTAAATATATACAGGACCAACTGGAAATGAGTAATATTTTTTTTAAAAGCTGAAAACTCCATTCACCATATAAACAACAAACAAAAATTAAACATAAAATATTCTCACAGCCAAAAACAATCATCAGCTCCCAAAAATAAAAAATAAAAATCACAGGAATATAAAGCGATAAATAGTTAGCAGCAAATTAACTTTCAAAATAAGAGCAAGTGGATTTTCCACTAGTGAAGCAGCTGTGAATGTGAATGTTTTCTTGGTAGATTAAACAAGAAAATCATGTCAGGTGTGTGTGTGGGGAAACACTGAAGGCTTTGTGCTTCATGATCACCCTCCTGATGTTTTTTAATCTGCGTCCACGCTGGCAGTGATCTGCTTGTCGAGCATCGCTTTGAAGCTGACTGCAGGTCAGGCTTGCAGACATTACAGGCTCTGGTTGCCTAGGCAACCATGTAATGTAGGCTACTTACGACCACATCTTATGCCAATCGATGGTATCCTGTGCTGTCATTGGTTGTCGCTTCAGTTGCTTCCCTGGAAGTTGTGAAAAGTTTCCTATTAGGTCACCGTGTGTATAAAAAGTCCTGCGTCTTCCTTGTGTTGTTTTTACTCTTTTTAATTTCTCACTTTAAAAGATGAACTTTGTTTTACTGGATCTTTGCAAACTAGAAAATCATTTGTCTTTTGTTCAGTTTACCTGCCTCTTCTGTCCTGCGTTTGTGCTCCAGTTTTGCAGAAAAAATAATAATAATAACAATTTTACACAAGGTTGACTCAGTCTGGAGATATTTAGCATAATATAGCACAGAGACTGGACACCATTAAAGGTCTTATTCCTCTGCCAAAAGGAGAGTGGAGGCGGAGGTACATTTTCTGTGATGTTTGTGAGATTAGACACACACACACAAAAGTACAAAGTCATTTTAGATAAAACTTAGTTGAGATGTGGGGTAGAGGCAAATGAAAAGCCTCTTAAGCATTCAGCTCAGTGAGGTTAAACCCTCTATGATGGATAGAAAAAACTTACATCATTGTTCCCATCTAATGTTCTTCCAGCTACTATGGAAAAAATGTTTTATTTATATATATATATATTATTAATCTTTTCCTCTGCTGTTCCTCTCACCTCCTGCCTCACTCTCCTTCCTATCTTTTATTCTTTCAGTATAACTCCTCTCGGCCTAGGGAGGAGTGGGAGATGTGGCACCCGACGCTGATAGCCGAGGCTCTGTTTGCCATTGCCAACATCTTCAGCTCTCTCAGACTCATCTCCCTCTTCACCGCCAACTCCCACCTCGGGCCACTGCAGATCTCCTTAGGAAGAATGCTTCTGGACATCCTCAAATTTCTCTTCATTTACTGTCTGGTAAGACATAATTGATGGGTTTGTAGCTTAAACCTATTCGCTGGAACGTTCAAGACAGGTCTACTACACAGCAAGAGCAAGACACGAGTAGGCAAAGTTCTTCATGTTTCTCGTGCACAGGAGGGAACTGGACAAGCGCCGTTCCTTCGCCTGACCCCAGTCGCTCTCGTCCGCTCCCCCATAACACTGCTCTGTTATTGAGGTTGCATGAATATAAATAGGTTTATTAACATATGACGTCTACATACACACAAAGAGTACCTTGCATGTGCGTTGTGTAAGTGTGTGTGTGTGTGTGGGGGGGGGGGGGGTCAGAATGTGACCCTATAAACGACTTCCCTAAACCTGCTGGTCTGGAAGTCCAGCAGTTCATCTAAACAAAAGGCACTTATACTAAAACAGATATAGATGTGTTTGCTTTACCATATATCAGCAAGAAAAGATAAAACCTTGCTCATGATCCCAAGAGGTGTGTGATCTATGCTAGAACACTCTGTAGAGGAGTGAACGCACCCCCCTATTCATGCTACACAGAGTTGTTACAGACCTCCTAGGATGAGACATTCTTTCAATCTACAAATGATTATATACTTCTAAGCATAAATGACAATGAACAATATAAACCTGACAATAATAACTGTCCTCTGTAGCACATTTATGCAAAATTACTTTTGTTATGCATTAAAAAAAAACCTTAATTAAATGCAAATTTAAATGGGGGGGGGGTCTTCATTTTTTTAATTGATCTGAATCCAGAGATGTCAAGCTCAGAGGTGGAGAGTTTCGCAGTCTGGGGGCCACTTTTAGAAAAGCTCTCTCCTTTAGTTTTTAGCCTCAAATGATGTACTCCTACGAGGCCCTGATCACATGACCTCAGGGACCTATTTGGGGCATATAGAGGTGAAAGGTCAACGTCAACCTGCAGAGATTTCAACTAGTTTTTGCTTAGACAAGCAGACATTGAATTACAGTACACCAATTATAAATGCATTTATAATAATCTCCACACAAATGGAACACAATGTGACACTTAAGTGTTAAAAACAAGTATAAAGTTGAACCATGGATCCCCATTGAGGATTTAGCAATTGTCACAAGGGGTCCAAGAGCTTATCTTAATCACAAATACATCAGGGACACACAAAGAAATAAGTTTTTCCTTCATTATGTTGGAGATAGTTGTCAGCCACCTAACTTTTAATAGATCCTATTCAGGATCTACAGCTTAGAGACATCTTGAGGCGTAAAAAAGATACATAACTGAATGTCATCTGCATAGCAGCGGTAACAAATGCATTTAAAGATGCTCAAAATGTGCTGAAGAGGGAGCAGGTGTAATACAAACAATAAGGGCTAAAAAACAGAAGCTTGTGGCACACTGTCGCTAAGAGAAGAAAACAAGGATCTGTATGAGAAACTGCCACAGAAAAGCGTTGTTCAGGCAGCTATGATGCAAACCACTTCAACACAGATCCTGATGCACCCACACAGTGATTTATTACACTATTATTGTTACCCTATTGTACAAGATGTGATGTCCAACAGTATCAAAAGCAGAGGTAAAGTCCAACATCAGCAAAACAGAACATCCTCCTGCATCACTGTGCATGGACACTGTATAAAGAGCTGTTTCAGAAGAATGAGCGCTGCGAAAGTCAGATTTACATTTATCAAGAATACAGTTTTTATCTAAAACCGCTATAAGCTCCTTATCCACAGCCTTTGCTAAGATCTTAGCAATACATGACAAGTTTGGTGTGTGTCTGCTAAGAAAAGAAGGCTCAAGCTTGGGGTTTTTATCATTTTAAATAAGCAGGGCCTTGACCAGAGAGCAGTGAAGTGTTGATTCTAGTGAGCACTCAGAAACCTATAGTACAACAAAACAGCATTTTATTTATGTCATACATTTGCATGCTGATACATTCCAAGTACCATGGGCTCGAGCATCTTTTCCAAGGACAGTGTGACATGCAGACTGAGAGAGCCAGTGATCTAATAAACTGTACCATCACTTAATCATCTTATATTTTAGTACTGGTTGCAGCTTATATAATTCATAGCAATATAATATTTTTTTCTATTTTCTAGAGGAGAATAATGTAATTATGTTCACTTAGAAAACATCTGACTCACTCTGTAGCAGGACACTCCCTGCTACAAGGACACATCATGTTCTCTTTTCCAGCTCCACACAATGAAGGAAAAAATATTGAATATTAAAGTTACTGCAGCAGCAACAGTACTGAGTTTCTATTACATGCACTGTTTGAGTGGTGGATGCTCATATTAAATGCATTCAAAAGTCTTTGTAAGCCAAAGGTCAGGATTCAGGCTGCTGTAAATGTTATGTATTGAAAGGGGATCTCCCTAATATGCACCCTCAGGCCCACATCCCTGACTATGAGCATAGTAGCCCCACCTACCTTCTGTTCAAATGTTCGGTTTATGAGTGGCAGCCAATCAGAAGTAAGTCAACATAAAGGAGGAAAGAAGGTCAAACTGCCAACTCTTTGAGCCACGATCGCCCACCATTCTGTGCAGGATGGAGCCCGTCCTGACCTCTGAGATGGGCTCCAGTCCCCCAGTTACCCTGAACTGCATAAACAGAATATGTATAGATGGATGCTCAGCCTTTGTCTTTTGAATTCTAATTGTATTAGTGAGTTCATTTTGAAGTTAAGAACCCACATTAGCATTCACTTCAATTTTATCTAAAAGGCTGCTGCTTTGAGTGGTATTTAATCTCCTCTACCTTCACTCACTCTACACGTCAACTTTTCCATCTGTTTTCTTCTAATTCACACACATGATTTCTGTCTTGCTTACTGCCTTTCATTCCTCGTGTCTCCAACACATACCTCCACCTCTCCAGCCACTTTTCCATCTGCTCCCTACTTTCACTACAGATCAGAGTGTTGTGTGTAAAAACCAGAGTCCACAGAATCTCTTTCCCGACCTCATCTGTCAGCCTCTCCATCACCACTGCAAACAAGAATGGCTCAGAGTTGATGTCTGATATAATCTTACCCCCACCTTGAACCCATCTGTCAGTTCTACAGCACACCTTCCCACCCTTACTACCATGCAGAGTAGAAGTAAGGACAAAGCTGCAGCTAGCAGGTAGCTGAAAATTCTTGAACCAGGCTCTTTGAATTCATCAGTGAATTTTGAACCCTTCAGCCTTCTTCTCTCGAAGGCAGATTTAATTTCTTTTTCTTTTATGGCACGGTTAGCTTGATTAGCAGAACAGTCTCTGCACCACCACATCACTATGTGTTGCTGACCTCACTACAGGGAGTGCAGAATTATTAGGCAAGTTGTATTTTTGAGGAATAATTTTATTATTGAACAACAACCATGTTCTCAATGAACCCAAAAAACCCATTAATATCAAAGCTGAATGTTTTTGGAAGTAGTTTTTAGTTTGTTTTTAGTTTTAGCTATTTTAGGGGGATATCTGTGTGTGCAGGTGACTATTACTGTGCATAATTATTAGGCAACTTAACAAAAAACAAATATATACCCATTTCAATTATTTATTTTTACCAGTGAAACCAATATAACATCTCCACATTCACAAATATACATTTCTGACATTCAAAAACAAAACAAAAACAAATCAGCGACCAATATAGCCACCTTTCTTTGCAAGGACACTCAAAAGCCTGCCATCCATGGATTCTGTCAGTGTTTTGATCTGTTCACCATCAACATTGCGTGCAGCAGCAACCACAGCCTCCCAGACACTGTTCAGAGAGGTGTACTGTTTTCCCTCCTTGTAAATCTCACATTTGATGATGGACCACAGGTTCTCAATGGGGTTCAGATCAGGTGAACAAGGAGGCCATGTCATTAGTTTTTCTTCTTTTATACCCTTTCTTGCCAGCCACGCTGTGGAGTACTTGGACGCGTGTGATGGAGCATTGTCCTGCATGAAAATCATGTTTTTCTTGAAGGATGCAGACTTCTTCCTGTACCACTGCTTGAAGAAGGTGTCTTCCAGAAACTGGCAGTAGGACTGGGAGTTGAGCTTGACTCCATCCTCAACCCGAAAAGGCCCCACAAGCTCATCTTTGATGATACCAGCCCAAACCAGTACTCCACCTCCACCTTGCTGGCGTCTGAGTCGGACTGGAGCTCTCTGCCCTTTACCAATCCAGCCACGGGCCCATCCATCTGGCCCATCAAGACTCACTCTCATGTCATCAGTCCATAAAACCTTAGAAAAACCAGTCTTGAGATATGTCTTGGCCCAGTCTTGACGTTTCAGCTTGTGTGTCTTGTTCAGTGGTGGTCGTCTTTCAGCCTTTCTTACCTTGGCCATGTCTCTGAGTATTGCACACCTTGTGCTTTTGGGCACTCCAGTGATGTTGCAGCTCTGAAATATGGCCAAACTGGTGGCAAGTGGCATCTTGGCAGCTGCACGCTTGACTTTTCTCAGTTCATGGGCAGTTATTTTGCGCCTTGGTTTTTCCACACGCTTCTTGCGACCCTGTTGACTATTTTGAATGAAACGCTTGATTGTTCGATGATCACGCTTCAGAAGCTTTGCAATTTTGAGACTGCTGCATCCCTCTGCAAGATATCTCACTATTTTTGACTTTTCTGAGCCTGTCAAGTCCTTCTTTTGACCCATTTTGCCAAAGGGAAGGAAGTTGCCTAATAATTATGCACACCTGATATAGGGTGTTGATGTCATTAGACCACACCCCTTCTGATTACAGCGATGCACATCACCTAATATGCTTAATTGGTAGTAGGCTTTTGAGCCTATACAGCTTGGAGTAAGACAACATGCATGAAGAGGATGATGTGGACAAAATACTCATTTGCCTAATAATTCTGCACTCCCTGTACTGTAGCTTCCTGCCAAGATCAATACTCTTCAGTCTCAGGTGGAGGGAAATAACCTTGGTGTGGTGCTTGTATTGCTCCCCCCTCTCCCGTGATATAAATATGATACTCGCGTGTGTGGTCTGAATGTTTAAGTGGTTCTGTGTCTACACAGACACACACACATCTGATGAAACAGACATGCAACATTTCAGTCAATCCGGCTTTCTACACAGGCAGTATGATGTCTTACTTGCTTTTTACATGTGCTAAACATCCAGATTTACCTTGAACATTGTCAAGCCTATTACACGTTCCCAACGATAGGAAGACATCCAACAATCGGGTTGTCAGTAGGAATTGAATTCAGGCCACCCCTCTTTTGTTTCTTGTTAAGCAGCTTTGAAGTTTCCATTTTATCCAGTACTGTCTGCATCTTTGATGATGATGAAAGCAAGCAAATTTCTCAGCATGCTGCATCCTTGATTGGCGGTAGAAGGACATTAAAAGCCCATTTCATTACATCTGAAACTCATTAATTCCTCCCCAAAGGAACTCCTAACGTACAACACAATCCACGTGTGAATTGCTTTGCTCCTGACAGTCTTAAAACCAATCCCAGCAACCCCCGGGCACCTACGCCGTAATACTTCATGTTCACACAGTAGCAGCTTTATGTAACACTACTCATGTTAGCTCTCTCCTGTTTGAGATGAAAGCTGCGTTTTAAAATGGCCTGGAGGCACTAAAGGTCAATCCCTGTAATAAAAGTGAAATGTTATATTTGCAGAGCTTCACTTCAAAATGAAAAAGTATTGAGGGTTTTTTCTTTCAGATATTGAGAAATCAGTATTATATTTCATTATATGTTGGTGGTTAATGTGTGGAGTCTCGAGGTGACGGCGCAAAATCATTGGGTGGAGTGTCGTGGTTGCTAAGAGTATGTGTTAGATCAGGTGTTTAAGTGCAGGGCTGATGTGTTTTGTCTTGTGTTTTTCATTATGTGTAGGTCCTGTTAGCATTTGCTAATGGTTTGAACCAGCTGTATTTCTACTATGAAACAAAGGCATCAGAGGAACCCAACAACTGCAAGGGCATCCGCTGTGAGAGGCAGAACAACGCCTTCTCAACGTGAGTACCATTTCCAACTATATCTGCATGTACTTGAGTACGTGTAGAGTCTGTTAGGAAGTGAAAAAGGGTTGAAACTGCACCAGTTTGGTATAAATACTGGTTTTTGGTTTTGCAAAACTGTTTTGTTTTTTGTTTTTTCCTTTTAAGTGCGCTTTAAATTTTCCCACCTTTCCATAATTTTCTTGTCACATTTTATTGTTTTAGTCATGCTAACAATACCAGGAATTTAAAGTTTGATGTTCTGAATTAAATTTGGTGATCTATTGTCATTTGGTAATTGTCTTTAATGCTAATTAAATCAAATGTTAGTATGCTAGCACTGCAAACTAAGATGGTGAACATGGCATGTCAGAAAGCTGATGGTATTTCCTAGAGTCTGACCAGTATGGGATTTTTAAGACCAGTTTCCAGTGTTTTAACCCTTTGATATACAACAAACATAAAATCTGAGTAGAAAAAGTTATTTTTTTACTGTAAAAACTACAAACATGTTTAACAAATCATCTTCATAACTTGAAATGCAAATAGAAATGGTTTTTAAAAAATTATACACAAGTTTTGCAAACAACAAAGTACACCACAGGCCTAAACTGGTATATAGTTTGAAGTCCGCACTGTCGACCCAAGTTGAAATGGGTCGCTGCATCTTCTTGCTGTGTCGTCTTAAATCGGTCATGTGATTGACCCCGGGGAGTTAAAAATCTGATTCCAGCTGATATTTTCTCTGTCAGAATTGAAAACAAATGCATTGTTTTATAAATAAAATGAAACTTATTTGAAATTTAGATTAAAACATAAGTACTTACTGTATTTTGTAGCGTTCTGTAATTCCATCGATGGTCGTACATTTCTAGACCCGGTTTACTTTTCCTTTTTTTTAATTAAAGCAAAGAAACAAACCCATTGCCCTGCCTGTCTGTGTTAAGTTGAATATAAATGATATTTCTTTAGTCATTTTTCTGTAAACAAACCTTTATTTAAACCTGCTCTTCAGTGTTTGATAAAAATGAACTGTGAAACTATCAGGTTACAGTGATGTACACATCCATTTAAGTTGCACTAGATGTATGTGTGACTATTTTATTGCACACATCAAATGTGTAGAAGTACTACATTGATCTCAATTCAAAGTCTTATTCGCGCAGACCTTCGTCTTGTGCATCGTTGCACCAGATAATGATATGGAAATGATTTTTTTGGTGTCGAGTAGAAGCTCAGGCTTGTTCAGTGAACTTGGGGAATATTAATACCGTGTTCTCTTTGCATGTGAGGTCGGTAAATGTGGAGGCAAGTCAAGGTTTCACTCACGGAGAGGCCAAGTTTGAGTTACTGTTCATACAGCAGCTTTTCACAGGCTCAGCAGAGATCCAGAGTCTCAGTGCTGAGTGAGACAGAGTGAAAGCCAAGATGAGTCAGTGGTCTGAATATTGATCAAGGCAGTGGTTTGTTTTAGATAATAGCTGTATTGATTCGCGATCAATTCCATTACAGTAAAGTCCTCGGTACAATGATAGGGCCGTGAGGACCATGCTAAAACAACAGCTCCCACTCTAAACTTTGTCTGCTTTTATTAAAGGTAAAAAGAGAGGTATGTTTGATATCCATGTATTCAACCACAGATTATCATGCAAGTAAAGTTTGACCCAGGACGCTGCTAATGATTTTATTTCTGCTGAAAAGTCAAACTGTGACCTTAGCTAAGTTTGTTTTTAGGGTGTCTATCTTGTTGGGCAAAGAGAGTGGGTCTTTTAAAGAAATACTGCAGTGGCCTGAAGTGAAACTGACTGGAGTTCCTGACCCTCTGAATTAACAATTACAATTACATTTTAACCAAGACTTTCAAGTCAAATAAATCTGAACATGTCATTTCCAGTCTAAGGAGCTTGGAGAGAAAAAAAACATCTGCATTTCTTTTAGTTTCCTTGAAGATGTTTCACCTCTCATCTGAGAAGCTTCTTCGGTTCTAAGTGCAATTAATGGAGATTTTGAGCCCTATGGGAGTGTCCCCCCAAGAGGGTCATGGACCCACTATGGATCCTCTACCTAATCATATGAGCCAAGGTGTGAAAATGGGTGTGGGTCACAAGCAGCCAACGTTTCTGGTGAACCCATTGTAAGACCAAGCCCCACACTATCATGTGATTTCCTGAGGTCAAATGTCCCAGGATGTGAGTGGGTATCTGAAAACTGGATAATAGACGGCAGACAGTAGTTGTTGTAAACCACCGCCTCTGTTCAAAGATGTTCGTTCACAGGGGACATAGATGGCTTCTTACTTACCAGTGTTTATTTGAAGATGTGCTCAACTCAGCCTTGGTTGTAATATTAACTCCTCACAGCTAAGAACTGTAGAAGACCACAGCAGGTGGCCATTTCTAGTATAATCTTCAGGGATTTTTAGATTTCTTCTGGTTGTATCTGGTTTAAATTGTCAGCAGAGCAAATTATTAACCGAAACCTTTAACACAGGACACTCACAGACAGCAGAGCAGGCTCACATGTTTGAAAGTCAGGAGTCACTTTTTATTTTCTCTCCTGTAGCACACAACTTCTCTCTGACACTTTCTTACTACTGGATGTGCTTTGTGTGGCCTCTTTCATCATTCACCCAAGTAAGGGAGGAGGCAGCTTTGATAAAGCAGTGAGGAGGTTGCTGTCTTGGGGTTATTATTATAAAAGGTGTTTGTTTTGTTTTTTAACCTGAACTACAATCGTTTCTTAAATCATATCAGATGCATAAAGTCTCACTTGATTTATGAGCTCAGTGATTACTTTCCTGCTGAGTTGATGGTCTCAGTCACAAGTTTTAGACTTTATCATGATACAACATGATGTTTAACATGTACTTTATGATTTTCATTAGTCCAAAACGAGGATAAAGCAGGGTATACTTTAGGGCAGGCCTAGCTTATCCTTGACAAATCGCTATTATAACAGCGTGTAGTGTCTCTCAATCAGATTAAAGCCACCCGTCCTCATCTCGCACATGTAGTTTTAATAACATAAGATGTCAGCCCAAATGGCAAATTTGTGGCTTCAAAGGAGGGATGTAGCAGCCAGTGGCACGATGTTATGGTGGCTGCATCCATCTTTTCTATGCAGTCTATGAATCGCAGGCCGTCAGAATTACTTTCACTGGTCAATCCCTGCTTTGGAATCACTGGAAAATGTTTCCTGCTGTAACGGTGGACCCAAGAAATACCAGCCGGAGCGACTTTTGACAGTGCAGAACTTTTTATTAAGCTCGGGTTGTAGTGGACACATGTACTCCGCGCTCTCTTTCTCTGCTGTCACGTTCCTTCTCCGTCTGTCACTGCCAACACATGAAGAGACACAATCACTGTCAGATCCCAGCACACCTGTTCACCCCGCCCCTGCGCCGCCCCGGGAGCTCACTGCGTCACGCCTCCTCTGCAGCTGGCCAAGGACCACACCCACGCCACACATCCCCACCGCCCGACTGAGGCCGGGGCCCATCCGGCCGAACCTACTCCCCCCCCCCGCGAGCGAGAGAGGAAATCGGCCACGACCATCTGCGCGCCCGGCCTATGGATCACCTTGAACTTAAAGGGCTGCATGGCCAGATACCACCGAGTGATCCGGGCGTTGGCATCCTTCATGCGGTGGAGCCACTGCAGCGGGGCGTGGTCCGAGCAGAGGGTGAACGGGCGGCCCAGGAGGTAGTAGCGAAGGGAGTCGACCGCCCACCGGATCGCCAGGCACTCCTTCTCTACGGTGCTGTACCGTGACTCGCGGTCCGTGAGCTTCCGGCTGATGTAAGCGACCGGCCGGTCAACTCCCCCCACCTGCTGGGACAAAACGGCCCCCAGCCCTCTGCTCGAGGCGTCAGTCTGCAGACAGAAAGGGAGGGAGAAGTTAGGTGTGAACAGCAGCGGCTCTCCACAGAGAGCCCGTTTCACCTGCACAAACGCCGCCTGGCACCGCTCCGTCCACTGGACCAGATCTGGGGCACCCTTGCGGGTGAGATCAGTCAGGGGGCTGGTCAGGTCCGCGAACCCTGGGACGAACCGCCGGTAATAGCCGGCCAGCCCCAGAAACCGTCTCACCTCTTTTTTCGTCTTGGGACGCGGGCAGGATGCAATCGCCGCCGTCTTCTCCACTTGAGGTCGCACCTGCCCGCTCCCCAAGTGGTACCCCAAATACTGTACCTCCCTCCGTCCAACCGCACACTTCTTCGGGTTGGCCGTGAGCCCCGCCTGCCTCAGGGACTCCAGCACCGCGGCCACACACCGCCCCTGCGCCGCCCCGGGAGCTCACTGCGTCACGCCTCCTCTGCAGCTGGCCAAGGACCACACCCACGCCACACCTGCTCATTAGGAGTCCATTTTCTTCTGGGGGAGTAAATCCCATCATAGTCCAGGAACAATAAACACCTAAAAATTGGAGCAAAATAAAGCACAAAACACCTTTCTGTAGGAGTTGCAGTCATAATTAATTACAGTGTTCGGCTCAATCTTTACACCTTTTTCAGACAAGGCTTAAAAATGTATATTATTTTATCTTTGTGCATATAAATGACCATAATTTTATTGATTTGCAAACATTTGAAACCAGTATGCAAAGTTGGGGGGGGCTCGTTTTTTTTAATGCGGCTATTTGATGGTCAAAGTGCAAAAGTCACGAGGGTTTTTTTACCGGTAACTCTTCTTCTCTGTGTCGCTAAAAAGAATAAACGCGCTCAGCAAACCTTGAGTCAAAGTGACAAACATGTCGCGCTGATCAAAGCTTCTCATCTGTACATCAGCGCTGACGTGGTGGATCCAGAGTCTGGGGGGAAAGAAATCAGCCTCACACTGGAGCTAAACTAGCGAGCAGATCACAGCGATGACGGCTGAGAGTGACGCATTATGCAAACAGCGATCGCAGCCCTGCGGGCAACGCAGCCTGCATCAACATTCAAGAGCGTGTGTGTCTGTGTGCATTCCTGCGTGTGTGTTCTGCTCCCTTGCTCTGTAATTCACACACACTTATCAGCATTTCTGAGTTATTTCACACGATCACTTCCTGTTTCTGCTCAGGTGTCCCCCCCACTCCTCCTGTTCTCGCTCATCTGTACTTCACACACACTTATCACCTTTAATGTGTCAGCGTGATTACACTGTGCACTGTGTGTGTGTCTCTCACCGTGTTTGTCTCTGCCTCTCCTTCTCTTTTCTTTGCCTTCACACAAATGTTGTAAATAATCCCTAATTTCCTTTCACAGTCTGCACACCCCCATCTATTTTCTTTCACACACAACTCTGGCGCTCTCTCGGATTTGCACACTTTCGTTGCATCTCTCTCTTTTCCACAGCAGCAGCGGCAGCAGCATGGGAAGCTGCGGGGTTTCTGATTCACCTGATTCAAATGAGGAACTCTGAGTACTTTTAGATTGTTTTCCACTTGGTTCAGTAATTGATTAAAAAATGTTGGATTTTAAAAACATGATTCTGCAAACTGATGTTGTGGAAAAAACAGGTTATGGAGGATCTAATGACTGTTTTGTGTGAGTGAAAAAATGCTTTTGTGTGCAGGTAAAAAGATATATAAAATATATAATAATGGATTGCATTTATATAGCACTTTTTGGGGCCCTCAAAGCGCTTTACAGTGCCACTATTCATTCACTCTCACATTCATACACTGGTGGAGGCTACAGTTGTAGCCACAGCCACCCTGGGGCAGACTGACAGAAGCGAGGCTGCCATATCATGCCATCGGCCCCTCTGGCCATCACCAGTAGGCGGTAGGTGAAGTGTCTTGCCCAAGGACACAACGGCCGAGACTGTCCGAGGCGGGGCTCGAACTGCCAGCTCTTTGAGCCACGATCGCCCATATCCATATCTGCGTTTCTGGGTCGAGCACAGTCAGACCAAAAGTCGTTGACTTGTGCCGAGATCTACTCAGGACAAACCAAACAAACACAATAGTTTTTCTTCAGACAGATTGCCACATTGAGCATGTGAATTTCCTAAATTTAGAGTCACTTTTATGGTAATGTATTAAAAAAAATCAGCGCTGCCACCACCCTTTATCTTCCGAGTGCACAGAATGAGAAACTGGATTTGCGGCAGAACAGTCCTTAGGCAGAGCAGGCTGAGGGTTTATTAGAGCACTGTTCAATACCACATGCAGTGACTGTCAAAGTCAGGACATCTATGTGGTGAAGGTGAGGCTCTCACTGTTTCAGACCTCAGACGCACCGCTGTCTGTGTGTGGGAAGAGAGAACGAGGGAGTGGCGAATGGTTTCGCTGACTGTAATTAGTGGACCTAAGGTGGCGTCTGCACAGGAAGTGGTTTCTTTGTAGGCCTTTGGTCACTAGCCCATATTCCAGCTTCGGTTGCCTAGGTAACAGTCTGTCAGCGGTGTCTTTTGATCTCACTTCAGTCACTTTTCTTTAATTTGAGAAGAGTTAAAGTTACAATGTGTAAAATCAATGCGTGTCCACGTCTGTTTACTCTGGAGGAGGCTGTAAAACTTTGTGAAAGGAATCTGCTACAAGTCGATGAATCAGTGATGACAATGACACTGAGTTGATTTGTTTAGGATGTCCTGAACTTTTCTGCCATTAAACACTGCTACTGTTAGGCACTTTTAGCTCCTGTTACCTCCTGTTAGCTGTTGTTAGGTAGCATTAGTGAAAATGGAATGGATCTAGCATTATTAGAATCGGATATTTAATGAATAAACTCTGTAATCAAACTGTTTATCAGAGTGAAAGCGGGATTTTTAGAAGACACGCTTAAAACTAGCGGGCATAAAGTTGGCTTATAACCAGCTGCAGTTGTTTAGCCGGCTCATTGTCAACTGTGCAGAGATGGAAGGATCAGGTCTAATCTGCTGACCAAACTTGATTGTGCAAACATCAGATCAGTGAACAGGAGTGCATGTCTAACAGCGCTACATGTAACAAAGAACGCATAACCTGTGCCACAGCATCAGGCAGCTCATAATCCCAGCAGGCTGCTTGATTTCTCACACCCTAAAAATGGTTCATGTTTACTAGAAAGAGCGGCGCTATAGGCTGCGCTGATTAATTGCACACTGTCTGGCTGCTGAATCTAAACACACTTTGTTTTCTCTCACAGATTCGCTTCATACAGCGTTTCTGTGTCACAATGCACAACACATTCGCACGCAGTCGCTTTCTCGGCTCGCCTCCCACACAGCTGCAGAACTATAACAGTCAAATGACTGCGTGGCTGCGAGACTCAGCTGTAGCAGTTTACTGCTCGGCTTAGTGGACAGAAAGATGAGAGAGGATGGAGAGCAGGGAGGAGAAAGGCAGATGATATTGGGATACAAAATTAGACGCGTATGAGAGGACGCACAGACGCACGTGCCCAGTAAATAGTGGTTATCAGTTGGTATCACTCTCATACATCTGACATGCAGACACCCTCCTGTAGCTAAAAGGTGTGTTATCATTTATTGTCATCACTGATAAACATAAAGTCAGCCAGATTATCGAGGATTATCTTGAATAATAAAATCTCCCACTGAAAATGGAGCTTTCCAACACGTGATCGTTTTGATGTATATTTAACTCTGGGCTCTGTAAGCACCATGATATGACAACAGTACTTTGTGAATTACTGCTTTTAAACTTCAGGTGTAGCAGTCAGATCTGCGTTTTCTTTTCTTTTTTTCTTTTCTAGGGCAGATTTAAAAGTGTGAAAACTGCAGACATACTCAATTTTCCACCCTGTTTTATTCTGGATTGACCAAATTTTTCAAAACTGAACACCTAACTCTCCGAAAACGTTAGAGCACTTATGCAAATATGTGATGTCTTGGTAAATCGAGCAGATATTTGAAGTTTACACAGCACCATCCTCGCATGAAAATATCTTAAAAGTTTATTTTGTGACCCAGAAAGAGTAATATTTCAAACTCTGCCACTCTGTGTTCCTCCGCCACTGCCTCGTTTGAGTTTTGGACGAAATGCATTCTGGGATACTGCATTTCCTCATTTCGAGCTGATTGGAGACTAGAACAGCCAGTCAGATTTTTTGCATCCAAGTCTGTGATTGGCTGGTTTTGTGGCACAAATATAACGGTGTACACATAGAGTTGAGCGCGCACGGGCAGAAATGTTGAGAGCGTGAGCAACACATTGCGAGCGAGTGCAAATGCAAAAACTGAGCGAGAGGGGCTGCTATTGTGTGTGTGTGTGTGTGTGTGTGTGTGTGTGTGTGTGTGTGTGTGTGTGTGTGTGTGTGTGTGTGTGTGTGTGTGTGTGGATAATAGCAAATACTGAAATACATTTTTTGCACGCAGCAATGAATTTTATTCACTCAAATTTAGTTTTTCTTCGTTCAAAATCAACTTCTCCTCAAAATGCAACACTTGCACCTGCAATTTTTTTTTCCGTGCGCTCAGAACAGTGGCACAAAAATAACGCCATAAACATTCTCTTGTATACATTAAGAATCAAACCAGCAATTCAGGCCATAAATTAAGTGGAAACGTGTTTCCTGAGGTCATAAATCAAGCGAGTCCTCGGTTGTTTGCTTGTACAATTGTGTAGATCGAGGACGAATGAATAGGTCAGGAGGGAGGTGCGTTGGAGATCCTAAAACTGATTAAATTGTGAGGCCATAAAAGTACCATCAGACTTTGATCCACCGTGCAGTCTGGAAAGAATCTGATTGGTGGACAGTTTCACTTTTTTAGCATGACAATGACACCAAACACTGGTAGTTCAGTAAAAGCACACCTGGATAGAAAGGCACACAGTGGAACACTTTCAGTCATGGGTCGGCCTCCCCAGAGCCCGGACCTCAGCAGTGTGGGGATCATCTCGACAGCTTTCAATGTCCTTCACGAAACCTAGAGAACTATTCCTGAAGACTACTTAAAGAAATGATAAGAAAGCTGCCTAAGAGAGCGTGTGTTGAAGAACAAAGGTGGGCTCACCAAATATTGACTATTGAGCTCATTAGAATTGTATAAACTCTGTCTTAGATTAGATTAGATTAGATTAGATAGAACTTTATTAATCCCTCGGGTGGGTTCCTCTGGGAAATTCGATTTCCAAAAAAGCACAGCACCGACAGAAGTTACAGAGTTACAGAATATTATATATATATATATATATATATATGTATATATATACACACACACACATATATATAAATACAGAGACAATATAAATAAAATATACGAAGGGGATAAATAGAATAAATAGGAATAAAAATAAAAATACAAGTGAATTGCACATTTCAAGTATTGAGGTCTATTGCACTGTTGACTATTAACAAAAGTATTGCACAAAAGGTATTGCACAGTGAGGTGCAGAGGCACTACAGCTTAGTTGTTCCCCCCTCCTTTGTCCTCCTGTTTCCCCTCCCTCTCCCCTCCAGAGAGGAGTTAAACAGTTTGATGGCGTGTGGGACAAAGGAGTTTTTAAGTCTGTTAGTTCTTGTCTTTGGGAGAAGCAACCTGTCACTGAACAGACTCTTCTGATTGTTTATGGCCGTGTGCAGAGGATGCCCAGCATTGTTCATAATGTCCAGCAGTTTCTTTAATGTCCTTTTCTCTGCCACTGTCACCAGAGTGTCCAGCTTCATGCCGACCACAGAGCTAGCCCTCCTGATCAGTTTCTCCAGCCTGGATGAGTCCTTCTTTGCTGTGCTGCTCCCCCAGCACACCACAGCATAGAAAAGTACTCCAGCAACCACCGACTGGTAAAACATCCTCAGGAGCTTCCTGCAGATGTTAAAAGACCTCAGCCTCCTGAGGAAGTACAGTCGGCTTTGGGCTTTTTTATACAGGTGCTCTGTGTTGCATGACCAGTCCAGTTTATTGTCCACCCACAGCCCGAGGTACTTGTACTTGTTGACCACCTCCACCTCCTCCCCCTATATCTGAACCGGCAGTGGGCCTTCTCTGGACCTCCCGAAGTCCACAACCAGTTCCTTAGTCTTTGAGGTGTTGAGTTGCAGGTGGTTTGTGTGACTCCATGCGACAAAGTTCCTCACCAGACTTCTGTACTCCTCTTCCTGATCATCCCAGATACACCCCAGATACACTCTTTGCCTCATATACTGTAATTCTGTGTTTACATATGTTTGAATAAACTTCAACTATTTCCCATTTTGATTGCAAACAATAGAGAAATAAGGAGTGGCACAAGATTTATGCACAGTACTCTATGCAGTGGATTCTTTTCAATGTCAGTGTGACTACTTTTGATCTGTCACGGAGGAAACACTCACCTTTCTTTTGCCCTTTCAGCAGAAAGACATAAGATTGTTTTTGCGCAATAGAATCAAAATAAACTACATTTATATAACATGTTTGTTCCATAAAATGTGTTTTAGAAAAAGATTAAAAGATTCAATAAAAAAAACAAACTCAAAATGGAAATCATTAAAACAAAACATTATAGATGAAAGCTAAAAAATACCAAAGACAAGAAGAGAATAAAGCATTCATGAAATCCTTTGAATAACAGAAAAGATTTAAAGGGCACTGGTGATGTTAGCACTGATCCCAGTTGGCTGACTGTCCCACAGATTTGGAGCTGTAATGGCAAAGGCCTCGTCACTGTTTACTCACCTAGCTGCCGGAGCAGGCCGCCTGCTGGTGGTACCTATGGGAGTGATAACAACTGATAACGGGCATTCAGTGGGCTGATAGTGCTGAAGTTATGGGTGAGAGAAGGAGCAGGTGGAAAGAGGAAGAAATATGGAGTGGAGAGGAGAGATTTGGAGCGAGAATGGAAAGAAGAGAAAGGACTGAAGGTGAGGAGAGCAGGAGGACAGAGAGAGAAAGCAAGGAGTTGAAACAAAAAGTGGAAAGAAGAAGAAATGATGAGAGAGTAGAAAACAGTGAAAAAGAAATGAGACAAATAAGGACACAAGGGTCAAAGAACAGAAGCATAAAGGAGGCAAGATGGGGAGAAAGGGGGATGAGAAAAAATAGAGAATAAACAAGGACTGATGGTAGTGAGGATAGGAGTGGAAATGGTGAGAGTGAGGAAGAGTAATAGGAAAGGAAAAATTAGGGAAGGAAGTGAGAAAAGCAGGGAATGGAAAGGGTAAACAAAGGAGATGGAAAAGTTAAAGTAAAGAGGGAAGAAAACAAGAACTGAACATGAGAATAAAGGAGGAATGGAGAAAAACAGAAGGATATCGGAGAGAAGGAAACAAAAATAGATGAGCGAGAACAAGGAGCAAAGAATAGATAAGGTGAGGTGAAAGACGAGGACACAGTCAATGAGACGGGAGAGGATGCAAACGAGGAGAGGAGAAGAAACAAGCAAAGAAAAGAAAGAGAGAAGATCAAATAAAAGGTACAAGCGTGCAAGACGAAGGGGACGAGGACAAGTGGGTGAAGCCGAAGCAGAGATATGAAAAACCAAGCTTGGATAACAGGAAACAGCAGAAAGGTGGAGAAGGGGAGGACTAATGAATTACTGGATACTAGAGATTGCATCAAATGTTGCTTGGCGAGAATTTCGAGGGAGAAGACGAGGAGGTTTGTTCCTCCTCACTTCGGTTGAAAGTTCACCGCCTCTCGTTTCTCCCTCCTCCCGCTCATTGTTCATTCCCCTCCTAAACACGTTCCTCCCCCCCTCGTTTCATAACTGTGGTGCAATATCACGCTTGGTTGCTTCATTCATCGTGGATTCAATCCCACCCCCCAACCTCCCTCACCCCACCTCTCTTCATTTACACAATCTCCGAAGTTTCTCGCCCTCTCTGTCTCTCTCTGCGCCGAGCGAGCGCGCACACAAACATTGAAACCATCGCTCACACGCAGCCTGTACGCCGATTGATACAGCGATCACTCACACATGCCGGTGACAACACACAGTCCTGCTGCGATGAGAATAAATGCTGGAGTCTTAAATATTTTATGCAGCACAAATATAACACCCCGCAGACAAAACCTCTCTCTCTCTCGCTCTTTTTCGCTCTTTCATTCTCATGATGTAGTGTCGGCCGCTACCAATTTCATCAAAAATTCAATAACCTCCCCTGTAACTGGGACTGTCACACAAACAGAGGGGAAAAAAAGACTGAGAGACCGAGACAGACCGAGCAGCGAAGGGAAATAAAATAAGGAGGTAAACAGAGGAATGAGGTGACACAGGGAGATGATAAGAGTCGGTGGAAGGAGGGGAGAAAAGAGAGAGGGTGGGGAAAAAATCAATGCAGATGGAAACTGAGAGGAAACCTGGGGTGGTAATAAGTGAAGATTACAGAAGTGAAACTTCTGGAGTTGTTTTTAGGTCCGAACCCAAATTTTGTAACCAAAGCCGAGTGAAGCAGGTTTGGTTCGCTGTTTATCTGCAGTGACATGCACACATCACACCTACATCCAGGCGCTGCTTCTGGGTTCAAGATTAACAGTTGTGGGTCATATTTGAGGAGAAAGCAGAGAAGCGAGGTGAGGTACAGAGGCTTTTTTGGTTTTTTGAACCATATTTTTTGCAGGTCTCTTTCTGCCTTTACAACGAGTGTTCAGCAGAAGCACAGGTGGTCCGCTTTAATCATGGACAAACTGAGCATTTATTGAACGCACACGCCATTGCAGGCAGACCCTCGGGGGCTTTTTACTACAGTGACATTTGTGCTTAAAAGGTCACAAGACAAATGCAAGAGCTCAGTTTGCAGGCGTGAGCTGCACGGACGCAACCTGAGGTGAATGAACTTTGTAAAATGAGAATAATTTTTGAAAGCCAAGCCTTAACCACATCACCGGCACGTCATAACACAGCTTTGTGAAGGTGTAGATGGGTGAGGTGTAGCTGGACAAACCTCCCAGGGAGCCCGAGGCAGGGAACAGCTGTGCACCTGATAACCTCGATTTTACACAGCAATTTCATCATTTTAGAAATTCGCTCTGGTCTGGCCTGTGGATGCTAAAACATTTTAGGTAGTAGCTTTGGGGTAAACAGAACAAGCCTCAGGCTGTCACAAGCCTAGATTAATGGGAAGGTTGCATCAGGAAGGGGTCTGGTACAAAGTCAGTCAATTATCCAAGAAAAGGATTGACCTGTAAATGTTCGTTGAACCAGTTCTCTAGGACTGAAGTGTTATCTTTCTCTGTTCATGTTTTTATTCAGAGCCAAGATGGAAATGTGGTTGTGCATTTTGTAATTAAGCAAACAGATTTCGAACAAATGTCTAATTACCCAAAAATGAAATGTGTGAAGACATCATTTTCAGGGTCATTGGAGTGACGGCGGGTCAGTAATCTACCCTTAGGAAGGACACATCGCCGTATTGTCTCAGTGCAGGAAAAAACTGCTTCACTGTGTATTTGATGCTCATCTTTCTCCTGCTGCAGCATGTAATGTGTTGCCATCTGGATGCAGGTTCTGTGCCAACAAATGCCGACTCGGTTTAACTCAGCACTGATATTACTAACTCTGATCTGTGGCCATTTTCTGATAACAATTGCAGATTTGTGCATTTAAATGTTAAACTCATATGCAGGTAAAGTTTTAGTCTCCACTCACTGCAGCTTTAGCGATGTGAGAGCAGTTTTGCTTAGCCCAGTCATAATGAACTTACATCTGTCAGCTTATAACATTTGCTTCTACCCAAAAAGACATTTCCTGTGGGTGGTTTAAATCTCATATCAATCATGCTGACAACATTAGCTGAGTGTTCAGTTTGGATTTGAATTTCTATTAAATTGCAAATCAGTCTAAATTTGTTTTGCTTGTCAGCTGCATTTGAAAACACACATAACTGGGAGACGAGTGGTTTAAACTGAGTGAGTGTCTAAATAATGCGCAAATTAAAGCTTGGAGTTAGAGACAGGTTTATATAGATAAAAGCTATTTATGCGTTGTCTCTCTGGTTTGTTGCATTATCCTTTTTGTTTAAAAGCAGTTTGTTGTTGTGATCTTTTGAAGAACCTTATGAAGTTTCCTCTCTCTCTGTCCTCAGGTTATTTGAGACTCTCCAGTCTCTCTTCTGGTCCATATTTGGGCTGTTAAATCTGTACGTCACCAACGTGAAGGCTCGCCACGAGTTTACGGAGTTTGTCGGGGCAACCATGTTCGGGACGTACAACGTTATCTCACTGGTGGTTCTGCTCAACATGCTGATCGCCATGATGAACAACTCCTACCAACTCATTGCTGTGAGTGAAAGCACGAGTGTGCTGAAAGGATTAATGAGTGAGGGGAAGCTTGTTTGGTGTCATTTGTCCAGTGAACACTCTTGATCTCAGTTCCTATACCGTGAGAAGTTTGTTTGTTTAGGGTTAGTGTGCTTTCTGTTTTAATCAGGATGCGACCGTCACTGCATGTTAAATTACAAAACACTATAAAAATGGCCACAAGTTTTCTCCATAATCTGAAAGATCAATGATAATTATGAAATTCATCAAATTACTTTTATAAGAAGTTAAGATTTCATGCTATGGTGTGAACTGCTCCCTGCAAAGAGAATTTGATATGTTAAATATTGAAGTCAAATATTTAAGTTCAGTGGACGTTATCAACCATTAATGAAGAGGAATTCAGAGATTTCAGATGTCTGTCCTTGTCACTTGAGCTTGTAAATTCAGGTGCCTCCTTCTCCTGCTGCAGGACCATGCTGACATTGAGTGGAAGTTTGCACGCACCAAGCTGTGGATGAGTTACTTTGACGAGGGCGGCACGCTGCCGCCTCCGTTCAACATCATTCCAAGCCCCAAGTCCTTCTGGTACCTGCTCATGTGGCTCCACAACAAGCTGTGCAGGACAGGGCAGCCGCCCGGGGAGGAGACGCACAAATGTGAAAACCTGCGGGAGTTCACGGTAAGTGGAGGCAGAATAAGGTAGAGGCTCACAGTATCTGGATTCTGTTTGCGACATTCTTGTTGAGCTTAACCATAATGGTTCCCTCTTAAATTATTATTTTGTCACTGAAAGCATCAACAGTCTGTTCAGATGTTTGCACAGCATCTTTCTAATTTGCTTTTTCTGAGTTTAACTCTTGGGCAGGGTTTCACAACCTTGTGGTGGTGCAAGGTTTCAATTGTAAATTGAAAAGGACACTATAAAAGACAGATAAAACAAGAGCCCAAAAAACCTACACAATCTGCTCTCTAGACACAATTTCAAAACCAAAGATTTGATGTATTTATAGAAATATAGAGATAGAAATATTACACATTGTTTAATTAAATTCAACCTGGAAGTTGTTTCATAATCTTGCTGACGATGTCGAGGACAAGCGGTAGTTATAGATTATAACTCTGACACTGGGTGAGAGACACCCACCCTGGACAAGTCCCTCTCTGCGTTATGTTCAGTATTTGTTGAGGATATGAACGGGAAGATGGAAATTATAACTATTTCCCTGTTTTCTTGCAAAAGTGAAGTACAAAATATTTGATGGGAAGGATGGACTGTTTGTACTGAAGCACATGTATTGTTTTATTTCCTTTATTCTTTGTGTCATCCTTGTTGCCTTCTGCACTCCAGTCCCAGACAGGAATGTGGTTTAGTCTGTTTGTATTTGGAAAGATGGAGATGAATTTTGAAAATGACTGATGGTGACAGAACAAGATGCAGCTGCCAGGATCAAAACTCTGCAGTTATGAGACACTCAGAACAGCAGCTGCAGACGAAACCTTTAAAGTTCACAACGTTGAGAAAAAACTGGAGTCGCTGCTAATGTGTGAACTAATATGCTATGTGTGCGCAAAGCCTACAAACTGTCCTGGGCTGAAGACTGAAGAATTTACAGGCCATAAATGGAAACTTAGCTGGAGGTTTGAACTCTTCCCTCATAAAGACTACATTCGATGATCTTCTCTATACCCTTAATGACAAGTTTTGACACCTCAGTGTATGTCAGTAAAGTCGTGGTTTGATGACCATTGGAATCATTCCTGGGTTTTTCTACAGGTAGCTGTAGAGGCAGAGACTACTCTCACTGGAAATCTGTCTGAAATATGACAGAAACCACTGAGTTCAGAAAAGAGAAACAACGGTTTCAGGGGCAAAGACCTGAAGAATGACTGTGGTAAACTTCAACAGACTGCTATGGAGTGAATCTTGGGCTTTTCTGTGTGGAGTTTGCACATTCTACCTGTCCGTGTGTGTATTCCCTTCTTTCTGACATCCAAAGACGTGTCTGATAGGTTGACCGATGACTCTAAATTGGCCATATGTGTGAATGTGAGAGTGGATGGCTGAATGACTGGTGGACCTCATCTCTTGCCCTGTGATGGGTGGAAAACACCTCCATGACTCTGAAAATGAAAAGATGGATCTTCTTTAGCTTGTAAATCAGAATGAAAAGCTTAAAAGCCAAACTGTACTACAAAGGTCTTTGATGCAACTAAAATCTTCAGAAAGGCTCCTTAGGGGACTTTTATGCTGCTGTCACACTAAGGAAGACAGATTATTGCAACCTTGTCCAATAAACTTGTGATTGTTCCCTTTGAAATTACTTGTGTGCAGGAGCAAAACAGCAATGATTTCAACTCTCTGTCTGTTAGAGTTGAAATGGGAACTTGCAGATCTGTCGCCAGCTGCATGCATAGGCCATCTTACATCTGCCTCTTATGTCCGAGACAGAAATTTGTCCACAAATAGTGACGTAGTCGCTGCAGGACAGTTATTTACCTGCAAAATGACACCGGTGCTTGATTTATATAGGAATATAACCAGATTGAAAACAGCTGAATCATCTTCACTATTGCAAAAAGGCACACTGTGTGTACGTTTTGCTAACCTGCACAGACTGACTCCCATTGATTGCTATGTGTTGACAATCTGTCTGCGCCAGACTGACTTGCCAGTCTGTCTGAGAGTAAATGCAGTCAGCCCGAGTCGGACAGCACCGTGTCTTCATGTGTAATCGCCTTATAATTGAAAATGCTTGATCAATCAACTACTTAGTCAACTAATCGGCCTCTAAAAGCAAATTCAGTGCAATCACTGCGTGGCTGGGTATCGTCACTGATTTCTAGAATCGATTCGATTCCGATTCACAATGTCCTGAATCGATTTGATCCACGATTCGATTCGATTCGAATCTGGGAAATTTTGCCTCAGACAGTCAGAAATAATATAATTCAGATCAGTACATTTACATATTTTTGTATCTATAAAAAGGAAGCTGACACTTTCCAGACTTTATCAAAGGTGTAAGCATCACAGCAGAGGCCTTTGTGTCAAAGTAGCTGAAGATAAAACAGAAAAACATGAAGGTGATTTTCCTGGCCTGGGATTTTATATAAGTATTCTGCAGTACATCAGAAACGAAAGAAAACCATTAATCAGCATATGAACATTACCTCTGACGTTACAGCGGTTTTATTAGAGACACGGCTAACAGGCATTTTGTATTTTAAAAAGTTTACATTTGTTCAGAAGCCTGTTGAACGGCAGAAATGAGGTTTTCTTTTCGGAAGTAAGTAAAAAAAACATCGGCCGACAGCGCTGTAAACAACAGTAGACTTGTGCGTAACAAGCAAGCGAATAATGCAGAAAACAGATTTTTAGACTGAAACTGTTCTTGAAGTACAGAGAGAGAGAGAGAGCTGTGCATGAAGTGTGATTTTATTGTGGTGGAAGCAAAACAGTAAAAGTAAGAGTGAATTCATGACGATGTTTTTGTGAAGCGTAGTTTGGATCTTCTTTTGCTGCTGGTTCGGTCAATATTGTTTGGAGAGAGATCAAACTAACAGCTTTAGAATCGGCGCAAAAAGGACGTAAACACAAAGCGCTGACCCGCCGAAACATCAGAATCGGCGAGCTGTCGGCTTTCAGCCCCGACCGTGTGCGTGCCGTCAGGTGCAGTCACATCTCACTGATTCTGATCCGCGGGTCGGCGCTTTGTGTTTACATCTTTGTGAAGAAGCCGTGTTCCTGCTCTCATTTACAGTTTTAAATGTTTGGTGGTTGTTGAAATTTTGTGAGGTTTCACCTGAGATTCTGGAATTTTGGGCAAAATACATTTATATTAAAAAATCAATTCAGGATTTTAATGAATCGATGTCACGTTATCCAAGCCAGAATCGATTTTAATCGATGAATCGATTATTAAAACCCACCCCTAGTGACAACCAATCTTTCCTAGTAGCGATCAGGTCACTAACCTATTTTTAGGTTCTCTAGTGGGGTGTCAAACATAGGAATTTTCCACTATAAATACAGGACAGTCTGGGCAGTAAGCTACCAGGAATTTTTATTTTGCACATTTGCCATTTAGAAATCAGGGACTTATTCTTGAGATTGCACTTGTTTTTCTTATATATATGTCAGGGATTAATTAGCTTCACTGGTCCGGCCCACGGTGTAAAATTAGTTTGACATCCCAGCTCGAGTGTGACTGAATCACAGAAGAAACAAAACTAATTTAAATAATAATAATAATGATAATAACAGTCCATTTCCATTAGCTGAGAAAAGCTGAACAGCTGCTTGTGAGGAGTTTATGCCTCATGTATTTAAAAAGCTCTCATTAAAATAATGTATTTGGGTTTGGTTTGGGGGTTTTTTTAGCCAAAATTGATTTGACAGTAGTCCCAATATAAAAGCCACAATATTTACAGCAGTATTTCTCTTTTAAACTTTGACATACTGTATTTGTCTTCTGCTGACTCTGAATTTTGGGGGTTTATTACACAGACAACTGTGATCAGCCTACATACACTAGAGTAACAGAGATTTGTGAAACCTGACAGAAATCCAGGCTTTTTCTTCTTATGACTGAACATTTCGGGTTGATGGTTTGGTTTGCTGTGAAGTACCGACTGAAATAGAAGCAGCATAAAGCAGCAGAGTTAGTACAAAAAGTGAGTGGGGAGGCGGAGGAAGGACTTGTCAGCTGATGTTCTTTTTGTGATTAATAAAATCATGGAGATCCAAATGATCTGCAGTGAATGTGGCTTTTTTGACCTCTGAGCAGTCGCCCACCTGATCAAAGCAGAAGGACTCGGTCTGCTCGCAGTGACGGTGGATTAAAGAGGCAAAGAAAGAGCCGAACACAGAAAAAGCCTAACAAATACAATCGCACCGCACGTGGACGAACATCAGCTGCGTTTCTATAATCACAGAAGGAACATCGGCAGATAAACACATTTAACAGCCCAGTCAGCTGGAGAGAGCCGGCGAGCACGCGGCGCAGAGCGATAATTCACACACACACACACACACACACACACACACACACACACACACACACACACACACACACACACTGCAGCTGGCATGCTCACCTCAACTGAAGTCAGCTGAGTTATATAAGCCAACCAGCCCACATAGGTTCACAGAGACACACACAGCACTGCAGAGATCTGATTGAGGGAGAGAGCCTGTGTGTGTGTGTGTGTGTGTGTGTGTGTGTGTGTGTGTGTGTGTGTGTGTGTGTGTGTGTGTGTGTGTATTAAGAGTAAACACAAAAACAGCGTGAGATATGAAGAATAATGATTGCTCTGAAGAAAGGGACGGGGTTGAGTGAAGTTTTTTATGTGTCGGGTTTTTTGCATTAGCAGCAAGCAGTGAGAGAAAGAGAGGGAGACAGTTTCGAAGGGGGTCGAGTTAGACAAGTGTAGAACATGACGAAGATGAAGTGGAGATGGAGAGGTGAAACGGCCGTGATTGGGCCGAGATGAAAACAAAATGAAAAAATGCGAGATACGAAACAGGAGAGAGATGATGGATGTTTGTGTGACAGATGCAGAAATGAAGGAATGCTGATAAGGACGACGAGCCTTTAGTCGTCTCGACGCCAATGAAACATCGAGTTACGGCTGACGTGCATCTGCGGCTGACAAATATCCGGCCAAATATTCGTCTGTTTTCTGATATTGTTGAGATTTTAAAAGGAGCAAATTGGTTTGAATGAGCTCTCTGTTTCTCGTGTGTCTAGGATTGTGATAAAGTTGATGTGTGAGGTTAAAAAAATGATACTTTGCCCCATAAAGCCTTTACATTACCATGTAAAATGAACTTGTGGATCTCACCACAGCTCCTCCATGTTCAAAATCCTCCCAACCTATGACCAGTTGAGTTATGTTTCTGAACACAGTTTTTCAGCTTTTGTCGTGTCCCTGAACACCACGCTCTCGTATGTCAGATACTGATTTGTGTGCATTTACGTGAAATCAGTGTTTTCCACTTTTAAAAAGGAGAAAAAGTCTACATTTGGATGTGAAACACTTTACTTTTTTTTTTAATTTAAAATGATTTGAGCATTAAAACTACATGTTTTGGAAAGTCGTAGTTTGGGTTAAACTGTTTGGTGCTGCATCACATTGAGATCTGGTGACTGTGGAGGCCATTTGAGTTCAGTGAACTCATTGTCATGTTCAAGAAACCAGATTTGTGGATTCGGTTTGAGCTTTGGGACACGGTGCATTATCCTGCTGGTAACTGCCATCAGAGGCCTGGTACACTGTGGTCATAAATGGATGGAAATGATCAGCAACAATACAACTCATGCAAACTGTGGCATTTAACCCTCTAAAGCCTAACCTGTTGCTGGTGTCAGAGAGGTTTTTGCAACATTTTTTTAAACATCCGAAACTCCCAGAACTCCTGAACCATTTGCACAATTAAAGTAATTCCAATGCTTCCTGAAAGCAGCAACTCTGCACTTTTCATTGATATTAGGGTGAATACAGTAATCCCAGTCATGGCGTCACAGCAGCCCCAAGAAGACAAAGGTTTGTTGACAGATGAGACAGACTTTGGGTTCTTTGTACCATTATTTTTACTGTGTCCTGTGTTATTTGCCGAGATTTGGAAGGAGGCACCTTGCATGGGTTTACCGTGACTCTCATATCACTGAAAAGCACAGACTTGCTGCTTTCAGGAACTGCTGAAATTTTTCAATTGGTTCAGGAGTTACAGTAGTTTGTGCTCACAGCGGTTTTAATGGGTTAAACAAAGCTCTAACGGACCTAAAGCGTGCCAAGAAAATATTCCCAATGCTATCACAGTATCAGCCGCCTGAACCATGATGGATCCACTGCTTTCATGTTGTTTAAACCAACTTCTGACGCTACAATCTCAGCGTTTCAGCAGAAATCAAGACTCACCAGACAGGAAGCTATTATCCAGTCTTCTGTCCAGTTTCACTGAGGTGGTAGAAATAACAGTAATAGACTAAGTTTCCTGTTTCTAGCTGACAGGAGTGGCGTCCGGTCTTCTGCTGCTATAGCTCATCTGGTTCAAGGTCTGACATGCTATGCATTCAGAGATGCTTTTCTGCATACCTTGGTTGTAGCGAGTGGTTGTTTGAGTTTATGCTCCTATCAGCTCAAAGCAGTCTGGCCGTTCTGCTCTGTTTTCCCAGAGAACTGCTGCTCACTGGATAGTTTTTCATTAAACTCTAAAGATGGTTGTGTGGGAAAATCCAAGCAGAGAATTAATTAATTAATCTCCTTTCCTCCTCAATGTGATGCCCATGCTGTTTTGCATTGAGCAGTTGTACCCAAAAAAGGGCCACTGAGTGCACGTGCTGCAGATAACAAATATATTTCCATTTGAAATGCATTCTTTTCAAACTCATCTGAATCACAAACACAGATTGTTTTTTATGACTAGTTCATGTTTTGCTGTGGGACCGAGCAGGCAAACGTGGAAAGCCAGAGGCAGGAAGAACAGCAGCGCAGACATATGTGACAGTAGATGTTACATGAAGTCACACAGCAGGAAAGTGAGGAGCTGTCGTGGTGGAGGTGGGAGGTGTTTTGCCAACTGCAGATTTATTGTTTTTTATTAATATTATTTAATTTGTTGTGATCAGATAACTGTCTATATCCTGCATTTAAAATCCTTAGCTACAAGAACATCAGCACAGAATACACATAAAGTAAAATGACTCATAATAAAAAGGAAAAATTCGATCATATATTTTATTGTGTTTTCTGAGCTTTTTTTTTTTTTTTTTTAAACCTGTTGTCACTTTAGTGCAGTAGTTACTTGTATGGGTTTGATGTGAAAACAGATGTTTTCTCTACTTTTTTCTGAACTCCTTTAACGGTTTCACCTCGATTTATCTATTATTCTATATGTGATATCGTATTGCGAAATCTGCACGTATTCATGTCTGTTTGTCTTCTTGAGTTCAGCAAAGTCTGCAGCAGAGTGACAAGTCCTGTGTCTTAGGTTTGGTTTGCTGTAGCCCGCTAAAAATAACCTTCATGCTCCCAGCATGCTCGCCTCGATTTAATTTATCATTGGATAAGGTGAGAAAAGCCTTTTATAGAGGAGAGATTCACATTTCTGCTCGTTTCTGCCACTGTAATGATTGTGATTCTGGATGACAGCACTGAAATGTGAATGAAGGGCATAACTTGGCCCTTTAAACTGTTACATATATAATATTTTTGAGTGGAAAAAAATGATTAAATGAAATTCATTATTCGGCACCTCTCTAGTATGAAGGATTGTAAAAGCTTAATTTTCTTATGAAATTCCCAAAATCAATTTGTTACCTGGCTGCTTTTGGTTCAGTTTGGCACTAGAAGACAGATAAACTCTCTATAAAAATGTCAGATTTATCATCCTGATGATGATCTCTATAAACCGATATGAATATGCATATTTGTGGTTTCTGTTTGTAGTCTCGTTTCTGTGGCACAATCGCGTTTGAACAGGCTCGACTAGCTCAAAGGTAAACAGTCTATGTGGAGAGCAAAAAGAGGGGACACATTAGCAAATTTCCGGGCTCAGTTCACCAGCTGTCATCCTTTGATTCAGCAAAGTTTTTTTTCTTTCAGTTTACCTGTATTTGAAACAGTGACAGGCAGAAACGTTTGCCCACCCGCTCCAAATTGGGTTTTGTTGTCAGAAGCTAAGTCGAAATATTGTAGCCAGAGCTTCCCCAAACTGCTTTGACAACCCAAAAAATTGGATGTGAAACTTCTAAGAAGGGTAATCTGGTTAAAGGGTACACTCTAAACAAAACCTTGCAGGTGTTTTTTTTTTATGAAAAATAAGAAAATGAGAGGGAGAAAAGAGGAAAGTTGGTGAATAAAAAGGTGCAGAGGATTAGTGAGGAGGAAGTGAGGGCAGCTTTGAAGAGGTTGAAGAGTGGTTGGTAAAAGGACTGGGTCTTATATAGTGCCTCTCTACTCTACCTGGGCACTCAAAGCATTTTGTACAACTTTTTATGCTTCATGACAATCCTGTGGAGGTATGGAGTCAATTAGAGAGGGCAGTGACCAGACTGTTTAACACAATCTACCAAATTACAGAGAAGATTCATGGGTGTAGTGAAGGAGGACATGCAAAGGGTTAAGTGACAGAGGATGCTAGGGAATAGGGTAAGATAAAGGCAGGTGATCTGCTGCAGTAACCCTTAAAAGGGTACAGCAGCAAGAAGAAGAAGAGCCAAACCTTAATAAAAATGGTCCCATAGAGGAGTTGACCCCAAATATACCAGATGAAAGTGTCATTGTTGCCTCCTTGCCTCCTTATGTAGGCTTTGTTGGTCTTTGGTGGCGAGAGGGCGTTCCCTGCGCTCATAAGTGAGGGTACAGTTTAGTTGTAAGGGAGTGCACATTTTTGGAGATACAGGAGTAAAAGAACTTTTTGCTAAATGTGGAAAACCATGTATTAACACAACGTTTCTTCTCTTTGCAGGAGCGTCATGCCGACAGTCTGAGGCAGAATCAGCACTACCAGGTGTGTAGTTCCTGCACAGTCTTCATCTTTACTGACATACAGTAGGAGTGTCCTTACTACTTTTCCCCACACTGCTTTGCCAGCAAACTCAGTGCCTTCAGGTTTATAGTCACTGAGTTATATGTAAAGTCCCCACTTTGTATTACTACTCGGTCTCGCTTCCATTTGTTTGACTCTTGTCCAAAGATGGCCACATGTGGCTTCAGAAAGCCAGTACTTCCATCTGGCTGCCATAATGCAAATGTTGAGGCTTCAACATTGAAAACCAGTGAATCTGTGATTCTAAAGTGTATGATTCAAGGGTGCTGTAGGGTTCAGTAAAGGCTCGCTGATAAGGCCAATGTAATCCAGATGCTCTGAAACATCTTCACTGTTTCTCTTGAACGTCAGGTAACTATTATCACCTGAGAATTTTTTAACCCCCTTGGCCTTAAAAATCACTAGAGAAAAGCTTGTGTGCTTTTCATCTCGTGAATAGCAAAAGGTCTGATTACTGTGAATCCAAGTGAATTTGTGTTTTGAGAGTTTTGCTCTACTTTGAGTTACAAAGACAGTGAGCACCTTTTTCAGTAAACGAAACCGTGTATTGTTTTTGGCAGCTGTAACCCTCCGTTTGATGTCCAGCTTTAAGGGGATTTTTTTCAGTATTAGTAGAGCAAATCAACCAAAACTGAGCTCTTTTATTTTGACACCTCAGCACTGGCAGGGACTACAAACGCAGGAATGCCAGTACTTTGTATTTGGCAGTGCTGATTGTTACTTTGATATCCGTCCATGTTTTTTAAGGTTTGCTGCAGGAATCTGTCCTGCATTTTAACAAGAGTGTGTGGTGTGTCTTGGCAGAGGCGGAGAGTGACAGCATGCCAGACCGTCCTGTTTGGCAGGCACAGGTGTTGACTGTGGGAGGATGCAGTGTGTTAGTGTGTGCGCGCACTGTTGCAGTGTGTCAGGGTTTGAATTGCCACCCACTGAGCACCAAATGCTTGTGAAATTTGTCTTTGGTCTGTAAATCAATGAGGGTGACCCGCCTCATTGGCTGATTACTTAATGAGACAATAACATTTAAATTCCTACACAGGGTTGAATTGTGCTGCATTGCAATGTTCACACAGCTCAGACAGACACAGAGCACAACAATATAATATCTGAATGAATAAAGATTCAGTGGGTTTTCAGTACATTAGAAATCAGTAAAAGTCAGTGTATCATGGAGATGGATTTAGCCAGTATAGTAAGTACTTAGTAAGTTTGTGAAGTTTCTCTTTGTAGGGATTATTTTTTCAGTAGGAGCACATCCTTGATTTGGAGGCGATTTGTTTGGAGGGATTTACAGAGAAGATACATACAAGCTTAAACGTCCAAGACACTCTCGCGGCTTTTTAAAAACCCCAATTTAGCATTTTAACTTAATTCTTCATGGCACAGATTCAACAAGCTGCTGGAAACTGTTGAGACAACGCCGGTCTCTGCAATTCTTTTGGTCCTGATAGAGATCACGCTGAGATGTTTCCATGTTTTACACAATCCTTTTATTACCCATTATTCTTACAGATGCATCTGGAGATCAGCACACTGCACTCCTATGCAGTCCTATGCTAAAGGCTGATCTAAAGAACTCCACACAACAGTTACAGTTATAACCTCTGGTCTCCTCCCCCCCACAATAGAAATACACTAGTACAGTGGCCAAGGGTGCTGACACCCTGACCCCCAAATCCTTTTAAGGTAGTGTGCGTTTGCCCTTTGTTTGCCCCTCACTCTCAGTAACTCTTGCTTCCTCCCCTAGGGGTGGGGGTTGATTGTCCTCCTGCCTTGCACCCCAGTTCTTTGTTGCTTTTTGACAATCTCTACATGCCCTAAATTCATGTGATTGGTTGATTTGATATTAACAACAATGACCTGTGAACTGGCTGTAACCAACGAAAGAGCAGTTGAGAGTACAGAGAGGGTGGAGTGTGAAGCTATCAGCAGGTGTTAGCATAGACTGGACAGGTCCATCACAAAAACACAACCACATGCTAGCAATGAAATTATGGCACCTGTCTCCAACAGGAAGTGATCCGGAACCTGGTGAAGAGGTACGTGGCAGCAATGATACGCAGTGCCAAGACAGACGAGGGACTGACAGAGGAAAACTTTAAGGTGGGTGATCAGAATAAAGACAGAACACCTCTCACATGCTGTAAGTAATGAGTGTAAAATCCATCTTTCTTCAGGTTTGCAGCAAATCTGTAATTAAAAGCTTCACAGGCCAGTCTGCAGAAACAGAGCACAGCAACTGTTTATGTATGTTAGTGCTGTGATAATAGTGCAGGTTTCATTGATACCAGATGCAGAGCTGCTCTTCGTCTCTACTGAGATTTATCAAAAGATTTTTAATAACCACCTCCTGCCCCAAATCTACAGCTCTCATCAATACCAGCCATTAAGTCAATAACCCTTGAAGAGAGCTTCTTTGCCTTTCCAAAATATTCTGGGCCATAAATTATTCTGAGCTGCTTTTACCTCCCGAGTCTGTTTCTCATGAAGCCCTTGGAGCCCAGCCTGGGCTTTGAAGTGGAAAGTTCCTCTGGGTTTTTCAATGCAAAAACAACATCAGGTGCACATCATACTCAATCAATGTTCACACCCCGAGTGTGCTCGTGTACTTCTGTGTGTACTAATGTAGAATACGGGAGTTGTAATTGTGCAGAAAGTGCGCGTTTGTGTGCTTAAAAACACATAGCTAAGATCAGGTGCATGCTGAAGTCAGTTTTTACTCTCCCCAGTGAAGCATTTGGATCCCATATGGTGAGACAGACAAAAAGGATTTTTTTTTTAGCAGAGTTATTTGGGTCTTGTTGCTCTCTGTTTTGCAGGAGAAAAATGCAGCAAGCAGCGAGTTACAGTAAACAGAGTGCATGTTTATGCAGGCATTTATGGTAATTTTCTGTATTAAAGCTACAGGCTAAATTCATGATGCACGTGATCTGAATGGGAATAAACATCAGCCCTCCTCTCTGGTGGATGCTTCAGAGCTAAGCAACACAGTGAAAATCTTCCAATAGTTGTTTTACTTTCTTCTTGGGGGGAAAAGGGAGAGGCAATTCCTTCCCTTCAATGCTTATCCATTTCTAGAAACCAACTGATTTAAGGAATATAATTCGTTTAATCTGTGATGAAATGATTAAAAGGCTAATCTTTGGAGATGTAGAATCCCATTTTCCAAAAATGTCCTAAAGGTCTCAATTTAAAAAGAACAAAGCAACATTACATAATATACACACTAAATAAACAGCTACAAATAATTGCTTGGCCCCGCCCATCCACAGCCTCTAGCTATTATGTAAGAAAACTGGGTACGAAGACCCACATCATACGGATGATGAAGAGAAATTCAAAGCAATTCGAATGCAGATTGTTTGTAAAACAAATAAGCAAAAGATTTGGAGTATAAACAAATGGAAACTGTTAACAGTTGTTTTAAAGTAAAGATGGCCTGAAGCAAAAAAATACAAACAAACAACATGATGGAACTCTCAGTCAGAAGAAACTGATCTAATTTGTCTCTGTTCCATGAAAATACACAGAAATATAGATATCGCATAATGTCTGGGTCGCTATACAGATTTAGATTGTACTGTAAACCAATTTTTAGAAGAAATGACAGTTCAAATAAACACGAGGGTATGTCCTAGGGCTCTCAAGGTCCTTTGGAAATTGGAAGTGTGGAGAATAAATCATGATTTCATGGTCTCAAGTTACTGAGTACCTTGTAGGAAGTGGAAGAACCAGGGTTTTAAGGGTTTGACCCATTAAAGACCGTGAAGAATAACGTTTCCACTTCTTTCTTCTTTCTTTCTTTACTCAGAGAAAGTTAGCTGCTCCATTGATCTAGCATTATATTTTGCTGACAATGCCACACAATGGCAATTACAGACATTAAAGACAAAAACCACAAGAAAGTGCTCTAGTATCATTCCCCAAAATCAAATACAACTCAGTGCTCAGTGACACTTTGGACCATACCACCTGGAATTGTTCTTTACAATTGTATTGCAAGATATAACACACCTCTGGTCATAGGATATTTGCAAAGGTGATATCGGGTACAGGGTGTGAGACATCAGTGAGTTTATCTCACCCCTTTCTTGCCACTCGTGTCTCCCAAAGTTGGGTCGCACTATGTTGTTGCTGACTTGCAATCTTACTGCCCAAGATGATGTATTCATAACAGTCAAAAAAGTTGAGTTTGGAACGCTGGTCACTTCATCATCAGTTTTACCAACAAATTTTCCATCAGCAGGAGGAAGCTATATCATTAGTACAGTACAGTACCAATGCTAGCAGGCTATCTAGCTATTAGCATTGCCATAAATACTTGTTACACTGTCATCTTCAGTACAGAAGTACTTGGTGTCAGATGTGTGGCTATACAGTTTAAGAAACTTTGAGTAAACCCTGAAGCTTCTGATATTTTAATACTGTTGGGTTAACAGACTTACTAATTTTGTCCATGTTAAACCTTTATTTTCTCTTCTTTTATGTTAAGCAGTTGAGACTAAACCTACAAGTTTCATTGATGCCAACTAAACTGAGAATAAATGTTTGCTTCTCGTCATTTCCCCTCCACCGACCCCAGTCTCTTTACACTCACTTTCAGGATTTATCCACTCTGTTTTCCTCTCTTTTTGCATGTCTCTTGACCTTGATCTTCCTCTCTTCATCACCCTCCTCTTCACCCTCTGCTTCTACAAACTAATGGTTCACCTCCCCTCTCTCAGCCAGTCATCAGCCTCATCTCTCCCACTTACCCTCCTCACCCTCGCCTTCCCTTTCTGTGGTTTTTACTTCTTGGTTTTCCTCTGGATATTAGATATTTTTTGATATAGGGATTTAGAATTAACAGTACATCCCTCCGAATGAAAAGTAGAAGTGCTACTTTTTTTAAACCTCAATTTTAGCTTCTCATAGCAAGAAATGTTATATCCTTAGGATTTACATTATGAATTCATGTCTATCTTTAGGAGCTGAAGCAAGACATCTCCAGTTTCCGCTATGAGGTCCTAGATCTCCTTGGGAACCGGCGTCCTCCTCGGCGTAACTACTCCTCCTCCAGTGAGACAACGAAAGATGATGGTGCCATGGCATCTGAGGACGACAGCGAGTCAGGTGAAGGCACCGGAGGAGGCTTGGGAGTCCAGAGATCAAAGAGCGTGACCTTCATGACTCCAGCAGAAGACGACACAAAGCCGACACCAACGCTCGGCGTGTCTGCACTGGTGCGTTCTATTTCTGGAATGACCCAGGTAGAAAGGGGGGTAGGTGGGGAGGAGCTGGAGGAAGGTATTGAATGGGGGACAGAGGAGGAGGAAGAGGAGGGAAAACCAAAGAGCAATGGGCTGAAGACGACCGTCATCTCTCCATCCTCCACCTCTGTTGTCCCGTCGTCATCTTCATCATTCTCTTCAGCACTCTCATCATCACTCGCTCGTACAAGGAGCCGTCTGCAGCGCCTATCAGGTCCAAGTGCAAAGACGGACTCTTTCAAACGCCTCTCCTACCTGTTCTCCCGCTCCAAACGCAAAGCCCCACCCATGCCTGTCCCTGTTCAGTCCCCAGTCTCCTACACCATCTCTGACGGGTTGCTCCGCCCCTTGGGGAGCCACAGCCACTCCGACTTCGGACTCAGCAACGTGACCAGAAGCGAGACTCACCTGAACGAGATGGGCCATTCTGTTGACATCAGTAACCCGTCGTTCTCTCCTCGGAGAACGAATGGGCGAGACTCGCTTTTGACACTGCCCCTCCCGCCCCCCTGCCCCTGCCAATCCCTGCACTGTGCTTCCAACATGTCTGAGTCCAGCTCGCGCCTCCTGGACTCCAGTGAGGACGTTTTCCAGGGTGGAGGCATGGGAGGATCGGGTGATGGCAGCGTGGATGGAGGAGGGGGAGGAGGAGGGGTGATGATGATGGGCGGTTGGGTGGGACCTTGCGATGATGTCATCGAGGACAGCTGCGAGGTCATAGAGGACTCCGTCACTACACAGCTATAGAAGAAAGGGACTACCAAACTGTTTTTGTTTGTTTGCAAAATGGCTGAATATATACAGAGATGGAGAGAGACAGAGAGAGAGGGCGGAGAATTTGGTGGAATCCGTTCTAGAACTTACCTGGATGGATTTGGGATTCTGGAATTCTAGAATGCAGCACACCCGAGAATGGAGCAGGTTCTAAGGATTGACTTGATCGTCATGGTAACACCACAGAGGGCATCCTAAAGTGGCAGATGTTCATAGAGACAGTTTGTCTGGTATATTTCAGGGTTTAAACAGACACTTTCACTATTATGTGGACTTTATTGTTGGAAGGTTCTGGAGATAAATTGCTAGAACTCAGTTAAAAGTCCATAAATATCTATTTGGAAAACTTATTCCAGACAATCAAAGTATCTCAAGTTTGACGTTGTCTGGGATTTTTCAGGGTTCAGACACACACCTTTCGCTATCGCATGAACCTCATTGCTTAAAAGTTTTGGAGTTAAGTCGCTATTAATTGAGCTGACTTACCTTGCTTGCGAGAACTCAATAAAACCTGTTTGGAGAACATTCCAGTAATTTGAAGTATCACCAGTTTGACATTGTCTGGGATTTTTTAAGATGGAAACACGCAAGTTCACCATTGAGTGAATTTCCAAGAGAGCCTAGCTACCTAGCTAAACACAGATAAATGTCATTTATCATCAAGTTTTCTTCAGTGTCACAGAAATCCATGTCCGTTCATCCATGGATACATAAGAAACATTCATTGCTAGAATCCAATTCCGCAGATGTTTAACTGCCAAAATATAAACTATGTAAGATGATAGCATTTTCTCACTGTCGCTATTACAGTTTCCAAATTATATCACAATGTCATATTTAAAATTGCTATATATATATATATATATATATATATATATATATATATATATATATATATATTCATGAATTATTCATGAATAATTGTGAATAAAACACAAGAGAAGGAAATATGAATTTCATATCGGGGTAAAAGTATCTAATTAAAAATATGAGGATGTAAATGAGGACAAAGTAAATTACAGGAAAAGTTTGAGGCAGGTTTTGCATTGAAAATTTTGTGGTGCTTTGACATGCTGGGGTCCGCATTAAAGGGGTTGGGGAGGATGATGGTTACAATCATCCCAAATAAGTACTTTGCCAAATGGAGCTAAGTATACCTGAGCTACTAAAATACTGAACTTAACTTAACTGAACTTAAGTGTAAGCTCTTGGACAAATTACATTGATTTCTTGTTTTGTGATGAAGGTCTGTTAGGAGTTATTTTTCCCTCTCGATGGCAGTCCCCGTCTTTTTGTCTGATCTTCACAACCTTCAAAAAGCCAAACTGTCTTTATATACATCTGCCATTTTCCACACATGCCACCATGAGACCAAAGGAGTTCATTTTATTTTTTTCCGAAAGATTAAAACACACATCATTATTATGGGATTACAAGGATTCAAAGTGACTTTTCAAAAAGGAAATATCCCTGTTTGGAAAGTTTCACATAATGGTTTCTTTCCCTTTAACCAAACTTCGAATCTGTATCGGAATAAAAATGGAATTAAATCATCTTAAAACCAGTGGAATTTGAATTGAACTATGCTTTTACATTCAGCTGAATGGAAGGAGATGGCACACGGAATAACGTCCCCTTTAACCATGGAACAATGGATTTAAATTTGACCGAATCACTGGGATGAACAGAAGCAGCATGGAACCTTTGCTCTGCTGTCAATAGCCTGCACCCTCTCTCTCTGCACCAACAAGGGCCAAGGAACTTTATTTTATCCTAATAACAATTATACTAGTAATAATAATAACGGTAATAATAATAAGAGACTTCTATTAATAATAATGAGGACTATTCTGGTTTCTATACACTGTCTTTGCTTCTATTTGAGTTGCCTACGATATCCTGGCTTCTCGTTCAGCTCTTCCTTAATAAGTACACTTTAACCTGGTGAATAATAAGATATTTATTGTGTGGAAGAGGGAGGAGGGATGGATAAATGGGGGTGGGAGAGAGAGCTTAAGAAACGCGGGACGTTTTAAGGAAGGAAGAACAAGGTCAGGGGAAATAAAGGCAGGAGGAATGATTGGACGAATGGAGGGAGAGGAAATGAGGCAAATAAGTGAAGGCACATAGATATGCTTGAATGAGGAACAGATGGACTAAAATGGGGATGAGTTTCCCTTTCTATCTATCTGGGAAATCTATTTAAAAGGGAAATTTCACCAGAATTTCATCATGATTTTTTTTTCTCTTGAAGTCGCTTGGTGAGGCGACTTCAAAGGGTTGGCATGAGCAGAGGCTGTTGAATTTTACTCTGGTTAATATACGACTGTCAGCGGTGAAGTAGAGAAATTATGCATGTTTGATCAAAAAAGAAAAAAAGAAAAAACACCGTTACCTGCAACACACACATGCAAGCACACACACATTCACGCACTTAAAAATCAGCTTGTGTGATGAATAGCTGCCAGCTAAAAGTATTGGTCTTGTTTTTGTTGGTCTCTCAGCAGGATGACATCACCTCCTCTTATTTCTTATTTGACTGTTTTATTCATTTTGTCCGTCCTTGTCCTCTTTTTTTCATAAAAAAGCCCTCTGGTTAGGCAGCTGTCCTGGCAGTAGAAAGCCTCAGAGCAGCAATAAATCAGCATTCCAAAATGTCACGACGTCAACCGCTGTGCATCCTGTAATCATAATGTCACGGCCAGAGCTCGGACAGCAGGTGCACAGTTAAGTGCTTAGCAGTGCCAGCCCATCAATTTAGTATTTAAAAATCAATGTCTTCTTACTTTACATTCCAGTAACAGAGGATGACATGACAACTGCTTTAATACTGTTTGATTTTAGTAATTGTGAGAAATTAAGACACAGTTGGTCATTTAGATCTTAAAAGTACAAGGATGTTTTATTTTTCATTTGAATTAGCAAACATTTCACAATTTGGGATTTGGATATGTTTTCACATTAACTCTTTAGCCTGTCAAGGTCTGCTAGGAGTAACCTCTGAAGCTCCTACTGTGATTGGCCTGTTCAGTACCATCGATTCCTCCCGTGCATTTCCGGCTACTTTTTCACGGCAGTTTTTGAATTTGTCAGTGAGAGAATAGCAGTCATCCTCTTAGTATAAGGAACAATGAACATAGCATCAATATAAGGATTCACAAATGACAGCAGATTCCTGGAGGTAGATTGTTGAAACAGAGTAGACGTGAGGGAATGTACAAAGGAGTGGGACAAAAATGATTTCCCTTCAAACGAATAAAAAAAAGTGCAACAAAGACAGGAGGGAAAAAATGTTCCTTTTTTTCTATCTGCTGGCACTGAAACATCTGGACACGGCCACGCTGTAATCAACACATAATGCAGCAGCACACAAGCACGTCAGCCATGGTTACATCGTAGGCTCTACATGCCTACGAAGTCTAAATCCTCCTCTGCTTTGCATTGCCTTTGTTTGTCTTTTAGACTGCTGCAGCACCTTCTATTATGCTAAATCCATTATTTGATGGATATTTTTGTCAGTTTTGTTTTTTAATCACTCTCACTCTTTCCCTTTTTTGGTTGTTTTTGAAGGAGACTAATTTTTTTGTTTGGTAGAGTAAACTCAGGCACAACATGAAGTCAGGCTCAACCACAACCCCAGCAGACCAGCTCGTCTTAATGTCAGGCCACATCAGCTGGTGGTTCAGCTGATACCTTGCTATGCATGCCATTGGCAGATCTTATGTAGTGTGTGCTATTTAAGCTGCTTTAGCCTGGCTACAGTTGCTGCACATCTGCAAGCTGCTTTGCAACCCTGTCCACTCATAACCCCTCCTTAAATTGATGTGTCTGATGTAGGGCTGGGCGATATGACCCAAAATTCATATCTCGATATTTTTTAGCTGCATGGCGATATAAGATATATATCTCAATATTTTTTTTTAAAAAGCCATAAGTTAAGAACAAAAAGAGAGTTCTTAGTCACACTGTGTCCCAGATGTCACACGGGCATTTTCTTTACATACAGCGTAGATGTACATGAAGAAATTACTCATAAATAAATTATCAGCATTTATTAAATAATCATGGTCCATAAATAAAAGAAAACAATGTTGTTTTTGTGCATAACAAAAAGCTCACAATTGTGCAGTCAAAATGTAAACTAATAGAAGCTGAGCATAATAACAAAGAGACAGATTTCACAGCTGCACCACGTCTCTGAACAGGTGCCATTTGTGGTCCTTATACACACACAGTACGGTAATATTACGTTGAAGCACAGTACGTATCACTCCGCGAGGCGGCTCCATCAAGCGGTGCAGCTCCTTAGCTTAGCAAAGTCATATTAAAACATTTTTTGACAGATTGCTGAGCGCTGTGTACCACATAAAATCGGTTCGCGGTCAGTAAGCACAACCAGAATTCATACATAAGGCGCACTGTCGAGTTTTGAGAAAATGAAAGGATTTTAGGCCGTGCAGCCCCTTCGGGCTGCATGTCGTTAGCGCGGTTAGCTCGCTAACACGTTGACGCCGTCCAGCCCCACGCACGGGGCGATCCGCGGTAACTCGCTAACGGAGATTTTCCGCTTTCATCTTGTCATTGCCTGCAGGTGAAGCTATGGGGGAGGCGGAGTTGTGTTCAGTGAAGGAGAGGCGAGGCCGAGTAACGTTTCGTAGAGACAAAAGTGGACGAAAGAGAGGCAAACCTGCGGCTCCACAACGTAACATAGACTATATCGATATAAACGATATTGTCACATCTTATATCTCGTATGAAAATATATCGATATTTTAAAAAAACTCGATATATCGCCCAGCCCTAGTCTGATGTAATCAATGTCATATTGTTTGTTACTGATACCTGCTCTGTTCTGTGCTGGTCTGAGAACAGAGCAAATACAAATACAAATGACTGCAGATGGAAATACCAATCTTCAGACTGCAGTGTTGCAAAATGGACCCATGGTGTTTCACCGTCATGTTTTACTGCCCAATAGATGAAAATGTCAGCTTGTAATGATAAATTAAAAAAGAGGATTTGTCTGTTGCCACTTTAAAGCATGGCAGAAATTTAGTTTTAGTAATTGCACTCAGTGCGCTTTACATAACATTCCTCATTCACCCATTCATACAAGTGCTTTTTTATGGTTTTTCTATGCAAGTGCTTTCTATCTAACATTCACACACACTGGGCTGAATGCAGACTAGTGATATACATGGAAATGATGCATCCATGTTTTTAATCACACTAACGTAATATTCATATTGAGTATCGCCACCAACATCAGTGTTTCCGCTGCTTCACCAGAAAGCAGCACAAGTTAGCAGCCCCACTATGAGTTGTAGTAGTTCCTATGTTTGCCAACTATGCTGTTTTTACACTATTTTACAGTATATATGTGATATATACATATATCACAGAGCCTCTTTAAAAAAATAGAAGTGTTTTGGAAGCTGATTCAGTAGCAGGGCAGGTGAATGAGTTTCCACCCATCAGCTCCAGCCTCACCTCACCAACAGTTAGGCTTTAAATCTGCACATTAAAGAAAGTGCATGAAGCCCATGAAAGAGACATAGTTCTTAGTGGATTCGTATTGTAGGATACAGCCCAGATCGCCGTTATTTTTCTCAATGAAAAGCTTGCAAACACAGCAAGTGAAGATGAATGTCAGTGAAGTTGCCACGCAGGGCTGTAATTTATGGCAGAACTCTCCTCTCTGATAAACTCAAAGCAAGCAACAGAGAGGCAGCACAGAGACCGTGAACCCAGGGAGAGCGACAGCATTTTTTTATTTTTTATAAGGCTGACAACAGCAGTGATACTTACTGTAATCATGTAATCATAATCAGAAGCTTTTCAAGGAGTCCTTCCTCATGACACCTTAAACATGAAGAAGAGCAACATTTTTCCTGCTCACTTCCAAAAGTGGTTTGTAAAACTGATTCCAGCACTGCAGACAAACAGCGATATAGCGATCTTTAAGTCTTTCATCTTTGCTACAAGCTGACAGCGGCCTTCTCTACTTTACCACACAATTTAATTTTAAACTTTAGTTACTAATCATAATTATTTGTGCCGATGTAGACTGCTTTGAGCTTTGTCTCAGGCCAGTTAAAAATATACAAGGGACCAGCAAAGCCCAAAGCAAACACCAGGGTGGTGAGACTGAGCAAAATATACACCAGTAAACATCTTGATTTAACTGTGTGGTCACTTGAGAGGCTGGACTAAACTACTTTAAAAGACCCTCAGCGATCTGAACTGAAAGGGGGAGTATCGTAGAAACACCACTGATAAAATAAGTACAGCTTCTAATTTAGAATTTGTTGTTTACCTGAGATGTCTAGCATATTTAAATGTTAAATATGCTAAATGTTGTGTCATTTTTTGTTAAAGTACACACTTCAAAGGCCGGTGACAAAGAGCAAACTAGTACCTGGCCTTCAGTCAGAGCAAAGACAGTTAGGTGACATAGCCTCAAAATTATTTCATTTGTGATAACAATGTTTCCGACAATATAGAAAAAAAATACTGACTATTATGTTTTGTTTGCAGGCATCTATAAAAGTTAATGAAGGGCATTTTCTTTTCCAGTGAGCTGATGTCATTGATGACAAACTTCACAGTATAGTGAAATATCAGTAAAAAAGTGTTATTTCCTTGGAAATTTGAAGTAAAAGTACAAAATAACTATTTAATATTTTAGTGTAACAAAAATTAAAATAACTTAAAACTGCCAATTGTCTCGTTGTTGAAATGATACAATATGACATGTGAAAACGAATTCTGTTATTATTGCAGATGATATGGGAGGCAGGAAAAGATGGACATAGCTAACCTGACATCACACACCAGTGTCTGAAGTCCTGTTTTGAATAAGAATACTTTATTAATCCCAGACGACATTATATAATTTGGAACCAGGTGTCACAAGCAATATAGAAATCCCACTGAAACTGGCTGCTTATTGGCTGATTGACATGTCTTATACTACCATGCATAATCCCTCCCTTTGAAACTTAGGTTCCCCAGAACTTACAAAATGCACGTAATGTTTTATCTAGTATGACCTGAAGTCAGTGAGCACATCATGATTCATCAGGAAAGGTTTGCAGAAGTCAAGAACAAGGACTGTTTACCCCATTGGCTTCTATAGGGTTGAAGATTTTTTTTGTAGTATCGCCCCCTGCTGGTGATCAAAAAGAATGCCGATCTAAGACTGCGAAGATAGTTGCTTCACATTTCAGACAATTTTTTGCTTCTTTTAGCTCTTTGTTTTGAAATGATTTCCATCTTTAACCTTGTCTGTATCATATCATCTGTATCAACCAACAACATTTGCGCTATAAAGAAAACCTTCATTGCTTACATATTCTATGAGGGCTGTCAAGTGTATGTGTTTGTGTTGATATCCAGTATTTTCATTTCAGACCACTGCACACTTGGGGCGTGTTACACTTTTCTTCAATTTATTGGTGTTAATTGTGCAAATGACAAATTTAAAATCTTTGAGTCTGCCCTCATGCTCACAAAGTCTTAAAGCTACACCAGTTAATAGGAATGACTGTGCAATTTGAATTGTGTAGTTATTGGTAGAAAAACTTGCTATTTGTCTGCCGGGTGTGCAAATGACTGCACACACACACTCCCCGTGAAAATGCTAAAAAGTGATAATACATCAGTGGTGTGTTTTCAGGTTGTTGCACTACCCTCAAGTGGCCCAGAGAAAATCAATTAATCCAGCTCTAATGCATCAGGATATTAGAAAACTGTGGATTAATATTTGAATAATCTTTTGATCTTGTGTGAGGCTTCAGGCATTTAATAAATCGATGTTTTGATCGGCTGGCTCGCAGACTGGACTTATGCTGAGCAGGAAGGAGTTTAAGAAATGTAATGGCTTCTAAAAACACTCCTTAAAGTGATAATCAGCATCAATGATTGCATCAGTGGAGTAAGTAAAGCTCTGGATGATCTGCAGTGAAAATGAGAACCTGGAGGAAAAGGAGGGCACAAGTAGAGGTGCATTTTATTAAACAAATCTTAACATTCAAACTAAACACAACAGAAAGGTACAACCCCAGGGTCGGCGCCGTGAGAGAGATTCAGCTGAGGAGTTGAGGGGTGATGTAGACAATCTGATAAAGACTGAAAGGAGAACATAAACAAAGGCCGCTACACTCCACGTGGAGTCGTACTTATTGCTGCTGAAGGGTCTCCTTATTAAAAGTTAGGGTAAATATTGCAGCTGCAATTCTAAAGACGGTCACAGCAATTTATAATCAGCAACTGCAGCAACTTATACACCTCTCTGATGGGTGGATGCAGTCATGTCCATAACCTGCCTATGCTGTTTCAGATTCATTCAGGTGTTCCTGCAGATCCAGCTTCCCTTCAGTTCAGTTTAATGTGATTTAGATATCACAAATCGACAACAACAGTGAACTCAAACCACTCTTTCCTGTAAAGAACCTACAGTATTGGATAGAAAACCCCAGAAATCAGACGACCCCCTAAGTGGACCACTTGTCAATGTTCTGAAGGGGCCAAGTCACTTTTAACAGGAACAGACCTCCAACTGAACTAGACTCAGGGAGGGGCAGCCATCTGCCGTTACCGGTTTTGGGCCAAAGGCATAGAGGAGATTCAAAAGGGGAGACCATTATTTTTTTATTTATATATATATATACACACACAGTTTGATTTTGTTTATATCTGCAACAAACTTGCATCCAATTGGGTGGAGTTTCAACCACACAAAATAGGTGCTGCACCTTCAGGGAGTCCAATTATTATACTCTGTGTTGGAGTGCTTTATAGGCTGCTTCCACTAATGAGTTAAAAGGAGAAATGGGGTGGCTGTAACGCAGGAGGTAGAGCAGATCATCTACTCTAATCTGAAAGTTGGTGGTTCAGTCCTTGGCTGCAAATATGCCAAATATCCTTGGGCAAGATGCTAACGCCTAGTTGTTCTCATCGAATCATGAATTTGTGTGAACGTTAGAAAGCACTTACATAGAAAAAGCTGGCCATCCAGTGCTTGTATGAATGAGTGAATGAGACAAGATGTATAAAGCGCTTCGAGTGCTCAGGTAGAGTAGAAAAGAACCAGTTCATTTACCAAAAGTGTAGGGGCAGAGCTGGAACTGGGCTTAAATGCACAAAGAGAAGCAAGGACAAGGTGAAACTGTTCAGGGGCGACTCTTGACTTTAACTTGACACTGTGGTGAATTTTAGAATTTAGATAAACTAACAAATGCTCAGAACTGGAAATATCACAGCTGATTTTCATTTCAACCATACAGCCTCCACTTTAGCTCCTTGCCCATCGCCATCTTGATATATATACATATATATATATTAAAAAAAAATTCCCCTTCGGGCAGTCTTTATCCTTCAAGCTCAGGTCCTCTACCAGAGGCCTGAGAGCTTGAGGGTCATGGACAGTATCCTTGCTGTTCCTAGGACTGCGCTGTTCTGGAAAGATGCCACGGCGTCACTGCACCTAGTGCTCCGATTACCACTGGGACCACTATTACCTTCAGCCGCCACATCTTCCTGAGCTGTTCTCTGAGCCCTTGGTACTTCACCAGCTTCTCATGTTGCTTCTTCCTGAGGTTGCTGTCATTCGTTATTGCCACGTTCCCCACTACTCTGTCTGGTTGGCTAGCCATCACCAGTTTCTCTGTTCTTATCTGGTTCTCAGAGGATCTTAGCTTGATCATTCTCAACCATCCTAGGGGGCGTCTCCCATTTTGACCTTGGGATGTCCAGCCCATACTCGCCACAGATGTTTCTGTATACAAGATGGCCACTTGGTTACGGTGTTCCATGTATGCCCTACCTGCTAGCATCTTGCAACCCTCTGTTATGTGGAGGGTGCAACATATAAAGGGAAACTGTGATGATGAATACACAGAAGGGTAATCAGGGCAGAGTGGAGACACCTTAAAAGCAAAACTAAATACAAGGCACTAGAAACATAAACGTACTGTAGCTTAAGTAAAACAGGCAGTGTCCTCCTGTGGAAAGTCACAGGAGGACAAAAGGAAACACAGAGCAGAATATAATTTAATCCTGGCCATTGCTATCCTTATATATTTATATACTTTTTGGAACACATTTAGACAAGTGCATGGATTGCTAGATCACCAGTTAACACATTTGCATAAGCACTAAACACGGTTTGTTCATAAAACTGACCTGCCCTCCATCTGTCACTATGCTTCACCAATATCATCCCCAGCCTATTTATTTGTGAATGCAACTCTGAAAAGATTTTACATTTAAAACAAAAAATTTAATTAAATTAAAGGTGAGGAAAAATACAATTGAAAAGGTCAGTACCCAGAAAAGTGGAAAGATAAAAAAAAAACAAACCCAAAAAAAACAGGATCCTCTGTTACCATGGCAACCAGCCTGCATGACACCACCCCATAGTCAGAACTGTTCAGGTCTCATAATCAGTCAGGCTTCCGTGTGCACTGAAACTCTGACTATTACTTACCACAATAAAACAAAATTGCAACATTGCTGTCATTGTTGCACCAATCGAAGGCTTTTATTTTGAAATGTAATGTCTGAGTGAAGATAATCGCAGAGGAGCATTGATAATTTGATAAAGTCACTGCAGTCATGTGTGTGCTGCCCTTAAAAGATTTCAGATCACACCACACCAGACTCAACAGGCCGCACATGCCATTTGGCAGAGCATTAATAATCAATCACTGTGGTAGATCAATATCAGTAATGCCTGTCTGTTCTCCAGAGTGTGTGTGTGTGGCCATGGTGTAATTGATCCAGCCAGAATCCATAATTAGATTCTGTTTTGCTCCTGATTAATAGGTATTGACTTGGTTAGAGTTGTACCCAATCAATAGGTGTGTGTTTATATCTCAAACTGTGTAATTCTGAGGACCGAGTTTTGGGACATTTGTTGAAGTTGAGGGAATTTTGACAGCTCTGATGAGGGTTAATGTTGATTTTAGGGTTTAGAGTAAAACCTGGTTGGTTTTTGAATTTGAAGTGGCATTTAGTTATCATAATCACACGAAGAGTGTCCTCACAAAGCTAGAGATACAGACATGTGCCGGTCCAGGAGATAGAGAGACTGAGATATAGAGAAACAAGCAGAGCGTTATTGAAGAGGATATATGTTCTAAATGGGCATGCAGTGATACACTGTGGGGTATAAAAATAGAAATCAAGCAGTGGTAAGGACGGGAGGAGACGTGTGATTCATCTTATGCATTATTCACTCACACGACCACTGACCAGCTGCAGGTTTGACTGTGAATTGCTTGAGGCAGCCGCAGCCTCCAGTCCACTTTAATAACCCTGGTCGAATGTGAATCAGCCTTGTCTCAAGCAGCAACCTCCGAGGCTAATAAAATTACACAAAGTGCTAAAAAATGCAGTTCCTCCGACAGCCACTTGAGGCTGAATCCAAAGATAGACTTCTATGTTAAAAACACTACAGCATTAAAAAGCTGGTTTACAGCCCAGAATGAAAAAAATGGGTTTGTAATGATTCTTAACAAGAGTATAGAGGGTTACTTATTTTGTAACTCACCAATCTGGGCACAGGAGTTAGGCAAGATTTAGTAGGCCACTCCCTGCCTGCAAAATCTCACTCGCACTAATTGAAATCAGTAGACTGGATCTCTCTGTGCCTGTGCAGTTGGTGCCTTGAAACAGAAGCATCTCACATAATATAGATTGCTCCAAGAAGTTTGCACTACAGGTTTAGGAAGTGAAATTTTAGGGTTTTATTAGTATTTATTAGCCTGTAACTTAGAGATTCACCGCCCCTCTCCTGACTCAAAAACCCTCAGCATGGTGTAAAATGTGAAGTCCAGTGAGTAATGTCACAGTGGCTCCATTCATATTTTAATGCAGTTTGTCCCTTGTTTTCTATTACAGGCCTTCATAGCGTGTTTGTGTAAAGGAAGAGACATTTTTAAATCACATTTACACGGGGCACATGCTTGTCCATTATTACCATTCAAAAATGTGCTTCAAAATAAAGGTATTATACATAAACAGCAGTAAAGAGCCTTTTTAAGAAAAGTTGCTATTGGTCAAATTTATGGTCACTATATAGCAAGTTTCTGAGTTATATGTGGCAAAATTACACATTTTAGACTTGTTGGGCATTTAGATTTTCATATTAAAATTAGTTCTAATGTCAAGATTTCTAAGAAAAAACATGACTGAAAAACAGTTGAGTTAACAAATAAAACTTGACCTCTTATTGAGGCCAGATTCAGAAAGTTACAAAAGGGCACAAGGCCAAGAAACAAGAATACACAATGGTGACATAAGATCTAACAAAAGACAAAGGGAGACTGGAACTAAATATACACAGAAGGGTAATCAGGGTAGAGTGGAGACTATTGGAAAATAAAACTAACCAAAAGGCACTAGAAACTTAGCTTAAAGTAAAACAGAGTGACTAACTTTAAGCAAGGGAAAAACACAGGAGGACAAAAGAAAACACAGAGGAGAACATGATTAACTACTAAATTATAAGTAGAACTGAATACTCAAAATACTAGAAATACCTCTGAGCTGAAGAGTAAAAAAAAAACCCTCTGAAAACAGAAGACAGTTAATATCATTCATAACCAAAAACCAAGGTAAAGCCAAAATTCATAGACCATGGACATTTAACCTCATTCATATATTCAGGCTCACATAAATGTATGCATGCAGAATCACAGGAAAGGGCAAGATTTCAGTTTTCCACAAATCTCAAGTGTGTTGACTGATCACATTTGAGATTTGACAAGTGCCACACTTGGAAGATAGTCAGTGCTCTGCGCTTCATACTGGAATGATGTACATTCCCCCAGTAAGGTGGTTTCATTTAGATTGTGATTTAGGGTTGCAAGGACTGGATTTCAGCTGCTGGGTTTCAGTGTTTTTTCATTCACTATTATAGGAAGCAGGTACAGGAGTGGCTCAAAGGTTTCGAGAAAAGGTGTATTTGAATTATGTCTCAGAAGGAGGGTTTTTTTTTTCTTCATGGCATCGTGTTATCAACAGTCAACTATCGTCATAGAAAAGACAGGCCGACTAGATCATGTCTCAGTCCTTACTGTTTCTTTTTAATTAGATTGAAAAAAGAAGACAAAAAGCATAGTTAACAGGAAGTTTCTGCTAAACTGCTCAACAGCCATGAGTTTGGCTGCTTATGAACATATCAGCCTTTTGTGGGTAACTCTCATGCATTTTCTCAACCAATCATATGTCATTCATTAGTATCCTTCAGTCTCATTAGAGTTACTCCAACTGCCTCAAAGTTAAAATTAGTTAAAGTAAAGTGCTCACCTTGTTCTTGTCACCAGATAGCAGGTACTTAGTTTTTGTTTTTTTGTCCCCTGTCATTGCCAGAAGTCTCTGGTCACCCCACTGCTGCTGTTCCCTTCCTGTCTGTATGCACATAAAAGGCAGTGACTGAAGGTAATGAGTTGTTTTACACTAATATCAGGACTTCCATACATCAGTCCACTTATCTAACTAAGAGTGATGGTGGTATTGGGGTCTATTGTACTAGGGGCAGGTCATCAGCTAGTCACTGGACTATCTGGCTAAATAGAAATGAGCATTAACACTAAAACTGTCTCCAGTTTCCTGCATCAATCAATAATCAATTTCCTGCACATGTCACAGAGGTTGCTGCTGCTACTCATCACACAAGCACTTTCTCACATGCACACACAGTGACAAACAGGTACACACAGTACACATACATATATGAGTATATCATTCAGGTTCCCCTCTCACCTTCTAAAGGGATTTTGAGCTTTAAGAATAAGAAACCTGTCCTTGTTTTGTTTTTTTATTTTATTTTCTTTGTTTTTATGGATTTCCACGTGGATGAATGTATGACTGTGTTATTTTTCTAGAACCGGACGGCTAGCGCACGTTGTTGACTCTTTAATAAAGGCATCCTTAGAAAACTGGGCTGTGGCCGGGCTGTTTCTTTGACTTGACCTGTGTCTGAGACTTTTTCCTTTTCAGTTATCCCACAGGAAAGGACATAAGGGTCAAACTTGAATTTGAAAACCACCTGAAATTGTGAGACATTTGATTCTCAATCATTAAATCCGCATTGGAGCTCTGATTAACTGCAAGTATCTATTTTGCAGCCAAAATAGAAGCCTTAAAGATATGTAATTCCACCACTGGGAACAAAGATATTATACAAAGTTTATAGATCGATTCATGCTTTCTCACTCATTCTGTCACTCCTTCCTGTTACCATTCAAAATCTGCTAAAATTGAAATTAGAGGTACCTATTCTTTTTTCTTCCAAATTATCTTCACAGAATTGCAAAAACAAGTGTAAACATCATCTTTGATGGCGAAAGAACAGAAATATGAAGAGTAGTTCTGAGAGATTCTGCAGAGGCTGATGAGGGCTTAATTGAATTGATGTAACCAGAGAAGAGACTGAGAAGATCAAAGAACCGAAGCTACGGCAGCGATTGGGACCCAAACACCTGCCGCGAGTCTGTAAAGCCAGCTGTGAGTTTAAATGTGCACTCACAAAAGGCACTTTTAACAGGAACACTTGTTTTGTCTGTTCTGGCGCTGTGGCTCTGGTTATTTTTAGAGGCGCTTGGAGACAAGGAGGACTCACTCTGAGATTTAATTGACATCCTGTCGGGTGTTTCTAGGTGCCTGACTGCATGACTTTTCTCCTGACAGAACGGGTGCAGCGAGTCGTAAGAAACCCGCTCACCATAAAAGACTCGGGGTGTGGTTTCTAATGCCAAATATAACCTGGCTGAGCCATGTAAATTAGATCAAGAGGAGCTGACTTCCTTATGTAAGAGGTGGGAGTTGTTAATGGAGCGCACAGTGCTGTCAAAGTGCTTTTCATTTACTTTTGCATATTCAGTGGTATTGCACTAAAAGCCACGTGTGGGGCTTTTAAAAAAAATTTATTTATTCATTTATAATTCTTCATGCTATGTTGTGTTATGATTTCCACCAACTACAATTAATTTGTCAGAATGTATAATATTTCAGCTGAACTGCCTTACAAAAACGGCATTTCAGCCACTTTTCAAGTTTGAAAGTGAAGAATTTAAACAATATTTCTAATCTAGTGTCTAATTCTAAAGTAATGGCCCAGTCCCACTAGACCAGGCGTATCAAACATAAGGCCAGGGGGCCAGAATCAGCCCAGCAAAAACTCATATTTACCCCACTGGGTGGTTTTTTTTTTTAAAATTGAAGGTGGGCTTAACTTTTACATGTACAACAATATTTTCTTGAGTTTTTGCTGCTGACAAAGACCTCCCCCATGGCCACTGACTACATCAAAGTAATTAAGTGATAAATAAACATTTATATGAAAGTTCCTTTTTTTCACAATCCATTGTAGAAATATCTGTGTTTTTACGATGGATCCACAAAAATGGGCATTTTCAGGAACTTTGTGTTATATAATGACTAGACAGTCTGGCCAACCAGCTACCAGTACCAGTGTATTTTCTGTCATTTTACACATTTATTTCTTACAGTTTAAGCTGAAGGAGCCATGCTGAGAGATTTTATTTACTCCAGCAGGATTTCTTTATCATGTAGAAAAACTGAGATGTTCTGATGAAATTGCATGTCTTTATCTTAGAGATCAAAGTGGGCTGTATGTGGCCCACGATGTGAAATTAGTTTGACATCTCTGCACTAGAGTAAAAATAAAATGACAATCTCCTGGCAACTAGGAAAAAAATCAATGGTCATCCAGTACATTGAAGTTTTCTGTATTCAGCCACTAGTTGTAGGTGTCTGAACAAAACCAGTTCACCTGCAGGTGACCAGTTTCAATTAAGTCAGTTGCACAGGTTGCCTGGTTGTTGGCAGATTGCTGACAATTGCACTTAATCTGAGTCTGTCTCCGCTGATGAGTGCAGTGCAGTTTTATTTATTTAGCACTAAATTACAACAACATTTAATGTGCTTTATACTGTAAGCTAAAGACCCCAATAGCCAAATGACCCCCTATGAGCAAGCACTTGGCAACAGTGGCAAGGAAAAACTGTTTTAACAGGAAGAAACATGTTGAACCGCTTTGCAATAGGGAACACTACTAGTCAACTGGTTTTATTCTGATTATATTCCTATGTAACAGCAAGGCTACTAAGCACTATTGTCAATTTACAGTTTAATTGCTGTCCTGCAGCAACTATGTCACCAGTTTTGGGGCAATTTCTGAATCTCTGTTTCAAATCTGTGAGCTGAACTCTTAAAGTAAATATTTAGTGTACGTGTATTTGATTTTCAGCAGACAGCAGATGATCACTGTGTTAAAACAAACAGTGATAATGATAGCAGACTTGCTTTTTTATCGCCATCTCAATGCAAAGTTGCTTTTTGAACAGCAACAGATTGCAAGCTGTTGATAGTTTGCTGCACAAAGTGACAAATATTTTTGCTTGTGCTGCCGGCTCCAACCACTGTTTTCGCTGATGTGACTGCAGTATGAAAACATAAACTATTATGTTTACAACCAATTATGTTCTACTTGTATATTACTGAGAGCACAACAAGGAGAGACTGAACTACTGTTAATGTCATTCATTCACAGCTCATGTCGATACAGACAAGATGAAGGATTCCCAGGAAACACTTTTTAATTTCAAATTTTTCTGTACGAGTCATCACGGCAGACTGACGCTTGTTAACATGGATACACACAGTTAAAATGTAACCGCCACCTCATTTGAAACCAGTTTTTTTTGGCTCCCCTCTTATTCACACAGCGTCACAGTAGTGGATGGATCCAATATATTTGATTTAGCACAGATTTTTACACCCTACGGCCTTCCTTATGCAGCCCTCCCAGAGGTTTGTCTCCTCCCAATCTTGAATCAGGAAGCTTTTGTGTGTTTGGCAAAAGTATTAACCACTACACTAAACTGACTATTACTATAAACAAGTATAAAAAAACACAATCTAAAGCTGATTTTACACCGACACGGAGATGCATCATGGCTGGTCTTTAAACTCACAGGGTCCATGTGATGGCAATAAAACTCCTTTAAGTCTGTGAAGGTTCTCAGTCATCCAGGTCATCGTAGTCTAAGGAGCTTGCAAAGAAAAGCGTCTGGACTTCTTTAAGTTGCTTGAAGACATTTCACCTCTCATCCGAGAAGCTTCTTCAGTTCTAAGGTCAAATGGTGGAGAGTCCCAGATATAAACCTAGTGGGAGTATCCCCCCACAGAGGGACAAAAGGACCCCCTGATGATCCTCTAATCGCCCGAGCCAAGGTGTGAAAATGGGTGTGGGTCCCAATCAGCCAGAGTTTCGGGTGAGCCCAGGATGTGAGTGGGCGTTAAGGCGTCTGGGAAGGGATCTCAAAACTGGATTATAGATAGCAGAGAGTTGGTGTCGTAAACCACCGCCTCTGTTTAAAGATGGTCGCTCACAGTGGACATAGATGGCTTCTTTCACTCCTCTTTCAAACCATCTGTCCTCTCTGTCCAAAATGTGAACATTGGCATCCTCGAAAGAGTGTCCTTTATCCTTTAGATGGGCTGCTGAGTCTTGTCCTGTGGAGGTGGCTCTTCTATGTTGTGCCATGCGCTTGTGAAGTGGCTGTTTGGTCTCTCCAATGTAGAGGTCTGGGCATTCCTCGCTGCACTGTACAGCATACACCACATTGTTAAGTCTGTGTTTTGGAGTTTTGTCTTTCGGGTGAACCAGTTTTTGTCTGAGAGTGTGGCTGAGTCTGAAATGCACCAGGATTTCATGCTTGGAGAAAACTCTCCTGTAAAACTCCTTTACATTAGCAAGTGGACGTCATGTGGGCTTAGGAGAACCATCCAGAACTGTAGAAGGTCCTTAACCCACCAGCAGGACCAGGACAGGATGAAGACTGGCAGAGCTACAAAATGACCTCTGACCAAACAAACAGACTTCATGAAGGTGGTCTCCCAGCATCCTTACAGGCACCGTTGAGCCAGATTGGCATTTACTATAGAATACCAGAATTGGCAGGTCCACCTGTGCTTCTCACAGATGAGAGCAGGTTCACCCTGAGCACATGTGACAGATGTGAACAGATCTGGAAGAAGTCATAGAGAACATTATATACTGCCTGTTATATTGTTTACCATGACAGGTTTGTTAGTGGATTACTGATGGCTGAGGAGTCATCCATGGACTAGCCTCTTCAGGCTTGGCCATGGCACCCAGACAGCCATTAGGTATCAGGATAATATCCTGGACCCATAGTAAGCCCCTATGCTTGGTGCAGTGGGTCCTGAGTTCCTCTTGATTCATATCAATGTCGGGCCTCATGAGAAAAGAGTATGCAGGCAGTTCGTGGAGGATGTTGGAAGGAGTTGATTCCATTGACTGTCCAAACACTCTCGTGACCTAAACCCAACAGATCAACTCCTGGGACATTATGTTCCAGCCCATCCAACGCTACCAGATTGCAGTTAAGGCTGTCCAGGAGCTCGGTGATCCCCTGGTCCAGATCTGGGAGGAGATCCCCAAGGACACCATCCGTCATCTAATTAGGGGCACACATACAAGCACACAGAGCCCGAACAGACGGATTACTGAGTATGATTTTGAATTGCTGCAATGAAATTTTGGGAAGACGTACTAGCCTGCCACATCATTTTTCTCTCTGATTTTCAGGGTGCCTTTAAATTCAGCCCTCTTTAGGTTGATAATTTTCATTTCCTAATAAATGATCCAGTCCATACTTGTCCAGCATGATTCTCTTTTCTCAAATGAGATCTGATGTGTTTTCTATATGGTCCCTTAATTTTTTTCAAGTAATGTGGCCTTGTTCCTTGTTCCGCACAAACTTTGTGTTTGTCTCACATTTACTTTGTTGGGTTCTGGTTAACCTATTCTGGAACCAGGGGGAGAGGGAAAAAATAAGAGAAGCAGAATTTATGAGAAAAAAGGAGGATTACATGATTTAATATAATAACCAGGTGGAAGAAACTGATAAAACAAGGTCTTTGTTTAGTTTAGTTTTGTTTTTTGTTGGGGGGGGGGGGGGGGGGGGTTCTAAAATTTGCATCGCTTGACTTTGAACAGGTTTGATTATTTAGATCTTCCTCTGCCGACAGTTTTTCGTCTGAATATCATCCTCTTTCCTAGACCTGTTTTCTCTTTTGTTGTTGTTGTTGTTTTTGCCTGTAATGACCCAATATACTGCCTTTTATTAAGCTTTTTTCCCCGGTATGTAAAATCAGTGATGTAAAAACAGCAGAAAAACTTTCAATGCAACTTTTCATGAAAACACTTTTTGTTCAGTTACAAAGCCTCTGCTCACAATTCGCTCTGTTGTTTCTCTTATCCGAGATGCTTTCAGGGGTCAGATCGGTGTCACTTGTTTCACTTTAGTGTTTGTATGTGTGCGAATTGGATCTAAACTGATAAAACCTGTTTCTTTTTGTGCTCTTTTTCTCTGTACGTGCTGAGAGCGAGAGAGCTTTTCAGCAATGTGTCATGTAATCTAAATGTATTAATATTTTTATTCAAGGAACAGCCAGAAAGGAGAGCAGTAGAGAGAAATGAGTTTTTTTAACAAAGCCCTCGCTTGCCCGCTGTGTGGGCTGCACCGCTGAATAAAAACCAGCTTTCATCTCTCCTTTTTCTTTCTTTTCTCTCTCTCTCCCTCTCTGTACATCAACCTCCCCTCCACCAACTCAGTGTCAAGTTCTGCTATGAGACACACAGTGATCTCTGTGTGTGTGTGTGTGTGTGTGTGTGTGTGTGTGTGTGTGTGTGTGTGTGTGTGTGTGTGTGTGTGTGCGCGCACGCACGCATTGTGCAATGAGAAACTGGCTGTCCTTTTGGCAGGCAGCAGTACACTGAAGCACCTCTCAGAAAAACTGGACTATTATTGAACCGCTGACAAACGCTCTCATCACACTGTGCAGCTCTTTCTCTCTCTCTCTCTCTCTCTCTCTCTTTTACACACACTTTCAGATATGCAGTCAGAAACATTCAGGCATACAGACAGACAACATATGCACACACATAGATACACCTCTACAGATAAATTCTGTTAAAGTCCTGCAAGGGATCTGGGGAGTTTAGAAAGTTTATGAACTTGAAGTACAGGAGTTCCTCAGGGAACGTACCGAGGTCCTCTGGGGGTTACAAAAACAAAAAAAATCATAAATTATCCTTTAAGAAACATTTACAATTATCATTTGGAGTGCAGTGCAAATCCAGTATCCATCCATCCATCAATCCAATCATCTCTCCTCATCCAGCAGCTTAAACGGTAGAGCGCCATAACATCTGCGTCTAACTTCTTCCTGTCAACACTTCACACCAGCTAAATGCTCAAGTGTTCCTTTTGTATGGCTACAGTAATTTTTCTGCTGTCTACTGAAAGTAATTGGTTTTATTTTTGGCCTGTTGTTTGTTCTTTGTTTGGTGGAAATCTTGAAAATTTCAATTCCAAATAGGGGGTGGGCAGTATAAATGGTATACGGTAGAAATAATATGAATTTTGCCAACGGTAGACTATACCGCTCTACCGCGATAGTGTATGTTGATGGTGTCATCAAGCTGCGCCTGTTTTGGTCGAAAGCATGGCAGCGGCTGCAAGCAATATCATCTGCAAATTATGCCGGGCGACAGTAATAGCAAAGAGACGAAGCACTTTTGGAATATGAGGGAAGCCAAAAACAGCGCTTCCTCCACTTCCCTACCATTGATTCATTAGTGCTGAATTCTCTCGCAGCTGCTCTTTCCCATGTTGTTGCAGTATAATAATGACTGACCTCTTATTGCGGATGGATTATCTCAGTTGTTCTCCTGACTGAAGTTTGGTCCGTTTACAGCATTCTGCCATGCAATGGCATTTGTCCCTAACCATTAGGAACCCCTTCTGCTAATTTTTGTCGAGTGGAAAAAAGTTAGCGTTCATCCTTCAGCTTCACTGTGTTTATATTATGCTAACGTAGCTGAGTCGCTAGCTAACATGTAGCACATAATTATATACCAGCTAACTTCAGTAACTCTACAAATGTCACTGCTGTTTAGTTTTCTGTCTTCATTTATGTTGGAAGTGGTAGCAGAGCTGTACGTTTTAATTTTTTCAGAAATCTCTCAGTCAGAACATGGTATATCCTGTTTAGGTGGAAGCGAGCGAGCTAACTTCCTGATAACTTCTAACTCCGTTGAATTTAATAAATTCTGTTTTCATGGATGCCTGGATGTTAAACTTAATTGTTACACCTGGTAAAGCAGCAGTGAGCGCCGTGTACCACATAAAATCGTTTCGAGGTCAGTAAGCACAACCTGAATTCATACATAAGGCACACTGTCGATTTTTTTTCACTTCACCTGAGAGACATAACCTCTTCAGCATGTCCTGGCTTCAACCCTGGAGTCTGTGCCCAGTTACTTGAAACCCCTACCCCAGTAAGAGAAGTCTGGGAAGCATCTTAATCAGATGCCTGAACCGCCTTATCTTGCTCCTTTCACTGTGGAGATGTAGTGCTTCTGCCATCAGCCCCTCTAAAATGACCAAACTCCTCACCCAATCTCTATAGAAGACCCTAGACAAACTTCAGAGGGAATTTTGTTCTTTTCTTCAGTACCCACAGCCTGTAGCCATTGAGTTGGCGGGGGCGACCGTGGCTCAGGGGGTTGGGAAGCGTATCTGTAACCGGAAGGTCACCGGCTCAATCCCCGGGCTCTCTGTCCTGGTTGTTGTGTCCTTGGGCAAGACGCTTTACCCTACTGGTGTTGGCCAGAGGGGCCGATGGCGCGATATGGCAGCCTCGCTTTTGTCAGTCTGCCCCAGGGCAGCTGTGGCTACAACCATAGCTTGCCTCCACCAGTGTGTGGATGAATAGTGGCATTGTAAAGCGCTATATAAATCCAATCCATTATTATTTGTAGTTGAGGTAAGCTAACAGCTTTTCCTTGAGGCTCAGCTTTCTCTTCAACACAACAGAGCAGAACAAGATCTGCATCAAGCTTTTGCTCCCAACAAAACTCTTTTTAATTAGCAGCAATTAGAGTTTGAAGTAGAGCTATTCTGTTCATTAACAGCTTTGGATTTTTATCCAAGGACTGTGGCTTTGCATAATTAACCATTCAAAATAGCTCCTATTTGTCTTTCACTGGGCCTTTGTTCAGCCTCTCTCTTCAGTCTCTGTCCGAAACAAGCTGTTTTCCTCTTTTTAGCTCTCTTCTGATTGGCTGCCCATCACAAACAGGAGTCTGAACCCTGTTTACCAAACAAATTCTTGCAATTTTGAGATTTTTGTGATTTTTAATTTCAGTTTTTTTGTTTTCAGAAAATCGTTCCGGTTAGTGTTTACACCACATTTGCTCATTTCAGTTCAATTTTATCCTTTAATGTTCTTATTGTTACTTTTACTTCATGTGGACACACATTTGTCAGGGCAAATTGTGCAAAACATTCAAAACAGAGTACTTTAATACAAACAAAATACATCTGGGACACATTCACAGTCATGTAGACTTCCCAGACTCAACAAGCATTTTCCTAAATACCTCTTCGTGCTTGCTGTGTTGGCCAATTCGGCCAAATGAACAAAAACTACAACTGATGGATGGATATTATGACTGTTTCCAGGCCAAGAGCACATCTGATAGTTCCCATAACTGCATGCAATCCATTATTTACATGGAAATGGAGATCAGAGGTCAAAGGTCATAACACAGGCAGCTCAGTATCAATACAGATGTGAGGCAATGAGCCGCTCTGTTAGTCTCACAAGGAAGAAAGAACGGAGAGAGGGATAGATGTCAATCATCTGTTCAGCGTTGCATAACAGGTGAAGCCTGGCAGAACTTTAGGTTGGTGCAGGTCTCCCTCTGTTGGATGAAACTAAAAACTGCACCTCAGAGCACTGAGTCCAAAGACTGTCTGTAGATCGGAGGTGCCACTCGTTGCCAGGACTGCTCACTCTAGTTCACCACAACCACAGAGTGTAGGCGTGAAAAAGAAATCCTGATACAGTCACAGATTGTTAATGTGACATTATGTTTCAAAAAGAGTCATTAATTAATCAATTAAGTAAAAAGAGTAAAAGTATAGGTATACAGATGTCAGTGAGTGACAGAAGGCCAACTGTGGATCAAACCTCCCTCATATCACTTGTTTTAAAATAATTTTTAAGCATTTTAAAGGTTATGATTGAGTTATGAGCTACAGGACAACAAACAAAGTAACAACAAACTATAGGCCACTTTTTTTGGAAAAAAATTGTTTTTGAACTAAAGATATTTTTGGTACCTTACCTAAGATGTACACCAGGTAAGTGTACATCTTGTGCAGAGCTTAGAGTCACAGTCAGATAAACATATACAGTATATATCTGTGTGTATATATGCACAACATCTGATGATGTGTTGTGCGCTTTTCTTGCAGTATTATGTGGATATTGAGTCCAGTGATAGAAGATTAGTCTTTATAATCCTCTCTGTGATCTTTATGACTCTCTGGAGAGCCTTCTTATCTACGTGGGTGGTGTTCAAAGTTAAAAAGGGGCACATGGAACCAGGCTGAAGAACTACAACCCACATTCTTTAAGAATCTAATATGGAAATGCATCATACTTTATCACTGTCATCAGGTGGGGACCATGCAAAGCAAACATAGCCTGTGTTTTACCTGATGGGTACAATGTTACTGTTGAGGTGTTGCTGCTGCTCCTGCTGCTCACAGTGCTAAAAGGCAAGGCTGTGTTGACCTGAGACTGTAGACTGTAAAATGTCCATAGGAGAGATGGGAGCTGATTAAACAGGTGTTATGAGATAATAATGAAATGCAAAGATGAAAAGGTGACAACACTTGGAACCATAAGGCAACAAAACTGTGAGAAATAAACTAGGCTGTGAATACGAATCACTCTTTGCCTCTCTTCCTCCTTCCATCTCCTTATCTCATCTATCACTCTCCACTTGCTGTCCATCTGAGATGAAGGCACAATTTACTATTGCATTGATCTATTATTTAATTATCCACTCTTAAAAACTCTCGCACCCAATCCATAATAAAGTAATAATAGAAAAATGTTATAGAACCAAAACATTGCAGGTGTGTTTATTATTGTTTTTATACTTGAATACCTCTGCAATGCAACAACTGGTACATGTGTTATTGTTACCTGTGCTCTTTTTAATTCAGCTGGTGGGGGATCCACTGCCTTTAGCAGCTCCTTTTGTCACCATTTCCTCTTTATGTCCTTACAGGGCATGTCTGGACAATGTTATATCATGAGTAATGATTTTAAAAAATATCAATATACATAAAACACATACACGCACACACACACACATACAGTGACATTTTATATCTTCTCCAGAATACTGTATGCATTATGGCTACAAGTTTGCATCATGGTGCTGATCCAGAATCCTTCCCTTATTGTTTGTTCCTTGTGTTATAATAATAAAATAATTAAAATGAAAAAAATTAAGTAATAAATATAAAATAATGTATTATAATAATGTTTATGATGATTCAGTTTGTTTGACTATCCACTCTGTGCAGGCAGAAAGCTTATTAAATGTTTAAACTGTAGAGATACAATAATGTTGCTGCTGTAAAATCTGCATTTTGTCCTATTTGAAATATAAATCTAATGACTGTAGAAAACATTGGATGATACCAAAATTTGCAGTTTTGCGCAGGAGTAGCGCTGAGTGATACCTCTTGTCTTCCAGCAGCTCTTCGACCCTCCTCTGCCTCTCATTGGTCGAGCTCCTGCCACTGCTTCTTCTCTGATTGGTCCGGAGATCCGGTTGTGTAACGCCCTTAGCGGAAGTGATCGGTCGCAAGTGAAGCAGCAGGAGTGATGATACAGAGGAAGGCGTGAAAACAGGGGAAATAACGGTGCTCTGCGGAGTTGTTTGAAAGTCAAATAAGTTTTATGACAAGATAAAGACTCGGAGAGAGCAGACGGGATGATTTTAGTGGCATATTTGTCGTTTTTTCTCCTAATTTCCTCGGTCGGAGCAGCGAAGGATGGGGACGATGACTGGGTTCATCTGCCCAACAAATGTGAAGGTAAGGCGGCTTGTGGTGCTCAAAACGGGCTCCGAGGACCTCTAAGAGTCCTACAGCAAATAGAGAAGTCATACTGCAGTATTTGTATATATAATACACGTAGTATATGTGCTAAGTATAATTTCCACTCTGTGTGGGTTCACACTGTTTGTGGAGGAAGTCGCACTGAAACAGGATTATGTGAAACATTAAAACAGGAGTGCTGTTGGGCTTAGCTAACATTTCACATTTGTAAGCTTTGCTTTTAGGTTTTTGCTCTTGAAATTACTCCATTGGCCATTTCTTAGCATCAATACAAACACTACCCTGTAGCCTTGCTTTTAAATTAAAGGTGCTCATTGTAGGTATTTTATTTTGAAAATCCTGATACTAACCCATCCCCTCTCATAGCTGCTGTACCACCTGTCCTCTGCCAGGTCAGCTTTGCCTCTTGTCCGAGGGGTGGACTCCCAACTCCACAATGCTGGACTGCAGGTGGAGTTGGGAACCTACTCTGAAATGCAAAGGAAGGACTACCGCCTCCACCTGCAGTCCATGACAGTGCAGGTGGAGTCCATCTGTGGGGAAAAGCACACTTTAAATGAAACAGAGAATCTCGATGACATCAGTGACCCGATGAGTTTAACTGCTTTGTTGAGACATTGTTGAGGTTTAAAGGGCTTCTTCTCATTGTCTCTGTTTCCCTTTCCAGTCTGCAAGTTTGTCAGCATCGAGATGAAGTCGGCGTTCGAAGAGACGGGGAAGACAAAAGAAGTCATCGATACGAAATACCGCTTCATAGACAGCAAGGGGGCGTCGCCGATCAAATATGTCAAGTCGTAAGTTTGAGTGTGTGCGCACCTGGTACCGGGAAATGGAGCGTAAAAAAAATAGGAGTCCGGTTTCAAAGTAGAAGTGAAAGCTGCTCTGTGTGGAGGGAGAAGTATGCCTGGCTGATTCTGGATCTTTCTCTAGCCCTCAGAGACAGACGGCAACAAGGGACAGGAACTTGGTCAGGTTCAGTTCCTGTGCAGAAACTTATTATAGAACAGGGAAGCTGCTGAAGTGCTCTGGGTGGTGTGTGAGAGCAAAGCTCGATGGGAGTTTTAATCTGAAAGCATCACAGTTTTAGGACCTGCTTTTAAAAAAAAAAAAAAGTGTTACAATATTCTAAATGTGGTTGTGAACATGCAGGTTTATGTTCAGTCTGCAGAGCTGACATGTGTCAGACACACTTAACTCACGATGTTTCCCTTTTTGTTTTTTTGATTTAGGGTAAGTTGAAAGGCAGCATACGTCTCATGTCTGGACATGAAATATAACGTTTCTGCTACAGTCAGCAGGACTTAATCACAGCTGTATTTTAGTGTTCACCGTGATCCATCCATCACATTTTGTTACAACCACTTATCCAGTTCTAGGTCGTGGACGGGGACACAGAATCAGTTTTATTGAATTTATAGCACCAAATCACAACAAAAGGTCCCTCAAGGTGCTTTATATTGTAAGGTTTAAACCCCCACAATCAGCTGGCCCCCTTTGAGCAAGCACTTGGTGATAGTGGGAAGGAAAAACTCCCTTTTAACAGGAAGAAACCTCCAACACAACCAGGCTGAGGGAGGGTGTCTCAGGATGTTTTAGGATGCAAGGCGGGCTAGTAAACAAATATGTAGGACTGTTTTTTTCTTGTTGTTCTTTCTAGTTCTTCTAGCAACCCCTCAGCTCAGACCCTGAGCTGAGGGGTTGCTATAAAGGCCACTTTACTGTGGATCATTTAGTTATCACCTCAGGATAAAACCATAGACCTCCTTTAAGTATAAGGGTACTTTCATAGCATCCAGGATACCAGCTGAGAAATGCCTTTAGTGTGGAGACGCGCTGACATGAAAACAAAGAGCATCGAGGAGCAGAAAACTTAAATGAAAAAACTCTGTAATGTTACTTTGACACGGTCCATAAAATGAAGTCAGCTGTGACGTGTGATCAGGTTTTTGGTTCACAGACAAAACAAAAAAAGGGCAAATCCAAACAGAAGGTACAGGGAGAAAAAAGCTTTAACTCTGTCGCCTGCTGGGATGTTTAATGTGTGTTTCTCCTCAGAGACCTGAGATTCATCGAGGTTGTAGAAAATGTGTGTCAAAGGCTGCTGGAGTACAATCTGCACAAAGAGAGAAGTGGCAGCAACCGTTTTGCCAAGGTCAGTGTAACGGTTATTTTTAAACACCCTGGATGTGACGCGTGACACTTTCTGCAAGAATCAGTATTTTTAGGGTTTGGTTTTCAAGCATCTTGTTTTTTAGCTCATAGTTTACAACACGTGAAGCTGCGTGTTTGTTTCATAAAATGTTTTTTAGCTGAATGTAGTCGTGCTGTCACCGTTGCTTCTTCACATGTAATGACTGCATATTGAGCTGTTCTCATTAAAACCCTGAAACTTTTTCGATCGGCTTTACTGTTTATGAAAACTGCTGAAAATAAAAGGAAATGTTCACAAAAACTAAATTCAATGGAAGTTGAACTCCGACCATAGACGTCTTCATCTCGGTGTTTGAAACTGTACATGCTGACTGTGAAGCTTCACACTCTAGTTGTGATCCCAGGCAGTTAGCCAATGAGCTTACCGCAGATTACCCTCTTTGCTGACACTTGGAGAACAATAAAATTATACAGTGATAAAACTGGATTAAAGTTTTCATTCAGTAAGACCCCAAATAAGTGACTGAGTCCTTAAACTCACTGGGAAAATCTTTAGAGGTCCAATCAGAGGGCTGTTTTCCTAATTTTTGGAGTAGCGGTGGCTCACAGGTAGAGCAGGCCATCTGCTAATCATCAGGTCGGTGGTTTGATTTTAATGCTCAGTCTGTTGCAGCAGCAAAACAGCACATATCGTCATCAGTGTATGACGATGATTGTTTAGCTTCTTTTTAACGTAGTTTGGTTTCTATGCAGTCGTCCATATTTGTAGTTTTAAATGTGTTGTCGGGCATAGGGCATGTCGGAGACCTTCTCCACCCTGCATGGGTTGGTGAATAAAGGAGTGAACGTGGTGATGGACATTCCCTACGAGCTGTGGAACGAGACGTCAGCTGAAGTGGCCGACCTTAAAAAACAGGTGTGTTTATATATTTATTTAAACATTCCCAAAGGAACCAAAATTAAACTCCAAACATGGTCAAATTTTCATCTTTTAAATTTAATTTGTGTGTGTGCGGTCAGTGTGATGTGATGATAGAGCAGTACGAGGACGTGATTGAGGACTGGTATAAAGGAAGCCAGGAGGAGGACCTGACCACATACCTGTGCGAGAAACACGTGCTCAAAGGACAGGACAGAGGTAACGCTCGTACACACAACTCTGATGTTACATCCATGTTGTTGTTTTTTGTAATTCATGATTCCTGATTGTTTAATTTTGCACCCCTTTCTTTCCCTTCCCTTCTCACATGGCTCCCTCTGGTATTCACCTGAGTTTTTGAGACCTTTACACCATCAGTGTAGTAAAGAGCAAAATAAAAACAATAGAATTCTCAATGACAAAACAAATATTGTAATTACAAAAATAATAATAATTTTGAAATCAAAATAAGTGCAATAAAATAATTGTCGTGACTTTCAGATTTGTATATTTCTCTTTGCCTTGCTTTCTGTTTTCCCGATCTTATTTTCCCGCCACGCTTCTCCTTCCATTTCTCTCTCCAGCCTGCCTGAACGAGAACTGGAAGAAGGGAGACCAGGCAGCGATTGCAGAAGACAAGAAGAAGAAGAAAAAGAAGAAGGGAGGGAAGAAGGGCAAGGGCAAAGGTGAGGAAGGAGGCGAGGGAGGAGCAGATGGCAGCTCGGAGGGAGAGAAGGCGAGCAAGAAGAAGAAGGAGAAGAAGGTGAAGAAGAAGAAAAAGAGCAAATCTCCGGTGGAGAAGATGGACGGAGGGGTGTCGTCCGACGAGGAGATCCAGCCGCAGGTGCCTCTGTCTGGGCAGAAGACGGAGCTGTGAGTCCTGGATGTGGATCAGTCATCCAGAGTGAAACCTGCTGAGACAAAGCAGCTTCTGGAAGTGTTAAAACTGAGGTTCAAGTCATTGAAATCCTGTGCTGTTACATGTTTTGAAGTCATTTTTCAGGTTTCATGAGGGAGAAATCAGATGTATAATCAGTTACGTACAATATTTCGCTCCTTTTTACCCCCACTTCAGTCATTTAACGGTTTTTAGTAGAGTCTCCATTGGAACTTAAAGGATGATGTGGTTATCATAGCTTGGGACCAGTTTTTCTATTGGTATTCATGTTTGTACTTTTGAGGCCACAAACGTGAAAAAGACTTGAATTGTGATTTCTGGGCTCGACATCATTCTTAGACCAAAAACATAAACACTTTAGGGATACGTGAGAACCATTTCTCAGTATTTATTGACAAATCATGAATTATCCTGTACTAATACATCAAAAGAAAGTCTCTAGGTGCACTCTGTATGAATGATTTTACAGTAGGGCTGTGCGATATGACCAAAATCTCATATCCCGATATAAGAATTCTATCGTCCGATAACGATATAAATCACAAAAATGTAACATTTTCTGTAAATTCTGTGAATCTCGGGCAGCTCGACTTGCGGGAAGTGTTTCCAGCTGCGCGTCATGTAGCTGGAGTCGAGTGTTTTAACCGATGCATGAAACGATACATTTTTAGACATAAGTTATAACAGCCGCCGTTTTCTAAAATAAATATAAATATAAATGTTTTTATATCGTCATCCGATATATATCGTTATATCGAACAGCCCTACTTTACAGTGCTGTACACAAACTACATACAGAGTATAAACCTGTGTGAGTCGCAGGGCGTCCACGTGTTTGGTTTTCCGTCTCTCGGTCGGACGTAGGTGTTGATTCACGTATTTTGTCTTTCTCTCTGCATCTCACGTTGGCAAAAACTTCAATCGCAGCTCCGAACTGAGACTCTCTTTCACTCATGTTTTTAAATATTTTTGTGCCCTTTACAGCTGTAGATCTTTGACCCTCAATGAGCATTTTATTAGGAACACCGACATCTTTGTAACTTTGACCAATCCGCTACACTTTCAGTTATTGTAGAGCTGCGTGAAAATGTTAAATGATATTGTGTAAATAACAAACATATTATGAAATGACTTTTTAATTCTTTCTGTAAATAATCTTTCCACCTATGTGAGCTCGTATCTCAGGATTAACTTACTAAAAAGACACCATGTATCAAGGGTACAGATAAATTTGACTGATCAGCCTGTTTGCTGTTATGTCAGTGGTGTTATTGTGAAGTTTTCAAACGTTGTGTCCAGCTGGTTCACCTGTATGAACGAGCAAGCGGGCTGCCCAGGTGTTCCTAATAAAGTGCTCTAAACAAATGATTGCTAATCCAATGTTAAAGTTTTTCTTTTATTTCTCACTGTCCTAATTTTTAAAGCCCTTCCACAAACTGATGTATTAGCTGAAATGCCCCTTTAATTAATAGATACGTGTGGTACTGATTTCCTGTTTGCTGTACAAAAAGCTGCTATTGAAGGCCTGTGTGTGTTCGTGCTGCCGCGTGATCGTCAGGCTCCTGAACTGAAGACGATGAAGGATTGTGCGTCTGTTTTTATGCATTTTCTTAAGAGTGAACGTGTGTGGGTGTGTGTTTTTACGAGATTTCTATCCTGAGGTTAAAATGCTGGCTGTGTTGTATTGAAGTTGCTTTTTGAAACCACGAGCAGGCGCATCAGTGGATTAATAAACAGGTTTCAGAACTCTGGATGTGTTAGAGATATTTTTTTTAATGGATGTAATGAAGCTTTCAGTCTGTTATAGTTAAAGTTTCATACAATTATTTTAAAATGTGCACCTGGGAGAAGTAGTGTTATCTTTTCCTTAGTCGGCTGTGTGGGCGTAGTCCACTTTTTCAGCTACCAGAGGGAGCCAGAGTTAAGGACTTGCTCTGTTAATGATTTTCCAGGTCCTGCAGTCAGGCAGTCGTTTCTTCAGTCTAAGGAAGGAAGAACAGATACAACATACATCATGTTTTTAAAGTAGTTTTATCATTCTGACTATTTTTCCATGCATCAGATTTTTATTCAGTTAAAGTTTGGATTTCATTATTTATTTGTTATCATTTCAAGTAAATGTTACTGTTTGACTGAACAGTTGTACACAGTTCCATATTTTCACCCACAAATACTTTTTCTCTTCTTGTAATATAGATATAAATAAATGAATAATATTTAAAGGAAAAGGCTATTTTCTTTCTAAAGCGTACATTAACAGACTGGTATAGATTCAAGGTGCTGTACCAAGAAGTCAAAACAACACAAACGCACACCATGATTTGTTGTGTTAATTTTGTAACCCAGCCACCGAGGCTGCTTGATTTGGGTCAGTTTGGGTTGTTTTCTGGGGAGCTGGGTAATGTACTGTAACCCAAAGTGCTGGGTTGTTTTTCCAGCTTCACACTCAGATGAGATGGTCCATAAGTTTTTGAGCAACAACAAACTGTTTTTGTAGTTTTGCTTCTGTTCGCCACCACAGGGGATTTTATTTCAAGAAAATATGTAATCAAAGCGCAGACTTTAATTTAAAGGCTTTTACAAAAGTGCAACATTAGTTGTTTAGGAACTACAGATACCTTTTCCACACAATCCCCCATTTTCATTGCCTCAAAAGACAGTGGCACAACCGACAAGATGTACCAGGCGAGGCCTGTTTGCTTCTTATTTTATATAAGATAATCAAATTGAATGAAGGTCACAGTTTTGGACATTTAGCTGTGTAATGTAACTTATTATAAAAAGTTACATTTCATTATACAGCGCAAATACATTACCCCGGTTTCGATATAATGTAATTACTTTTGCAAAATACATCATATTTGCATTGTTCTATAACATTACTGTAAGCAGCTAAAAATAATATAAAATAAAACTATTTTTTCAGAAGGCCCAAAAGGTAACCTCTTCCATTAGCAGATTTGTAAAATTGTAAAAATGTAATTAAATACACTCTGGAGATCTGTGGAAGATTGCTTCAGCTACTGAAAAACAAATGCCAGGCAGAATTAATTAAATTTCAGTTGTCTCCAAATTTTGACATATTTCTGAGTAATTCAAATTTTAAGATACCTAAACGACTTACAGACGACATTTTCTTTTCCATTGGTGGAAACAATCTTCCATAGAAACCTGTTTAGCAAACAACAAAAAAGGTACAAGTTGTCTCATTTGTTTGTTTGTTTGTTTTTAATTTTGCCTGAAATTAAAAATCATCTATTTAAAAAAAAATGCTGTAAAGTGAACTTTTTGCCTATTTTCGGCCAACGTTTTAGCAGACATTATCGAATTCAAAATAACTTGCAGTAAAATGGTTAACTTGCCTAGCAACACGGCAGGGCTTAGTAAAATTTGCAAAAGCTGAAGAAGTAGCTAAAAACTTTTTTGGCTGTTTTCACTGAGATCACATTTATTTAGCTCACAATCAGGACAAGGCAACACTTTATAAACAGCTGTCAGTTTTTTACTCACTTTTCTTCTGCTTTACAAAATTGGTAGCGCTCATTGCTAGTTAATCATTTCAGTCTCTGCCATTATGTCTTAGTTCTGGTTAATGGTGTATCTACACTGCAATCTTCCACAACCTTTCTCACTGACCCTTCTGTTGATGAACACAGACTACTGCTGAACACCATCAAAACTTTGGACAGCTCAGTAGTGGACAATCATAGGAGAGGTACTTACATTCTACAACTATCACAATAGTATCATAATAGTTGCAGAAGTAGCAGAAATGCTCAGAATTTCAAAGCATGCTCTTGTTTTGATGTGTCATATGTGACAATTTGTTGTGTCGTCGTTCGCCACAGTTGTTAACCGAGTATTTGATTTGTGCTAAGGGTAAAATGCAGTCTGAGCTTGATTCCCCGGACTTTTGGGAAATGTGCAGAGCTTTAAGTCACATATAAAATAAAACCAAACAAGCATGAGTCTTCATGCTTGGATTCAGAAATAGTACCTTTTTCTAAGTTATATTTGTCATCAAATTAATCTTAACAAAGGATGTAAATAGTCCTAAAAGGACACAACCGTGGACACTGCTTTGTGTTTTTAACATGCTTTACATTCAGGCAAGTCAAGTTTGAGTTCTGAGTTGGTCAAAATGAAAAAAGGGACACCAGTAAATGTCCTTTTAATTTGTGATCTGCTCTTATTTTCATGAGCTTCACCACTCTTTACGTAGCACTGTAAAAATGGAAATGATCAATATATTACAAGTAACGAGTGTTGCTGAATTTTGTGATGCTGTTTGTGTGGCTACTACAGATGTATTGCTGCATCTGCCACCTCCATGAGAGTGGGTTGTTATCTGGCCTCTGTGCCAGGCTGTTATTATTTTATGTCATAGCCCTTATTGGATGCAGTAATTTGACTTAGTTTGACCTCTATCGTGACATGAACTTCCTCTTTGTCATTTTCCTATTGTTTATTTATTTTTTTATTTTTTAACAAGTCCTGTCCTATACAGATGGTGTTTGCTTGTTATTAATTCAAGCTTTTGTGCTGGGAAAACTGTGTACAGGTGTTTCAGCCCTTCATGGTGCTATTGAGGACAAATCCAGTCCACATCGTTTAATGCTGGCAGTCAGTAAGGTGAGTAATGACTGGCCAGTAAACTGGTGCATCCTCAAAAGTTTTATGCTATGTCATGTTATCATGTTCTGTAGCCAGTGGGAGCTCTTTTGGTTGAGGTCCCGGTAGGGTGACCAGGTCCTAGCAAACGTTTGTGCTGGACGATGTGGAACAAGTTACTAAAGTTATAGAGTGGGCTGAATTTTTAATTTATCTATCTTTGAAAATGTCTTATGAAACTAAGTAGAACATAAATCTTGTGTCTCATGTGGAACACTTGTGTATCCTCCTCTTCTGTTTCACTGGTAGCTGATGATCAGCAGTTTTCAGGTCTTTGGCTTGCAATGGCGACAAGCCAAAAAAGTCACATGATTCTATTGAGATATTTGTTCTCCTTTATGTGATGTTTTCATGATTTAAGTTGTTATACACCACCTGATTTATTAACAAAAAATCACTCTGTTTCACTGGGCTGCCTTATAGGGCACATTCACCATGGCATTGTTTAGCTTAAGCTTGTACAGTGTCACAACTTTTGCTGCATGAGGTTTTCTCCAAATTATTCTCAATTTCAGCCCAAAGTCTTCAGGGAAGAACAAAATCAATTCATAGGAAAACCTGGTCATTCAGTGTATTTATGTTGACATGAAAGAAGCAATGGATGACCTCATTTTTAGGGAATGTTGCGGAAGCTAGACCTGAAGTGTCCCAGTTTATACAATCAATCAATCAATCAATCAATCAATCAATCAATCAATCAATCAATCAATTTTCCTGTAGAGTCCTGGTGGAGCTTAGGGCCACAACACCACGCTAATGGACTCTGTTCTGGATCGTTCTCTTCAGCTGGGTCCACGTCATTCTGGCGGCCTTCACTTCACTCTCGACAGATCTTCTCCACGTCTGTTTGGGTCTCCCCACTTTCCTTTTTCCTTGTGGGTTCCAGTCCAGTGCTTGCCTTGTGACTTTGTCGGATGGTTTTCGGAGTGTGTGGCTTATCCAGCCCTATTTTCTCTTCTTGATGTCTTGACCGACTGGGTTCTGGCTGGTTCTCTTCCACATGTCTGTGTCCGAGATCTTCTCAGGCCATCTGATGTTAAGGATGTGTCGCAAGCACTTGGTGATGAAAATCTGTATCTTGCTGGTAATGGTGTTGGTCACCCGCTACATTTCGGACCCATACAGGAGGACTGCTTTCACATTGGTGTTGAAGATGCGGATCTTGCTGCGCTGGGATAAGGCTTTGGAGTTCCAGATAGGTCGCAGGGAGTTGAATGCAAGCCTTGCTTTGTTGATCCGGCTCCTAACGTCTTCATCTGCACCACCATCTCTGTTGACTATGCTTCCTAGGTAGATGAAGCTTACACAGTAGTCACTAAACGTGGTGCATCTGTCTTCTTACCTTGATACAACCAACATTCTGGAACAGGGTAAATTTGGGCTCCTTGGACCATATGACCTTTTTTTCCAGTTCAGTTCAATTCAGTTCAGTTAAGCTAATTCAATTCATGTAGCATCAAATCAGAACAACAGGTGCCTCAAGTCAAACAAACAAGAACAAAGAGAAAACCCCAACAATTATACAACCCACCCAAGCACTTGGCGACGTTGGGAAGGAAAAACTCCCTTTTAACGGGAAGAAACCTCCAGAAGAATCAGGCTCAGGGTGGGGCGGTCATCTGCTACAACAGATGAGGCTGTGAGAGGTTCTAAAATCCAATCTTCATTTTCCAGATCACATTTCTTCTTCCAAGATAATAGTCCACCACGTGCATTGAACAGTTCCCAGGTTTAGTATTTTCATCTGTCTCCTTAGTTTTCTTTGCTTGATGCAATAATTTGTCTTCTGAAATGGAGTAACATGACCACAGAGGATGTCTTCTCGTGTGATTATGGGAAACTACTCACTGCATCAGTTAATGTTGCCAAACAATGGAAGATCCTTACTTATTTGATTACTAAATCCACTTTAGAGGGATGCAGAGTGGATTTACTTGTTTTTGGTTTTTATTAGTTTCAGGATTTCCTTTTATTGTTACATATTAGTTAGTTAAGAGCAGTACAATAATATAATAACTAATACAAACAGTCAACAGACAGTCATGTACAAATTTCCAGTTTCAATAGATTTTGTTTGTGGTGGAAAGATTTCATTAAATTTGATGCAACCTATATAATCAAATTCATATTGAATGTGTCAAATACACAATCATACACAGCATGACATGCAGTGCAATGGAATCATTCATTGTTTCTTTTTTGTGTTTTACACCAACAAAAAAAACATTGATCATAACTGAAAATAATCATTTTTTCTTATTTACAAGAAAAACTATTTTTTTGTTAGTTTTGATTAATTTAATGCTGTATCTATATGTTTCCTGCTTTATTTCCTGCAAACACTCTATGACCTATAATGTTATCTTACTGAAGATACTGACACACCTGACACACCTACACACAGCTTGACTTCTGAACAAACCAGAAAGTGTGTGACGCAGTACCTCCTTCAAACTGTAAGTGTCCCCCCATCATTAAATGGGCCAATAATTTTTGTCTCACCTTGCACTGAACTGACCAACAGCTAAATCCACTTAAGCTGAGACAAAGTGAAATGGTGTGTGTGTGTCTTTCTGATGCACAATCTCTCCATCAGCTTTTCCTCCCTTTTAAAAATCAAATCCACATACACATATTTTTGTGTGTAGTAACTGTGTGCTTCATGGTCAAACTAAGGTATCAGTCATCTTTATCTTTTGGTTGGTAGGTCTGTGTGTGTGTGTGATAGAGAGTGTGTGTGTTTGTTGAAACAAATAACATTTATCTATCTTTACATACAAATATGTGTTTGCTCTAAATATGCCTATGTATGTGTCCTGCATGAGAACAATACTGTGTGTGTGTGTGCGTGCGTGTGTGTGTGTGTGTGTGTGTGCGTGTGTGTGTGTGTGTGTGTGTGCGTGCGTGCGTGCGTGCGTGCGTGCGTGCGTGCGTGTGTGTGTGTGTGTGTGTGTGTGTGTGTGTGTGTGAGGTCCTGGATGTGTTTATTTGTTGAATAATTCACAGCTGGGTGTTTATAGAAGACTCTACGGCCTCAGAGCTCCAATAACACAGGACAAATATTGTGACACACACACACACACTTTATCAGCCATTTCAGGGTTGACAGTTTATTTGGACACTGTGGACGCTGGAAATGGAATGTACAGACACACACACACACACACACACACGTGTATGTGTACCCACGGAAGCTTCTCAGTGTCTTCATATGTCCCATATCTCCCTCTTTGTCAGTCCCTGTGGAGGCCAGTGATTGTGTCTATGTACAGGAAGTCGGCTTATATGGAGACACATGCAGCACACATTCATTTATTCAACGTTCACTGATTTAACACCGTGGTTTGTTCCGGCAGATAAAATATTCAATATCAAGTCACAAATGACACATTTTTTCTTATTTTATTTGAAAAATGCAAAAAACGATTCATTAGGCAGATGGATTGAAATAGCGATAGTATCGATATCAATGCTGATATTGGTGTTAGACTGATATTAGTGCAACAGGATTGATACTTTGTTTCTACGCTCAGCATGTAGCCCACTGAATTGTGTTCATTTATTTTGATTGTTAATAGAAAGTATAGCTTAAATATAAACTATCTGAACCTTTTTGTGTTGACTGTCACGTCTATCGTTATTATAGCTTGTGGCACATTTAAACAATTGTGAAAGGTAGAAATCATTGATGTAGGGGTCATTAGTATGTTCAGAATATGCAAACTAATAATTAATGATCTCAAAAATCATGTGAAAATGTTCTCCTCTACATAAAACAAATTTATAAGATAAAAGTATCCATATCAATATTGGTACCTTGTATTTACTTATTATTACACTGCTACCAAATTTGCAGTATTGCACAGCACTGTCAGTTACTGAGTGGTTGTAACGGTCACTGTAACAGACATGCCATGCCAGTGAAGTTTCATCATTGCACAAATTACAAGTTCATCATATTTATGTATTCAAGACAGAGATATCGTCACAAAAAACATAATACTATGTTTCAACTGTTTTTAAGTGTCTTAGCTTCTCATCACAGTATCTTTGAAAATTAAACTGAAAATTGAGCTAAAACTAAACAGATAAAATTCACTCACTGTCATCTCTAAATGACACTTTATTTGCTTATATGCCAATATCAGCAACAAGGCCGATGTATTGAAGCATTTCTAATAATAATAAATTCAAGATCAAGCTTTATTATTGATCAGCGTTCTCTCATTTTTCTCCTAATATTGTTTTGCCGGGTTTGGTTTTTAAGAGGGCCTTTTTATGCTTTTTAAAAAAAAATAAATTAAAACAGAGCAGATTTGCATGATTCACAGTTCAAACTCAATACAGTTCAGTTTTTACATAGTGCCAAATCACAACAACAGTTCCCTCAAGGCGCTTTATATTGTAAGGTAAAGAGCTTACAATAATACAGAGAAAACTCCAACAATCAGATGATCCACTATGAGCAAGCGCTCTAGCACTTGTTTATAACTGTGTTGTTTGGCTCTATGTCTGAACCTGAGCTTTTGTGTGTTCTGACCTAGTTATTTTAAACTTTGGCCATGTTTAATGGGATCATCCACCGCTGTATCTGTGTTTGTATGACAGAAAATAAGGGAAAAACACAGTAGGTCCCATATAGTGTGTTTGTATGTGATTCCATGTAAAAGCTAGAAAATTCCATCGTGAGTGTGAATAGGCAGACGTAACTATAAATTTCTGTTATTCTTTGAATCATAGGATGTAGCATACGAAGGAAGTCTTGCACTGAACTGAACGTCCTTCACCGAGCAGCTGGTGGAAAAATATCACCCCTGAAAGACACACACACACACACACACACGGCAACACTGTTGTGTGCTCGGTAGTTGTTTGGTGATGGAACAGAGAGAAACGGTCTGCTCTAATCTGGAGAAAATGAAACAGACGTTTGAATGGAAATATTGATTCTTCCTCCAATTTCAATCTTCATCTGGTATTATCTGTCCCCCACTCTGTGCGTAAATGTGTGTGTGATATACAAGCTTACCTTTCTTGCTATCTCTCACAAACCCTCAGAAATGATTTTCTGTCCCTTGAAACAAATGCACAGTTACTAATAAATTATATATTTATGCACCTATAAAGTGCTCTAGACTTTTTGTCTCTCTGTCTCTGAACTGTGTGGAGAGGAGAGGAAGTAAACCAGTTTGCATTAATAGCTCTGTGACAGCCACGGGTGTTTGTAGAGCACCCTAAAAATGTGCATATCACAGCTGGAGTTACAGTATCACTGTGCAGTTTATCACAGCTCTTTTCTCTTTCACTGTCTACTTTACTGTATCCACAGCTTCTTATGGATGACTAAAGTACAGGGATGAATGTTAAAGGCGTTCAGTTTTGTGTCTCTGCAGCTATTTCTCCAACACACCTGGTCAGTCACTTCTCACAATAAGTACCGGTGTTGCAGTTTGTTAGCCAAGCTAGCTAGGATTAGCTGATCACTAAGATCTGCACCATTTCATCTTCTAAAAACCAAACTCTGCAGTGTTCAAAGCGCTAACATCCAAAATTCCAAAACCAATGGATGATGCTACAATGGCTACCTCAATCTTTTGTGCTGTTTGCGATATTAGCGGCTAGCTAACATCACAGACATTAGCTAGCTGATAGCTATAATATTAGCTGCTGAAAGGAAGCTGTGCAGTTATTTAGCCTCACCGTCACCACCAAAGTTTGTTTTAAGTTTGTCTGTAAAATTGATACAGAGGAGAGAAATTGTAAAATTTGCAAATATTAATAGAATTCTTAAATCAAAGGTTTAAAAATTGAGACTCACTATTTAGCCTACCAGTGAGTAATATTAGCCTTTTAGCCGTTGGCAAGCAGTGTTGGTCAAGTTACTTGAAAAAAGTAATCAGTAACTAATTACTGATTACTTCCTCCAAAAAGTAATCATGTTACTTTACTGATTACTTATTTTCAAAAGTAATTAATTGCTTAGTTACTTAGTTACTTAGTTACTTTTTAAAAACACGATTTACAACCTGAATAGGTGATAAAGCGATAGATCTTTCATCCCAATTCTACTTTTTCTACATAATCCATCATACAAAATGTAATCAAATGGAAAAGTCTCTTTTTAAAACTTGTTTTATTTTTTATCTTTTAACTTTATGCATCAAGCAAAAAATTAATTATATGCAACATTCTCTGACTGGAAGAAATTTGTTTAACATTTAAACTTATTTTCTGCACATTCCAGCACATAATTTTTTTTTTTTGTGTGTGTTAACACTCACTCTTTCAAATAGATGCAAGTAAAACACAGCAGAAAATAAATAAAGTCAAAGACTAGCGGTCCTTTTGCTCTATTTTCACCTGTAAAGCAGGAATAGGGTAGGCGGAGGTTTACCCTGGTGCAGGTGACTAAAATTTCTAAATTTTAATTGAGATGGCAGACACGACGGGCTAAAAAAATGTTTAAAAGATGTCAAAAGCAAAATGTCTAAAAATAATCTGAATAAATTATTTGACCCTGATTAGATATTTTTTTAGAAAAACTAAAACTTAAACGCAGTATAAAAATATTGTGTTTAGTTTCTGTATGACTGAAAATTGCATCCATTTGTGCTCCAAATTGTAAACAAGAAATCAAAGTAAACTCCAGAGAAGCATTTTTTTTAACCATCCTTTTCTTTCCTTTTTAAAAAGAAAAATCAAGTAGCTTAAAAATAATCTCTGTCAGCTCGGATGTTGACATTGCGGCTATTTCAAACTTGTTCACATCAACACTTTTAAGCCAGAGCAATAAAATGTCATCCTTCTCTCCAGCTTGCTGCGATGTGACCTGAACGTGACACAAAGGAAGTACAAACAAAGAAGGTGACAGTAATTACAAGAGAGCGGAGAAATGTTTGACAGTGAGAGGAGGGAGTAAAATGAAGAAGAATGATGTGTGTGAAGGAGTCAGGTGAGATTTATAAAAAAGAAAAGTGATATTCTAACCCTGGATGGCCTGGTAGAACAAACACCATCATGTCTAAAGGTTAAAATTCAAATCTTTCACTGGCTCCCCCATTCAGTCTAATCTGTTTTCTTCTATTTAGTTTGCTGGCAGTTTGTTGTGTTTCCATGTCACGCAGGTTAAACAGGAGACAATCTGGCATGCTGTTTGTCCCAAACCTCTCCATGTACATCAAACACTCCATTACTCCCTATTCAGGAAACAGAGGGAAGGAGAAACAGATGACATTCAAAGAAAACTGCAGAGAAAACGGCAAACTGAAACAGAAATTGAAAGAAACACTTATTATCAATCGGTTCCTCCTCCCTTTTTTATTTTTCCTGTGAGTGGACAGCTTCAGCGCTCCAATTCATCTTCGTTCTCCTCACAGCGGTGTGTTCAGGAAAGGTCAAAACCCGGAAAATAGGCTACACACCAGGCATTTTGTCACCAGACACCCTTCACCTGCCTCCCAACGCCAAGGAGCCGCACACAACTGGGACACAGCTTCAGCCAAAAATACATTAGGTGGAGTGGAGCAGCACCTCTGCATGCATTTGCACCCCATTCGTTCTGCGTTTACGCTGCATTTGTTGTCCTTTTGGAAGAAGCAAAGACTGGGACGAGGTGACATTTAGTTGCTTTTAAGTTTAGAGAATTGTGCTAAATTACTGTGTCCATCCACATGTGTAGCAGGGCAGATTAAAAGTCATTTAGATTTCCTTAGACTTGATCTAAGAAAATCTAAATGACTTCATCCTGTATATTTTCAAGGCAAACTTTTCACAATGTGTTTTTGGTAAATCGCAGGAGGCATTTATCAGTTTGTTTGGGTCAAACAGTTATATTGTAGCTGTTGACAAAAACTGCAATAATTCTGGTAATTTTGGAAGCGAGTATATTAAACAGTACTTCCCAATCAGATAATACTGGCATACCATGTTGGCAACCCATTATGGCCTAATTTTTTGAAGCTTCTGGTTGTAGACAGCAGATATCCAAGCCTACCTGGTTTTATGTATAAATTTATTACAGCTGCGCTCTTTTCCTACAATCAACCTATTCTTCCCAAAACTTGACTCGTCAGCAGATCTCTGACTAAAACTGAACTACAAACAGAAACCAGAAAGCCTCTCTTATCAAAAATCTTCTTTATGTGCAGATAATGTTTTAGAGATTATACTTGCAAAACCTGAATTTTGTCACTAAAATCTAGGCTCATCTGTTTAATGTTCTTCTGGACGCTAATGAACATGTTAATGTACAGCTTGAACTTCCTGTTTTATTCAGTGAGACTGTTCTGTCGATGTTGACTGCCTTTTGTTCTGTTCTCTGTCAAGATGATACCCGCTGCTTTGATAATGTTGAGGTCCGTGCTCTGGGGGAGGCCAACCCATGACTGTTATGCCTCATCTCTGATTAGAGTAACACTTACTCAACTCAACCCTACTCAAGTTTGGTCACTTTCCATTACAACATGGGTAGAGTCGCTCTCATGACTCCACGAGTGACGCCATTTACTCACCAATCGGTTACATGCAGTCAAAAACATTTACTTTGAAAGCGAAATTTGTGTTGCACCCTTCATTTTCACAACTGCTTGGCTAGTAGTTAGCGAGTATTTGTTGACTAACATGGAAAAATTGCAGGAAACGGTGATCTCCTAGCAACCAAAGCAGTCACTCAGAGAATTTTTTGGTCAGCGGATACATGTGGTTGTATCATATCCAATAAGGTGGACAACACAATGATGTCAGAAACTACAATAGTTGTCTTTCTGACACAACCCATTTAAACAATCATGGGAGTCGCCCCCTGTTGGCCATTAGAAAGAATGCACTGTTTAAGGCGCTTCCACGTGCAGTCTCTATGGATCCTGTGTAGTTCAGCAAGACAAGGTAAAGGATCTGTTTGGTATTGTGGCGATGTTTTTGAAGATGTGCTGGTCTGCAAAAAGAGCCTGATAGCATGTTGTGTGCTCTCATCACACATCTCACAGAGGACATTTCCCCATTCTCCCCGCAATACTCACAGCTAAGCTGCTGACCAAACAGTCCTGAGTAACACTGCTAACAAAGCTAGCTTGGTGGCAAATGCATTGCATTTGTCTGGTGGTAAAATGAGGCCGAATCCTTGAAGTGCACACAGGACATAGGAGCACAGTAGTGTGTTGAAAGAAAAAAGAAACGGCTTGTGAACAGAGACATGCATATTCATAGTGTAAAAAAAGTAACCATAAAGATGTGCTCTCCAAGGATTTTATGACACTTGTCACAAAAAATAGATGCTACAAAGCTCTTCTGTTAGTTTAATACTCATGCAATTTGGAGAAATGCACCAGGGAGAAATTTAGGTGCTAACATGCATCTCCTCCTGCGCAGATATTAGCTCATAATAGAAAAATTAAACTTCTTCTGTGGTCGAATAAAGCAGTGAAGGGAGTGTCAGGTCACATTTCCAAACACACCCTGAGTTTCAAGCCCCGTGGGGACGATTCAGCAACGACACTAATGGCAGCCTGCATGGCATTTAGAGCAGAAAGGTGTGACATGCAAGCCTTCACACTCGCTGCCTGTCACACACATTTGCATACACACTCATCTGCTCTCCTCGGGGCCTGCCATTAATAACAGCTGACCTTTGCACGTTTAGGCTGTGAAATGATAGTAAAACAGATCTGAGGACGGCACTCCCTTCATCTTTCATCCATCCATCTCGCATCCATCTTTCTGATCAGATCATCCCTCCGTCCATCTCCCTATCACTTCTGCCACATATCCCTTATAATTATAGAGGCTGTTTTGTTTAGTTTTGCATTGTTCAGTCTTTTCCTGGAATACAGAACACAGCATCCTTTATGCTGATCCAGCCTGTTGACAGTAATTTAGTCTGCAGTAACTTTTACTACAATTTAATTACTTCCTCCATTTATCAAGCAAAACCGCCCAATCACTCTCTGACTCCAGCTCTCGTATTGTTTGGATGTGATTAATTTCTGTAGTCATAAACAGCATACAGAAGAAATGCTCCAACATACCGGACGCTCCATCGAACTGTCAGTTTTCCATCTGATGTAAGCCACAAATATTTAGATCACCCCTCCAGATAAGAAAAGCAAAGATGTTTGAGAAAAATGTAACTTTGGGCACCTTGAATCTACATCCAGGACCTTTAGCAGTTTCTGCTAGAGTTCCAGTATGGTGCTTCTTTTTTCCAATCATCTTATGGTGCTTCCCTCCCAGTATGTTCCCACTAGAATGGAAAAGTACTGTCTATATTTTATATAAAAATAAATAAATAACTCTGTGCTTTGCTAGCAATTATAGACAAACTTGGTGACTGTTGGTGCATCAGGCTTGACAGCAATTATATCACGCTTCAATAATGTTATTGTTTCTACTCTGAAAAGTAAAACAAATACTGTAGGAGGACTTCATAACACTGATATCCTGGATGCTGAGGAGGGCTGAGTCAGTGGTTAAAAATAAAGGAGTGTAAAAAAGAACAAAAGAAAGAGAGAAAATGAAACAGCAGAGTATTTTAATACAAAAGTGTTCTGACTTTTGTTTGTCTGGACTTCCGACTATGAGACTTGTATGTTACATTTTTAAATTTTACAAATGAATCTACGTCGAGTTTAGAAATAATCTAATTACAATCAAATGTTGTATCGTTTTACATTAAAGTGCTAAAAATTGCAATCACATTATTTTCTAATGTTACCAATCAAAACAAAAGTTCTGCATAAAATGACTGGCCAAAAATAGACACTGGTCAAATAATTAAGTTTAAGGTTTTTGTTCATTTTGAAGTTTGGTCCAGCCATTAGCTCCATTGGTCTGGCCATCTGCCCCTCAGCCCCATGCATCCACTTATCCAGGTCTTGTTTGAGAGAGCAGCGGTCTAAATAGAGATTCCCAGCCACCACCTACAGTTTTTCTTTGGGCACACCAAGGAATTCCCAAATCAGCTGGCCAGACACTATCATTCCTTTAGAACATGCCTGAAATAGAACCTCATAGAACCTTGTTTTGGAGGTTCAGATGTCTGAATCACCTCAAGTTGTTTCTTCAGACTTCAGACTTTGAGGAGCTCATTCTCATCCAAGCTGCTTCACACTAAATATCAACATGCCCCAGTCTTGCATCTTGTTTATATACCTGTAGAAACACTGACACCACACTCGTGAACAGCCACACTCTGGATTTCACTCACTTTGACAGTGTGGGGAATTGTATTCCAAACACGTCTGAAGCTAGCTGTTGAAGCTAAACTGCCCTGTGAAGTGGCTCAAAGAGGTTTCAGCTTGTGCCTAACTGTAACCATTTGGTGAGACCATCCCTAAATAATTAGACCAGTGACACGGACAAAAAAGTTTGTGTTTGCGAAAAGTTTTTTTTTGTCCAAAGTCGACCAACTCTTAACTTGCTGTGAAAACTCATCCCTTCAACTAAATTCAAAGTGATTTTTCTTGGCATAAAAGTTGAAAGGACGCAGCTCGGCCAGACTCGCAGTTCTCAATTGAAGTGAAAGCTTTATTTGGATGAAAGAGCACAAGAACAAAAAATAAATATTTGCCAGTTTTGTTTCTCTCAGTTCACTTGAAGCAGTTCCGCTTTTGCTCAGCTCCCCTCTCTCTTCCAGAGAGGTCGATGAACGACAGGAGAATTTCTTTTCTGCCGCTGCTCTCTCCTTAGCTCTCCATCTGCTTTTCAGCTCGTTTTGCGCTCGAGAACCAGAACACAAACCAATCCTAAAACCATACGAGATGGCCAGCTGCTATCTTTGTAAAGGTCAGCAAAGAATCCAAGAGCATCCAGCTAAAACAACACACATATACACTGAATCCCTGTGGATCAATTTCCACCTCACCAGCCCTCATTCCACTTTTATTTTAATTCCTCCTTCCATTCTCCCTTCTGCTTTCTTTCTCACGTTCTTTCTATCCTCATCTCTCTCTTTCTCTCTCTTTCTCTCTCTTTCTCTTGTCAAGTGTCTGTCCTGCCTGCCAAGCTCCTCTTGGTCTGTTTGGAGAAAAACAAAAACACAGTTTCTAATTTGGTATCAATTTGTGTCCAGTTTTGTCATTGCCCTATGTGTGAGAGTCTGAGTGTGCGTGGCTTTCTCATTTTATTCCCATGATACCATATGGGCCACACACACACACAAATACAAACACACGTTCCCACCCCCAGAATCGCAACTGACAGAAATAGTTGTTCCAGCATTTTGGCCGACGTCATTCACATCCTGTTGTCCGTGTTTACATCAGTGTCTGTGTTTATCTCTCTCTTTATCTCCCTTATGTTTTACATCTGAAATAATCAGTTTAATTATGTTTTTGGACTCGTGATTATTTTATCATGATTCCATCCATCAAGTTCTAAAACTGTTTAGTTGTACTGGAACATTTTAAATGGACAACAGACTCCCTTAACATTGCTTTTTAAAGTCACACCCTGTGTCCTTGGCTATCTTATATCAATATTTGTACACTTGCACATTTGGTACAGAGAGTTTTGTTTTGTGTGTGTGCATGTGTTTGTGCATGTTTTGTTTTTTAGGCTATCTAGCAATCTTAGCATTTAGCTTGTGAGTGGCACTATTAATGATGCTCGTTACTTTTTCATATACTTTTTTCATGAAAGGTAACCTGTATTTTACACATTTGACATAATCTCAGTTCTTATGAGCATCAAACTGAATATTAACATAACTTAATGTAAAAATGGCCTTCTTTATCGATCTGTCATTTTGATCCTGAAGAGAGAAGTGGAAATGTGAAGCAGACTATTGGTTGTTGGTCTTGTGGTTTATCACCAGGAAATGAGGATGTAACACATAAACAAACTTTTTTTTTCTTTTTTTTTTCTTTAGCTAACTGCTGACCTCAGATAACCACTTGCAAGCCTAAACATCAGGGTTTTAAAAAAACAAAATATGTTGATTTGTTTTAGGCATAATCATGTATCTTAATTAAGACTGTTATTGTGCATCAGTTTTATGAGTATACAACTTAAAATAAGTAATTTTTCCATGTGAAAAAGGTTGCACATGATATGGTGTTTACCCGAGGTTATAGCTTACATTCATGTCCTTGGCCAAATTTTTTTGATGACCTACAAATTTTTTTGAAGGCTGTTCCACATAAAGTGTAATTTATCATCCCGCAAATGTGTCTCCTACGTGGAGATAGTGGGGACTCTCAAAGTGGAGCCAATGAGAATCGATGAGGGAACTGACAAAGAATCAAATCAATAACTGCTACTGATAATGGAATCAAAATAGCTACATTCGTGTCAGTTCCCATCCCTACTGACAGCTGAGTTCACTTGTAAGCGAATAACTGTTTAAAAAAAAGTGGCTGAAGTTGAGACTTTTTGTTTTTAACACTCAGTTTCGCTTCAAGTCTTTGTATATTATAACTTCATTCTTCTTCATGGCTGGCTCATGGACTAACAGCAGCACAACCAATAGTGTCCCACAGACCAGTTGCACCACATAGCGGTCCCCAGACTATCAGTGGAGTGTAAATGTGCTAATCTAAACCTTAAATTCAGCTTAAAACACATGCAGGTTATTGCTACACATCATTCTCGTTTCTATTTGAGCTGCTGAACATGTTTTAATACTTAGATTAGAGCTTCATCGTGCATATTCTCTGAAATAAACTGCCAAAAAAATCACAAATTCACAGAAAATCCCATAAATCACAGAGAAGTTGGTTATGTGCTAATGCTAATACACGTCGATTGTAACTAACTGATCCCAGAGCAGTGAAAGCAAAGCCAGTGGCAGCTTGTGGGCATGGTAGTTTTCTATCAATTTTCTGTCAAAGACCAGAGAACCAGAAGAAGCTGCTGTTCTCTGGGTCTGACATTGCTAACGAGGCATTCGTGTGCTCATCCAAATACTGGCCTCACTTACAGATTTCAGTGAAATTAGAGGCAAGCAGAGCCCAGCTTGTTTCCAAAGACACATTTTTAAAGGTGGCTGCAAACAGGCCAGAAGATCTGTAGAACTGACAATAACAGATGCAAGGAAAAAGAATGCTTTTGTGTTGGCACGTGTGTATTAATTGTTGCCTATTAATTGTCCTTTAATTGTTTTTAGATTTCACTGGGCAAGCACAGTCTTCCTTCCTTGATTGACAGATATTTGTCAGATAAATATTGTGGTGTTATTTGTATACAGTTATTGTGACACCTCTAATTGAGATGTTTGGCCAATAGTAACCAGAAAAAAACAACCATTTCCATATCTTTGCTAAAATAGGTGCTTAAGTGTAAATTTTTTAGTTTTTAAATGGTCTTTTTATACATCTGTAAGGCCCAGAGCAGCAGTCATTTTGGAGTCATTTCTGTTTACTTTACCTTATCCTCAAGTATGCTCTTCATTTAGCTTTGTGTTGGAACCAAGGGCTCTTGTGGTGAGAAATTGTTTAGGAGCGCAATCCTCAGATTTCCCTCATTTCTTCTTCTTCCTTTGTGGGATTTGCAGTGATGACCTCGGGGTTCAAATCCTCCCCCGCTTCTCGTGTTCTCTGTGCTTCTGCTGTCCATTTGTCCTCTATGGAGATAAACTGTTGTTTACACTTCAGGCCACATCGGAAGTCAACCATGGCAAGAGGGATCTGTCTGTCTGTTGGTGTCGACTGCATGTGTGCTTGCTGTCCTTAATTTGGTCCTCGCAAGACTAGATAATAAAAAAAATCCCTGGAAGTTAACAAGAAAGTACTTAATGGTTTGGCTAGTGTTGGGAAATGGCAGCTTTGTGTTGTCTGTTTGTGTACTTATACTCTCATGTGGACATCAGTTTGTGACCTCAGATGTTGTGTATAGACAGTATATGTGTGTTTATTTGCTGCGTTCTTCTTTCAAGCATATTTGCACACATTGATTGCATGCGTTGTGGCCCATTTTAGGTTGTGTGCATCTGTGTGTGCGCGTGTGGCAGGTGTTTTGCGTCACCACCCACCATCCATCAAGTCAAATGGGCGAATGACAGGAAGAACAAAAACAAATCCCTCGCTCGGGCAAGAATAAACGAGTGATGCCGACCAATGACAAGTGTTTATTGTGTGCGTGTGAAAGAGAGAGATGAAGGGATGTGTGCGTGTGTGTATTTTCGGCTGTACGTATATGATTGTGAGATTGTGTGGGTGAAATTGAAAGAGAGAAGGACAAAGCAAATGAGTGTTGAGAGACATGGAGAAAGGAGAATGGGATGGTTTTTTTGTTTTACCAGTTCAGTAGGCGGACACACACACATCCTGACCGATTCGACCACTCAATCCTTGTTAGACTCATGATATACTTACTTTTTTTTTAATGAAAGGAAATGTTCACATGCTTTGGGGCATTTAGAGCATTAGAGTTGGAGGGCCAAATCATCCGTGACACAAGATCCTCTCCCTTGAAAATGTTGATTTTTTTGATCGCATTAAAGACATTAGAGATTAGTCCTGATGATCAAAGTTGTAAGCAGTGCACTACAACATTTATCAGAGTGCTGCTATCAGAGAACTCCCCCACCTCCTTTTGTTGTTGTTTGTTCATAGTCAGCTGCTGACTTTATTTCACATCCTACCCCCATGCTTCAGGTGTTTAATTACATCTCGCAAACGTGTAGAGTTTATTTTTTCTGAGGATGCACACAGCAGTCACTCTGAGAGAGCGCAGGATGATAATTTCCTCTCAGGATGGATGAGACATGAGCCACTTTTCCCGATCTTATTTTTATGTGGCCTTAATTATCTTTGCCAAGGACGTTGTGTAATTGGCTCAGTTATTACTCAGAATTTATGGATGCATTTACATGATTTTTTTAATTTTTTAATTTTTTTTTATCAGGGCTTGGCCGAACTTAGAAGTGATTACCTTTTGGAATTTGTCCAGATCTGGATCCAGGGGCTGATGGAAGGGTTCACAATTGTGAGACAGAGCAGAATTACACATATTCACAAATACAAATACAATTTAAATTTTAAAAAGAGAGATAATTTTTTTTTTTGATTTTGCCAAGAAAACTTTACATGCAGTGGAGGGCATTCAACGTCCTATCAGAAAGTGTCATCACCCTACTGGTATCAAGCTAACATCATGCAAATTCTCAGGTACATAAGATTGAAGGTACAGGTAGATGGAACAGTGAAACTGTGTTGGTCAGCTTTGGTAACTTTTACTATCGAATGAACCACGGACAAATCTATATGGAGCTATTTGAATTTTGAATGTGGCACAGACCATTAAGAATAAGGTTGTTTATCAAAATGTCTCATATGTATTTTAATTAATTAATTAATTAAAGAAATATATATATTATAATGTTATATACTCACGGAGTGCATAACAAATGTATTAATCCACCATCAAAAATCCATAAAGTTTATGAGCTTATAATTTTATGTCAAGTTTATTTAAAAGTTATAGACTGCCCTGATTTGTTTCTGTAATGGTAAATCCACCACTGTGCCCAAGGTTTTTATTTCAAATGTTTTTAATGCTAAAATTTAATTTTAGTTGTTGGCCATGAATTTTCACACTTCCTGTTTTGCAGTAGTTAGTAGTATTTAATAGTAAAGTGCTTTATACTTTTTCGATGCCAGATTTCATTTACTGATTCCTGAACCTGGTTGAATGTTATGTTTGATTAATTTCTGACATCTTTCTCAAACTTAAGTACAAAAAACTGAATTCAGTTTGCTTTTTGCTTAATGAAAAACAGTGTGACCTTTAGTTTTTTGACTGGGTTGCTTATTTTCTCATGTTTTGTGAAACCGCTAATCTAGTTTCTGAATTCATGACAACACATTTAATATTTGGAAGGAATTTGGATTGCAGTTGTAATTCTGATTTGGTTTACAGTGGTCCCTCACTATAATGCGGTTCACCTTTCGCATCCTCGGTGTTTGGCAGATTTTTTTTCTGCAATTTTGCATGCTTTTTTTCTTTTCTTTTCTTTTTTTTACAGCACATTGTGTTCTGTGTCCTGATTGGCTGTAGACCATTGTCAATCAGTCCCGTGCCGTGTCTCCTGTACAGTACAGAATGCGTTCAGCTTGTCAAATTTACATAAATCTTTGATCGGTAGCAGCGTGACTCTGAAGTGCTGCACTGTATGTTTGTAAGTTTTCTCCCCAACAAACACAACAACGTATTGTCAACCGTACCTTTGGTTTCATTCCATAATACTGGACTTATTTTTCTACGAACGTTTGAACTTTGAGAGTGTTTAAACAACAGATAAAAGTGTGAAAATGTCAATGCTTGTCTGAGAAAAGTGTATAATGTGTGTAGTGAGGGGTTTACAGCCTTAAAACATCTATAGTGATTGTAAAAAAATAAAGCTGGCTACTTTATTTAGCCTATTACAGGTTATTTTTAGAACATAAACTCCTGTGATAAGCAGGGACCACTGTATTTTTTTATCTGTATAAAAAAGATATAAATAAATAGATGACTAGTCCTACTGCTATTGAAAAATCCCATTTGAGCATGCTTTGGTTTCATGCATGTGCCAGTGTTTGTGTAAAGTAAGGACTTTATAGACAGAAATTCAGTCTGTAAACTAATGTCTGCTGTCTAAAAGTGACAACTTAGCTTTTTAATAGCTTTTTAATGATGAGAAATGAGAGATGAGAAATGCTTATTTTATTTAAAATTACTGGCTGTGGTCGATCCATTAGTAATGTTTTTGCTGTTTTAGCCCACATTTAGAAACAAGCTAAAAGAGCGCACTTAACCCTACTTTGCAAAGTAGGGCTAAGTGTTAAGTTGGGTTTCCTACGTCCTGTCAGCACGTAAGATTTAGGAAGTTGCACAAGCTCTGCTCTTATTTTCATACTGCTCTATTTTCCTCAAGGTTGTATTTGAGAAATGTAGTGCTGCATGACTTGAAGGCATTTTATGACTTTTTGAAGGAAGACATTTTGTGGAAAGTAAGCTCATCCTGGAAAATTAAAAACACATTGAGCAAACTAGAGACAGTTTTTGAGAGTAATGAATTAATTAGGTCAGGGTTGTGGACTAGTGGATGAACAATGCCACCGAGGGTCCTCAGCAGTACAGAGAGTGTGTGTGTGTGTGTGTTTTTGCGTGACAGAGAGACGGGGCAGTGATGACCTCCTCCAGCTGTCTGTGGCTAATGAGAAGCTGTCAGCACCAAGAGGACAGGACACACACACGCTAATAGTTACACAAAGAAACACACCTTATATTTACGCACGCACTGTAAGGCAGTCGCATAAACACACGCGGTGACTCAGTCACAGGCCTGAAAACAGTCTGTGTGCCTCAGTTTCTTTATCCCATCCTGCATTTTAGAGAAGACAGAATAAGCCAGGTGTCAGGTGGTGCCAATTAGGCAGCAACCAATGGCTTGGCTTGACTCTTTTTTTTTCTTTTAAGTGATACAGCTGCCTCTTTCTGAACAGCTAACACTTTAATGTCCCTCCCATAATATTATCTGATTGGTTACATTCTGTAGATGGCCTATGAATACTGCTCTCTGTATTTATGAAAGACATAGCCACTGTAACATTCAGCACTGATGCACAAAGGCATGATTTTTTTTTAAGCCCACAAACGAATTCTTTTCAAAGTTGGTGTCTACAAATGAAGCAATTCAGTTGTCATGGATCGCTTTGTTGCAGATGGTTGATTGGTAACAGGAATTCCAGGCTCTGCTAACCTTTTAATGTATTCATATGTCAGTCAGTGGTATAATATAATTGTTGTGGCTGGCTAACAAATAACAAAAATAAATCAGAATTAAACTTAAATGTTTTGTAATTTTTTACCTGAGTCACCTTAAATACTAACTTGTGTCCAATGTCAGTGCTGCTGCTTTTGCCACTGTTAGTCTTTGTTAGCTGCTGCTAGCCTGTGGTAGCTGCTCTTTATCCAATCTTACTAAAACTTTTGTTGAAGTGTAAATAATATCATCAGACTTTGGCAATTAGTGGATGAATTCTCATATGTGTGAATTTAATCGAGTTGTTTATCGGGTGGAATGTTCCTTTTTTGTGGGGGGAATTGGAGAGGAAAGAGAGAAAAACAAGCTCTACTATAGGTGGTCTGAAAAAACAGACTCATTAGAAACTTATCAATCACAACTTATTAGATGATGAGCCTCAAGTTTTTGTCAGTCCTGCCCCTCCTTGTCACAGCTGTTTTTTGTTTGTTTTTTTCAACCATGATGGCAATCATGGAAATGTGCATCTCGAGGATTCAAGACGGGCCTTCAGAAACCAGTGGACATGCCCATCTTCCATATACAGTTTATGCGATAGAGTTTTTAAGATTTTTGTTTTTCTTATTTATTATATATATATATATATATATATATATATATATATATATATATATGAAAAAAAGATCCCAACTGCAATGACACATTTGGTCTCCAGTTGCTCTGCTGATATCTGTCCTATTAGGTTCTCTAATTATGGTCAAAAAAACAACAACAAATAAATAAGTGTCCGTCTTGTCTCGCTGGTCATACTGGCAGTGGTGTATGTGAAGCCTCCAGAGCTCCACCTACTGTAGGGCCTACGCCAAACAGCTCTCTGACCTTGACACACACCGTGAGATACTGCAGGTGGGTACAGCACAGCTAACACCACAATTTTACAATATTTTTTGACATGTCTGCTGTTTTCGGGTCTTAGACTTTTCGTTCCTATCTTAGCCGGTAATACCCCATGTGATCCTTCGCTTTTAGTTCAGTAATATATTTTTAAAAATTAGGAATCCTCACACAGTTTTTGATTTACATCATTTTATTTACATTTTCAGATCCGTGTGTGTGTGTGTGTGTGTGTGTGTGTGTCTGCTTGTATCAAATATCTAGTACATAGTTTCCACACACACACACACTGAGTTACCGTTTTGTTTCCTCTTTCATCTGCTAAACCTCATGTAGAAATTAACCACAGTTACACACACACACACACACACACATACACACAGAGGCAGGTTGGACCCCAGGGTTCAGTTTGGGAGGAAACTCCCTTTCTAATTTTCCTCATAAAGGCCCTAATGAAGACTAATGATGGAGCAAGGTGTGTGTGTTTGTGTGTGTGTTTGTGTGTGTCTTAACAGCCTGGCTGCTCTGTCTGGGAATGTCTCTGTTCGCTCTCTTTTCCTTCCATCTCTCCATCATTTGAGTCGCCCTTTATTTCCCTTTGATGTATTTTCTTCTTCCTTTTACATTTTTCAGGTGGGCTGGAACATATAATTCAGGACTGATTAACCCGAACATTATTGTTAGTACTGGATTTGACTTATTGTTTTCTGTATACAGACACATACAGCACTGTGCAAAAGGCCCGAGGCTCCTTTCAGCTTTTTCACTCCCTTTCAGTCCAAGTTCTTGTAAGTGATCATTTTAAGAGGGATGTGTTTTTGTTTGTTAAAGCAGACTTTCAAGCTTTCATTCAAGATTAAAAAAGTCACCTAACTCACAGGCAAAGAACTGATTTTATATTGTATCTTTAGGCAAAAAAACAGATAATTTGTTCCCATTTCTGTATTTGAATCTATGAAAAAGGTCAAAAATAACACAGTTTGACAGACATAAAATAGTATTTTTGCACCAACAAAGTGATTCCCAAAGAACTGTTAACTGGAAACTTACAGAAGAGAAAGAGGAAGTGACAGGCCTAAAAGAAAAATATCTATAGCATATACATGGTATCTAAACATCATGTCTGTAAGACAGAGAGAAAGAAATCCAGCAAAGAGCTGACACACGACCTGAGAGATGCATCAGGACCTTCAGTGGATCCATCTACTGACCACTGAAGCCTCATCAGAAATGCTCTCAGTGGAAGGGACAAAAGGCTGAGGTCTGATTGCACAAGAGCTGGCCTAAAGATCAGTGACAACAGGTCTGGTAGAGTTATTAATACAAATTTGGAATTCTTGGTTGAAATCATCATGAATATGTCCAGAGGAGGTCAGGAGAGGTGCAAGCGTGAGTGTCTACAGCCATGAGTGAAACACGGTGGAGGCTGTGTCATGGTTTGTGCTGCATTTCAGTCAATGCTGTTGGAGATCTTATCAAATCTGATGGAAACACGCCGTCTGTCGTGGTCTTCCTGTGTCTGCCATGCTCCTCTATCTGCGTCTGTGACCCCGCCCTTTTGTATTTCAGACTCGGCGTACTTTCGTGCTTCTGTCTTTCTTGCTAATGCACCTGAAAACTGTTTGCACTAATTTTGTGACTGTTTTATTTTTTCTGTAAGACTGGGCTGCATATGTACAGAATAATTATGTAACTTTTTTTTTTGTATGAAACTCTGCTGTAGCTTTTATGCAACGTGATGAAATTTATTTCAGATATGTTAGAATAGTTGCAAAAATGTTCCTGTAGACTTGGTTTCAGTTAAAAATGCTTGATTGTGTTTAGTGTGTGTATTTACAGTTTAGCCATGATGTGGTTTTTTTTAAATGCACCACACAGTTTGCACTTTGACAGCATTTCTGCCAGCTGGAGCTATACTAGCCTGTTTGGAATAAAACAGAAGACTTGAGTCATTAGACTGAGCATCAGTGATGTTTTCAGGTTGATTTCTCCTTCAGAAAAATCAATAATTAACCTTTTTATGATGGGCCACTATCTTTTTCTTACCCATAATCCACCACTCTCTCTCCATCGTCTTGTTTTCCATCATCTTTTCACCTCCCTACACTCTCCGTCCATCATTTCATCTGCCTTTCTTTTACTGCTTCCTCCCCTCATTCTCTCAATCTTCCTTAATTTTCTCCCACGTCAACTCCCAGGTTCTTCAGTCTCTGTTTCCCCCGGCTGTCACCTTTTCATCCTTCCTTGTTGACTCCTTCGCTTTCCATCCATCCTTCTTCATCTCTGGCTGTTTTTCCTCACCGTCCATCGCTCTGTGTTTCTGCCTCCATTAGGAGGAAATGGAAAAAGTGACATCAGCTATTTGGTAAACGGAGAGAGATGGAGGGTGAGAGAAAGAGACAGAAGATGAAACAAAGGACAGAAGGGGCAGAAAAATGGAAAGCAAAGGTCAGAAGAGTGACAGTGGGAATGATTGTAAAAGAGAAAAGGAAAACAGAGAAGGAAAGAAAACAGAGGCAGGAATGAGAGGAGAATAAGAGACAAGCACAGGAAGAGAGCGAGAGAGATCCATTAAAGAGAGAGTGAGTGAGAGAGGGGAAAGCTTCACCTCATTAACCCCGTAATGCAGAGTAAATATACAGTCTAAATGGAACATAGACGACGTGTGTGTGTTTACTGTCAGCCCTCTGCGCTTGTGTGTGTGTGTGTATGGCCACAAAATACATTACCAGAATACCAAAGTGCCAATCCTTATTTGTATTATGTGGTTATCTGTGTGTGAGTATGTGAATATCTTCTGAAATACCAGAGTGTTTGTGTGAAAATGCCTCCTTATCCCGGATAGTTGTTCTTCTGTCCTCTGGAATCAGATGTCACCCAGGAGCTTTATCCTTGCATGTTTATGGCAAACAACTTAATCATTATTAATCACAGATTTACTGAACTGTTTGAAGAGTTTCATCTTACACAAATTTCTTTGTTTTATATTTAAAGTTCAAATTTCATATTAATAGAAGAGGTGGAAGGAGTAGTAGTAGGAGGAGGAGTAATGGTCCTCACAGGAAGTGATTTCTTTGTCATTTATCCCTTTGTTGGTCCCTAGTGGACATTCCGGTTTCCAGTTGCCTAAGTGCCAATCTATATTTACCACCCTGTAACATGTCAATCAATGTTATCCTTCACTGTCATTGGTATTCATGTCAGTCGTTCACTTAAAAGTTGATAAAAGGTTAACTCAAAACCTGCCCACCTCGCGTTGCCCGTGGTTATTATGTCTGTCATCGCTCTTAGAATGTCTTTGACGTTCTATGGTCTCTGCTCGTCTGGCTTCAAATCTGTGTGGATGCCCAGAACAGTGGGTGTTTTAGATGGTAAAGAGAAGGCCACAAGGCAAAGAGTCATAGCATAACTAACCAACACCTCAGTCGTGTGACCCCAGAAGCAGATCGGATGAGAGACGCTCAGACATCTGAAGACCAAAGCCAGCCTGTTCTCATGGCAAAACATGAAATGCTAATGAAACAGTAACCTATTTGCTCGTGAGCAAAACTCTTCCTGTTAGTCCTGACAATCTGCAGCACATAGTATGGTCTGGAGGCTTTTAAGAGGCAAAGCAGCACCATAGCAATAACAATAACCATGCTTGGTTTGTGGAAACTCTTGTATTTTCACCACTGACAAACAAACAAATGGTTCACACCTGCATTCTTTTTAATGGTGAGCAGGGGGTGATGGCTGTGGATGCATAAAGACTTCTTGTCCTGTAGAAGTCTATGGAAAAAAATAGCCCACTGCCCTACAGCTATAAACACAGAATCTCCATAAAAAATTAAGTCCATTTTTAAAATTTTGATTATCTTAAATTTGAGGAGGACTATTCAGGGTGTGCTCGCTGGCTGAGGACTTGTAATTAACAAGATGTAAATTACAACTTGTTAATTACACGTTAATTAACTTGTTAGTGAAACTTCATGTCCTATGTCTGACTTTAATACCATCTGTGATGATTTTTTTCCAAAATCTAACAAAGTATCATCATCAGTGGTGTGAAATCATCAGTGACACAAACAAACGGAAAGATTCAAGACAGACCCAAACAGGCAACCTTCAAAGATTTCTTCATTTTCAAATGGGCTAAAGCTGACGTAAACAGTGAGTGAGTGTAAAAATACTCCTCTGAAAAGGCCGGGTGTGCTTGATTTATAACAAGATAAAATGTTGTGGTGAAAATGAATACAAAAAGCAAAAAGTTGGATCATAATGATCAAATCTGTAATCAAGAATTGTATCTGTCGTTGGGCATTTCTGGCTCAACTCTTTCTCTCTCCTTGTCTTCAGACATTCACTTTTAATTATAAAACAAAGCTTAGAAAGTTTCTCAACTTAATTTTGGTGAGTAAAATGGTATTATATCAGTCTGTTACACTGTTCAACTACTGGAACTTCTTCTTGTCTAAAAAAAACTAACCTTGCTAAAAAACTGCGACTGAAGCTTCAAAGAAAACATTGTGTGAGGTGTGTAGCTATCTACATGATTTATCCACACTCTAGGACAGAGTTCATTTTCTCAAGGGCCTACATTAGAAACATGGTGCGGCCCTCCACAATAGTCCCATGTGGACTGTTGTGGAGGGCCGCACAAACAACATAAGGAGATCAAATTAATATTAAGTAGAATTTAGTTGAGCTTACTAGTGCGGCCCAGTTTCTCATGTGCGCCCTCATGGGAAAATTAATTACTCACCTCTGTCCTGGAGTGCATAATAATGACCTACACAGCCGTTGTGACCTCACCCACTATTTTCTCCATGGGTGCCTAGGATGAAATCGTAATTGTTTTCATCTGAATTTAACTCCTAGTAATCAGACATGCTTGACGCAATGCCTTGCTGTTCGTTCATTACATCCAATTTAAAAATACTCAAGCCACCAGAAATACACTGAGCACAATTGCTTTGCGTAGTTTTTTCCCCCATGTCTGTAAAAAACATAGTGATAGAGCATTAAATTCTGTAAACACAAGGATAACTCGATACAAGAAAGTGTGGTGTCACAGTTCGTAGGACTTTACGGTTCAAAACTCTGCAGAGTGTTTAAATCGTATTAGCTTATGATGCCGTTCACATAAAGTCAGCAACGTACATGAACTCATGATGTAAAACACCAGGAGACAGCAGTCATTATAATACTGTATATTTGCAGTCAGCTCAAACCCAGAGAACAGTGACAGACTGAGAGATCATCAGGAGAAAAACATAATAAAACAAAAATCAAGAAAACGCTGAATGTCATTTCTATCTACACTTAATATCCCTTTAAGCCCACCCACCCTGGCCCAGCCCTCCCTCGTTCCTCCCGTACACTTTTCAAATAGTAATTCAACAAATAAACAAAACACGCAGTGGAATAAACAAAACTTCAACACAGTCTGCACTCTTAGTAGGTCAGAAAATCAGGAAGTGAACGCTTTCTGGTGTTTGATGTTGCAGGAGAGCGTCTTCACCTGCGGTACGTTTGATCACTGAAAAGTTCTCAAATCCAACAGAAAAGGAGCAAAACTGAATGAGTTATAGAAAGTTCATAAACCTTTTTTTTTCAGGGCAGTTAAAAATAATAATAATAACAACAACAATAATAATAAAATAAACTCCCCATCTTTAGTTTGACAAACAACAGAAACTGTACTAACACTTCCTGGTAACAGGAACGGGCATCAAAATGTGAAAAGGTCAAATGTAGAGGAAGAGAATTCGACATACTTTTAGGATAGTATGTGTCTAAAAATCACTCCATTGCAATAAAAAAACAGTTTTTGTTTTTTTGCATTTTTTTTTTTTTTGCATTTTTTTTTTTTTTTAACTCTTGCATTGTTTCATAAACTGATTCCATAGGTTGTTTTAAGGGTGATAGAAAATACTTCATACATCGAAAAGCTGCATCCAACATTTTCAGAGTAATGTCTCCTTTACAGAGAGAGGGAGAGAGAAGACGTCGAAGAGGTAGACGGGAAAAAAACAAGTATGAAAGAGAGGAATTGGGCAGTGGGAATATACAGAAGGATGGGAGGGGTTTAATAAAAAGGATTTAAAAAAAATAAGAGGTAGAAATGAAATGAAGAGGTGGTGGGGAGTTCATAAGAGGGGGAAGAAAAGGGAGAGTTCAAGTTAAGGAGTGTATGGAGGTTAAAATAAGCCAAACAACAACACAAAAGTTTTCCCATGCATTCTTTTCAGTCCCTGTACGGAAAATAAAAATTAATGAAACACAAGACAGAAATAGCCTCCCAAGTTGTTTTCCTCTTTTCATCTTCAGTTTGTTCCTTCCTGATATTTTATACATGCCTCCCTTTTATTCATTTATTTATTTATTTGTGTGTTTTTTGTTTCTCTTGTCCAGCGACACACTTAGAGAGTGAGAGTTGAAACTTTTTAGCTCCTGCAAATCATCAACAGCCTTGGAATTTTTTCTTTTAACTGATTTTTCTAAATTATGTCCAACCATGTTGATTCTCATCTGTCCGAATTTGAGAGTATGTTGACGTCATCCAGCCCAGTCACATCTTGCTGCCTCTTTTTTTTTTTTTTTTTTTTTCAAATCCTTGGGAATGACTTTCAGTTTTCAGTTTCGGAAACAAATGAGGAACAAGTTCTGCTGCAAGGACAGATAAAGAGGAATGAATGGAGTGAAGTTTGTCTAAAAAGAAGAAGAAGGAGAAAGAGAAGGTAGAGAGACAGGCCCCAAAGTACGTCCAGATAGGGAGTTTGTCTCTTAGTAGTCCCATTTTTATCATAGCAACGTCAAAAAAAGGTCGCTCTGCAGCAAAGATAGAGTCCCGCCTGGGGAGGTCATATCTGTGGTGATCCAGGCTGCCGTGGAAGTGGGCTGGTGGAGTTCTTCTGTGCAGGGCCGGGATTCTGGAGGCGGAGTCTCCCTCTAGAACATCATGGGAGTCTTCAGAAACGGCCGCGATTCTAGGCAAAAACATAAACGTGTCATTTAAAAAAGAAAAAGAAAAAAAAGGTAGCACATGCAGCTAGCATAGCACTCAAAGATTCCTGAATCAACAATTATTAGAATTCATGGGTGCAATGGACTGGCGACCTGCCCAGGGTGTAACCCATGTGTCGTCCTTTGACTGCTGGGAAAGTCTCCAGGCCTGCCACAACCAAAATGTTTGGGAAAATGCTAGAACAGCAAATATCTTGGTAAAAGTATAAAACTGAGTGTGTGTGTGTGTGTGTTGGGGGGGGGGGGGGGGGGGGGGGGGATCCTTTGGCACAAAGTCAGAAAACTCTCAGCTTCCATCATATTTGACTAGTGATTCCAGCAATCCCTATATCCCAGTGATAATAAATTTAGATACTACCTTAAAATAACTGAAGAACTTGTTTCTTTGGTAAAACATTGATAAAGTTATGGAAGTGATTGTATCAAACTAGGCAACTATTTTATTTTTTTTAATTATTTTCATTATCTATTTGTATCTTGTAACCCAGCCACAAGCCAGTGATGGTGCTGATCCCAAACCCAGATAAAAGGGGAAGGCTGCATCACAAAGGGGATCTGGCATAAAACGTATGCAAAACCAAACATGCAGATCATAAAGAAGAAGATCTATGTGCATCTTGTGTCTGTCTCCTTAGTAATGTTTCAGTCCTAGGTCAGCAGACTGCAAAAAGCCCAGGTTATACATTTAGATGGTAGAACAATAATTTGTTTGCCAGACCTTTAAAATGACATTAATGGAATAATTTAATGAGGAAAAAAACAGCTTCACACACAACTGGCAAAATATTAACCCCTTAACATCTACCAGGCTAAACACTTAGGGATAACGTTGGAGATAAGTTGCTCTTTAAGGTCAAAGTTATTTTCCAAAACTTGTTTTGGAAAATAACGAGTTCTTCTTCTTGACTAGAGTTCTTCTGCGATGAAATTTCCATTTAAGTCTGCCAAATGGGGGAAAAAAATCCTTATAAAGGGGTAGATGTGAAGCTAAGGCCGCTGTTACACAGGCCTAGGGACCAGTCTGTGACCTCCTGGAAACCACCAGTCATTGGGGGGAAATGTGTATCCCCTGACACCAACCACCCACGTGAATGAAAGTTTCGATTTTTTTTGTTCACCAGTTGCTGAAGTCTGTGAGGATTCTTGGCTGTTATGGCATCACTTAGGGGTCTGTGTGACTTGGACGTAACCCATTTCCTAACTCTAAATGCATTGCTACAGAGCAGATGAATGCTAAAAGGTTAGCCAGTTTTAAATTGTAATGATGTTTTTTTACCTTCTTAATGCAATACCTTGAGCTAGTTTGTCTGACCGCCAAATGTGCCAATGGAGTGATTTTACATACTGCAAATCCGCCCGTCCAGCTACTGCAAAACTGCTCAAGGAGCTGAACATTCTTTACTGAGCAACAGGTAAGCTGTACAGTGTGTATATGATGCACTATGATCATGGTTCAAACATGGTTCTAGTAGATGCACCCATGGTATCAGCTTAAAAATCTTTCTCGAGTCATCATTTTCACAAGATTTTGAGAAAACTTGAGCTTGACTTGAACTCAAGGTCAATGAGGTTTGAACTCTTCTGTGATTTTCAGTAGATGCATCTATGCTATTAATTTGAAAATCCTCATTCTTGAGTTAGTGTGTTCACAATCTTGGTGATGCCAGCAGGGTGATGACAATAACAAAGACTGAACACTATAATTAACTAAAGGGAGGAGAGGCTAAGAACTGCTGACAATAAAGCTGGGAATCAACCTCAGTATGTAAATCATCAGCAGGTAAAAATGGGGAGCTGGTATGGCCAAAAACTTGTTTTTGTTGTTTTTATTTCCAGATTGAGAAATTGGCTAATATTAAGCTTGGGAACGACTGCACTAACCTAAAACAGAAATCCAGAAGGTGGTGACACATTATCCCTGCTTCTTTCCTTCCTCCGCTGTCATATTTATACTCCCTGAAGGCTAACTCAGTAAACATTTTCCTCCAAAAATTGGCCATATGAATTAAAATTTCCACTTGTAGCAACTAAAATTGAGCTAAAGTGTCTTTAAGCGCATTAAAAATGCAGAGTTTAAAGTCTAATGAGACGTTTGCACAGGAACTTCACCCTTTCTTTATGATCATTAAAGCAGGAAGTATTTTTTCTTCACTTGTTCTCCCTTTATGCCGTTTACGACAGAAATCTCGTCTCTCCAATTTTGCCAGGGTCGACTGACTCTCCCTCCTCTCTTTTTTCTCTCCCTCTCATTTCACCTCCGTCGTTCTCCTTCCGCTCCCCGTAGTGCTGTTGCTGCACCCACCCACACAGGAGCACGTGCGCACACTAAAACCCCGAACACACGCATGCATACAACAGGAACACACACACGTGTGCAAACCTTCCTCTCCCTGCGGTGTCATTGTTTTCTGCGAACGTTGCAAAGTGTTTACATTTCTGCATAACAGCAACCATAAACCTGCCCTCCCTCCTCTTTCCACCCTGCACTTCTCTTTCTCCTGCCCTCTACTACCTTACTACTTTTTTTAAGCTCTTAGTCATCTTCCTGCCCTCTCGTTTTGTCCTCTGCTCATGATTCTTTGTTATTTGGATATGAAACAGACCCATGGTCTCTGTGTTGGACTTAAAAAAAAGAAACTTTCTTAAATTTTCTCTTTCATCTCGCGCTCGCCCCTCGTTTCCTCCTTCATATTCCCTGCCTTCCCTCCTTTTCATCCCTCTCATCTCCTGCCCTTCCCTATTTTTATCACTCCACAATCCACTCAAACCCCCTCCTCTCCTCCTCTTTCATCCCTCTATTCTACATGCATCCCCTCCTCCTCCTCACCTCCCCTCTGCTCCCTCCTGTCCTCTATCTGTTACTCTCATATTATTTTTATCCCGCCCCATTCTTCTCTCTGTCCTCTCCTGTCCTTCTTTTTCTCCTTTAGGCAGCAGGTTTGGCCCGGTGCTTAAAAATTGTCCTGCAACTTAAAGAGTGGAGAGCCGCGCTGATCCCCTCCGACAGTGCTGTCCTTAAAACTCGAACCTGTAACTTCTTCCAGTTAAAATATCAAAAACTTTCACATCAGCTTGCTTTTCTACAGGGAGTGCAGAATTATTAGGCAAGTTGTATTTTTGAGGGATAATTTGATTATTGAACAACAACCATGTTCTCAATGAACCCAAAAAACTCATTAATATCAAAGCTGAATGTTTTTGGAAGTAGTTTTTAGTTTGTTTTTAGTTTTAGCTGTTTTAGGGGGATATCTGTGTGTGCAGGTGACTATTACTGTGCATAATTATTAGGCAACTTAACAACAAACAAATATATACCCATTTCAATTATTTATTCTTACCAGTGAAACCAATATAACATCTCCACATTCACAAATATACATTTCTGACATTCAAAAACAAAACAAAAACAAATCAGCGACCAATATAGCCACCTTTCTTTGCAAGGACACTCAAAAGCCTGCCATCCATGGATTCTGCCAGTGTTTTGATCTGTTCACCATCAACATTGCGTGCAGCAGCAACCACAGCCTCCCAGACACTGTTCAGAGAGGTGTACTGTTTTCCCAAATCTCACATTTGATGATGGACCACAGGTTCTCAATGGGGTTCAGATCAGGTGAACAAGGAGGCCATGTCATTAGTTTTTCTTCTTTTATACCCTTTCTTGCCAGCCACGCTGTGGAGTACTTGGACGCGTGTGATGGAGCATTGTCCTGCATGAAAATCATGTTTTTCTTGAAGGATGCAGACTTCTTCCTGTACAACTGCTTGAAGAAGGTGTCTTCCAGAAACTGGCAGTAGGACTGGGAGTTGAGCTTGACTCCATCCTCAACCCGAAAAGGCCCCACAAGCTCATCTTTGATGATACCAGCCCAAACCAGTACTCCACCTCCACCTTGCTGGCGTCTGAGTCGGACTGGAGCTCTCTGCCCTTTACCAATCCAGCCACGGGCCCATCCATCTGGCCCATCAAGACTCACTCTCATTTCATCAGTCCATAAAACCTTAGAAAAACCAGTCTTGAGATATTTCTTGGCCCAGTCTTGACGTTTCAGCTTGTGTGTCTTGTTCAGTGGTGGTCGTCTTTCAGCCTTTCTTACCTTGGCCATGTCTCTGAGTATTGCACACCTTGTGCTTTTGGGCACTCCAGTGATGTTGCAGCTCTGAAATATGGCCAAACTGGTGGCAAGTGGCATCTTGGCAGCTGCACGCTTGACTTTTCTCAGTTCATGGGCAGTAATTTGGCGCCTTGGTTTTTCCACACGCTTCTTGCGACCCTGTTGACTATTTTGAATGAAACGCTTGATTGTTCGATGATCACGCTTCAGAAGCTTTGCAATTTTGAGACTGCTGCATCCCTCTGCAAGATATCTCACTATTTTTGACTTTTCTGAGCATGTCAAGTCCTTCTTTTGACCCATTTTGCCAAAGGAAAGGACGTTGCCTAATAATTATGCACACCTGATATAGGGTGTTGATGTCATTAGACCACACCCCTTCTCATTACAGAGATGCACATCACCTAATATGCTTAATTGGTAGTAGGCTTTCGAGCCTATACAGCTTGGAGTAAGACAACATGCATGAAGAGGATGATGTGGACAAAATACTCATTTGCCTAATAATTCTGCACTCCCTGTATGGCTGCGCTCATTTTTCCACTGTCCACTGGAACTAATCTGTTTTATTTTTGACCTGTTATTTATTCTTTGTTTGGTGGAAATTTTGAAAATGTCAATTCCAGGCTCCCACAGTTCCAGGAAATCTGTATTAATGTCTTTTTTTGTGCATCTTGCGGTCCAAAAGACATAGAACAGACAAAGCAGCAGAGCCTCACGTTTGAGCAGCTGCACCCAGAGCGTAATTTGAGATTTTGCCTGAATATTGAACTTATGTGTAAAGATTCTGCATAAGGAAGTGCAAAATTATTGGCCCCGCAGCCGAATTCATCCCAAACGAGCCCGGATTCGCCTGCATTTGTGGCCCACAAGGGCAAAAGCAGGCATTTGTTTTTTATGTACGGTATCATTGAAGTAAAGGTCTTTTTTGAAAGTATAACAGTGTTTGGTAAATTTGATGTCCATCCATTCATACTGTACATCCATCCAGTTTCTGACACTTATCTGGGTCTGGGTCCAGAACAAGCCCAGACCACACTCACCCAAGCCACCTTCTCCTGCTCATGTGGGGAAACACACGAGCATCTCTGCACCAGCTGAGAAACAGGTCTACCCCGGGGCCTCCTCCCAGTAGGACATTCCTGAAACACTACTTTATGTTTTGGTCACACACACACACACCCAACTGACAACTACCCTAAAATGTGTATTCTTGGAGGTTGCTGGTAGTCACTATATGAAATTGGTTGCAAAGAAGTAAACTGTGTTGCACAACCTCTTTGTGATTGCCTTTGGCTTCAAACTAAAAGTTGTGCGTTATTCGATGCAACAGTCTCCATTCTATTACCCATTTTTCCCAGTTTTGCAGACGTGATCTATCGAAGCGACAATCTGATTCCAACCAAAGCAATCTTAAGGAGACTTTTGGTAAGCACTCCCTTGGTGACCGATTTTATCTATCAACACTCAGCAAATGCCAACATCCTCAGAGGTTGTCAGGGGGTTGCCAACCAGTCTCTAGGCCTGCGTGACTGAGACCTTAGGTAGCACTTTACTCACTGTTCATTTGTTTAGATTACAGACCACTTAAGAATGTAAATAATGTAAGAGTATATACATTCACAATAGCAAATGTAAGTTCAAAGTAATACGTGATGTATTACTGTTTGACTGAACTGTGTGTGTCTAGGAAGAGCACAAGAGGCCCACAGTCAGGAAAATCAGTCCATGTTCCAGGGATATTTGTGGGTCAAATTATACTACATTGTGGACATGGAGTTGGAGACCCAACGGCCAGGCACTACGACTACTTTGAAGTCCACGGCACAGGTCTCAGTTTGCGGAGTCACGAAAAAACAGTTAGGACGTCCGCACAGACCCTCAAGCTCATTGTCTGATGATCAAATTTACATTTAGTTATTATTAATAAAATTAACGCAGCTTAAGTCTTTCCCCCATAAAGTATAAAATGTGTATTTAATGCCACATGATGATCCTCCCTGTACCCTTAATGACAAGTTGCGACACCTTGCTATATTTAAATAAAGGCCTACATTGTGTGTCCCTGAGCATAAATCTATAGATGCAGTTTTTGGTCCATAATTCATAAAGACATATGTATGGATTAAATTTAACCTTTAATTTAAATGGACTCTCTTCCTCACAGTCTTGGTACTTTTCTTTTGGTGGAAGGCCAGAAATTCTTCAAGTAAAGAATCCTCCAAAGTGCAGTCAACACAGCTGTAGCATGTGGATGAGCATCCACAGAAGAAAGCAAACCGCCAAACTTTTATTGATATTCTGATAATATGCAAACATTTTAAAACATCAATATTACAGTATGTTGTTGCAACACTGTGTGTATGTATTTTGAGTTTTAGACTGTTGGGTGGAACCAAATGAAACCTTAGGCCAACACAACATGCTGGGCAAAAATGCTTTCCAATATTTTCCTCGAGGAAAGAAAAAACAAATAATCAACAAAAATACATCTGTAATAAAAGTAATTGTTACTTGAAGCCCTTAATGAATTGTCTAGTACTTAATCATTCTTACAAAATAGCACCAAATGTGTCCATCGCATTTTTCCCAAAGCTCAAATCAACAAATCACTTGTTTTGTTCACGAAACGCCCAAATATTCAGTTCAGTGTCAAAGAAGACAAAAGAAAACCAGGAAGCTGTGAATTACTGGCTGTTTCTGCTCCAAACATTCATTTACAGACTAAGAATAACTCGCTTTTTAGCACTCGTTTTTCCTTTTTCTTCTCTGATGTTTTATTACTGATTTCTTTTCTTCAAATTATTATCTGCTAAAATAAAATAAATAACAAAACATGAAGTCGCTGAGTCTTTGTGAGTCTGAGTCTTGCCTTTTTGTAACTGCTTCGGTACACTTCCCTCTCACCTATATCTGTCACTATAAAATACGCCTCCAGCCCACGTGCACGTGTGTGTGTGTGTTTGCTGTCGTAGTTAAAAATGACGCTGACCTGCCTTGTTAAAAGTCTATCAGCAGGGTGGAGAAAATGTCACCAGGTCTCGGAACAAGGTCACATTTTTCAACTCCGTCCCAAGGAACCTGCTTAGTCTTCCACCTTCTCCACTCCTCCTCCTCCTCCTGCTGCCCTCCTTTCCCACCTCTTCCTCTACTGCACCCCACTTTTCCTCCCTGGTTTGTTCATCTTTTTTAATCCTCACTGTTTCATTTCTTCTCTAACCCTTCCTCTGCTCCCCCTTCACGTGTCTGGGACTCCATATAAAAACGATGTCCATATACGCACGGACACCCTCTCATCCTGCTCTTTCCACCTAACATCTGGTATCCTTTGATTTTTCCCTCTTCTTTTTCCATACATTTACTCTTATCCTGTCTTCCTTTGCTTTCTTCCCCTCGCTCCATCAACCTTTTCTCCCTGCTTCATTTTACTGCCTTTAACTCATCATCCTCTTCCTTTTCTTCTTACCTTTCCCTATCCTTTCTTTTCATTCATTCTGACATCATTTTCCTCTTCTCTTTCTCCATCTCAGTCAAACCTTTCTCCTTTTTCTCCATCCTCCATCTTATTTGTCCCTTCTCTTGTTTGTTTTCACTCCACACCCCTTTTCCCTATCAAATCCTTCCCTTTTTGCATCTCTCTTTTTCCCAAATCTCCCTTTCTCTCCCATTTCTCTTCCTACTTTTGACCATGTTTCTTTTCTATATTCCTTCAGTTTTCCCCTTTCCCCATCTCAATCATTTAACTTCCTCCTTCAGAGCCTCCCACCCCACAACCTCTAAATCTTCTCCACTTTCTTCGCCCTCTCCCCCTTTCTAACTTCCTTTTCTCTGTCTTAATTTCCCTCAATTGTTTTTTTTTTTTTTTACATGGCCAATTAGCCTGGTCAGCTTTTAACAACCAAATGAAACGGATCTCACTTCCTTTCTTTTTAACCCTCTCTCGCTTTCCCTCCCTTGCTTATCGTTTTTCCCTCCCTTCGTTCTCTCTCTTTTTGATTGTAATGCGATGTCTTTCTTTGTATTCAGCACTTTTCTTCCTCACTCGTTAATTAAGAGTGTGGAAGGTGAGAGAGGCAGGGGAGAGGTGTGTGTGTGTTTGTGTGTAAGTAAACCACCATAGGTGCAAAATGCTTTTATGGCAGGAGGGATGAGTGTGTATTTGTCTATGTGTGTGTGTGCAAAGGGGTCCTACTGGGCCAATCAACATTAATGAAATCAGGTGGGTCTGTGTGTGTGTGTGTGTGTGTGTGTGTGTGTGTTTGTCGGAGTGCTTGGCTTGCAGAAGAGAGGGGATCTAAAAGGGGTCTAAAGAGGAGTGAGAGCTAATTAGAGTTCCCTGTCTCACAAGAGTGTGGATCAAACACACACAGAAATGCACAACTACAGGTACAGAGCACACACACACACACACACACGGTGTGCGCCTGTAGATATTCATTTATACACACGCAGAGTTTCAAGTGAAGGTTTTCAATGTCAGGGAGGACTGAGCACAGCTGGTGGAAAGAGGACAACACATGCATACTAACACAGACGCACACACCGGCGCTGTACTTGTGAGGACCCTCATTGGCATAATGCACTTCCAAACCAATAACTAGGACTTGGACCTTTCCTCCACTTCAGCTCAACTTTTCAACCTCCTCCACCTGAAAACAGTCAGACTCCAGCGCCGCTTCCTTCAGGTTATGTTCATCTGTGGCCGAAGGTTAAAGTGGGCCGGACCCATCCGCAGAGGTGCACCTTTGATTAATAAGTAAATAAGTCTGTTTGGCAGTTTCATAAATAATAAAGTAAAGCAAGTTCATTTTTCATGTGCTACAGCCTGCCGTTCTTTCCACCCGAGGCCACGGAGATGCTCAACAAATCAGAAACTAATGTCACCCCACAGTCCCACCCCGCAACCAACACACGTCCTTTTAACAGTCGGCACTCGTTTTATCCATTTTCATCTGTGTGTGCCAAAGATATCACCGATTTACTATCGCCTCTTTAATCCCAACAGTAGCCATGCTCTTATTTTGAAAGAGCCTAGACTTAACAACCTAGCTCCAGGCCTTCCTGTCTTGTGTTTTTCCTTAAGGTCATCTGATCAGGTCGCCGTTATAGTCTCTCATCCTGGACCACAGCTGGAGATGGTGGTGGTACTTATTCTGCTTTGCAGCTTTAGTGAGCGACACTCAGGAGCACCATCAGTCCAAGAAGGTGGACTTTGTGGAGGTGGTGGTACTATGTATTTTTCTTTAAATTTTGGGTGTGGCTGCTCGCATGTCTTACCGCCACCACCTCAGCGTCAACGGCTGTTACACACCAAGCGCATTGTGAAAAAAACAAGAATATTAAATTCTGAACTTTTCGGATCCGAAGTTGTTCAAAAGTGTTAGTTTTTGTTAAAAATTCATCATCAAAAATGCACACAAATAAAAAAATGAAATCAACATCAAGCATTAATGAGATGGTCCTGATGGTTCTAGACAAGAAAATTAAGAAATTGAGATTCTGGGTTCATCCAGTTCCCAGGAGAAGGCAGCAGCAGGGAGAATCTGATGGCTTGATCCAGCAGTTGAAGCTTTCGTACATATTTCAGGATGTCAGTGGAGCACTTTGAGCTCAGAGTTGGGATCACATTTCAGGAGGCAGAGAGCGATTTGAGCGGTATAATCAGTACTGTTGCATGTTTTGAGCTACGAGCACAACTGTTGCCTAATGCAGTGGTCTGATTGGCCATATCTGTTTATTCTGAATTTGTCCGGTGACATCACGTGGTTCGTGTGATTAACAGGTGAGTCTAAAACATTTTTAGCTTGCCTAATTGTTATGCGCCTGATGTGCAGAGGCCTTAATTCAATGGGAAAAAAATCTAATCTACTCAACAAACATCACCAAACAAATGTGTGTCCATCTGTTCTGCTACACAGCGGCACTGTAGCTGTATTTACAGAGAGTTTACAACATTACTGGATGTAAACTTTACTTTTAAAGATGGAGAGAGCTGCCAGAAGGACAGGGCAGCAGAGGATGTCCTGGTGCTTTTAAGGATAAAGTCTGCTCATCAACTTAATCTAACAAAGTGGAAGAAATTTAAAGCCCACACGAGTATTGCCATTTATTTACGAGTTACATTAATCAGACAGGCTATATAATGTGTTGTTAAAGTTCCATTTTGGCTCTTTTACATGGCATTTGCTTATTCATTTTAAGCCGGAAAGCAGCCATGAAACTACGACAGTCCAGTGACAGTATGACAGTTATGGAAGCTTGTTTCTTGTTTGCATAGATAAGCTGAAAATTTAGGTTATTATCTCAAAATTTAGAGTGAGGAAGTTAAAACTTTGAGATAATAACCTGAAATTTTGACTTGTGGATGGGTAATTACAGTGGTGCAAACAAGCTTTCCCACCATACAACACAGAACGGAGCTGGCTAAATCCACAAAGTGTAGTAACCCCCAGAGCGGCAGCAGTAGCACTGGTCAGAAAACAGGCATGTGACTTTTTCCTAAACTGCCAAATCCCACTTTAACCTTCTATTTGACTAAACTGTCGTCTCACTTTCAGGCAGCTTGAACTGAAGTTGTCAGGAGGAGTGCAGAGCTTGCGACTCTCTCATTTGAGCCCAGGCTGGAGTTAAACGCAGGTCACGAAATCAGTTTTGCTCGGGTTAGACACGACTGTGGTTTTAGTGAAATATAAATAAACTCACTCTGGAATTTGTCTTTAAACCAGACTTGGATCTTTTCTTTAACCAAGTGCTGCTGGCATCTAAAAATAACTCGCCATATGTTTAGTCTCTGCAAGTCTCAAAATATGCTGATTAACCTTACTACAGTCCTTTTAAAATGTGTTTGCTGTGAGTAATAACAAAGAATTTTCTAAATGACTAAGCTTTTAAGAAAGTCTGCACTCTATTAAAATGTCTTCCACTGAACAGCTCACTACTTTTGAAGAAATGCAAACTCGAATAAATGCAAGTTTTGACTTAAAGATTGATCTTTCTCTTTGCTTCACTTTGCAAAATCTTTGTTAAATAATGTCCTTTGTCTTTGAAAATTGAAACAATTTCCAAAAGATCGTCAAGGATGTTTCTAATGTTGTTGCTCTCTTTCCTCTTACTTTCTGTATTTACCCCGCCTCCCCGAGTAAGCTCTTTGTGATGGTGGGGAGAAAGAAGTCCCCAATGACAGGAAGAGCCATGTGGAAGAACCGGGCCCAGCCAGAAGCTACCTTCTGCTATGACAGGCTTTTTAATAAGCATGTCCCTATTTTCTTAATTGTTCAACCTTTAGTTTGATTTTAAAATAATCCATAAATATTGTTTATCTTGTTCTAAAACTTTATACATTTCTTAAAAACCTTAAACTGATCCAGACAAAGATGGAAGTACAAGAAGATGTGCACACAAATACACTTAGTACACTCACCAGCTACTTTGTCAGGTACACCCAGAGCCCGTAAGTAAGTCAGAGTTGTGTCAGCTGGGGTTCAGAATTCAGGGTTGTCACGTGGGTCATGTACGGGTGCGCAGAAGGCAGTTGAAACATTGCATATGAAACCTCTGTGCTATTATATCTTTATCGCGCACCTAGCATCTTTTGATAACTTTCAGAACTACTGCAAGGCTTCAGGATCTGCCATTGCTGTAAAAAAAAACAAAAACAAAACTCCACTGGAATGAACGGAGATGACGTAACTCTTCCATTTAATGGCTCTGGATACACCTGGTCAGTTGCTTGCTAATGCAGAACTCTAATCAGCCAATCGCATACCAGGTATGCAGACATAGTCAAGATGACCTGCTGAAAGCCTGCAAGTTCTCAGCCATTAAGGTCAGGGTAGGCTTCAGAACTTTGAAATAAAGTTAAGGTGAAGAAGTTTTTAAACGGAGTGGGAGATTCACATCGTGGCTGACAAATCTGCAGCAGCTGTGTGATGCTGTCGTGTCAATGGACCAAAATCTCTGAGGAATGTTTCCAGAACCTTGTCAAATGTGCGCCATGAAGAATGAAGGCAGTTCTGAAGGTACAAGGAGCTCCAGCCTGCTAGTAGAAGTGGCTGGCAAGTATAATTTTCAGTGTTTGTTGCTCAGTTGGTTTCCCAACAGTGTTTATGCAGAGTAATGGGCCAATAACCAAACAAGTAGCCTTGATACAAAGTCGCTTTTGCCAAGTAGCTCAGTCACTCTGTTCTTCTTGTTGTTGGTATCTCAATGACATGTTCTTTTAGTCTTTTTATAGAAAAACGTGTTTCTACAGGACAGTTAAACAAAAAGCAGGATTAGTTCCCATGAATATTATTTACTGTCAAATCTAAGACACGCTGGAATTCCAGCACGGAGAGCTTAAAGCCCTGCGTACTGACACACAGCCGTCACACACTTAAACATGAGCTCTGTGAAATATTTACATTCGTCGTCACATGCGTGTCTGTTGAGGTGCACATCAAAGGGAGGCCACTGCGCCTGCTTAACGTCTCCACTGATCTCAAATGGGCCCCAACACACACATGTGCCTGCCATGTGTGTGTCTGTTAACGTATGGCACTTTGCGTCATGTTGTTTGCGCGTGTGTGTATCGGCGTGACTGTGTCTGAATGAGCACGCGCTTGTGTGTGTGTGTGTGTGTGTGGATACCTTGTACAGCGCCGTTGTCTTGCTGGTTCCCATTAACTTCAGGTTTGTCCTCGGCTACAGCAGCGTCTGGTTTGTAACACAAAGACAAGACAGAGTCTCAGTGGGTCGGCCAATAAAAAACAAACAGCACCTTGTAACTGCGTGCAGGTGAAAGACAAACCGGATCCACAGAGGGTCCAGCCCCAGACAGTGTTTTTTTTTTTTAACTTTTTTCTTCGTGAGAATCACATCGGTGGGCGTTGCTATGCTTCTTTTCTCCTTATTAATGATAAACAGGCATAGTCACTGCCATCGGCCTGCACAGGAGCACCAACCTGAAGCAAACGTGGAGCTGCTTCTACGAGACGTAGTGCTGCAAACTGCGCTGGCGTTGTTTTTCTGCAGCGGTGCCACGCAGACAGATTAACTGCACGTTTACTGCTGCTGGTGATTATTCCGAATTTTATGGAAGGACGACAGAAAAACAGCAGCAGCCTATAACTCTGCTTTTAAAGCTGCTTGTTAGGGTAAACAAGAGGCTGAAGGGGGGGGGCAAATTATTCATCTAACAGGCAAACATTTAAGCAGTTTTAAACGCAGGCAGGTCGAGCTAAAGCGACAAAGGGAAGAATTTAAAAAGACGAAAGAAGAAGAAGTAGGAGGCGGCGAGAAAACAAACCGTTCTTTTTGTTGTTGTTGTTGTTGGCAGCGTGCAGCGGCTCAGGAGAAGGGGAGGACGAGGACGAGTGTTTCAGAGCGTCCTCCACTCTCTCCCTCCTCTTCGACTCGAACTCCAGCGCCTCCTGCAGCTTCCTCTTGGCCTTCTTCTCCTTCTTCAGCCGCTTCTGGATGGAGGCTGGAGGAAGAAGATAGCTCGTCTTGTATCTACCATGTAACTCACTGGCAAATTTCCATTCTTTCTAACGGCCCCTTTATGTTCTAACATTGCTTTTGAGGCTCATCTTCAAAGAACTTGTCAAATGCCCCCCCCTCCTCCTCCTCCTCTAACCTCTGCTCTGTAGTTCAGAGGTGAGCTGTCGTTCCAGACTCTCTCTCATCTCCCGTTCCCTGTAGAGCTCCATCTTCAGCTCCCTCTTCTCCGCCTGGATCTGTTTGTCCTGTGCCCGGGCGTTCTCCACAGCCACCTTCAGCAGGCCCTGAGTGCACAGATTGGAGTTTATAACCTCTAACACTGTTCAGGACGTGCAGATGAGACAGAGACCTGCCGTGTCGTCAGTGTTTAAATTAGGAGTACTTAGAAAAAAAAGAAAAGAAATTAAATCCCAATTTGTATATATGAATTTTTCTTTTGTATAAGTTAAAGTGCATCTGCCAAATTATATTATTTTTACCGATTTTTAATTTTTTCAAGGACTTCTTTAGTGAAACAGAGAGATGAGGAGAGAAATGTCATGATTACAGACTGTGACCATACGTGTTTGTTTCCTTACTTTAGTTAGCTAATACACATGCTCATTACAAAAGCATCAGCTCTGTTACATCATGTTCAAGTGACTGTTTAACTCATTAACCCACTGTCTCTGCACATGTCCAAACTTTGTCTTCAAACCACTCAACCTGAGCTGTCCCTCATTTCTAATCGTGTCCACCTTGTCTTTTTAACAGCACCACCATCTACATCCTCTTCATCTTTCTCTCTCAGATCACTCCTCGTCACCCACTCTGTTCGTCACCTGTCTTTGTTGACCCCGGGTATTCAAACTCATCCACCCTCACTACCTCGTCTCCTTTCCACCTGCTTCCCTCTCATTCACACACACGTATTCTGTCTTGCTTCTCATTCCAAACATATGCAACCATAAGAATTATATGACCTAATGTAATATTGCTGTAGTGTTCTTTGCAGTAGCATTAAAAAAGTGCAATAAGTCCCTCGTACTCCTGGAGTCCATCTGCTGCCTTTTCCCAGCGGCTGTTAAAGCGACAGTGACAGTGAGAACAGCATCACACCTGTATGTTGGTGAGGAGGGTCTCCACTGACGACAGGCCGTCAGCGAACAGGAACGGAGCAGGAAACCCGGGCGGCAGGGTTTGTCCGAGCGGAGACTCCTCTGTGAGAAACAGTGAACAGAGCAGGCAACTTTAAATATTTTGGACCTGATGAAATGGTTTATCTGCCTGGTTCATTTAAGACGCTGTCTTAATTTGTGAGGACCCTGCTCCACAAATTCAAAAAAAGAAGAAAGGTTCCTTCGACAGTACTTGTCACGAAGTCAGAGTGAAGTTTATGAAATGTTTACTAAGGTATAAAAGGCAACGAAGCAGCGTCACAGAAATCAATTACACCAAACCCCCCCCCCCCCCCCCCCCCACACACACACACACACACACACACACACACACACACACACACTCACACTCTGAGGTCGTTAGTATTCAGACAATCATGTGGGGTACTAATTGGCAAGGATTAAAGACATCCTTGATTTGTGTGTGTATGCGTGTGTGTTCATTGTGAGTGCGTCACAGTGTCTGCTCAGCCCTTAATGCCTAACACACTGACAACTGGGTTAACTCTGCTGTGAAATTAACGCTGATTAAGATGCACTCTAACACACACACACACACACACACACAAAATCTCCATCCCCTATCTGCCACTTCATCCACACATCCCTCGACTACCTTTCCCATCGTTCCCAGATCTTCCTTCATCATTTATTTCTCCACCTCAGCTCATCTCTTTTCTTCATCTTCATCTTTTCATGCTTCTTTTTTCCCTCTGTTACTCTTTTCCCCATTTCCTTAAATCCATGTCAGGTTATCCTTTCTATCGTTTCAACCCTTTTTGTCTTCCCTGCTCCTTTCCTTATTTCTCTGCAATTAGAATCATTTAGAAAAAAAAAAAAAAAAAAAAAAAAAAAGAAACTGACCATCTTCCAGTTGCAGGTCCAGTACTAACACACCTTTAGCTCTGTTTTTGGTCCCTACGAACATTTTTGTCACTTCTGAATGATCGACTCATAATTCTCTGCAAGTTTGCCACTATGAGCAAGCCCTTTTACACTAACTACAATATTTGTTATTTCTCATTTATAGCTGCTTTGAGCCTCAAAATGCTTCTTTTTCTGCTTTATCTCCTTATTATGTTTCCATCTTCACTGATTCATCACCTCCATTTTTTTTATTCCTCTGCTTTTCACTCAGACCCCTGCCACCCCTTTCATTATCAAACACTGAAAACGGCCAGGCTTTTCATATATTTACCCTGATTTCTTTCACTAAAATATGTTTGGCCAAAAAATAAATAATGAATAAATAAAGGGTAGAGACGGTGAAGAGGTGGAAGAGCAGAGAATGATTTAAGAAAAAAAGGTAGATTAAATAAGGAGAACAAACAAGGAGATAGTAAAGGAACAAAAACAGGAGCTGGAGGAAATGTTCATCAGTGTTAGACATATTTGAGCTTTTATTTTGAAAAATCAATAGATGGTGAAAGAGATTCATTGTTGGCTGGCTACAATTTGAAGTTCATACCATCCATACTACAGCTCATACTACTAAAGAAAGAATAAAAAACACTATGAATGAAATTTCATGTCAACTTCCAAGTTTCCATTTAAAGAAAAGACACAATAAAAATACAACCAAGGATTTGAAGCGCTGTCAGGTCATTTTTGATAACAAGTTTGGTTTATTATGTTGCTCTGCTACAGTAATTACTGCACTACACCGTCCAGATGGAGCGAGGCCACAGGGAACATTGTGGTCTGTTAACACCCCAGAGAGGAGCGGCAGCACTTCCTGTGTCTTTTTGTGGCTTTTAAAAGTTTTTTTACTCAATACATAATTTTTGTTGAATCACTCTCCAACAATACCAACTACACTACAGACACAGTAAATATTGTAGGTTACTTTCCTGTCTATCTGAAAATAAAACATAAAATCCTTTTAGCACATAAACTCCTTAAGACTTAGGAGTCAAATTATCCTAACATATGTATTTTGTTCTAGAGTGAATCATTTGTACAATATTTGATTTTTGTGGCATTTAACAATCTTAAATTTACCTGGAAGGCAAAGAATGCATTATATACATGGAAAAATGTAGGTCTGTTTATTATTTATAACTAATGTATAAAGAACGTATATAGAATAATTCTAAACATCAATTAAATGGTAAATGTACTTAAATTTAAAGCAGCTTCTTACAAAAGGCTCATTCAGCCACATTTTTTCCATACCAAGAACTTTGAATCTAACGTTCACGGGATCTTGCCCATAGACTTTTTGACATGCAGGTTGGAGGAACCAGAACCAAACCACCATCCTTCCAATTAGTAGATCCAACCATACTCAACAACTTGATTTGTAACATGTCCTTTTTTAGAATGTCAAAATGCGACAGCACAACAAGCTGTTAAAAAAACAAACAAAAAACAGTCTGCTTGATGGACTTTTTGTGCTTTCCAGCGTCCTCTGCAGTGCGTCACCCCTCTTTCACCCACATCTGAAAATCTCCAGACAGGAAAGGAGACGACCCCGTTCATTTACCGACATCAAAAGCAGCCTTTGGGAGTTTCAGAGTCGAGTAAATATGCGTAAATGACCCGGTTCTGTAAAGCGTTCTGCAGAATGACGCTCAGGTTAGGGTTCATCCTTTCACACGCAGGAGTGTGGCTGCTCCATCATTCAAAAAAATTTCTTCACAGACAAACTTCATAGCAAGCAGCTTGATGCGGCCTCCGTAAAAGAGTAGACTCTTCTGGAATCACTCTTCTGGAATCACAATCACTGTCTTGAGTCGCCGAGATCATCTCTGGTAGCGACACTGTAGCTAGAACTTAATGCACCTGGTTTATTCCCACCCATTATTTTCCAAAAATGAAAGGTGGCCGTCAGTGCTTCCCTTTTAGTTTCTACTACAAGCACCTATGGTAACAATTTGGAAATCCTACGTCGCCTTGTTCTGGAGTTATCATGTTCACAAAGTTAGGTTTTTCTTACGGTGGTCCTGAGAGGTCAAACAGACTGTAACTTAAGAAAACACCAGCAAATAGAAAAACGCTGCAAACGGACACAAAATGCAGCGGAAGTTGAATAAATTACATTTAATTTCCGTTTCATTAATAGTTTGATAAAACTTCATCACTGACCTCGACTTAGAGTTTAAACTCACCAAGATTCAAACTCATCCAAGGTTCTTAGTGTATACACCTGTTGTATCAGTTTGAAAATCCTACATGACATCTTTCGAATGATCATGTTCTTGAAGATTTTCATGTTCAAGATTTTCAAAAAATTTGATCTCTGACCCAAGATTCAAACTTTTGGAGATTATGTATCTGAATTTCAGGAGCGGGACCACGCCTCTAAACACGCTCCTTCCGGTTGCCATCTATATAGGTTTCACCAGTTCTGCAACTGTTCATTCTCGCTTACGTGCCCCACCCTCCCTCCCTCCTTGTACTCAATTCTTTAACTTCTTCACTTCTATTTAGTACATGGGGATCTGCCAGGCCCAGGAGCCGTCGCCAGTCCCCTTCGAGGCCAATTCATGTCCAAGCATTCACCTTTACCTACTAAAACGTTGTCAATCCTAAAACGAGGACATGGGCCCAGCTAGTGAAATCTGTGATTTTTAGTGGATTCATCTATGGTATAAGTCAGGGGTGGGCAATCTCACCTTGGGTCAACACACCTGAATCACATGATTAGTTTGTTACCAGGCCTCTGGAGAACTTCAAGACATGTTGAGGAGGACACATTTAAAACCTGCAGGGACACCGGCCCTCGGGGCCTGGAATTGCCCACCCCTGGCTTAGGGGGTAGAGCAGGTCATCTAATAATTGGAAGGCTGGCGCATCAATCCCGGGCTCATTCAGTCTAAACATCCTTGGAGAAAATATTAAGTCAAGTTGGTCTCCGGAGTGTGAATGTTAGATAGAAAACACTTAAGCACAGGAAAAAAAGTGCTTATATGGGTGAATGAGGCAAGTTGGACAAAGTGCTTTGAGAACTCAGGTAGAGAAGCTCTATATAAGAACCGGTCAATTATCGTATTCACAAAGGCAGGTGTCGACAACATCAACCTTTAATGGCCGAGTGGTAAAAAGCGTTTTTTAAATGAATCATTTTAAAGATTATGAGAAATCTGCCACCTGTAATCAACACTTTTCTAACTGTATTAGGAACCTCCATCTGGGAAAACTTTCATATTCATCCATACATGGCAGAGTGTTTATGTGTTAGATAGTTCCTCTGATAGATAAAAAGCAACAACTGAATTATGTGAAACAAATTGTGTTTGTGAACCTTAAAGCTCTTAAAGTAATTCTGATGCTTTCACTAGCTAACATCAACACAGTCTAAAAAGCCTCAGTTCTGATTGGTTCACAGAGCCTACTATAAAAGGCAACACACCATCACATTTATGAAGGAGGGCTGGCGCGGGGGGGTCACGTGGCCTGACTCCACCGCAGATATCGGATTAAGAAGACAATCTTCGAGACCGAGTTATCTATTTTTCTTTAGCCCTTATTGATTTTAAAGGAAGTAGCACTCCTGCTGATGTCTGCAGTGGAGCTTCAGGAGCGTGAAAGGTGGAGGTGGGGGGAGGGGGTGAGGATGGAGAAAGAGGAATTACAAGAATAATGTGTTATAAGAATGGAAAATACAGCGGACGGGGGGTGGAGAAGAAAGAGTGTGAAGGAGGAAGGAGAGGCCTGCTTGCTTTTAGTGCGTGACCTCCTGACCCCTTTTAGCCACGCTTCCTTCACTTAGCTTTCCTCGCTCACCCCCACCCCACATCCATCTATCCATCTTTTATCCATCTCTCCCTCCCTTGCTCATCTGATTGATGGTTTGGAGACAGGTGATCAATAGGAGGGGCAGAACATCCTGACTCTTCTGTTTCTCAGTGTGTGTTTGTCTCTGCATGTGTGCGTGTGAATACAGTAGATGAGGAAAGCCCTCCTAAGTGAGGAAATTTATCAGATGTCAGAAGTAACCGGGAGAGGGCTTAGATTAAGGCAAGTAATGGAATATCCTCACTTATATTTAAGTGTGTGTGCGAGTGTGTGGTCCAACCTTTGTCCTTTGTTATTTTCTTGATGGGTGGAGTAGAGTTGGTCAGCGCAACATCTGCATCAGCTGACACCAGTCCTGTTGAACGAAAGCATGCTCTGGTTATGTGTGGGCATTACAGTGTGGACGCATGTGTTTGCATACATGTACATCTTCCTACTTGTGTGTTGTCTAGTGTGTAAGATCTTTACTATACATGCTGCTTTGTTTAAAAAAATGTAAGACAATTACTAAAAACTTATGTTTTGCCTGTGTTCAAGAATGAAAGACAGCATAACCAAATTAGACATATTTAAGACGCTTAAAACCATTAAAGATTTATTTTTATGTTTAAAAACTTACTTTCATGATAACCAGTCAGCAAATCACTTAAAAAAAGCTCAAAGTACACAGTTTACATTGATGTGACAAAGAAAGCAGCAAATCCTCTGATTCAAGAGGCGGAAATGTGAGTACTTTGCATGGTTTCTCAGATTTTTGCATTTAATCTGCCTCTTTGCTGTGTGTGTGATGAGTATGTGTGTGTGTGTGTGTGTGTACCCAGTCTTTCAGGCGAGCTGGAGGCTGAGCTGCTGGGCTGCGACTGCAGAGGAGTATTGGTTTCGTCAACAGACGGGGAGAGCGAGGGGCTGTCGCACACTCTCTCCTGCAGGAGGAGAGGCAATGAATGAAAGTAAGTGGAGAGATTCAAACATGTTACACTGGCTTATAACTGGCTGCCAGTGATTAAAGCTCTCTCTCTCTATAATCATTCTCAACATGTCATAAAGATAAACTTTATTAAATTTTTCATTGATAATTACAAAGTTGAGTAAGACTGGCTTTGGATGGTCCGCTGCACAGATGTTTACGTGAGATGATTAAATGAATGTGTATTTGTTGTAGAAATACAACTAATTCATATTTTGTCAGAAATTTGATTAAATAAAATAAAATCCAAAACTTAAAGATATCAAACTGACAACAACACAGCCAAGCTTCCCAAATCCAAATTCCCTCCGGATATTTTGCTTGAAAAATGTATTTAATTATTGCATGTATTTATTTTCACTTAAAATATGTATTTATTATTATGAAACAATACATCATTACACATCTTTAGAAACTTTAACATCTATTCCAACATCTTCACAGTCTGCACCACTGCATGTATGTGTATAAACATGACGTACGTGTTGTTATTGTCTGTGTAATGTGAAGTACATTTAGAGCAAAAGAAAAATAACTCCTGCATGTGTACACATACTTGGTCAATTAAAGCTGATACTGATTGCACTGCAATTTAAACCAAATGAGCTTTTCTTAACAATTTAAGGACTCAATCTGCTTCTATAAAAGGCTTTAATCTTTATATTTGGGTCTACTGTGTTATTGCGCAGCCTAAATATTTAGAAAAGTAGGGTATATGGTAATCATCTGGTGGGCTGCAGTAGCCACATAAGACTAAAGAGCACTGTAATGGCAAACAAACTCTCGAATAAAAGATTTATGTAAAGATGTAAAAGATTTTTCACACAGGAGTTCCTCATGGATCCCAGTCGGATCCTCTGCAGTTGCGTGTCGTGTTACCTTGATGACAGGTGCACGGTGTACGTGAGTGTGTATCTGCTGGGCTGCAGCGGCCATGTTGGCAATGGTGCTTAGGTGGTTCATCTGTGACATCGCCATGGCAACAGACGCAGGCGGCAGCCCCATGGGCAGCAGAGGGTGGGGCATCATCATAAAAGGCAGATCCAACCCTGAGAGACAAAAAGAGGATAAACTCTCCTCACTCTGAGGCAACCTGACATTAAGGCAGGGGGTCTCAAACTGTGAGGTGGACCCCACTGGTGGGACGTGGATAATAACTAGGTGAAAGACAGGAAGTGAAACCAAGATGAGTCCATATCATTTATTTAAATTTTCAGAGAAAAGTTCTTGCTGATGCTATTGTGCTGACGTTGATTTCAGTTAAATGAAACTGAGAATTTTTTTTGCAAATAGTGATTGGTAAGAGTTGTTGGCTGTGGAGCAGAAGATTATTATAGTTAACCAAAGCTAAACACAAAACTTAAAGCTATATGTGAAAAAAACTTTTAACAAAGGCAAAAAACAGACTTAAAAAAAACCTAACTGAAATGATTTTGTGAACTTGGAAAACATAACTAAAATAAATATGAAAATAAAACTGGTAAAAATTTAATTACAACTTGTCTGATGAGGCACTGATGACTGTTTAATGAGAAGTTAGTAGTCTAAAAAAACTGAATCACTGCTTTGAAAAAGTTGTTAAAAAATACACACAAAAATCTGTAAAAGCACATTTATTTGCCTTTTTACACATTTTCCTGAATGGTTAATAACTAAAATACATAAATAAGCCTTTGGTTTTATATATTTCAGGTGCATATTCACTTAAAATTAATTTCACGTTTATTGAGGGTAGTCTTTTTTTTTTATTTGAGTGTTCATCTGACATTTGTCCGCCATGCAATAATAATTAAAAAAAGACTAAAACTAACAGTGAGACTAATAAAAACTAAAGCAAAACTAAACATTTTTAAGCAATAAAAAGCAAACTAAAACAAGGAAATCCACCCTGGCAAAGAACTGAAATCAAACAGGATTAAAAACATAAAGTGAAAATAAAATAAGAATAAAAACAAATGAGAAAATTAAAAAAATTATAAAGGTGGTGAGGCACAACACAAGTGCGGCCTCCCAGAAAAAGCTTGCAAACCATTGCTTTAAAGCAGCTTAACTTAAGAGGAGCATCCACTAGTGTAACAGCAGAAATATGACATGAAATGAAGAAAATGCGAATATGTTTTCTTTTTAACCCAAGTAAAATATTACATACGAGATCTTTTTCTCTCTCTCTTTTTTTTTACATTTGGTTACTTGAAGCTTGATGGTGAAAACGAGACAGTAACACAGTCTGAGATTGTGTCTGTGAACTCAGGTTGAACTTAACCTTGAGGAGAGAGGGAGAAGGAGAGGTGTCATTTCAGTGTCGAATGTCTCGCTAACAAAAGTTAACCAAGCAGAGGAGGACAGAGAGAAAGAAAGACAGGAAGACCAATAAAACACGGAGGTCAGAGGTTTGAAGGGTGATGAGGTGAAAGAAGGGAAAAAGAGAAGGTCAGTTTTGTAGGTTTTTTTCTGTTTTATTCTCTGCCTGCGCTCTTTGAATACATCCTGTACTGGTGCATGTCCTGTCTCCAGGTTTTGTGCTTTATCTCTAGCAACACTTTTACGTTTATTTGCCCAGCTCTCCTTTTTATCCTCCTCTTATCCACCTCTCAGTTTGCCCTCTTTCTCTCCCCCTCGTCTTCCTCTCTTTACCTCATGCACAGATGCACATCACCAACCACACATTTCACCGTGTTTGTTAGGACTATCCATTAGCTTCGATTCATCCTTTAAAACCCCCCTTCCAAAACCTCTTAGAAGTCCAACCTTGACCTCTGACCTCCAACCTCAGTGACCCCCCCCCCCCCCCCCCTTGACCCTCAGATAGGCCACTTATTTTCCAAGACGAGCTCCCAGCTAGATGTACACACTTGAGCAGACGCCTCAGCTGTCCCACACACACACACACACACACACACACACACACACACACACACACACACACACACACACACACACACAAAAATGTGCAGCGGCTGCTTTCATTCCAATGAAACAATAACACTGATTGCTGTTGTCGTGACGATTGAAGTGATAGAATAATCAATGTGAGTGTTTGTTGCCGCCGCTGTTCTTTTTGTGTGTGTGTGTTTGTTTGTGTGTAAATATATTACTTCTGCAGTTAGAAAAGGAGTATGAGTGTGTCTCTGTTTATGTGTGTGTGTGTGTGTGTGTGTGTGTGTGTGTGTGTGTGTGTGTGTGTGGTGTTGATGAATTGAGTCATTTAGTAGAGTGTGTGCTGATTAATCCCGGCAGAGTGTTAATACAGGAGATGGGAACAGATTAAATGGCGTACATTAACAAATATTGCCACCCTTTAAACACACAAACTCACACACCTTCAGTGTGTGTGTGTGTGTGTGTGTGTGTGTGTGTGTGTGTGTGTGTGTGTGTGTGTGTGTGTGTGTGTGTGTTGTCCTTTTTTTCCTTGTGGTTTGTCTCTCGTGGCGTGGATGTGTGCACTCACTGTTTGCCAGTAGCTGTTGCTGCTGGAGTTGCTGTTGCTGATTGACAGCTCCTAAGGCGGGCCCCCTCCCGGCACCTCCCGCTGCACCACCAGTACCAGCTACTCCTCCTCCTCCCACTGGTGGTGCTCCTCCACCACCACCACCTCCTCCTCCTCCCAGCCCTCCGCTGTGGGCACCAGCAGGGGGGCTGGTCAGACGCTCCTTATCCCAGGAACACTCACTTCCTCCTGGGTAGAGATGGAGATATTTTTATTCCAAATGGTCCAAAAATAACAAACAAATACATGTTTGTGTGTCTTTTTTCCCTCGTTTTTAAACAACAGTTCATCGGTTCATCCATTTCTGGGTACATTTCTGGGGAAAGAAGGACCCTATAAAGTACTGTGGCTAAAAGTTAATTTCTGTTACAGTCTTACAACAGCGTCGGACAGGGTACCACTATTTTAGAGCCCTCCAAAATTGTAACCACAGCCTTTAAACCTTTAAACAGAAAAGCTGACATTTCATAACGACACCTGTTACAAAACTGTGTTCAGCATAGACTGTAAATAAAAGATGTAGTTACTATCAAGCCACCCACTGGCTAGCAAGGCATTACAAATCTTGAGTTGAGCATTTTTGTTGTTGCCATCTTACTGTTGTGAAACCAGCAAGTAGGCTGTAGATCTCAATAACCTGCCTATTGTAAAGCATGCCCTGCTTTATCATCCTTTTTTACCCTAAGGTGGACAATAATGTACAAACTGAACGTCACTTCCTGTTTAGTTAGACTTAAAATTAGCTACTGAGACCCTGAACTCTCAAGGAAATGTTTACCAAGGCCATGAATTAAATAGGTAGTATGGTTGTTTTATCTAAAGCCTGTGCAGCAAGTACTCTTTCAATATATAGATCACCAGCTCAACCAGCTAGTGGTACCCTGCACTTAATGGCTCACTATAGTATAATATGACAGGAACCAGGAAAAATGTTTGGTTGCCCAGTGATTTGTTTTGCTTTTGTTGACTGATTGCAAGTAGTTGCAGTGACCAACTGGTCCACCACTTTAGATCAGAAGTGACTGGTGGTCCAACTCTACTTGTAATCACTCTTAGACAGATTGCCAACAAGTTGCAATCAACTTGAGCGAGTCTGCGCCGATGACTGCAGCTCGTCTCTGACACGTTTCTTTACAGCACAGGACTCGACTCATCTTGACGCTGACTGGTTGCATTCTGGTTATATTCCTATATAAAAGGAATAATGCAGAGCACCTGTATAATTTTGCAGTTAAACTACCATCCTGCAGCAACTACGTCACTATTTGTTGATGAGTTTCTGAATTTCTGTTTTAAAGCAAGTGACTGAAGCATAATGTAGCTCTGCTCTGTATGCGGGGAGCACAGGAGTTAAGCACATGGCAAAAACCCAGAGCAAAGGAGAGAGATTAGCGTGACTATAGATGATGTCAAAATGTAAAAGACACTCTCACAGTGGAAATATGAAAAGAGCGAAGTGCACATAAATCAGGTTAAAAAAAAGAAGCCAAATTTAATTTTACATGTTTTCTCAGAAAGGCCGAGGTCTCTGTGGAGCAACTCAGACCACTACTGATGGATATATCGATCGATAGAATTGATCTAAAAATCCTGGTACATTTTCAAAGCTTCTTCAAACAGCAGGAAACATTTGGTTGTCTGTTAAATTAAAGGGGAATAAAGAAAGTGTCCAAAATCCTGTTTCTTATAATTAAAAATGATAAATGAAATACATTTAGCTTGTAAACAATCACACGCGTGTAAATGACTGACTGAAGCATTATTATTGTGATAAAATGATGATCACCACAACTTTTTTCCGTTGTTTGGATCCAAAATGAATTTAATCACTTTCTCACTTCACACCTTCATTCCCTCTCTCTCTCTGTATAGTGCTGCCTCTCTCGCTCTGCACAGTTCTCTCTCTGCTCCCCTGTTCCCTCTCTCATCCATCTTCATCTCCCTCCATTAGTTTGAATTAGCAACCGTCTCTCTCTATTATTGCCTACTGAATTCCCTGCGCTCTGTGAGTGTGTGTCTGTGTGAGAGTGTGTGTGTGTGGATGACAGCTGGGCCTCATCCCCTCTGCCATTTACACCGGGGAAGAAAAGAAGTATAAACAGATGGGCAGATGTTCTCTCTCTCTCTTTCTCATTTTTTCCTTGGCCTTGTCCTCTACCTCCCAGCCTCTTTTTTTCTCTTTGCCTCTCCTCCATGTTTCTCTGTCTTTCACTTTTTTGGGCCTTTTTTGCATTTCCGTGTGAGTCTTCTGTGTGTCTCTTCCTCCTTTTTCTCTCCAACTTTCTTAGAAACTTACACCTTTGCTCTGAGGCTACAGCTTGCAGCTCTGACACCTGGATTTCAATTTAGCTGCTGCAAAGTTGTGGCTCTTGTTTCCTTTATTTTGGGGTCAGTAATCATTCCTCTTGTTCATAACATTAGGGTAAAATAAAATCCAGTCTTAACAGGCTTTTAGTGTGAGGGAGTGGGGACTAAACCCAAAGCAAGTTATTTAAAGCTAATAAGAGGGTTGTGAGACGTTATCTTCTGACCTTATGGTCTTTTTAGGAAAAAGAATTTGCTGTTTTTGTTACTTGCCCTCTATCCACTCCACTCCAGAGGATATCCACTTGGATAGATGAATTCAGATTCCTAAACCCTCATTAGCTTCAGATATAGTTGACACACACAATAAGGACTGCATGACCCCTATCATTTCCTCTGATGCTAAACTACAAAAGGACAACCAGCATGAACAGGAAGAAATATGTTTTGGTTAAAGTCATCGCTCCACCTATTCACTTTTTAAAACATCAACCTATGGTAACTGGGATAGGCTCCAGCCCACCCACAACCCTAATAAGTGTAAGCAGAAGACAGGATGGATCGAACCTGTTTTAGGTTTATATGCCACTAACTATGGTGTCAAATTAAGTTTGCTACAAAACTTCTCTTCTCCTACAGCTTATTTAGGCATCAGTCACACAGGCCCAGAGACTGTGCTGGTCTGCAGGCACTAGTCACCTTCAAAGGAAAAGTTGTGCTTTAAAAGGTTAAACTTTCACCGTCAGTGCAAGTAGTTTCAGTCATTATGCAAATGTACTGTTTATACATTAACTGCTTCCTTCACTACAGTGAACGTTTGCAAACATAATCTAATTAGTGATTTTGTCTCCTATCACAGCAGCTCTATAATAATCAGCAGGAGTTCGAGTAATGTAGCTCTTTCTCCATTAATAAAGCAATTAGAGGCAGATTTGAAAAATAATGAGATATGGTGTTACCTTCCTTTGTGAATACCAAGAAAATATCATCTCAATGTGGTTTAATAGTAATTACCCATGTGTTCATCTCTCACTCTTGAGTTTATGGCCCTTTTAATTTGAGTAATCCTCACTGAAATAACACTGCTCTTGTTCAAAAATTCATTTTGATTTCATTCATTTATATTAGATAGATACGATTTATTTCGAACATGCAAATATAATTGAAATAACAAGAGAAAAAAACAAAACTTAAAAATCATCATGTATATATCGATGTCTACAGAATGTGTGTGCTCGAAAAGGAGTAGGATGAAGTTTACAGTTTTCCTGTTCCTACCCCCTTACTTCAAATTTCATTGCTTACAAATCCATATCCAGGATTCAACATATTTATTGATTTGTTATTTAGTATTTATCCACGTTTCTATACAGAAAAAACACTTGTTTGCTTTTCTAACTCGACACAAAAACCTGACACGTGAGTAATTTTGCTGACATGCTTTGGCCCAGCGTCTCACATGTTCTCACTGTTCAATGGTTAGAAGCTGCCATGGAGACATATGTCATGTTACAAGCACTTTATAACCAAAGCTGCTGCCACAAAGTTGCTCTATATGAAATCACCATGTTGCTATGAAGTATTTGCAGTTTTTTCCTCCTCATAGGTTTTATTAACTCCATCTTCTTTCTCACCTCCACCTACAGTGTTTTATTTCCAGTGTGACACTGTGGAACATCTGCATCTACACACCAAATCACACCGTCACACAAAACATCGGTGTGGACAAACAAATGGCGTGATGTGAAATGACATTTAAAAAAGAAGACTTTAAATGTGCTGATGTGACTCACAGAATGGCACAAAAAGTGTTGCGCTATGATTTAAATGTCAGGTTTCATGTTGGTTAATGATACAGAAATAACTGCGGGCCGACGATGCAAAGGTTTAACTCTGCAGCAGCATGTCAACTGTCCTCTCTCCTCAAGAAGGCGGCAGAAAAAGAAGATTCAGGTGAGCAATCAGAGGGGTGGTCTCTTGAACCATGGACAGTTTACACCATTTGTGTACACTTATAGCATTTGTTCTTTAATTGTTGTACACATGTGACATGCTTTTAACGCCAAGAACTGTCTTCCACTTCCTTTGGTTTCTCCCTTCAGAGGTCACCACAGTGGATCACCTTCCTCCATATCACCCCACTTCTAGCATCCTCCTCTGCATGTCCTCCTTCGCTACATCCATGTAACTCGTTTGAGCTCTTCCTCTTCAACATCCTTTGTCCAATATATCAACTATCCCTCCTTTTCAAACCATCCAAGCCTTGCGTCTCTAACTTTGTCCCTCTGAGGTACTCACTGTTAGGTTCTGCTTGCTGGTTGATGGTCTTTCAAACAACTCGCACCAATAATTATCTGCCATTTTGATATCTTGTCCAAGGGAGGATTTTTGATTTCGAAGTTGAAGGCAACATCTAAAAATTAACCTTATGAGTAAAAATAAGGAGAATCACAATTTTTATATTTTCTATATTTTATGTTTACTTGCTATATTACATGTAATGTCTTTGAGTGGACAGGAATGGGAAGCACGGAGATATCAAGACCCCGAGCTTATAAAGAATGTGGCTCAGGGTCGTAAACAGGTTCATCCTACCATCCAGCACTCTCTGTTTTAATGCATTTGTCCTCATGTGCAAAACGCTTCTGTAATTATTTTCTTATCCTTCTGCCTGCTGGTGTCGACAGTAGGCTTAAAAAAATATAAAAAGTTGCGTTGTATTTATGAATAAACCTGCGATTAATACAAATATATGAATTGCGCAACTCCTCACGAACACGTTATTTCAAGTTCTTGTTTCTTCTGTCCTTTCTATTGCACTTCCTCTCCTCCCATGTCTGCCATTGTTTCCTAAACTTCCTCTTCCTCGTTCTTCCATTGAAAAAAAAGAAGATATATTTTCCATTCACACATAAATTGGTCCTTCTCATTTTTCCATCATTCCAATCTGTGTTTTTCTCATTTTTAATGAGAGGAAATACAAATAAATACATTTTAAAAAACGTGACTGTCACCATGATCTGGACAAGCCCGAGCGATCGACTTTCACCCATCAAAACAGCAAAATATCTCTTCTTTTTCTCCCCTTTTCCTCTCGCCCTAAATATCCCTTTCTTTCCTCGTGAGTCCATTTTTCCTCTCGCTTTATTTTCTTTTTCATTTCGTTCCTCTGCGCTATTGTCCGCCACAGTTTCCCAGGCCGGTGTGAGTGTCCCTTACAAAGAAAACAAGGTCGGACAATGAAAAGAAGGCTTTCCACGCACTCACGAAACAAAACAAAGAAGAAAAAAATCACTCTGAATGAAATAAAAGAAGGAGAAGAACACAGAGACGAGCAGGAAGGAATAAATAAAAAACGACAGAAGAAAATGAGAGAATAGAGTAACTCTATCGGCCCATTTGCCAGGTCAGCTGAAGAAAAGGAAGAGAAAGAAAAATAGAAACAGGAGAGTCTGGGTGGAAACAGAAGGAAGGACCCCACGCTCTCTCCTTTCTTTTCCTTTTGCTTTTTGTTTTCTGTCTTTTTAATAATTCAGAGAAGCAAACACAGCAGAGATTGACTGAGCCGGAAAACACGTGTGTGCCTAAGTTACCTATGAAAAAGGACTAAAACATAATACTTATAAATTTAAAAAAAAAGGACTGATTAATACATTTGTTTAATGTTTCAGCTATTGTCAGGCTGTAATCTGACCAGAACTTACATAAGAGATGAGCAAATTTCCATGGAATTCAGGCACTCAGGTTTAGTTTCATTACTTTTGTCTGAAGTATTCTTTTTCTTTTGTCTGTCTTTTATTTCCTTCCTGTCTTCTGTCTTTTTTTGCTTTACCCTGCAGTCATCAGGCAGACAAGAAACTTTAAATGGTGTTAATCGATCTTCAGGGACCTCAAAATGAAAGTAAATGGAGGTTTTACATTAACAAAAAGGCAGAAATCTCAAAGAGTTGCAATTTAATGATTTCCCCTGATCCCAAATTTTGTTTGTGGTGTACTGAAATTCAAATAAGACGAGAGTTACAGACTACACTACCAAAGCACAACTTGACTGTTATTATTATTGGTTTTTTTAAAATCATTGTTATATCTGTAACGTTTCTTCATTAATTTATGTTGTTTTAGATGTGCAATTGATTTGTCTTTTTTTTAAATAAATACCACCACTCCACAGTAAGGTTGGGCATATTTACCAAGGCTTACCCCATTAAGAACAGAACCTGGCAACACACGGCTGCTACTCACCCTCTGGATTGACTGATCGTCAGTATAGAGCACTTCTATGAAAGCTGAAGTTTTGGCAAACTGCTGGTCGGAAGCATTCAGGTGTGTGTTAACACAAAATCAAGAAGGAACGATATCAGTAATGATCTTAGAGAAGCAAATTTGCTGTCCAACCATCTGGGAAGGGTTAAAGGACATTTCCAAACAATTTTAATCTCTAAAAACAAAATGACAGTGTGGCTTTGGTTTCATGTGAACAAACTTCAAGACTTCTAAGTTGGTTAGACGGTGGAGACCAAAGTGGAGTTCTTTAACAATAATGCACAGCAACATATTTGCCACAAAGACTTCACACCAACTGTAAAGCATGGTAGTTAGAGAGGTGATGATTTGTGCTTGTTTTGCAGCCACAGGACCCAGGCTCTTTGCAGTCACTGAGTTGACATGAACTCATTGACTCTGGGGTCAAACGTAAGGCCCTTATGGGTCGGTCTGATGGCTAAAGTTTGGTTTAACTTAGGTTTAAACTGCAACGGGACAATGATCCCAAGCACAGCAGCAAATCTACAACAGAATGGCTTCGTTTCTATGAAATAATTTTGACACAGTGTAATATGTCATGTTGGTCTTCAGCTTAGGTTTTATAATTTTTAATACAACCTTAGAAAGAGGGTATACTTTCCTTTTCCTGTATATAATACAATAAGCAGGTTTTTTTTTACTTGAGTATTTTTTTTACCACATTTCTTTAAAAGAAAAATGAATTCCTTTGAAAATAACTTTATCAAGCACTGTTAGCATTAATTAGAAACCTTTTTACTTTATTTTCAACCATTAAGTTTCATGAATTCAGCTCTTTGTCTTCACATTACGTTGTATATTTTATGTTGTACCTATACAGTTCTTGTCTAGCTTGTGAGCACCTATGAATTTCAAGTGACTGAACATACTCAGAAATAAACGCAAAATAACTAATTTATATAAAATAACACCATCTGTGACCAACTTTCATTAAAACTGGCTCCTGGAGTCTTTAAACACCTCTTATGACCATGTACTTGTGTCCCTGGAGACTTCCACACAACATCTGTGTTCTGACAGTCCACTCTTACATTTACTGATCCGTGTCGGTTTACACTTCAGTTTTTGAAAAAGTGAGGCGAGCAGGCTGAATGATTAGCAAGAACTAAAGTCTTTTCAGGTCATTGTTGAAGACTGGCTCACTTTCACACATATCGTAATATTTTTACACTTACATTGCATTTTACTTTGCTCTTTCCTTTTTTTTGTTGATTAACTAAACAGTTTATTGCTTTCAAAGCTGCTGGGTTTAATAATTATTCATTTATAGATGGAAAAGTGTGTGTGTGTGTGTGTGTGTGTGCCTTAGTATTTTAAAAAGCTAAAGAGTTGATATTAATTGATTTCATCGCACTTATTATTTAGAGATTACAAGTTTAATGTGCCATGGATTTAATTACAGTACTTGGCTGTGCGCTACATCACAAGCCCTTTTTTTCTGTAGTGCACGGAGCCATGGATCTTAGACCTTACAAAAGGGAGTATGTGTGTGTGCGACAGAGAGTGTAGCAGTGGGGGTGTGCATTAATGGTGCCATGGATACAGTTAATTATTTGTTTAGACTTGGGCAAACATAACCTTTTAAAGTATGCTGAATTAGCTTTTAGCAGTTTCTGTTTGTAGCTGTCTGCAAATGGCCGAGTCCGTCGCTGGTTGTTAATTTTTTGCTTCATGTTTGTCACTTTACTGTAAACGGTTAAGTGGTCAGGCTTATTCATTTAGGTCTCCAGCTTGCCAGTTTAGCCTGGTTTAAAATACAATAATCGCTCCATGGAATTGCAGAAAAGCAAAAGAATTCTAAAGCAATGAGCTCCCTCTTTCTATATCATAAGCTGCTAAATGATGTTAACATCTGCAAAATAAACAGGCTAGTGTTCATTATGCTGCATAATAAAAGAAACTGGGCTTAAAAACTCAAATTTGCCACCGATTTAGCACCGATATTCACAGGAACTTTCCAGAAACAGTTGACTAACTAGACTTGAAATGTACCCAATAACTTTGGATGCTAATGTAAGTGTGTGTTTGTTTGTGTGTGTGTTTGTCTTACCTGTATTGGAGTGTAAGTCCTCGTTGTCTGACTCATTACCGTTCTGGAGGCTCATCATCATCTTCATCTTCTGAAGCTTCTGGAGCTCGGCCATGGCTGCAGCTGTCAGGCCTGAAACACACAAACACACACACACACGGTTAGTTTCATCATGGCATAGCTCTTCAGGCTCACCGTCATGCCAGTCAATCAAAATTCAAATTAAAGCATTTGCTGCTCTCAAGTTCAACCATTTCTCATGAATAACCAATCACAACACTTGTTACAGCGTCCCTGGACCTCCCAAGTCCTACCTGCCTTTACCCATGATGACTTGCAGGAAGCTGGGACACACACACACACACACACAGATGCTTGCACTGGGCTGTCGCTGTCAAATTTTCTTTTCAGTGCCAGTGTTTTGCTGAAATGTTTCAGGTTGTGAGCGCAGTTTCAGGAGCCTTGGGCCTGATGTGTATTCGCTGATACACATGCAGAATGTGACACGCATACAGGGAGATACCCCCCCCCCCCACACACACACACACACACACTGACCCCCCCCCCCCCCACACACACACACACTGACCCCCCCCCCCCCCCCCACACACACACACACACACACACACACACTGCCCCCCCCCCCCCCCCCCCCCACACACACACACACACACACGCACACACACACCCTTTTGTATGAACTAAGATCCCTGGCTCTGTGCACTGACCTGGAACTGACTTCTATACACAACAACCAGCAGAGTGAGAGAGATGACCCTGTGTGTGCGTGCGTGTGTGTGTGTCTTATTGTGTAAAACCCCTATTATGTGTGTGAGTGTGCACGTGAGCTTTTGCATTGTGCTGAGTGTGTCTGTACAGTTTGCTTTCATGTATAAATGTGAATGTGAGGGAATGCATGCATGCTTATCACTGCTATCCGTGCGTGTGTGTGTGTGTGTGTGTGTGTGTGTGTGTGTGTGTGTGTGTGTGTGTGTGTGTGTGCGTGTGTGTGTGTGTGGAGGTCAGTTGGCTTTGCCCCGGTCACGGTTGATGGCTTTGGAGGAATGTCCATTACACACAGTACAGTTGTCTGTACGCTATAAAGAAAATAAGATAGAGGGATGGAGGAGGAAAAGGGGGAAGGGAAAAGGGGGTTGTTTGAAATTTAATTTAAAGCAGGATGGAGGGATAGATGAGGGAGGAGGGGGAGGTGTGGAGGAGAGGAAGTTGTGTGCAGGTTAAACTAGACCTGATCTTTAATCAGTAGTAATAGTAACTAAGCACATTTATGTACTCGTAACAGGTGGATTTGTTTTCCAAAGTTAAGCTCCCCAGCAGCACATGAAGCAGTTATAACTGTCTCTACCAGCTTAACATTGTGTGGATGTGTATATGTAATGCTTTAATATACAAATATTTATCTCCATAATTCAGAAGTGAAAAGAAATACTTATCAAAATATTTTAATTGAATGTCCTATAAGCCAGCAAATGTACAATAAAAAAGTACATTTCCCTCACAGGGTATTGGAGTGAACCCATGATTGTTATATTGATTAATAGATAGAAAGGGTGAGCACTGTGAGTCCTATCACCTTCAAGGTTATTGTGATGTTTAGATTCGTTAAATTTGCAGTTATTGCAGTTATTAATAAGCACAAAACTCATCAACTGGATTTTTTAGATATATCTCGTAACTTTTTTTTTCAGTTTTTAACTTAGTAAGTTCCTTTTTGTATTACATTCACTTTTTTTGCTCTATTATTTATTTAGATTCTTATTTAATGACCTCCGCTGGGACTCTTAAAAAGCACCGTATTTTCACGACCATAAGGCGCACTTAAAAGTTTTAGATTTTCTTCAAAAAGTACGGCACGCCCTATAGCGCGGTGCGCCCTATGTGTTGTAAGGAGGACGTAGTAGAGAACACCATGAGAACGTTAAAGGGTGAAGTGTGGGCGTTGATCGTATATACCGGGACAATCGCACATACCTGTATAAAAGAACAGGTATGTGCATTATGCAGGACATTGTTGTTTTAACAACCCTGAAAATGGCAAAGAGACACGCTTACGAAGCACAGTTTAAACTGAAGGCCATCAGCTACGCGGAGGAACATGGAAATCGAGCAGCGGCGAGAGAATTTAAGATTAACGAATCGATGGTTCGCAAATGGAGGAAGCTGGAAAACAAGCTCCGGCAGGTCAAGAAAACGCAGCTGAGTTTCCACGGACATAAGGCGAGGTGGCCCGAGTTGGAGGAAAGACTCGAGCGGTGGATCATCGAGCAAAGAGCGAGCGGGAGAAGCGTTTCGACAGTCACCATTCAGCTAAAAGCAGTTTCACTAGCTGAAGAGATGAACATTGAACATTTCCAAGGAGGTCCGTCTTGGTGCTTTCGTTTTATGAAACGGTGCCATTTTTCCATCCGGACCAGGACTACGGTAGCGCAGCAACTTCCAGCGGATTATAAGGAAAAGCTGGCCATCTTCCGCTCCTACTGCAGCAAACACATCGGCGACAAACACATCCAGCCCAGCCACATCACAAACATGGACGAGGTCCCGCTCACTTTTGACATCCCGGTGAGTCACACTGTGGAGAAGAAGGGGACCAGCACGGTAGCGATACGCACAACGGGGTATGAAAAGTCTTCTTTTACTGTTGTGCTTGGCTGCCATGCTAATGGACAGAAACTGCCGCCTATGGTGATTTTTAAGCGAAAGACTTTGCCTAAAGAGAAGTTTCCAGCAGAAATCATCATTAAGGCAAATGAAAAGGGCTGGATGGATGAGGAAATGATGAAAGACTGGCTGAGGGAGGTGTATGTAAGGAGACCAGGTGGTTTTTTCCACGCAGTTTCACTAAGAGTGGAAGGCAGCGCCGGGCGAGTTACGCCACAATTTGCCAATGGATTGTAGATGCTTGGGCTAACATGTCTGCTGGCACTGTTGTTCGAGCTTTCGCAAAAGCCGGCATCGTTTCCGAGGAGCCGCACGGCACGGAAAGTGACTCTGACAGTGAAGACAGTGAACCTGGCATGTTTGATGGAGATTTAGCGCAGCTGTTCAATTCAGACACAGAGGATGAGGACTTCGATGGGTTTGATTGATGATAAAAATGTGAGTACCAAACTCAGTTTTGCTCCTGCTTTATTTTTAAATATGCACACTTGTATGCTTGTGTGTTGTTGATGATGACGATTATTGGTAATAAAAATGTGAGTACCAAACTCAGTTTTGCTCCTGCTTTATTTTTAAATATGCACACTTGTATGCTTGTGTGTTGTTGATGATGACGATTACCGGCAATAGAAATGTGAGTAAGGTACCGAATTCAGGTTTGCTCCCGCTTTATTTTTAAATACGCATACGGTACTTGTATGCGCCCTATGGTCCAGTGCGCCTTATGTGTGTGTTAAATACAGTAAGGGCACACATAACTGAGACTGCGCCTTTTAGCACAGTGCGCCTTATGGTCGTGAAAATACGGCAGTTAGAAACTTGTGTATTTAAACAGGCTTTCTGGTTCTGTTATTTTAAAACGGCCTGTTTATTTTACTGTGTCTATCTCTTTATCTTTTTACTTAATTTTACTTTATTATCAAAAACATTAGGTGTAAAATGCTAACTGTATAAAACATTACCAAAACACTGAACACAATAAGCTGAAAAAGGCAGAAACTTTATGGAGCTATTTTGGTTTTGTGTTATTTTATTTTATTTCATTTCATTGAGCTATTCTGCTAATGCTTATGGTTTGGCTGCTTTAACCCAAGAGTTTATCCACTTTTAGATCAATACAGTGCATTTCATCTTATCCTGTGGATGAGGAGGCAGTTTTATACAATTTTCATACCAAAAGAAAAAATATAGGATCATTTAAGAAAATATATAATAATAATAATAATAATAATAATAATAATAATAATAATAATAATAATAATAATAATAATAATAATATACTATAATAGCAGAATGCAGTACAATATTGAAATACAGTTTTTTTTACAGCCGCTAGGACACATTTCACTATACTTAGGTCACTTTTGCAAAACACTTCACACAACCCTCCTAACTGACCTTCAGCTTGGCAAAGCAGTTCATTTCACATTCAAAATGCACTACAACTACCAAAACACTTTATTCAGGTCTCAAATAAACTCATTCTTCCAGAACACTAGCAAAGGTTGACAGCCGACAAACACACTTTGTCACCCACAAAACAATGACCTAAAAAACACTAACAACATGTAGCATTACACAGTGTTTTCTTGTGTAAAACAAGGACACATCTCTCTTTATAATTTCAATATATGTTACTGGAATGAATCAGACATCATGCAGAATTTGTTAATATTTGTTTATGTATTTTTAATTTTTTGCACTGAGTAATCCCAAAATACAAGAATTTGTATACACACCATCCACTGATAGACATACAATAGTAATGCTATTCTACTCGGTCTCCTCCATTTGGCCACAGGTTCTCATCCACATCACAGCTTATGTCATCTAGGGCAATACACCTAGGAAATAATCTTCTGGCTGCCAGAATTGAAGGAGTTGAAAAATTGAAGGAGTAACACCTGTGTAGATGTTCATCTACAATGAGAATCAGCTGTGGCTGGTTAAACTGCATTTTTAGATTTAAAATATGTTTCAATAAAATATTGTTGTTGAATTTTGCTGTCTTTTTAAGTTTTGCATTGTGTTATTGTTTTGACCATAAGTTTAACAGTTTTGAAAACAGTATGTAAGCACATGCAAAATGTCCTGTACGTACAAAGATTTTTGGCAGTTGTTGTGTCTGAGTGAGAAAATAATTCATGAAATTTGAGAGATGTAGTCATTGAATGCATTTTGTGCCAAAACAATGATAACTGATCCTCAGTTTAGCCCACATAGACTTCTGTTGTGCTCACTGTGTGAGGAGTTTTGCAAAAGTGACCTAAGTATTGAGAAATGTGTCCTAGCGTCTGTAAAAAACTGTAATATGGAAAATAACCATTAGCTTTAGATCAATTTTGACTCATAGGTTTTCACACTTTTTATAATTTATAATATAAAGTAACACTTGTGAAGGGAAATATTCTCTGACAGAAAATTAAATGGATTTTTAATTATCAAAAATTATGAAAATGTGACATTTCTCTTATGCAAATGTAGCAAATACGAGAAATGTAGCAAATAAAATAAATAAAAACATCCCTGAGTTCGGGGTGAAAGCTGTACAGACTGGACATCATACCTACTTTTGGACCAGGTGATATGACAAAACATTTACACACTTACATATTTGTCAGTTCCAGTTTTTAAAAAACATTGCACATCAAAAAAAAGAAAACTTGGGCAAAGCCAAAACTGAAATTCCTCTTCAGCACACAATGACTCGGACTGTTAATCAGTCCACGAATGGCAAAAACAACAGATCGAGCAGAAAGAAAGAGCGACCGAAAGAAAGACAGAGGTCTATTCAGAGAGCCTGAGGGAGAGTGACCAGACGTATTGTCTGCTGCCTGCTGAGAGAGGAGGAGGAGGATGAAATGAAGAAAGATGATGGAAAAAAAGAGGGCAAAAATAATTTTTTTTTCTTGAGTCGACGCCATCGAACTGCTGCCCAAAAACGCTAAAGAAAGCACATGATTCTAAATTAAATCATGTCACGTAATTTTCCATGATTTTTTAAAATTATTCTGTATAAATTCAAGAAATAGCTTTTGTAATTTAATATACACAACTGACATGTTTGTATTATTAATCTTTCATTTAATGGGTGAAATACCTTAGTGATAGTTCAAGGGGAAAAAAGTGAAGACAAGTCTTCTATTGGGAAGAATGAAGAAAAACATTCAGACAAGACGATATGAAGGAAGGCCCAAACATAGAAAGGGAGTTTGAAAATGGAAAAAAGGGGAATGGCATGGGAAAAAGTGGGACTGATAAAGGAAAGAAGGTCAGATAGATTAAAAAAAAAGTGAAAGGAAAAACTTGCTGTTTTATGGGGAAAAGGGAAAGAACGAAGAAGCATGAAACAAAACTATATTATGGGAAAGATTTGAAGAAAATATGTGGCTCTTTAACCAGGACAGTGTCAATGTGTCAACGAAATTCATACCACTACGGTTCATTCAGGAGTGTACAATTGTTAGGTGAATATGTGTGACACTGTGTTAATATTCCCAAATGAAACAGGTCAAAACCTCTGACTTTTCTTCTATTGCAACAATGAATTTAGCATTTGTTGCTTTGAGTTAGCTGGACTGACATAAAAGTTTGCACATGTACTTGTGTCTCTCTGAGGATGAATCCTTAAAATTATATACTAATCAATGAATGAACTGACTTTTCTCAGGCTTCATGGTTTCAACAACTACTGGATCGAGAACTATAAAATTGTGTATATTCTGATGCTTCACTTTAGACCAATGCAACAACAAATTTAGGTTTGTACCTTTAAGTTGAATATTTTGATGAGACTGAATGCCATTAATTTTCCCCCCGAGGAACAGTAGTAAATGCTAGCTGGAAAACTGTGACTGAGAGAACCTCAAAATTACTGGATTGAAACAAATGTTCCCTTCATAACAGCTAAGTTTTTGTCCAACATCACGATCAGGTTTACACTTCAACCTGGGTCCTACTTCAAAATGTCAGCAAAAACGTAATTTTGATTAACCTCATCTAATGCTGTAGTATAACACTAACAATATAGCTCGTTAGCATGCTGATGTTGGCACACTGAGAAAAGCATTTATTTTTAAAGCTACAGAGCTGTTAACATGGCACTCACCAAATTCTGCATGATTTTTACCTCATTCATACATCTCCATGTAATCAGCATACATCTGAAAACCTGCTCCAGAGCTGAGGGAAGTCTTTTATACATGAAGAAAAACAAGTGGGCTGAGAATAGATCCCTGTGGAACACCTGTTGGAAAGGACTAAGTTTTTTAAAATCATTTTTCTGATTAGAAAGGAAAGATTTGAACGTTTGCCATGTTGATGGATGAGAATGTCATGATTTAATGTATCAAATGTCTTTGAGTAAAAGAGTAACTGTAAAGAAGGTAAAATATATATATTCATAATTCATCAAAAATGTTGCTGCTTTTCTTTGAATACAAATGAACTCCAATCTAATCTATTATTTCTTCCTTACCTTTTTTCAACAGGTAAACATCTTACTGGATATCTGTGAACAGTTTTTTAAAAGCAACCTGGTTTCAAAGTGATGCTATCATAGATGTTTTTACTACATATCAAAGAAGCTCCTTTAATTATCCAATTCAGGGGTGCAGGGAGCCTATCCCAGCCACAACAGGGCAAGAGGCAGGGTACACCCTGATCAGGTTGCCAATGGGACAAAGGGCTAACAAAGAAAGAGACACTTAGTGGCAATTAAGAATGGCTAATTAACCTAACACGTATGTCTTTGGACTGTAGAGAAAGCACCAGTACCCGGACAGAACCCATGCAGAAACAGTGACAGTCAGTTAAACCCACTTTAAACACTTTGAATTCACCATCTGGATTGCTCATAGGTGTGAATGGTTGTCTGTCTCTCTGTGTTAGCCCTGAGTGGCAACCTGTCCAGGGTGTATCCCACATCAAACCCACTTTCACCCTTAATTGGACAAATGGAAGAAAATGGATGGATGGTATCTGTATTTGTTGTCGTCTGAATGACAGACTTATTATTCATTAATAGTTTTCATCTGAAAAAAAGTTGTTGAGATATTTTGTCCTGTACTTGTGGGCACAAGTGCAGAACATAAATAAGTCACTTTCATTTTGTTGCGTTGAAAGTTGAAGTCAAGATGTTCCATTCAAGTTTTTCAAATTTGAGAATGAACGCTTGGGAATAGAAAACAAAGAGAGGTACAAGGGGATGGGGTTAAAATAGAAAATGGAGTCCCTCTGTGGGGTCAGGACTGCATTTACACATTGATTACTCTGAGGAACACCTTGACACACACACACACACACAGAGTTGCATTTACAGATACAGGAAACACACATGGGTGGACACGTACACACATTTGATCTCCATGTACACACACACTCAGATACAGAGTCAGAACGCCCGCTCCGCCTCAATGCAACCAGAAGACGATCAATAGCAAAGCCAGAGCCACAATACTGTTCTCCATCATGACTATCAACCACGCACATGCACGCACACACACAGACACACAGCTCTCTCTCTTCCTATCTCAGATCAATGGCTGTCCGCTGTGTCCACGGTTACCGAGCATCGACCCCCGTCCCTAATGGCGACCACGAAACCTTGGGAATTAGTGTGTGATTGATTGACAGACTGCTTCAAAGGCACACGCATCATATAGCCTCCGTGTGTGTCTGTGTGTGTGTAGGACAGAGAGAGGGAATATATATATTTTCCAGTTTGTCTTCAAGTGCGTGTGTTTCAGCATCCCCCTGTGGGTTGTCTGCACATCGTTTACCCATCTCTTTTTTCCATCTTGTGCATTGTAATGCTTTCCGAAGGACATACGGTGGAAAGGAGAAGAGGAGAAGTGATAAAGGAGGAGTGAAAAAACAAGGAGTACAGAGCAGATCTCAATAGAGAAAACAGAGAATCATCAGCATAACTTGGCAAAAGTCAGGACTAGATTGTAAGAAAGTGCAAGGATTTTCCCACCAGCACTGAGATGGTGTTACACTTTTTAAAAACTAGTGTCCAGAAATAAAGTGACTTAATATTAATAATCTGTTAACGTTACTGTTTGAAAGTTGCTAAAACGGGATCTGTTACAGCAATACTCCATGCATGACATTCATAAAGGCTATTATTAGCCTGTTTGGCCTGTAATATTAATAGGCTACTGTTCAGTATGTGGAAATATACCATTGTGCTTTTAGATCTCATTTTTAAATAAATAAAGTTTATCCTATGTTACAAAATCCAATTATTTGAGTCACTTACACCAATTGGCTACAGCAATGAAACCACAGGGAGGTAATATGAATCACGCTGATATGTCCAGTGTCAGACAATGTCGAAGATGGATATAGCTACTGAGTCTGAAAAATAAAGACAAACGGGAAGTTTCTAGAACTTGCATTCATTTTTAATAGCCACCAGAGGGCGTTACCTGTGGTGCCAATAAGATTTCCGGTCTGATATATGTCAATGGGAAGAACGGCTCTCTTAGGCTACGTTCACACTGCAGGCAAAAGCGCATCAAATCCGATTTTCTTTGACCCTATGTGACCCATATCCGTTCATGGTGTGACAGTGTGAACGGCACAAATCCGATATTTTCAAATCCGACCTGGGTCACTTTCGTATGTGGTACTGAATCTGATACATATCCGATGTTTTAGAAAGCGACTGCTGTTTGAACGGTCAAGTCGCATTAAATCTGTCTTTTACGTCACTGACACAAGACAGACGCCAATTATCAGCGCCGGAGAAGCGCCCGAGAAGACATCGCGGCCGCTTCCTGGTCATCCCGTGTAGATGTCAGTGAAACTGTTGGGAAGACAATGTTGGAGAAACGTGAACATTTTATTTGTACTGTATAATCTGCAGATTCTGACAGAAATCTGCAACTATCCTTTGAAGCACTGCTCCTCTAAAACAGCAATAAGGATAATTATTGGGCCATATGTAAATAACAAAATAACTTTAAAACTTAAAGCAAAATTGGGAAACGTAAAGTCCGAAACAAGTCTTTATATTAAGGGCCACCAGTCCAACAATACTGTTTGGTCTGAGTCTAAACAGAGCGCGTTGTGTGACGTCTTCTTTTGCGCATGCGGGCCGCTTTGAGCGTTCACACTAGAGCGCGTTTGCTGTCGCATTTTATTTATAGTGTGAACAAGGAGACAAAAAAATCGGACTTGATCAAAAAAATCTGAATTGAGCATTAAGACCTGCAACGTGAACGTAACCAAAGTTGACCTAAGTAAACACTTTCCAAATGAGTTTAATAACTTGGGACTGACAAGTTAGTAGCCAATGAGCGTGTGGTTTCACAGTCAGATCGCACTCTCTGGCAGTGTTCAGGGAGCATGCAGATTGGCTGCAAATTGTGGCACCTGGTACGCTCACTGGCTTTCAGCCATACCACCCTGAGCACACCTGATCTCATCAGATCTCAGAATCAAAGCACAGTTGGGTTAGTACTTGGATGGGAGACCACCTGGGAATACTAGCTGCTGTAAGCTTGAGGCGATTGTGTACAGTAGATCATCTACTAACCGGAAGGCTGGTGGTTCGATTCCTGGCATGCTGAAGTATCCTTGGGTAAGATACTGAAACCCAAGTTACTCCTAATGCATTCAGAGTGTGCACGTTAGGTAAAAACGCTTGTATTGAGTGTGTGTGAATGGGTAAATATGACATGTTATATATGTGCCTTGACTCTACTCAAGTAGAAAACTGACATAAGAAGCAGTCTGATGATACCTGCTAATATATGCATGGTGGTAAGAACAAGACAGGCCAGTACACACGTCATAAATCCAACAACAATTCTGCTTAAGTGCTTTTTTCTTGCACAGGGTAAGAACATTTGCACATATTAGTAAATGAAAACCTCATTATTCAAGTTATTATCATGGCAGCAAAAGGAAAACCTAGACAGTATTTAACATGGAGTCTTAATGTTAGGACAGATCTGTGTGTATATGTATTCTTTTATTTAGCATCAAGAATCAAATTTATGGTATCATAACAAGGTCTGTGAAATTGTAAATTACAGACGTTCATATTTGCTGAATATTTCCTAAATATACCCTGAAGTGCCAATAGCAGGTTGGGATTTGGGTTTGTTGCATGCAAAGATGAGGATTGTTAATTCTGAATAAAATCTGATTTGGTATTTTAAAAAAGTAAAAAATAAAAAAAGGCCTTGTTGTCATTAGTTGTTTAATCTTTACTTATTGAAAAAGCACAAGCAGAAAATCCAAAAATCCAGACTTGAAACTTTTTGCAAGACAAAGTTCAATAAAGACTTAATACTCATCAATTGGGTAACCAGGAGTGGGTGGTTTTTATTTGATTTTATTTTCAACGTCATGCTACATTTCACATGCTACACCCAAAACCTACTTCTAAACACAAAACTTTAAGTCCATGTCCTACATAATACAATAGTTGGACTAATTCCTTAGCATCACAAACATGTACCTTCTTTAGCTACTGAAAGGCCTTTCTTGATAAAAGCATCCACCACATGGCAGGCGATATCCTAAATGAGATCTGACAGTGTCCTCCACAGTGGGTCTGGATAGTCTTTAATAGCTTTGAGTTTGTTGGTGGAGGCCGTTGGGTGATATTCAACAGTCCTGAACCCCCCTCCCGAGCTCGCGTGAAACCCACCCCATTTGGCTGCGGTTGTAAATATTTAATCCACTGCACCTACATCTCTGACGAAGTGCTCTGAACGTGCTCTCAGAGATGGAGTGACACTTTGAATAAAACAAACAGGAAAACAGAGAAATTGCTCTTTGTGTTCTGAATTTAGAAACACACTGTTCTGGCTTTTTTTTTGTTTTTCCCCTTCGCTTTCTTCCGGCGAGCACTCGAGAGTGCCAATTTACAAATGCAGTCGATTGCTCTTGTGCTGAGTCAAATAGATTTCAGCTCAGTACTCTGGCACTTAGGTCGCCCATCTTTAGCTCTTACTGAATGTTCACGATGCCCATTTGCAGCCATTTTGCAGCCGCCATTTTGTGCTATTTCAAATGGAAATAGACACTAGCTGGAGAGTGATTGTTTTTGCAAAGTCTTTGACTTTGAACAGTTCAAACTAGAAGGCTTGGGGATTGCATTTGTTCTCCCGAATCAATACAAACTTTTCCATTAGGTTTCTTTATGAACTGCTATAACAACTGGGTTTGTAGGTCAGGGACTTGAGTCAAATAGAAACAAGATTTGAAAGCCCGTTGAAGACAATGTTTGATGTAAACTTTGGGTAATATAATGAAATCCAGTATTAGGGCTCTATTCACTATGATATATACTTATTATTTAGTTTAGACTATTAGAGTTTGGGGTTCTGTTGCCTACTAAGATTTACCATCATATTCAGTCAAAAGTTATTGCCTATTCGGTCAACTGCTCAATGGTAGTTCTCAGTTTAGTGGTTAAAGGTCAGAAGTAAAAATCAATGATTATGGGTTCTGTCGGCCTCATAAATATTTGTTGGGACTTTACTGTCTAATTAGATGAACAATTTAAGCGATTTAATGCTTCATAAAGCCACCAGTTAGAGCTTTTAGTACTTGATTACATGCCAAAACCAAATCAAAGCTGAAAGTTTAAAAGTCATTAGCAATGATGAGAGGCTCTTTACAGGTAAATGTAAGTCCACCTTATACCCAAAAAACGAATGTTTAAGAAGATACATCGCCTATTAGTGATGGCTATTATAGTTTCCATTAACTATTAATGTTCTGTTAACTGTTCAAGTTGATGTCTGTGTGTTGGTGTGATTGATTTGTATTTTTTACTGCCTGACGTTTGTGGGTTCACTTTCCTGTTAAAAGTCAGTAGTTATGATCTCATTTTCATAGTCATGTCTGTAGTTACAGATTAAAGTTCAAAAGTCACACTTCAAAAATAATCCTCATTTATCTTATGTTGGGTGTATGCGTGGCTCCTCAGTTTAACCTTGATCTGAAATAAGCCATCCTTTCAGTAAGCAAACTTTCTTCTGATTGGCTGATCCATGCAAACAGCAGATGTGGGTGGGGCTTCTGTTCTCACTGTGCCTGAGATGCCCACATTAAGGATATTTTCCCTCCATGAAAGCCTGAAACTGAGTGTACGCCACACACTGACCTTATTACTGCAAACTTTTGGATATGGCTAATATCAGCATCACCACTGTAACTGTATATCTGCCTGAAAATAAGACAGGGCATAATAGGCTCCTTTGTCAGAGGCGCTGGCCAACGTCACTGGCTTTTATGAAGAAAGAGTGATTAAAAAGTGATGCAGCAGGAGGGGAAGGATTAAAAAGAAAAAACTTAATGTCACCTCAGTCCTCCTCAGACTCCCTCCCTCTCACTCTCCCACTCCACCTCCTTCATCTCTCTCCCTCTCTCTCTGCAGGTGCACATAAGAGTCCTCCGACAAGTGTATTCTTTTTAGGACAAGATTGAAAGCACTTCATCTGTAACCTACACAGAGTGTGCGTGTGTGTGTGTGCATGCGTGCGTGCGTGCGTGCGTGTGTGTGTTTTCATACAGCCAGATGTGTTCATCACTTCAAATTGGATGTATTTGCACAAGACTGTGCTAAAGAAAGGTGTTTACGCACCAATTGTGCATGGATACAAAGTCCGTTATAGGTGTGTGTTTAAAAAAGAAAAAAAATGGCACACTTGTGCATCCCTGTAAGTGTGTGTGTGTGTGTGTGTGTGTGTGTGTGTGTGTGTGTGTGTGTGTGTGTGTGTGTGTTTGAAGACAAGGCGAACCATTGAGCTGTTTTTGAAGTGAATTAACAAGTCAAATGAGTGCCGCAGCACCCTGCATAGGTTACCACACACACACACAAACACACTCCCACGCTTATCATCGCAGCGTCTTTGTTAAGGAAGATGAGGCCAATTAAACTGATATCACTCTCTCGCTGTTGTTGACGCCTCCTGCCCTCCCTTCTTCTCTCTCATCTTTACGTTCCATCCTCCTGTTTTTGTCTCCTTCCTCTCTGTTTCTCAGTTTTGAACCTTTTTTCCTTCTTCACTCTTTTTTTTCTCTCGTCTTCGTCGGCTGGTTTCTTTACTTTTTTCTTTAAAGTACTCCATCCACATTTTCCACCTCCTCCCTCATCCATGATTTCTTCCAACATCTCCCTTCTTCTCTGCCCTCCTCATTGTCCCGTCGTCTTCTTCTTCTTCTTCTTCATTTTCCGCCCTCATGTCCTCTGCCTTTCTCTCACCATTTCCTCCAAACTCTCTCCTCCTCCTCCTCTCTCTGCGTTTCCTAACCGTGTGATAAATGTCCATCTGCGATTGGCCGATGCCCCCCATTGCTGTGGCGCCCGCGAGGTCGTAAACAACAGCCCGTCTCCCCCAGCAACGTGGTGTCTCCATGGACGCAGGGCCACTAAGACGACGGACTCTGCATGTGTGTGTGACTGAGACAGAATGCGACATCTGACAACTGCCAAGTGTGTGTGTGTGTGTTTTATATATGTTGTGCATGCATGTGCGTGAGTGTGTGTGTGTGTGTGTGTGTGTGTGTGTGTGTGTGTGTGTGTATGTGTGTGTGTGTGAGCTAATGAGCGATCATAAGTGAGCAAATGTTGTCTCTGGGTTCCACTAATGTTTAACAAACACACACACACACACATATATCAGGTGTGTGTGTGTGTCATTAGTATGCCACAGTGAGCTGTGTCCATATGTCACTAAACAAAACCATGTTTTATTTATCCTGTAGAGGGAGAGGGAGGAGAGAAGGAGGCCAACAGTCACTGTCAAGGGGGATGGAGGGAAGGATGGAGGAGAAAAACTGGCGAGGTGATGGAGGGGAAAGATCTGAAGGAACGAGAGCGGCAAGAACGAAACGCAAATATGTGGAGAATGAAGAGGAAGCAAAATGAAGATCAGAGGAAGAGAAGTGAGGAGGTTCACAATGTGGAAGGAAAGGAAAGAGGAGATGATTGAAATGAGGGTAGGAAGGAGAGAAGGAAAGTTTAGTGTGGGACCACGATGAGGTGAGAGGGGAAGATGGAAGGAGACAGTCAAGGAGGCAAGAGCAGAGGAAGAGAAAGGGAAAGCGTGGGGGAATTCAGGGTTGAAGAAATGACAGAAGAAACAACAGGAAGGAAAAAGAGGTGGAGGAGGAAGATCTGGAAAATGAAAGGAAGGAGGAAAGAAAGGGAAAGGAAAGAAAGGCTGGAAATAAAAGAGGAAAGGACAAATTAAAGAAAAAAGGAAATGAAGGGAAAGAAAGCAGAACAAGAGAAGGAAGGGTAGTGACCCCAAAAAAGCAGAAAGGACAAAGGAGAGAGAAGAAAGCTGATAGAGGGAGCAGGAGGGAAAGAAAGATGCTTGGATTTCTTTTAAAAAAAGGACATAATTGGGGGAGAGGGAACAGGGGGAAGGAGAGAACGAAAGAAGCAAGGAGGATACAAAAACAGCACACGAAAAAAGGAAAGTGAGGAAAAATTAAGAGCTTGTGAGGGGATGAAGGAGGAATACAAAGACGGGAAAAAGAAGGTGAGGAGAATGACGCTGAGGGCATGACGAAGGGATGGGGTAGGGAGCAGGAAAGCAAAAAGGAATGATGGAGAAAGAAAGAAGACAACTGCAGCAAATGAGTGGCACATGGAAAGAAAATCATGGAATATGAAGACAAAGGAAAGGGGGGAAGACAAGGTATGGATGGTGGAACTAAGAAAAAGAAGGAAGAGTGAAGGATAGAAAAGTTTACAAGAAGAGTCAAGATGAATGGAATGAGTTTAGGAATAAAAATGTGAACAGAGCAGGGAAGCAAGGCAAGAGACAATCAAGCAGGATACAAAAAACAAGAAGAGAAAGGAAGAAAATGGAGGAAAACTTATAGGAAAAAGGAGGGAAGAGTGAAGGAATGAAGGGAAATGAGAAGGGAGGATAGGAAGTGTGTTAGGAGTTAGGAGCAAGTTTAAGGAAGGAAAAGAAGAAAACAAAGGTTAGGAAAATGGAGAGCAAGTAGGGGACAGTAAGATGAAGGAAGCAGGATGGAAGAAGATGGAAAATAAGGCAAGGAAGATAGAAAGGTTACAAGAACAAATTAAGCAGAAGAAAGTAAAGGATATAAGGAAATTAAAGCATGAGGAGGGGGAGAAACAAAAAGGAAGAAAGAGGAGGCACAGGAAAGCAATTACAAAAATGAGTAGACAAAAGAGGAGGGAAGAAAATAGAGAGGAGATAGAGAAGGAAATAAAAGGGGAGGGAGGAAGGAAGAAAGAAGGAGGAGGGGAAAGAAGGAAAGCAGGAAGTAGAATAGCAGAATAAGTAAAGGAGAGGAGTAGGAGAGACAAGAAGTGGAGATTGAAGAGGATAAAGTGACAAAATAAAGGAAGCAAAGAATAAAGTGAGAAAGGTGGCAGACATGGGGGGGAAGAGAAGGGAGTGAAAGAAGTAGGAAGTAATAAAGTAAGGAAGATGCAGGCAGGAGGAAAAGAAGAGACTTAAAAAATGAAGAACATGAAAACCTGGATGACAGAGCAGGAAGGAGGGAGGGAGACGAGTTGAGGAAGAAGGGAAAGGGAAGAAAAGAGGGACACAGCAAGGGAAGGAGGGGGGAGGATGGACAGATGGAGGAGTGGGACCCCAGAGACGTGTCATTCATCACACCACCATGCAATCTGCACTCGTTCACTCTCCCTTTCTCTTTCTCTGCAGGTCTTTTTCCTCCTCCTCGTCTCCTTCGCTTTACCCGTTTTTTTCTTTCGTTGTGTCATCCACTCGTTTATCCATCTTCCATCGCGCCATTTTTGTCACACTCCTTGCCTCTTCCTCGGTTCCGTCTTTTTTTCCCACTCTTTGGTCCCTCCAACCATGTTTTCCTCAGTACTTTGGCAGTCATTTTTAGGTTTCATTACCTCCTCTGGCGACATCCCTCCTTTCTTCTCTCCATTTCTCCCCCTCCTCTATCCTTTGCGTTCCCTCCATTTCCACTTTCTGTGGCTACAGGAGGGGGAAAAAAGAGGGAGCCTTTCATTTTGTTTTCTTTGCCATCTCGATTGCTCAGAAAGAAAGGATGAGGATAGAGGAAAAGAGCTCCAACATTCGGAGTACCGATGCGTGTTGGTTACTTCACATCACAGATCACCAAAAGGTGGGCTGCAGCCCTGCCCAGATGCTCTCTTTTATGGATCCACATTATTTACTATACTCTGACACACTGTGTTTTTTTCTTGTTTTATATTTTACATGGCTTCATTAAATATGCTTGTAATAGCTGATTCTGAGGAGGTCGAGTGGGGACCTCCTTCGTTTTTGGTTGCTCTGATAACGGAGTGACCCATCTGCACGCTTCTTTGGTTGGCAGATGCAAAAGGTACGGAGAAAACTGTTTCTACATGAAACTGCTCACAACAGGGTACGCATAAAAACACCTCATGATTTCTGGAAGGAGACATTCCTATTGAGCGTACAAATATATTTTATGGTGCTCTGAGCAACATATTGTGAGTACTCAGAGCAACGTCCGTATCTCTACAACTCGGCAACTTGCATCCACACAATCTAGATGCTTAAACAGCACTACAGGCACTACAGAGATGTTTACACATTTGATCAAAAAAATTTAAAAAACATATGAGTGTTTCCTTAAAATACAGCCCGCTCGGGATTCATGGTAGATGTTAATGTGAAAGCTCAAAATTAGTGAAATGTGTCAGTGCGCAGCTTTATGAGGATTACTGGTCATTTTCTCTGGAGGTTATAAGCATAACAATGTGATACTTTTTTCCATTAAAGGCCAGCAGTTGGCTCCTCTACCAGCTGTCACCAATTCGCAAACTGAAACACGTGTCAAACACAGAGCGGGAAACACATTAGGTCCATTAAACAGACACGGAAACGCAGTAACAGAGTGAGCCGACCAGCGCGAGCCGTTCAGGACCGACCAGCAGCGAAATTTAGAGCGGTCGAGGGGGAAACACGAACTTTGATATGACAACTGTTGTGCAGTATTAACAAAGTAAAGACTATGCATAAATAATATTTCACATTAAAAAACACGACTGAAGTTCCTGTGACCACGTATTCATAAACATGTGCAAACTTAATGACACAAAAGGGAACACAAGTCATTTCTTAATCAAATTTTAGGTATACTCATAAACCCAATTAGAAATTCATGGAAACTAATGGTCACCGAGCTTTTCATTAGTTCTTCCTGAAAATGCACCAGAAAATCCTTTATTGCTCATACTCAAGTCCATCTGGTCATTGAGTGCATGTCCTTGACTAATGACTGAAAAAATATGTGAACAAAAATCTGTGTTCAGCCAATACTTTAAGTGCTGTAAAGGAGCTTAAATTGGTTAAAAGTTGAATTTTCTCTTCCAGTTCAGTGCAAAAATGCCCACAGCATTCGTAAAATCTACAGCCCTCACCAGCTAATTACACAGCCCAAGCTAACAGGAACATTCATTTCCTACTAACCATTGATCACTTTAGAGATCTTTGCAGTTTTAGGCACAAAAACAACTTTTCCCACAGATTTCCCCACAATCTTTCAGTTATCTTCCTGTTTGCTCTTACACCGCTGGTATGGAAGCAATCCAGTGTATCGCTGTGCTTTACCACAGGTGGTAGAGGTGATGAAGTCGTCACTCATCACTGCATCTTGTATGAAAGGAAGAAAATATCCTCCTTACGTTGCATTGTATGTGACCTGTCATCTGCAAAACCCGCCTCATTACCTGTGCTCTCCATTTTCATGGAAAGGCAAGTCAAGGCAAGGCAAGGCAAATTTATTTGTATAGCACAATTCAACAACAAGGTGATTCAAAGTGCTTTACAGAGACATTAGAAACAAAAACAAATAAAAAGCATGATTTAAAATTGATTAAAACAAGCAAACAAACAAACTAACTAAACACACACATTTCACACCTGTTCGCGCGATCTGAACCCTTATCGTAAGGGGAGCTACCAGTCCTTCTGTGGACGAGCTACTTTCTATTTTAAATTCCCTGAATTTAAAATACTCTCTAGACCCAGTCTAGACCCAGCTGGGGAGCTACCCAGAGCTCTAAGCCCACTTAACAAACAAACAAACAAACAAAACAGTATATAAAATCAAAACAGATAAAATCAGAAATAGATAAGATCAGTAGTTAGTGTAAGTTTTGAAATTTAAGCTTAAAAGTGTGGATTTGGTGCTTTATTCAAATGCAGCTGAGAATAAGTGAGTCTTCAACCTGGATTTAAATAAACTGAGTGTTTCAGCTGATCTGAGGCTTTCTGGGAGTTTGTTCCAGATATAAGGAGCATAAAAGCTGAATGCAGCTTCTCCGTGTCTGGTTCTGACTCTGGGAACTGATAAAAGACCGGATCCAGATGACCTGAGGGATCTGGAAGGTTCATACTGGGTCAGGAGGTCATTGATGTATTTTGGTCCTAAACCATATACAAGACTTACAACATCAGGTCGCGGGACATGTTAGCATGAAAAGCATTGTATGTTTAAATTAAGCATCAAAGAGACGATTTCAGTCCCTACAAGTCACTGAATCTGAAATTCTTCAGTCTGGAAATAATCTAAAAATCAACACAGTTTATGCTTGTATGCGATCCCAGATTTTTCCACCTGTGTTTGGTTGGGTTAGATGAGTATTTATTGAAAGTAATTTGCATCAAACAGCAGTTGTTGACCCATCCATCCACCCCTACCTCCTCCCTACACAACTTCCTCTCTGTTTTCTGTCATAATTACTTTGACCAGTAGAGGGCACTATCACAGAGTCCTCAGAAGCTGCTGGAACAACAAAAAAAGGACTCAAAATAAATCCCAATAAGGTAATAAGATGCATTAAAAACGAGAAAATCATTCATGTCTCGGTCTCTTTCTCTTACCAGTGTGGGACAGCAGGCTGGGGGACAGCAGGCCGGGGAGGCCTGGGTGAAGCAGCCTGGGGCTTTCCTGGATCCCTGCACCAGAACAACGCTTGGGAGGACGGCCTGGGCGAGAGCTGGAGGGGGAGAGAGAGAAAAGGAGATTAGTTTCTAAGATTTTCCAGGGTTGAGTGCAGAAAAATGAAGCCATTATAATCTGTGCACGCCTCTCAGACCATCTGCATCAAACATGATACAATACGGTATCATTCAAAGCACTTAGGTTCATGTATATCAGTTTCACATCTGAGGTCTTTGTTTTCCATATAAAGATATCAACACTGTCAGCTGTGTCGGGCAGACAAGTTTCCAAGGACTCCGAGCAAAAAAGTAAAAGCTGCCTCACCGACATATTTCATCCTGCCCTTTGAGCAACTGAAAGACTATGAAGTACAAAGTCTCATGTCCACCAAGTGTTTCTGAAATCCTGAGTATGGCTGACAGACTTTTTCCTGTGAAGAAGCTCCTGGAAGGAAACTCAGCAGAAAACTTAAATGTTGTTTAGATATGCAGATTGTTATTGCTGCCGATGGACTTTAAGGAGTTTACAGTCTTCACGGAGAGACAGAGGAGGAACAAATATGCTAACACTCATGTAAAACAGCATTCTTTTTACATACATAAGCTGGGATACATGTTCTACATGAGCAAGTGAACCTGAATAAACACTCAACACACTCCAGCATCTCTCTCAACCCCCCTATTTCTGTCACACACACACACACACAACCTACTGTATTATGCATGTGCACGTAGGCATAAATAAACACACTCAAACAAGAATACTGTAACTGAACACATGCGGCTAAACATAAAGGAAGCCACACACACACAAACACACGCACACACACACACAGAGGAGGTGCGCATGCAGGCCAACTCTCTGCAGGGTAGCTAAGTAACAGATGGCCATCCAAAGTCATTTACACCTAGAGAGAGAGAGAGAGCGAGAGGCCAAAAAATAAAACCTGTTCAAGACTTCGACATAGTGCCACTGCATGAGATTAGAAAAAATAGAAGCAGGTACACTCTACTTTATTTTCCAAACCTAAGATTTCTGTAATGAAAGTACAAAAGTGTGACTTTCCCTGTGCTAACAGAAGGCACTAACGTTAGCTTGTATAGCTAACTAGCTTTTTATTACTTGACTTTGAAACAAAGGGAAACGACTTCAGTGCTAAATATGGCAAATGTGTGGTACACAATCTACCCCGTCAAAAATTTATTAAATAAATAAGTAGAATGGAGCTCATCTGCTTGCTGACAGTTAAACCAAGAAATACTGAGCCACTTGTGTTGTAGCTGTCGTGCAACCACAGTTTAACAAAGTCATTTGAAAAAACCTGGAGGGTCAAACTTCTAATAAAACTTTTTTTTTAAACAAAATCTGAAATTTATGCATCCAGCTTATAAGTTTCTGTCATCATTTTTAGATGGGACACTAGTCTTGTATCTCCACCTGGGGGCAATACACAGATAACTAACGCACTGTTTTGTGATTGTAAAAGTGTTCTTAAATAATCCTTTTAGTTGGATTTTATAGTCTTTATACCAACACTGTCCCAACAAAAGCAGCACTGCTCTGTTATGTTAATGTCATTTGCAAAGACCTTGAAAACACTAAGAATAATGCCTTAAAAGGATAAGATCTACACATGACAGCAATGTATTTGGTTTTTAATTGTACATCAATAAAAGAAAAAACAAATATTACTGTTTTTATTCATACCAGCTGTTGATATAGAAAAGTGAAACATATGCACATGCTTTTCCAACTTATGAAATCATAATTTTGTATGTTTAATTGTGGCCCTCAGTGCATTAAGTTGTGTTTCTAGTGATATACTGAGAAACAGCTTTGTTTTTCCCCTAGTAAATGGTCTTTAGGCCCTAGCGTAGATATCATTCATAGTGTCCAGATATGAATACAGAATTAACCTCATTTTGGAGATACAGTTTTACAGGTAACACACCTTCTCCAATTAGTACGACTGTCATCATGACTTTTACATAAAAGTCATCAGGGCTGTTATTCAAACATGAAGCCATCAGATAAATGGAAAGTGGGTGCAAGTCTGAAAAGCACCTAACAAGGGTGTGGGCTTACAGACGGGTCAGCTACTACAACAGCAGAGACTACAGAGTGGCTGTGCGGTTTTCCAGGAACGTGTCAAGTACTGAATATCGGTCAAATCCCACTGGGAGGTGCGGAGCAAGAGAGAAAAGAGAAAGTGTGCTAAAAGAGAGAAAACGTCTGCAAATGTTTTTGGGTGTGATCTGTATGTGAGAAAAAAGACGTGCACACACAAACACACACACACACAAACACACATACAAAAACCGAAAAAAAGAGAGAGAGAGGCAGAGGAGCATGAAGAAATGAAAACATGAACCTTCACTTTTCCTCTGAACTCTGCTTCACCTCGTCCTCCTTCAATCACACACACACACTCATCTTTGCAATAAACTCCCTGTTCTCTCTCTTTTACAGATACACACACACACGCGCAGGTGTTTGCATTCAAACCTTAAAACCTTTCCATCAACAACCCTCTGCTACCTTTCAACTCCCACATACACACAATGGATACATGTTACAGTACCAGGTGTGTGTGTGTGTGTGCTCATCTGCATCCATCCATGTGTAAGCAACATGAGAGTGTGTTTGTGCGCATCCACATGAATTCATGCAGTGTGTGTGTGAGTGTGAGTGTATAGAGGACACATGATATCGCCTTCTCATTAGCCTTACAGTTCTTTGTTCAGAGTAATGACTGCAGTGTGTGTGTGTGTGTGTGTGTGTGTGTGTGTCCCGTAGGGTTGCCATATGTTGGGCATTAATCCTCGTCAACGGTCCACTCTCCTTACTGCACCGAGCACAGGAACAAAGAGCAGGTCACACACACATACACATCACATAGACATGAGCTGGAAAAAAATGGAACCACATATGCTCATACATGCTACATATATGCACACACACACACACACACACACACACACACACACACACACACACACACACACACACACACACACAGAAACTTCAGAGCCAGTCCATTGACCTACATTCATCTGTTAACCCTTAACCTCAACTGCAAACAGCAACAAGACCACTTCTTGTCCACAGGTTCCTGTTTCTGCACTGAAGATGTGGGATAGTTATGCCGGTGACCTTTCACCCTTAACCTCTGTACCTGTCCACATTTATCTCTCATTTCCATTTCAACCAAGGTTTAGGCCTCTCTTAGCCTGGTTCCAATCAGACCCTTTTGGCGTGTGCATGTGTGTGGATGTGGATCAACACAACCAGCCTTCTTTTTGTGGAATTTTTCATCCCAAATACAGGAAGACTGTCCTTGTAGTCTCCTGTAATTTTCATGTGCGATGCAGATAAATGTTGCCAACTGCTCCATGGGGAATGCTGCAAGTCCCAGCTAGACCTTGAGTCAAAGTTTTCCTATAATTGCGGACATCTTTATCATAGAATTCCAAACAATGCCCAACTCTAATTAATGTGTGACGAATGATCCAGTAGAATCGGCGCCGTTCATCCTGCCTGGTCTGCAGGTGTAACTATTGCAAAATGTGCTCTGGAGAGGTGAGTCAGAAGAGTTATTTGGCCATAGCAGAAGCAGATATGCTTGGCACAGACCAAAGACAGCTTTTGTTGAGAATAATTGTTGAGCTTTTGGTGGTGAAATGCTATGCCTTGGGCTTTGCTGATTTGAGGGCTGAGGATCATAACACAGAGTGCTTGAGGACAGAGCAAGTCCATCTGTCTGAAAGATGAAGTTGAAATGTTAAAGGACCCCTCGACAGGATGATGACCACAGCGAATCTATAGTGTAATGTCTCAGATGGAACAAGTGGAAATGGCTTCATCAAAGCCCAACTGAGATATATTTGTGGTTATTTCAAATGGACGGGTCTCTCTCTGCATGTTGTCCTTGTGTCTGCGTGGGTTCTTTGTGGATACTCCAGCTCCAGCGCTCTAAAGACATGTAGTTAGTGGGGTTAGTAGATTGTAAATTGCCCATAGGTGTGAATGGTTGTCTCTCCCTGTTAGCCCTGCGACAGACTGGCCAAACCCTAACCCTTTATCCTGCCTCTTGGACAGGCTTCAGCCTCCCCACCCCGTGACTCTGGATTAGATAAGCAAAAGAAGAATGCATGCATGGAGGATATTAGAACTTTGGCCCCAACAGGTCTATGCATGAGACAACTTTAGAAACATAAGCTACAAATGTTAAGCTCGTCAATGATCCTATTACCTAACTGTTCCTATTATTCAGTTTTTACTAATAGAAAGAAGATTGAAAGGGTCAGTAGAAGTATAAATAAAATGAATCACTTCCACTGTGAAAGGAGTGGAAGACAAAAGAAAAGTGAAAGATAAAGTTACCCCCTGTTGTCCAAATGTTATACTTTAAGACTCATAATCAATAACAGTCTCAAAAATTTAACTAGACTTTTTGTATAAAGGATTACAGAATGTCCGACTTCCTCGTGGTTAGAAAAACCGATGGATGTAGCCACCGTGATGTCAGCCACTAGTTAGTTAAGTCCAGTTCAGAATCCTGAAGTTAAGCTTTTCTTTCCGTGTTTTGATGCCTGATGCGATGAGCGAGTGGCGGATCTGATTGAGAAATTGACTTGTGATTGATAAATAGTTAGACAATGACCAAACCCTAGACTCTTCTTTGCCTGTTAAAATGACCATAATGTACAAAGTGGACTCACAATTGAGCCCATAAAGTGAACATAAAGGCCTTTAAAGCGGCGACAGAGAGAGGAAGCCATGTGGTCACATTCCCATAGACCAGGGGTGCCCAATCTCAGTCTTCGAGAGCTACTGTCCTGCAGCTTTTAGATGCATCTCTACTGCAACACAACTGAATCAAATGGTTTGATTACCTCTTCAGTATGCCATCAAGTTTGGCAAAGGCCTGATAACAAGCCATTCATTTGATTCAGGTGTGTCAGAACAAGGACGCATCTAAAAGCTACAGGACAGTAGCTCTCGAGGACCAGGATTGGGCACCCCTGCCATAGACTTTTATATAATCAGAAGACCCGGATTCACCCCCTGCTGGCCATAAGAAATAATACAGGCTCAAGGTGCTTGAGGGTTGGCTTAATTTTTCAGAACTAGAAGCTACATTCATCTTTTAAACCATAGCATGGTATGGTACATGTATGTTCTTGGCTATGGAGATATTCTGTGTTGTCACAGTGCCCAAACACTACAGCAGTAACTCATCACTGGTCTCTGTCTGAAAACACTGGATGGGCTTCATTACGATCAAGAAGAAACAGCCATCTCAAGTTACCCACATCTCCGGTTTAAATCCTGTAACATCACTTCACAGTTGAGTAAACGTTACTACAGATATTCGTTCTGTTTAAGCCAACCTTGAACCTAGAACTTCTTTATGCATCGTTAAAAAGGAATAAAGTCCAAACTAGAGTCCTTCATTCCCCTATGGAGAGATTTAGAGCTTTATTAATCAGTGTGTTTAATGATGCTGCTGCACACATGCATGTGGCATTATACTAGATCTGATTCATTGATTGCTATTGTGTTCCTACAGATAAAAAAGTACTTTGGTCAGTCTAATGAGTGTTAGTGGAGCTAAAGTGAGCTCTCAGAATAAAACACGAGCTGGGGTAAATCATGACTGAAACGAACTATGTGGCTGAAAAATTATACAGGAGACACAGTCTGCTCCTGTTTGTTTACAGCAATTATAATATTGTCTCATAATTACACAGGTAATGATTTATGGAGGTTAATTAAAGTAAGACACACAGTAGCTTCCAAATGTTTGCCACTGATGTTTTTTGGTTATTTGATGACCTTTTAATTGGCCGAGAACACCAGAACACGCCACGAATGGAAAACACGAAGGTGACATTTTACACACGCACTCACACACTCACGCCCACACCCCCAACGATCTGATGAGCCACCTTGAAGTAAGTCTTCCCACTTTGACACACGCGCCCCATCGCCTGTCCTCCCAAATGGCCGTTTCTATGGTGACGGAGCCTTGATCAATACTCCGTCATTGGCTCTGATGGCCGGTCAGGGTCGGTCACACACACACACACCGATGCCTGCACACACACTCAAATAACACACGCACAAACAGGCATGGCGGTGAATAAGCACGGATTCGCTAACACGTTTGACAGATTGATTTAGCTCAGAACGTGCAGAGGTCACACACACACACACACACACACACACACACACACACACACACACACACACAGTGTAGTTTATCAAAGCCTAGTGCGGTCAATACGTGGGGCTGAGCGAGGGGTCAACCCTCTTTAACTAAAATCTTTCATCTTCACTCTTTCCTTTCTCCCATCTCACCATCAGCATGGTTTTTCCTCTTCTTGTTCATTTATTGGTTTTCTCTCTCGGCCCTCCAAATTTGGCTTTGTTCTTGGATTTTGTTTCCTTTTTTTCCCCTCATCAAATAAGTAAAACGTTTTTGTAACTTCTGTATTTTTGGTGTCAGGATAAAATGGGTTCTCAGTGAGTTTTAGATAGATTCATTATCTTTTACTTTATCTGTTATTAGAGTTTTCTTTTTTGTCAAGATTTTCTTTCAAATGTTGAATCCCTTGAAAAAATCTATTCAACATTTTTACTCCTTTTTTTTTTACATTAACTAAATATTTCACAAGTATATTTTTTTAGGATTACAGATGCATTCTTTGCCTTATTGTTGTTTATGTGTCAGTTTTTAGCTTTATAGTCACAGTCCAAAATGTTATAATCCTGAAATGTTACTCAGTTATTTTTATATATTTTTGGTATTGTTTGGATATTTCTTTCATCTGTCTGTTGTAGGAATGCTCCAAATACAGCACTTACAAATTCTAACATTTTTTCTGCTTATCCAGGGATGGATTACGGGGGCAACACCCTAAGAAGCCCAGCAACTTTCTCCAGTTCTTTTAAAAGACACAGAGGTGTTCCCAGGCCATTCAGGAGACGTAATCTTCTCTCCAGTGTGTCGTATGTCTAGGGTGGAGGGCCTGGCGATCTGATCCCCAGCTGTTGAGGCCGACTGTTGGGACACGCTAACACCCATCTTCTGCTTATTCAGGGTCGCATGGGTAGGTGGAGCCCATCCCAGTTGCCATAGGGCAAAAGGCAGAGTACACCCTGGATAGGTCGCCAGTCTGGCTAACACACCTGTGGGGGACTTCTGGGTCTGAAAAGTGAAGCCAGTGATAAGGTGTTTTCAAACTACATGTTTGCTAATGATCAGCAGGGGGTGATTCTTGTTGCTGCAATGCTAAGTACAGGAAGATGTCTGTGAAGGTTCGCAGTCATCCAGGTCTTTTCTTTCCAAGCTCCTTAGACTAAGTACAGAAAATCTGAGAAAAAAAAGTCACTCTTTTGGTTGTTTTGTCTGGTAAGTTTGGGCTTGGTCACTATTTCCAAGTCTTACTGAAAATGTGTTTGGTTTCTCGATTGTGGCACTTTTTTGTGTTTCTGCACACTGAAGCCTTGTCCCCATTTAACTGATAGCTGCCTGCTAGCATACATTGCAGGGCTACAGTTGCATAGCCTCCTGAGACCCTGTGTCCTCATACAGGGACATTACATTTTTGGTTATTCTGCATCTCACACTTCATTCTACTCAGCAGTGTCTTAGACTTCGTCCCCACACGTACTTTCTCTCGTTCACAACTTCAGGTCAAATTATGTCACAACCTCTGCTAATCGTTTATTTTCTTTGTCTCAGAACCGCCGGTTGGTGGACACTTATACATTTCCTTCTTTCCATCCATCTTTTTCCTCCTTATTTTCCTCTTGCTCCCTCTCCGTTTTCTGTCTCCCTGCACCTCTCAACCATCATAAATCGTGTCACTGACTTACATCCTCTCTGTCCCTCTCTGTGTGTCTTTACTCTTTGTTTGTAGCAGAACAACAATCCATTCTTTTTAAAGAGACACCAGAGAAATGGGATACATGTCTGTCCACGCACACACACACACACACAGACACACACTCACTCACAAGGAAAGGCATCATAATCATGGACGCTCACGGACTCACAAGAGAGAGGGAGAAAGAGAGAGAGATGGATGTTTACTTTCTTCTGGGCTTCCGCCTCTTTGATTGGACAGATGAATGACTTCATTGTGTGTGTGTTTCCTTCTCTCTTTTTCTGTCTTTCGTTTTCGACATGGAGAAAAAAGAGCCAGAGGAAGAGGTGGGGAAAAAAGAGAAAGAAAGACAGGGAGAGAATGAGAGCGAGAGAGCACTGGAGTAAGGTAAGCAATAATAAGTATTGACTGATAAGGGAAGTAGAGCGAAAATAATAAAGGAGGAAAAAAAATCACCCTAAAACACAGAGTGGAGGGAAACAGGGATCCTGTATTGATTAACTGATGACACCTCTCTCCTTCTTCTCATCCCTCGCTTCTTTTTCACCCCTATTTATCCATTTCTGCTTACTTACTATTTATCTTACCACTTCCTGTCTTTTATCCTATACTTATTTTCTCACATCTGCTCAAATCTTAATCTATCCTTCTGCCCATCTTATTTTTCTATTCATTTGTCCATTTAGCAGTCTATCTATCACATGTACAATCCATCCAGCTTTTCCATCCATCCTTTATCTGCAACCTAACATTAAAGCCACTGATTGGTCAAGTAGCGCTTACCATCTTTTTATAATGCAGTCTTTGCACTCGGCTCTGAGATTCATGTGGATATACTCTGACAAGTACTAATAAACCTGAAGATTGCTGCAAACCAAGCACACTCTCTATGGCAATGGTGCTCCCCAACTACTGCATCTTCCTTCTCTGAAGACGAAGAGCCCAAGTTTGTTCACCCAGAATCAAGGTTTTCCAAATCCCAATGATATCAAGAATCCACAGCATGCCCCTGAACAAACCGAATCCTGGGAGGTAATCGCCCTACAGGACCAAAAAGGACCCTTTTTCAACCATCAAGTGGCATCACAGGACACCCCCAGAGGTCCTATGACCATTCCTGAAGGGGACAAACCTGCTGAGATGAATCTACACAGTAGTAGGCAGAATACCATGGCTTCAAAACTAAAATCTAAAACAAATATTTACTTCAATGTTGTGACTGATCGGTATATACATGTATCAAATCTCATATCCATCTATTCATATTTTAATCAACTGTATCTCCATCTATGCCACCATATGCTCTATAGGTTTGGCAAGTATGCTAACATTTAGCAATTGGACAACCAATAATTGTTGATACCGCCTATTCACAAGTTCATTTACAAACTCTTCCAAATGGACAAAAAGGAGAGGATACTGTGTTACTGAATTATCAGGTTGCATGACCTGTAAGTTCAACAGCTGCTTTCCCAGACACGTATCAAGTCCCAGACTGAAAGGAAACTTCATTGAAGACCACCACGGACAAAGTTTTCAGTCTAAGACTTAATCTTTTTTAGGACAAAGAGACGTCAGAGAAAATTCTGAGCCAAAGGCTTCGACAATGGCGCTTTGTTCCGCAAGACTTCCAATGCAACAAGTCTATATTCGGTGGTCATTCACTAGGCATATCTCTGCTAATGTCTGTGTATGAACTGCAATTCTCAAAAAGCAATTGGAATTTACATGTTAATTATTGGCCACTTTGAAAAAACAAAACCCAAAAAGCAGTGGCCTCTCCAGTCGCCTATACACAATTTATTTGTTTATTCACTCAATCAAACAATCAAAGGATCTATCCAATCATCCACTTTTATACCTACACTGTCTATTTTTCTTTGCTGTACCAATCAATTCGTATTTTTGTATCTATATCAGAGTCCATCCTTCTAGGAATCATTGTCCTCTACCTCTCCATCCATTCATCCTTTATCTGTATATGCATCTATCCACACAAACACACATTCTCTATCATCTGTCTATAAATATCTATCTGCACATCCTCCGTACCCATTCTTAGTATCCTCTTTTTTCTATCAATCCATCTACATATCAGTCATCTATGCAGCCATTTTGCCATTCTTGCATCCATCTCTATTTTCTACATCTACCACCACCCATCTCCCCCTCTCGCTCTCTCTCTCTCCAGTGGAACAGGTGTGCAACGGGACAAGAGACAAAAACACTCCTGCATTTTTAATCAGCACCTATTAAATATTAAACATGGCACACACACACACACACAGTCATACACTGAGCGACACACAATCGCTGACGAGACAAGTTATACAGGTCGATGGGCTAACGTGTGTCTGCATGTCTGCGTGAGTGTGTGCGAGTGTGTGATGGCTTTAAGCGCCATTACCTTACTTCCTCGGCATGTGGGCAAACACACACACACACACACACACACACACACACACACACACACACACACACACACACACACACACACACACACACACACACACACACACACAGGCAGGGATAATTCATACAGGCATACACAGTGCTCTCACATGTTAACATTTAAGAGGTAAAACTATAACAGACTCCATGTTCTCTCTCTCTCCTCTTCTGTGTGTCCGCCCCCCCACCCCCTGCCTTCCCTCCCTCGCCGTCTCTTTGAAGTTCTCCATAACAAACTATAACAACAGGAAGTTTTCAATGCGCCACATTGAGAAGGAATGTCACATATGGTATGAGCGAGGGAGGGACGGAGCAAGGGAAGGAGAAACACAGGGAGGATTAGAGGAGCTGGATGGATGGTTACACTGTAGCTGGGAAGCCGCCTTCACTTCAAGCAAACCTGCAACTTTATATAAAAGCTCCCCAAAGACCCTGACTTATGTGGTTTTCATAGAAAATATAGATTATCTAACAATTCAATAATCAATAGATTTAGTCTGCAGAATAGTCTTGAAAACCCTCTATTCCTCTCATTCAACCTCTGTTATTTTCCTTTATTTGTCCCTAATGTTCTTTATTCTTACACAGAAATCATAAAAGACAAAATCAGAGAGAGTTCCTTAATTGCTAACAAATCCTTAAATCACTCAGCTTGAAAGTCACTGTTAAAAAGAAATGTCCTATAATTAACATATGCATTAGCAATGTTAATTTTTGATACTTTCTATCCAAGATGGAAGCAATTCAGTTTTTTCACAGCACCACATCATAACAACAGTCGCCTGAGGGTGCTTTTTACTATAAGGTAAAAACCCTACAACAGTAGAAAGAAAGCCAACAGTCATACAACGCCCCTACAAGCAAACAAGCACTTGGTGACAGGGGTAAGGAAAAACTCCCTTTCAACAGGAAGAAACCGTAGAACCAGGGAGGGGCAGCCATCTGCTTCCACTGGTATACTGTAATAATAACATCTGGCAGATGACTCTCTGCCAAACAGATATCTTGTGTTAAAAAGGTTGTTAGCATGTGGTAAGAAAGACTTCCTGCAAGTGCCCTTGTGGCATTGGTGCTGCTTCAGTGTGTTAGAAAAGATGCTCCGCTGCCTGTCCTGTTGGAGGTGCAGAGTCAGGACTATTCATGATGGATAACAGCATGCTCGGTGACCTCAGCTTCAGGGGTTTCCAGGTTTGCAGCCAATCAGAGAACCAGGTATCCTGATCAGATCATTCAGTTCACTGGTGTCACCAGTTCTCATGATGCTCCTCAGCTGACCACAGCGACAGAAAATCTCTGCCTCTTGTTCATGCCCAGGTACTTGTACACCTGCACATCAATATCCTGTCCAAGGACAGACATGGGCCAGGAAGCCCCCATCTTCCTTGTGAAGTCGAGCCTGGTCTCTCTGGTCTTATTAATATTCAGCAACAGATGATTCCTCCCAGACCGCTTCACAAAAATCCTCCACCAGTGCTCTTTCCTCCTCCTCCTGACCATCACTAATTCATCCAACCATGCAGTAATCTTCACAGTATTCCTGTAGGTGGCACGGTTTGGAGTTGTGCTGAGAGTTGTAGAAGACAGTTCCTGTACTGCTCAACATCACACAGAGCACCACACAATCTCGCAAATGAGACTTAAAAGGATTTTAGATAAACATTTAGCAGCAGAGTATCTGGTTAGCTAATCCCTAATTTATCCCATATTTATGAAACTCACAGTAACAGTAAGACGTTAATATGTGAAAAGAGAAAGTTGCTATCATGTTAAGGAGCATATGTTCTTGGCTGGTTCCAGTTCATTTATACTGGGACTTCTGCTCACATTATAATGTTAAACTGGGCAACTGTCCCATATTGGGTGAGGAAGTGGTGGCAAATACCTGCCAGTTTAAAGATGCTGATCATCACCAGCAGATGTATACTGCCTAATGTCAAGGACCCCACCAAAAAGGATATAGTGCTGTTTATCTTCTGTTTATGGAAATAAAGAAGAAATCACATTTTTCACATGCAAATAATCAGATCTGACCAATCAGATCACTGCATTTAAAAACAAGTGTGCTGTAGCTCACTGATGCTGAAATATTAAAATAATACTATTTTATGTCAGGCACACAGCTTTGGGTCAGATGTGGTAGTTTTGTATTTGCTTATCAGTTTTTCTTTTACTGTGTTTTAAGATAAGATAAGATAGAACTTTATTAATCCCTCGGGTGGGTTCCTCTGGGAAATTTGATTTCCAAAAAAAGCACAGCAACGACCGAAGTTACAGTTACAGAATTGTTATATATATATAAATATATATATATATATACACACACACACACACACACACACACACACACACACACACACACATATATAAATACAGAAACAAATATAAATAAAATATACGAAGGGGATAAATAGAATAAATAGGAATAAAAAATAAAAATACAAGTGAATTGCACATTTCAAGTATTGAGTCTATTGCACTGTTGACTATTTACAAAAGTATTGCACAAAAGGTATTGCACAGTGAGGTGAAGAGGCACTACAGCTTAGTTGTTCCCCCCTCCCTTGTCCTCCTGTTTCCCCTCCCTCTCCCCTCCAGAGAGGAGTTAAACAGTCTGATGGCGTGTGGGACAAAGGAGTTTTTAAGTCTGTTAGTTCTTGTCTTGGGGAGAAGCAACCTGTCACTGAACAGACTCTTCTGGTTGTTAATGGCCGTGTGCAGAGGATGCCCAGCATTGTCCATAATGTCCATCAGTTTCTTTAATGTCCTTTTCTCTGCCACTGTCACCAGAGTGTCCAGCTTCATGCCGACCACAGAGCTAGCCCTCCTGATCAGTTTCTCCAGCCTGGATGAGTCCTTCTTTGCTGTGCTGCTCCCCCAGCACACCACAGCATAGAAAAGTACTCCAGCAACCACCGACTGGTAAAACATCCTCAGGAGCTTCCTGCAGATGTTAAAAGACCTCAGCCTCCTGAGGAAGTACAGTCGGCTTTGGGCTTTTTTATACAGGTGCTCTGTGTTGCATGACCAGTCCAGTTTATTGTCCACCCACAGCCCGAGGTACTTGTACTTGTTGACCACCTCCACCTCCTCCCCCTCTATCTGAACCGGCAGTGGACCTTCTCTTGACCTCCCGAAGTCCACAACCAGTTCCTTAGTCTTTGAGGTGTTGAGTTGCAGGTGGTTTGTGTGACTCCATGCGACAAAGTTCCTCACCAGACTTCTGTACTCCTCTTCCTGATCATCCCAGATACACCCCATGATGGCCGTGTCATCTGCAAACTTCTGAATATGGCATAATTCAGAGTTATAGCAGAAGTCAGAGGTGTACAGGGTGAAGAGAAGAGGGGACAGCACAGTTCCCTGTGGTGCTCCTGTGCTGCTGACCACTGTGTCAGACGTGATGTCCTTCAGCCTGACGTACTGTGGTCTGTTTTGACTTTTTGCTAGTGTCCAAAGGGGTTTGCTTTCATTTAAAGTGTTTAAGTTTAGTTAGTGTTTATTAGTTTTGGTTTTAGTCTTTATTACTTTTTATTTCATTTAGATTCAGGAAAGGTTTTGGAAAATCAGTACAAGGATGAAGGGTTTGTAAACATCCGAGGGCACAATAAAAACATCCATCACACCCTCATCAGGCAGACTGTGAGAACACATTTACCAAATTACCAAATTAACTTTTTTTTTTAGTTTGTTTTCCAATATAAGGAAAGTGTTTATCTTATGTCTTTTCAAGAGTCTAGCTTCCAGTTTTATTTTAGTTATTTAAAATCTGTCTCCTCAGATTTGGTCCCAACAGCTCAAACTGCCCCACTGACATCCTGAAATATGTCGGGATGCAGCGTCAACTCCTAAGTCAAACCATGAAATCCTCCCTGCTGCCTTCTTCCTGTTCTTGCTTCGAAACACTAGGACCAGTTAAATTTTTTGAGGAAAGCTTTTCCACAAAATAGTTATAATATATAATATAATATAATAGGTTTATATACATATATAACTTACACTGCATGTTTGGATCTGATAAATTCAGAATTTCGTGTTGCTCTCTCGCGATGTGCTCGTTGTGTAAAGGCCTTAGCACTGCTTGAGCCTCGCGGTCAAAAGGGAAAGAGAAACCTTCATCAGATCTCTTTCTTTGCCTTCTTCCCACCATCCCTCCATCTTTCCCCAACTGTAGTTAATTTTCCTCTGACTGTTCATTCCTCACCCTACATCCATCCCTCCTCCTCCTCTTCCTTTTTACCTGTCCTTTCCTTCCTCCCTCTCTCTCTATCAATCTCTTCCTTCCCCTCTCCATCTCTCTCTCCTCTCCCCTCCTCTCTCTCTCTCTCTCTCTCTCTCTGCAGTTAAGTCAGTGTAATGTAAATGATGTGCCATCGATCGCCCCTGACAGTGCAAGGACGCTCACCTCTTCTCCTCCTCCTCCTTTTCTTCTTCATCCTGTCATCTCTCTCTCTCCCTCCTTTTCACACCCCTCCCTCACTCTTTCTCTACTCGGCTGCTCTTTCCTCCACCTAATATCTTTTTATCTCTCCTCTCTCTCTCTATTGCTGCCTTTCTAAGTCTATCTCTCTCACTCGTCCACTGCCTCCCACGCCTGTCATCTTTCATCTGCCCCTCTCTCTTCATTTTGCTCCCTCTCTCTTTTTTACCGACCATCATTTATGTCTCTCTCTTCCTCCATTGTTCTTTTCAGAGCATCTGCTCTCTCTCCATCGCTCTCTTCCTACCTATGCCATCTTTTATCTCAGCCTCTCTTCATTTCGCCTCCTGTCTTTCTACCGCTTGCTCCCTCTCTTTGCTGTCTCAGGTCTCCGCAGTCCATCTTTTGCCCGCTGGCCTCGCTTAAAGGAACACACAGACCACCACGGAAAGTTCAAATCGCCTTTTGCTGAAATTTTGGTCAAATTATATCAATTTATTATCGCAGTAGATTTAAGGAAAATGTAAGCAGCGCCATGTTCTTAAGCCACATGGGGGTCATGTGTAGGCAACTAAGGGCTTTTGCTAAGATGAAAGCTTTTATCGTACATCATAGTTACATGTCTAAGTTAATGATCTCTATCAGATGTACAGGAAGTGCAGGAAAAATGTGTAGACCCATAGATGAGGCTGTATTTGGCACCTGAGTAACACAAGCCATGAGAACTGCAGCCCTGATTTTTTCTACACATCACCTGATGCAGGTGAACGTGAAAACACAAATGTCCTACTTAAATCGGACATTAACCCGCCTTGAAACTGCCAGCTTTTCGGTACAAAGCTCACCAAATGTGCACAGGCATGAAAACTGTGCCGTACTAGCAAGTGGTCATCTGGTTGTTTTCAGCCTCCTGTAAGATAAACACACTTGCCTAAACTATAACCTGTAGTGGCGACAAAACAAATGATATGTCATTGTTTTGTCTCCCACCTGCGTGCTACATGCAAAAACAACTCAGTATCCACACTAAAAAAATTAAAATCAAGCCTAAAATGTCAGCTTTAAGTAAATTATGTGAAACTTTTTAAAGTAATTTTGTTACATAAATAAAATGTAAAGAGTTGCATTAAATTTAAAAAAATAATCATTTACAATCATGTTTCGCGATCAGTGAAATATACTTGATTGGAGTGCATTCATATTTTCCGTAACTCTTTCAAACCTGAACCATGAAAGAATTACTTTTTTTTTTTTAAACGCAGTGTTTATTGAACCTTTATTCAGCCATTCTACATTACATTCTTGAGTCCAGGTAAATGTCCGTGAAAGGGAAATTTCAGAAGAGGGATGTCAAATGACCTGATAATACCTACTCTTTTTTTAAGTACATAGGTTTATTCACCACTGGGACTTTCTAAAATATGACTCTTACATTATTATTTTATGTTTCTTTTATTTACAACAAATCTTTATGATATAAATTACAGTTTCCAGGTAAACAGGTCAGTATTATGGGATTTTCAAACACCTGCCATACGGCAAAAGCATGCCAATATGAAAGCATTAAAATGTAATAAGTGTACATGTCAGCCCTGTGGCCACCTTAAAATTCAGAAGCCGCAGTTACGGAAACACTCGTGGGAGCTGCAGATGTGATTGTGAATAATGCGAAGAAAATAAATGCTCCTTCATCTGTTTTACTGTCCTGTCGACCAGTAAACACCCATTTTTATCTTTTCAACGATTTCTCTGGGGAGGGGCTCGAACATAACGTGCACGTGTGTTTGTCACAATGCAGATCATGTCGGCCCCTTGTGCTGTCATCAGACTGTAAAACACTGAGAATTGATCACTTTATTTAGCACCAGACAGACATAAATTTCATTGTTATTATGCAGATTTTTAACACCACGCAGACATTATGTGCACAATAACCATTGTTCAAACTCTTCCCTCATTTAACAAGTACAGTGTAAAAAAGATTTTTTTTTAATTTTGCCTGCTAAATGTTTTAAGATGAAACAATCTTAAACACCTAAAATATATAAAAATATACACTTGCTAATAGGAAAGTATCAATTGTTTGAACACTATAGTATTTCTTGATTTATATGTACATTTTTTTTGTTTGTGAGGAGCCCAAAAATAGTGGAAAATGCTCATTACACATACACGTTAGATGCATCTTCGTTAAGACCTTCTGTTCCTGTTAATCTTTAATGGAAAAATTCAGTACATGGAAAACATATCACGTTCTAATAATTGTTATCAGTTGCTTCTAGCTTGTTGAATTTGTCCCCTCAGCTGTACTTTTTACTCCATTTTCCTCCATCCTCCTTTAATTCTGCTCCTCTGCCTCTCTTGTCCCTTCTTGTCCTCCATTGTTCCCTTCCTTCTTCCTCGTGCTCCCTCTTTCCCTTCTCCTTATCCAAATAGAGGACACAGACAATCCAATAAACGCCCCCACTCGCAACAGCTGGAGTGTGTGTGTGTGTGTGTGTGTGTGTGTGTCTGTGTGTGTGTGTGTGTGTGTGTGTGTGTGTGTGTGTGTGTGTGTGTGTGTGTGTGTGTGTGTGTGTATGTGTTTGTGTGTGTGTCAGCGAAGCACCGAGTCAGCAGAAAACTAGGATGACACTCTGAGTGCCGGACAGGAATGTCACAGAAAAAAAAAAGAAAAAGGAGAGAAGAGAGCGATGAAGAAATAAAGAAAGAGAAAGAAAGGGAAGACAGATGGGAGGGAGAGAGCAAGGGAGGGAGGAGGGACATGATGAGAGAGAGAAAGAAGAGGAAGAAGAGAAGAAGAAAACTCTGGGGACTCAGAATGACACATGCAGTATTACTCACCGTCCCCACACACACACACACACACGTGGACGCACAGCGACACACACAAACAGTCTGAATCTTTCTCTTGTGCACAAACAGACATGCAAGGACACCAAGAGACAAACACTCTCACTTTCTCCTTCACCCACACCAGCAGCGCTTTCTGCCCTAAAAAAATAGGCTTCAGGGAAATGCTGCCCTCTGTAAATAAACAGGGGCATTATTTTACTTTTATACTAGAATCTCTTCAAACCTCCAACTCTTTTACTGTCCATTATAAACACAACATGATCATTTGAGTAGTCGTCAGTTATTTAGTTCAGTAGTTTTTTAGCAACAATTCCCTGCTAAAGTTATCCCAAGGTGTTTTACACTGATGTTTCCATATGAGCAAAGACCTGGGAAGAGTAGGGAAAAAGAACTTCCTTTTAAAAGGAAAATAACCTGAAATTTAGAGTTAATAAGTCAAAATATTTACCATTTTTCTTGATTTATGGATGCCATATTTTATTTATTTATTTTTGGTTACTCTGCGGTCTGGGAAGTACCTATAAAGTAGTATTGTTCCCACCTAAAGTAAATATGTGCATAAAATTTAAATATACATCTGGAACACTTTAATTTAATCAACCTCATCCTGCAATGATGATTGTTTGGGACATCAACAGAATCCATTTTGGGCCAGAATTTCTAAAACCTTTTAAACGTTGGTCAAAACTTCTCTTAAATATATGAATCTGAATTCACTTCACCATATGCAAATTTGACTTTTTACTGTCTGTAATTGTGCCACACAACAAATTTGCTTTGCATTTGGTCTGAACGCACCATTAGAGAGCGACAGATAATGTCAGGGCCTCCGTATGAAGCAAGTTTTTGTGTTGGAAAACTGAGTCTAATGACTAAAGACAGCCCTTTTCCACCAGTACCTACTCAACTCTGTTTTAGAGATTTCTGTTAACATCTGATATCAGGTACTTTTTTAGTACCTTCTCAGCCGGGGTTCCAAGCAAGCCCAGACAATCTCATGAGAGCGACTACTTAACAAAACTGAAACCACCATTTTTGAAACCCGACAACGAGGGAAATGGTTAAACAAACACCAACCCTGTTGGCCCCGAGTTTGACAAAAAGCCATGTATGAACCAGCAGGTATACCATCACCTCAACGTACTCCATTATTGTGTTGCATACAAGTGATATCACGGGACATTTGGCCATGTTGCTATAACGACCACACGCACGTTGATGGTATTCAATTGTAATGGAAAGTGAGCAAAACAGAGTAGAGTAGATTTGAGTCAAACTGAGTAGGTACCAGCGGAAAAGAGGCAAAAGAGTCAGGGATGAAGCCCAAAAAGATCCAGGAAATCACCTTCAGTGTTACCAAAGCTACAAAGAGCAATTACAAACACATAAAATAGAACCCCCCAACAACAACTTCACAGTGAATTTTCCTGTTTGAGCAAATGATGCAACACAAACTGAAGCCCAGATGATTTTTCAATGAAAAAACAAAATGCCAATCAGATAGGCAACAAACAAAGCTAGCCTAAAACTAACAAAGGCACAGAGAACTGAACTGACGGATTTGATGAATTAATAAATGCTTGACTGGAACAAACCACAATGCTAGTCTTTGTGAACACTTAGACCTGAAAAGATAAATCTGAAACATCGTAAAACCCAAAAACTACTTTTACCCAACCGCACGCCTTAGCACACGGGGGCAACGGCGAACCGTTCAAAGTTTGATTGTTTTTGCTCTTGATTTGCAATGTGAAGCATTTGACACATAAACTGCACATGGTCTAAATCCAACCCAGGACCCCGCCACACCCACACACACAGAAACATGAGAAAGCGCCCCCCCCCCACACACACACACACACACACACACACACAGAGTCAGAAGGTAAGCCTAGATCCTACAATAAGTCCAGTTTTATGACTAGTGTATAACACCAACAGCTGAATCAATATTAGTTTACACTGGTCACAGTGGACACACACACACACACACAGCTCTGTTCTTTCATAAACACACACTCTGAATCTCCCAGAATATATTATTATTGCAGATTCACACACACACAGAGATTAGCTTTTATTCTATTACACCCTGGTGGTAGGTCTGCTTGGCCATGTAAGGAAACACACACACACACACGGTTAGCCATTATAAAAGTGATAACTGTAATGTAATAAAACACGCACACACACAGAGAGAGCTGGTTATTATAAAAAATGATAAACATTCAAAGAGTTGTAAAGTTTTACAGTGATGAACTAACATATCAACTTTATTAACGGCTGACCATCCTCGTTCTCAGGCTGCTGCCGGGTTTTAACACACCCATTTAAACCATTTTAATTCCCCCTTTTTCCCCCTTTATAACAGCTGATATGGAGTCAGAAACATTAAACGGCTTTATGGTGACAAAGTGACTTTAAATGCAGAGTTTCAGACTTGGACGTCTTTCAGCAGCAAGGACTCCCCAGCCAGGAAACAAAGTCAGAGTTTCCATTGATAATCGCACAAAGAAGACAGCTTATCGGCAAAACTGAAACATTTGGAGGTATTTTGAAAACCCACCATAGCAGGAAAATATGAAGACTTTCATTTTATTTATATTATATATATTATATATATATACTATTATATATTGTATATATATTTATTAGTTTCAGATTTAGCCATTCGTATATTTTGCCTGTTTATGTTATTGTATTTTGCACAACTCTGTTGCTTGTGAAGCTCGAACACAAGAATTTCACTCGCATGTGCTGTACCAATGTACCTGCACATGTGATGTGACAATAAAAGTGATTTGATTTGATTTTAAGAAGGCTCCACCCAATACATACCTTTTTATTTGTTTATTGTTAACTGCAGTGCAGGTCAGACAAACATGGGAGTATCAAAATAAAAATGATAATCCCATACCATATCTTTTTGTACAAATGGAATTTGTACAAAAAGATATGGTATCAAGTCATCCCAACTTCATTTTTAGACTCCAGCGCTGGTTTTATGTTGCTTTCTGCCATGTGATTTTGCTTCTGTGATGATGATGATGATGTCGTTATTTACTGTGTGCTCCACGTGGGTGATTGCTCATTATTCATTCTGGCACAGAAAATTAAGATGAAAAATATGGAGTGCCCAGTTTCTCTCCCCAATCAAATAATGACTTTCTGTAAGAAGGTCTTTAACTTAGGAAAGAGTTTTTTCCAAGTTTTTTAAAATACAATTCTTTTTTACGTTAATAACACATTAATACTATTTTTCTTCTTATCTGGGGGACATTTTCAGAGTTTGAATGTAAAGAACACACTCTATATGATTATTCTCTGTATAATGATAGTACTTACCAAAATAAAAGATGGTTCTTTTATGAATTCCCAATCTTCATGCTTTGGTGCTGTAATGTTTATTTCACTTTATTTCTAGGTTAGGCAAAGATTTCAGAAATTATTTAACACACAAAAAGTCAATTGCTTGACAAACTACAGTCTTTCCCTAGCTTGAAGCACTTCCTATCTATTAAAACACACACAATCCTGTGCTCTGTACAAGTCACCCCAGTCTGTTCTCCAGTGTCAATTTTCAGCATGCTCATTTTGAGTGCCATATTTTTAATTCTTGGACTCAAGTATGTTAGCTTTGCATGAGTCGCATTTCAAACGAATACCTGTTCATTTATACTGGGCCTTTGTGTAGTTCATCATCTGTAACAAGCACTTTAGTTCCCTTTAAGACAACTTTCTTCTGATTGGCTGTCACTCACCAACAGAGGATTTCAATGGGAGGTGGGTGGGGCTTCTGCTTTGGCATGTCTTCTCTCAATGACATCATTTAGATACAAAAGTTTTAACGTTGTATATAAACCTCATTATTATAAAATTGGCCATGCTTAACATGAGCATCCACCTTTGTAACAACATATATGGGACAAAACAAAAAAAATGTATTCCTTTCTCATTGCTCAACTCTGCTGAATTCTGTGTTTATATTAATTAGTAAAAAATCTGACATAAACCTACTTTAATAAAAGGTTATTATCAAGTATCATCTGTGGCCTTCTTGACCTCCAACTGGACCACCCATCTTTGGCACAGACTGTTACATCCCCTCAAGCTACGGTGGCCTGTAGATGACACAAACAATACAATCAAATTTTCCCAACAGAGGGAGCGAGAAGTAATCTGGCTAATTAGAGCAGAGATCCTGGAGAAACGTCCAGTGAGGAGGCAATATATCACTGTACTAACTACTGGAACAATAAAACTGCTTTGTCATGTGCTTTTTTTGGCATGAGAACAGGGGCTTTTCATCCCTCGTAGGTTAAATATTCAGCTGTGTTTGTTGTTGGTGGTGAACGGCTGGAGGAAAAGGAGGAGGGGGAGGGCAGGATCCTGCTTCAAAACAGAAAGTAAAGCCACAAACAGCAGCTGGTGAAGTCTTTATTGACCTGCTCATATTGATCAGCACTCTCCAATGGCGATATTATGGACATATTGTTCACTTGGTTAACTTATAGGTGAACGTGGGGAAAAAAAACAAAAAGAAAGAACAAACATGACCAGACTTTCCACCTTCTCCTGGATGCACATGTATCTGTCAGTGGTGTTTAACTCCTTCTGCCCGAGTGATTTTAATCTAATCTGATCCAAACGTGGCGTCAACAAGCTCTGTCGGAGGAAGCCGAGCGGCTCGGTCTGCAGCTTTAACAGTGTCCTACTTTATAAGGCCCTCAATGGTATTTGATTACACACAAACTGTATCACTTTATTAGGCTGTTAACTCTGTTATCAGTTAGTCGATGGGAAGAAGGGGAGGGGGAGTTCACTAGCTTCATTATTACTGTTGCTGTGGGGTCACGCTAACATTTCAAAGTACAACCTCACCGCCATCTGCTTAGTTCGTCTGTTGTTCAACTGGCAGCTGCTGAGACCTTTGCTGTGTTGATTTTAGTCCTTCAGAACTATTTTTTTAATTATCTCTCTGAGGCATTCAAAAATTTCCTCAAAAAACGTGAAATGTATTATGTGAAATAGATGCAACGTATACATTTGTAGTTACTTGACCCAAATAAACTTAGCATGTTTCCATCAAAAATGTGCAATAGTCCAAAATTTGTTCATTAGGTAAAATTTTGTTCAAAAGCAGATGTAAATAGCTACCCAAGCCTGTTATACAGCCTAAATTATTATTTATATATTTATAGATACAACTATGTGAACTGACAGTAAAGCTACAGGCAAGATTTTAGTTAAAACTACACAGCCTACACAGTACAAAGCTCTGTTAAATTCATATTTATGAATTACAAAGAATATCGATGAAGTCAGCCATCTCAATGCCATGAAAAGAAAAATAAATTAGCATTTTTTAATTTAATGTGTAGAACGTTTTAACCGACAGCTTCATGCTGTCACTTTGTTCTGGTCACAGGGTTAGACATCCCCCACCCAGTGGGCGAGGGGTTGGTGAGTTGCTGTTGTAGGCTGATGGCAGTTAGTAGGTGAACTTGGTTGCAGGAAGGTTCTTGTTATTGCTTTGGACACGTCGATATCTTCTAATGCAAACTATGCAAACTCCGCACCGCGGATGACGTCAGTGCGCACACTGTGTCTGAGGAGGATGTGCGGAAGTGCTTCAGGAAGGTGAACGCACGCAAAGCTACTGGTCCGGACGGGATTCCCGGCCGCGTCCTCAGGTCATGCGCGGCTCAGCTAGCTGGAGTGTTCACGCACATCTTCAACCTTTCCCTCTCTCTGTCTGTAGTCCCAGCCTGCTTCAAAATGGCCACCATCGTCCCTGTACCCAAATCCTCCACCATCTCCTCATTGAACGACTGGCGACCTGTAGCCCTGACCCCCATCGTAAGCAAATGCTTCGAGAAGCTGGTCAGGGACTTCATCTGCTCTGCACTACCCGACTCACTGGACCCTCTACAGTTTGCATACCGCCACAACAGGTCCACTGATGATGCCATAGCCCTGACACTACATACTGCCCTGTCACACCTGGAGAAGAGAGACACGTATGTGAGGATGCTGTTTGTAGATTACAGCTCAGCATTCAATACCATCGTTCCCTCGAAGCTGGACAGGAAACTGCAGGATCTAGGACTGAGCAGCTCCCTCTGCAGCTGGATCCTTAGCTTCCTGTCTGACAGACGCCAGGTGGTCAGACTGGGCAGCATCACCTCATCCCCCATCACACTGAACACTGGTGCTCCACAGGGGTGTGTACTGAGCCCTCTCCTGTACTCACTCTACACCTACGACTGCACAGCCACTAACAGCTCCAACATCATTGTGAAGTTTGCGGACGACACTACAGTGGTGGGTCTTATCACCAACGGTGATGAGACGGCTTACAGGGAGGAGGTCAGCGCCCTGACCCACTGGTGTCAAGACAACCATCTCACCCTCAACGTCGCAAAGACAAAGGAGTTGATAGTGGACTTCCGGAGGTGCAGAGAAGTACACACCCCCATCACCATCAACGGCGCTGCTGTGGAGAGAGTGAGCAGCTTCCGGTTCCTTGGAGTACATCTGGCTGAGGATCTTACGTGGTCAGTACACATGAACAAAACAGTGAAGAAGGCGCAGCAGCGCCTCTTCTTTCTCAGGAGACTGAAAAGATTCGGCATGAGCCCCCGCATCCTCAGGACCTTCTATCACTGTGCCATTGAGAGCATCCTCACTGGATGCATCACCACCTGGTATGGCAACAGCACCGCTTACAACCACAAAGCTCTCCAGCGAGTAGTGCGGTGCTCTGAACGGATAATTGGAGGTGAGCTTCCCTCCCTCCAAGACATCTACAGGAAGCGCTGCCTGAGGAAAGCGGGGAGGATCATCAAGGACTCCAGTCACCCCAGCCATAAACTGTTCAGACTGCTTCCATCAGGAAGGAGGTTCTGCAGCATCCGGTCCCGTACCAGCAGACTGAGAGACAGCTTTTTCCATCAGGCCATCAGACTGCTGAACACGTCATAGACACCTCAGCTTCACTACTGGAACTTCAACATTATGCACTCCACACTGTATATAAATGCCACTTGTTTTGCACATATTCAACTCTGTATATTTTATATATTTTATTATTATTATTATTATTATTATTATTTATTTTATTTTTTTTAAACTATTTAATTTGTAAAAATGTGTATACACACACACACACACACACACACACACACACACACACACACACACACACACACACACGTAGGAAAATATTTAGTATACACATCCAGAAATGCATACACTATTATATATTGTACATATATTTATTAGTTTCAGGTTGGCCATTCTTGTATTTTGCTCGTTTGTGTTGTTGTGTTTGCACATCTCTGTTGCTTGTGGGGCTCGCACACAAGAATTTCACTCGCATGTGCTGTGCCAGTGTGCCTGCACATGTGATGTGACAATAAAAGTGATTTGATTTGATTTGATTTGATTGGGCAACTGTGTGCTAGCAACCACTAGCAATCTCCAACAACCACTCACCAAGTCTTGAAGGAATAAGCTTTTTTAGCAACTGGATGTTGCCAGGGTGCCACTGACCCATCGCTGGGCCTGTGTGACTAGGGCCTAGAGCAACCCTTAACACAAGAAAACATTCATAACAAACATCTCATGACCTGACTTGCATGGTTACAGCGATAAACAGTCTTGTTCTAATTACTTCAAGCCGAAGACTTTTAATGGATCACTCCTGTGAGTCTTTACAGCTACAGTTTGGATGTCGTGTTGATAAGATAAATAAAAAGAAACAACATTGATCTTTTAATTTGTATAAAAACTAGATTTCTCAAAAGAGACCTTCTCATGTTCAGGCTCCTTTTTGCAGCTGGTACATTAGCTGAGAGTGACGCAATGCTTCATTTCAGCAGCCACCCAAGAACATTATGCTCCAAAACACAATCTATTTAATACAAAATGACACAGTTTCTGCCATCAGGGGATTTCTGCAGGTCTCCAAACCAGGAGCGTTGTCATTTTGCATTAAACGACACCAGGTGAGCTGGAGCATGGTGGCGTGAGGAAATGAAAATGTAAAAGCGGTGTGTGAGCTGCAAGTTGAACAGTTATTAGTATCCCAGCTATTTCCTTATTTTTATGTTAAATATATGTAACACTTATCTGTTTAAACATATAACACCCGTCCTGTTTCAGAAACACAGATAAATCTTTAACCAGCTACCTCAGTCCAATAGAAACCAGGATGTTATGCTATGTAAACACCAGATTCAGAACATGTCAGGTGCTTTCTCAGAACAAGCCACATTAGCAGTTAGACAGTAAAACACTAAATATGATAAATAAGTCACTGAAATGAAATGAAAGTCACACCAATAAAGCAGAGGACAAATGTTATTGTAGCCCGAGCCCAATGACACAATGTTAAAGCTTTAGAAGCATGACGAACACACACCTCAATCTACAGGCAAATCTCTACAGTAAACTTCAAATAAAATAAAAAAAAAACATGGAAAATATCAACCTTTTAGGCTTTTACACATTGGATGCGTAAAATCCATCTAAATATTTCTTGATTTTAAAATATTTTTCAGATTTTCTGCATTTATTTTTTCAAATCAAGCTGGATTTTCAACAGATCTGACCAATCAGATTACGGCATTTGGCAACAAGTGCACTGTAGCTCTAAACGTGTACCGGTAGTGACTATGCCATTCTATGAAAATAGTAAAATAATCCGATTTTACCTCAGATACACAGCTAGACGCTGCTCCGGGTCAATCAGCTCTCTGAAATGATTTTGAAAGCAGCTACAGCTTCAACTCCTGGTTCAAACCATGAAATTCTCCCTGTTGTTGCCTTCATGTGAGAATTGGTTGAACCCAAAATCTGTTTCTTCCATTTCATGGTGTGTTTTATTGAGGACGTTGGTGTGTCAACATGTTACACAATTTTGGATCAGAAAAAATCTGAATTTCGTGTTGTTTTGCAACATTTTCAGTCATCAAGATCGAAGCATCTACCAAAAAAGTTGATTCTGGTCATCTGGAGGCAGCGTTTTCAGTTTCATTACTCTTCAAACCACTGATCAATGATTATTGGTCATTAACCAATGGTGATGACAGTTTGCATATTAACGATAATGAAACTGAGCCCACGGCCATTGTTAGTCAGTGGTGCTAGTGTCAGTCATTATGCAAATGCACCCTTTATAAGGTTGGGGAAACCGTCAGTCAGCTAAGACTGAAGAAGTCACTTGGAAGAGTGACGAAACGTTTCTCCCACTGAAAACTCTACGTCCAGATGAACATAATCAATCTTTTTTGGGATTTCTTTACCTGGATGATAAGACATCTACTTGGTTAGGTTTATTAAAAGAGACACAATTTTAAAAGACATCTTAAAAAGCAAACTTGTCCCACCTGCTTCACACAGATTTCTGATTATGACAGTTACACCTCCTTTGATTTCACTGATTCCATTTCAGATGGTTAGGGACTCTTACAGACCCTGTTACATTAATAAATAATCCTAAAGAGGACACCTACAGGTCCTAACCAAGTCTCAGTATGTGATGACATAAGAGTGAAATTGGGTTGGATATCAGCTTTCCTGTTGGGCGTCACAAACACGTTATGGAAGCTGACATATCAGGCGAGATAAGCTGGTGTTAAGATGCAATACTGGTTTACGCCAGATAAAACCATCAACTGCCATGGCTACATCTGTCACATGGGCCCATGATGGTGCCGAAATTATGCAGCCTGACTCTGGCATAACCTCTAAGTAGTTAAATGATTTGAACCTAAAATCCCACCAAACCTTAAAGGATAATGTTGATTCACATTCCCCTCTGCGTTAGTCGTTCTAGGTTTATCTACCAATGGATAGAGTCTGTTTCTGTTCATCCCTCTTTGTATCTGCTTCTAAAACCTCACCAGTGAAACAGCACAAAGCCTCTGCTTATGAGTTCACCGGTGTTTCCAGTAAATATCAGGCCCGGAGTGACACATCGTCTCTCCCTCTCTCTCTGTCTGTGACACTCATTCCCTTTCCTGGAAGCAAACGGCCTGTAAAAACGTGACTCTCTCTTTCTGCTTGACTACATTTCACAGACAGCAAACCAAACTTTGTTTTTCTTTAATAAACTGGCTTGTTATTGCCCTCATTATGCTGTCGTAGCCTAGTTAATCTGTTTTCAGGGAGGCCACCGCGCTCTCCACATTCTGCTGAGTCAGCCTTAACCAGCTACAAGCTTTAATGGAGTCAGCATTAGTCGTCTATTAATTATAGCTGACTGATAATTTTCCTGTTTTGTTCTTTTTTATTTAACAACACATGAGACAACGGCTATGCAAATGAAGCAGTCAGTGTTGGATGTCTTGTGGCTTTGGTTGATAATGTGGTTGCTCATAGGTGACTAGTACACTTTTGTTTTCTTTTACTTGTTCTGTTGTAGTTTAACCTTTACATTTTTTTTCCAAGTTTTCAAGAGTAAACAAATAGTTTCATGGAAGTTCTGTTCTGTTCACACTTAATAAAGTACGTTTATGGAACTGGAAACGGAAAAATAGGGGGAAGAACTGCAGCTATATAAAGTACCCATGTACTCAAGTTTGTCATTGTACACTCATAAACAGCTAAATAATTATTTATTCCACAAATATGATTTCCTTTACTTAAAAGACAGGGTCCAGGTTTACCCACATCTGTCCTAAAATTATGGGAATAAATTAACTTTCTAGACTGTGCTATTGGAAGTTTCTCACCTGACACCATTGCTCAAGAGTTGTCCCCGATATTGGATGTGGTGTTGCTAGGGAAATGTGTAGGCTGTGGTTCCTGGAGGTTGCTGGTTGTTGGTGGGTGAAACTGGTTGCAAAGAAAAGAGTAGCCATACGGTGTTTGTAGACAAGTCCATCACTAACATTTCAAACTATGTCTGCAGCTCATCCTAGCAACGAAAGCAATCACAAGGAGGTTTTTGCCAATTGGTTGGAGAATATATATTTTTCTAAGCATCATGTGGTTGCCAGTGGGTCACTGACCAGTCTCTAGGCCTGTGTGACTGGGGCCCTGTTCACTTGACCTGATACTGTCACCATGGTTTTCACACATCCAGAATAGCAGACAAGTTTAAGTCATGTGGTTCGTGGTCATATGTCTGCAAAACCTCAACATTAATCGACCACAACAATAAATTATAACAAAATAATCCCTACTCCCAGTCGCAGATATCGAGTCTAACTTGTTTCTACTCAGAACTTTCACTTGTCCGGCAAATGTGTAAACCACTACACTATCGAGTCACTGAGCAGTAGAATGATGACTAGACTCCCCTGCCCCCACTGCAATCTCTATTTCCACATACTTCTATATTATTATAATGACAGGGATTAAATTAATAATTTCTATGATTTAAGAAGTTTATCTGAGTCATCGGACTCTTTGATGACATTGACTATGATGAAGTCACTGTTCCCGATGGAATATAACTGTGATGATGATTTCACCACAGGATGGCATAATTATTAGATGGCTTTTGATCACAGAGACTCAAATTTCCAAGAAGTCAGCTGATTTTGGACTAAATAACACCAAACACAGAGTGAAACCTACAGCTGTGTGTCCACCAGCAAGTTAAGCTACTATAAGCTCAGGATGAAAGATTTTAGTTGCAATTTTCTCATTTAAGCCAAAAATATTCAGTAAGGGGGGCCTGTCCATTTTGTCTGGCATGCTTGAATCATCACCACACAGTCTGAGGTGCTCTTGTGTTCAGCATTTCTAGGACATGCCCCGAGGACAGCACTGAGTGACAGCAAATATAAGTGAGAGAGTAGTTAAGCCCTGAAGGCAGCGGGGTATAAACAGCACTACGTGTTTAATTTGGTTTAGTTTACTGCCTTTCCTGTGTTCATACTTCTCACGTGGCAAGCATAAGTATGGGATTTCGGACGTGTGGTGGAGAAGACTACAACATCTTTAAGTTAGAAGATGCAGAAGAGAAAAATTTTATTGTAGATCCTGAAACACTTCAGCTGCTAATGGACACATTAAATAGAAGTTCAGTCAATTTAACTTGGAACCAAAGTCAAAGGACTGTATTCTCAGTCAGTTGACAAAACTCCACCCCCAGGATTTTGCTCCACTTACAGTTAACTGCTGGAATTAACGAAATTTCAAACATGTTCTGACTGATAGTTTTAAGCAGGAGTTCCTCAGGGTTCCTGATTAAGATACGTTTTAATTTCGAGGTTTTTTCTTAGTCTTAAATTTCTTAATTTAGTACGAATCATCTTAAACTCGACTTATAGGTTAGAAAAATAAAAAATGAATATAGAGAAGTTTTATACCATATGTTAAAGAAAGGTGGAGGCTATGGAGGTATGCCTCAAACCTGGTTTCTTAGTAATGGCCACCAGGGGATGGCATCTTTGGTTCTTAAAAAAAGTCCAAATACAGAGAAGTTTATAAGAATAGGGCCCTCCTTTTTGCTCTGACCTCAGTAAATACTTTGCCAATTAATTTATGTTCTCAGCTATTACTTTCAAGGCTTTTACTGAATAAACCATGAAGTCGATTTTGTAAATTATTGGTGTATTAGTGTCATTAGGAGGATGAGCAATATTAAAAATTAAGGTGTGGCTCATTTAAGTCATACTGTCCAATTTCAAAACATGAAAATGGAGAAGAAATGCTCAACTCTTCACTGAAGAGACTAACCAGTGAGTGATGATGGCGACGGTGGTTAGATCCAACTTTATATACAGTCTGTGAGACAAATAGACTCATTTGATTTGGCCTGTTGTTTGTTTAAACTGAGCCCTAAAACTTCAAGTACAATTTAAAGTTAAACTCCTGCTTCAAATAGAAGCACTAGCAGCCACAAAGAGAAAGAAAAAAAACAGGAAGTCAGATAACACGCTATGATAACAGAGGAAGTTTAGAGAAGCTGATTGCATAACAGCTGCCAGTAGTTTACAATAAAAGCAACAAATATTGCACTGTTGCCAGGTACACAATAGCCATCTCCTTTGTAAAGTGTCTAACTGTGTGTGATGTGGAAACTTTACACTTTAAAAATGTCTAACTGTGCAATAAATTGGTCAGAAGTTTACATCCACTCATTCATTGGCTTGAATCTCATGGTAATTTAGATCTTTTAATGATTTCTTTCAATTGTTCTTTTTCTGGGATGACTGTACAGCATCGTTAATGACTTAGAAAACAGGCATGCAGGTGCACAGCATTGAGTTTATTTTGCTGTAGTTGTGGTCACAATGAAAACTTCTGACCAAACTACAACTTTGTTGGTTATTTTCTGTCCATCCACTGGAGCTATCCCATCCACCCAACAGGGTAAAATATATCTGCTGATAGACTGTTTGGGTCATTGAAAACTGACGTTTAATCTGGAGATACTGTAGCCAGTCTCTTTTTTTTTCCTTGGAAAATTACAAAACTGGAGGTTTTAGATGATTAGTTGGTTTGAGACATGTGTCTGACAGACAGTTACAGACCGACATAAAAGTCTATAAAAAATCTTCTGCTCTGAATCAAAACTAGCGTAGTTTCATATCTGCTCAATTACTTCATTAAAGAAAGAAAAATGTGGATTTGTGAAATCTCTGTCCTTTGATCCTATGCCCGTCTCAGCATTTATTCATCCTCACGTTGCTGGGAGCCAGAGTAAACACAGGGCCGAGTTTATTTGGATGAGCAGTTCTCATTTTTGGGGGTAAAGTTTCTCCCATAGTGACTCCCATCTGTTTGTGGGACAGCTTCTGATTCCCAACATTTCTATACAGTCAGACACCTGCTGACACCTGCTGAATAATATTTTGTTTTTGTTTTGCCTCTGTGATGTGTTCAGGGGACATCTGTAAATTAGAGCTACAAAAATGAACCAGGCTTAGATTCTTTGCAAACAGGCACAAGCAGAACGACTACAAGCAAAACAGTTATAAGAGCAGTAAGATGTTTGATGCAATGGCATTTCCATTTAAAAAGACTTTTCCTAGGTCCATAACGTGATTTGCTGAGCTTGACCTTGGATCACAGTCAACACTGACTCTTTTAAAATTCTTTTATCCAATACCATTTCCTCTCACTGCTTCCCTCCTGTTTTAATTCTTGGTCATTTCAGGAATTTCTAATTTAAGTTAAGAGTGAATAAAGTACAATATGGTAAAAATGTTACTACAACATGAAGCAAAGACAGAAGCAGAAGGAGAGGAGAATGTGGCAGCAAATGTGGCTTTTGTAGGTCACCCCAAAACAAAGCATAAGGGAATGAACCTTACACACACACACACACACACACACACACACACACACACACACACACACACACACACACACACACACACACACTACAGGCTGGCAGAGCTCTCTGAACTCTCCACTTCTAATCTACAACCATCCGATCAGGAAGACACACACAAACACACAGGTGCACGCATTCAGGCTCATATGTTCTCGCTCCCCTTTCCTCCCAAACACACACATACACACACACAAACACACACTGATGACAAAAAAAAAATCAAGAATGAGTTCACAGGAACAGCAAGGCCTGTGGTATTTGTTGGCCTCAAGTGGGTCACACACACACACACACACACACACACACACACACACACACACACACACACACACACACACACAAGGACAAATAATCATGCAGCTTTCATCCTCTGAGGCAGGAAATGCTGCTTTTAAGCTCTGTGTGTTTGAGTTAAGAGATGAGTTTACACACACACACAAGTCAGATTTTGGAAGTGTTACAGAGGAGTGAATCTGAACAAAAACACACATGAAAGCACAGGATAAACACACAAGCGTAAAAGTCATGTTAGTGTTATGGATGTTCACATACACACACACAAATACACATTCCTTCTCTCTTTACATTAGCGCAAACAAGAAGAAGAAGAAGAAGACAGATAAAAGGGTTGCTGTCCAAAAACTACAAAAACTACAAACATGGCTGAGATTTGATAAATCCTGAAGGAATCTAAACAACAACATTGAAAAGATTTGGGTCTCACACACAGGAGAGGTGGATGACAGGACGGGGAGAGGGCAGGGAAGGACAAGAAGGAAGGAAAGGAAGATGAGAAGGAAGGAAGGAAAGAAGGATGGAAAGGTAGGATTGGGAAAAAGCAGAAGAAGGAAAAAAGAGGGATGTAATAGAGGGATGCAAGATGGGAAAACATGAAAGAATGAAGGGGTTCACAAGAGATTGAAGCACCTCATCATTCAGAAAAGCAGAAAAGAAGAAGAGGAAGAAGACAGACGACCGACAGGCGAGATGAATGGAGGGAGGAAAGAGAGAGAGGGGAGCGGTGGGAGGGAGTGATTAATGAAGAAGGAAGGAGGAGAGAGAAGAAGAAGACGTTCTGTCTGTGCGTCTATTATGGAAAGAGAGAAAGAAACTTTGCATTTGATTCCAACATCAATCTTTCCCCACCTTCTCTTCCGTTCTTTCACAAGATCAAAGGTCAAGAGAGTGACGATAAAAACCACTGTCCTGCAGAAACATGTCACACATGTGTTTGATATTACACTCACAGCCAGGCTGTCGCGTAGAAAACGATGTCACACCCGAGTGGATTAAATCTAAACTCTGCTCTTTCTTAATTTGGTGAATTTGTTTTACTCCGTTTTTCCAGCTGTAACGTGTAAACGTTTATTTGTAGTGAGACTTTCCTATTTGGTATATTTGTGTAGCAGCTATTGTTTGCCTTGTTTGTGTTGGATGATATTTAGCAACAAGCAGAATTAAAGTGAGAGACAATAAAAGAGTGAAATTTAAAAAAAAAATCCTCAAAAAAGAGTAACTCAAACATTTTGATAAAAGTAGGAAGCTTTATATATATATTTATTTATTTATTTTAAATTCTGGGACTCCATCCGAGTCCTCCTATTTTCAAACGGAGCACTTTTGGGCTAAAGAAAATAGTCCTGTCTCTGAGGGACCTTTGGTAACATGGATAGATTTATTTTCAGACCATAAGCCACGCAACAAGAATCACAACCAGCCACTTCCAGCAGAAGGTAAACAAATTTATTTTTAGGTAATCATAAATAATCTGATGCTCATTTTATTATTAATAAGTTTGATGAAACATCTGACTGCTGAGCTGGTCTGCTGTTAACATCGTTACACTTGGACTGGGAACACTTTAAGTGTCTTCATTTATGTACAGAGAAGGAAAAATAAAATACATGAAAACTTGATGATTTTTAAGTTTTTTTGTTGTTGTTGTTTTTTCTGCTGTTATTTCAATTATATTTGCATGTTCGAAATAAAATTATATCTATCTATCTATCTAAAAATAAAATAAAAATTAAGCACCAGGCAGAAATTCAACATATAAGGGGACTTTTACTAAGTAAGTCCTTTGTGTCTTTTCTGGTTGAGTTGGTGGAAAACGTCTCCAGAACAGAGACGTCTGCAGGTGCCAGGACGGCCTCCGAAGAAACTACAGAAATTACATGTGTCGTATTTAAATTTGCATCCTTTAGGAAGCAAAGGACACACTTAGAAACTTTGAATATTTTGTTGAGGATCAGGAGGTTAGCTGTGACGATGCAGCCGCACAGAGGGTCGACTAAAGCTACCACATACGCTCTTCCCATGAGTTCAAGCAATTATACAATTTGAAGCCCTCTTCTTCAAAGATCTGCCAACAACAACTACTTTTAGCTTCATCCTTGAACATAAGGAGCCGCCACATGTTTGACTTGGCACATGCAAACCACTACAATATAGAACCACTCTGAGCAGCCAATAAATGTACAACCAATCAATCGATAAGTAAAATTACTGAATGTAAGTAATTTTACAATGTAAAAAGTTACATTTATTGGATTCTGGTCAAATGAAATTTACAAGACTGATATAGATTCAGTTTATCCAGAATATATTTTACTTTATTTGAAAAAGTAAAGCTTTGATTTTATATGTTTCAATTGCATTTTAATATGTTTTTGCTTTGTGTTTATTGGGGGCCAAGAATCTTTTGAGTGTAAGTAAATGTAATGAGATGGCTAAAGATTTGTTGCTTAAAGACTCCCTGATTTTTAAATCTATAAAAACTGTTGATGTTCAAAAAGACTTTATGCATTTTCCTCTTTACATGTTTTTAAGTTTTAACTTCTTTTTTTAAATGTGCTGCACGTACACGCAGCTTAAACACAGGAATGAAAATATAGAAAGACAGAAACACGATGAGACAACAACATGTCTGTGAGCTTCACAGTTACACATGACACCAGCAGCTTGTCCTGATTAAATCCTGCTTAAGAGCACAAAACAAATTAGTTAGAGACTTTTTAACTCTGCATTGCTTCATTTGCTTTTCTGTTTCTGGTCAGGTTGAACTTAAACTTGAAACCCAAACTTCTTTTTCCATAAACAGCTTAAGAAGTTGACCTTGTGGGGTGAAACAAAAGGGAAACCACTTGGCGCAACACCTGTGACTTGTTAAAATTTGGGTTTTGTTCGGGTTTATGATTACATTCTTTTGAAACTGCATGAGATTGAAAATGTGTTATGAAGTTAAGCAGAAAGCTGACAAACTCAGAAGTCTTCTCTCGAGTTGAGCTTTAACTTCTGTCTAAACTCGACTTGGATCGGCCGCAGTGGAAAAATAAAACATGCAGTTTGCAGGGATCAGATCTGCTCATTGACTACTTGACTATCTATCCGTCTATCAGTGTGTGTGCAGCAGTATTGTTGGTGTTAACACAACCTCAGACAGACTGATAATGGGGCAGCTGGAGCATGAAATCACATAGAAATAAAGAGAGAGAAAGAGAGAGACAAATAGAAAAAGACTAGACGCCAATAAGGAAAGAAGAGGGTGAAAAAAGGATGTCCGAGTACAGAGTGGAAAAGTAAAAGACAGAAAAAGAGAGGAATAAAAAAAGGGTTAAGTATTGGTTGTTGGCATGAGCAAGAGAGTTTTGAAGCAGGGTCACCGTGAGTGAGCAAGAGAGGGCAAGCGAGATGGGGGAGGGTGAGACTGGGAGAGAAAGAAACAGACACCAAATTCATTGTTTTCATTGTCTAATTTGAAGCACAGAGAGGGAGATGGTTATGGACGGACGGGGGAGTGGAGGAAGGGAGGAGGCGGAGAGGAAGGGAGAAAAAAAGAGTAGCAACATGAGACGAGTTAAGAGATTCACAAACATTCCTACTTCAGACTTGAGTTTGAGGCTGAAAATATTCATCTTCAGAGCAGCTCGATTCCCACCAAACCTTCCCATCACTGTTTACTTTCACTCCAAAAATTCAATTACAGCCACTTTAAGCCTCTTATTATTGCAAACTGCCATGTAAACACCTTAAAGACCAGCTTATCCTATTGGATTTCAACTGTTACCCCACACCACAGATTAGACTTTTGAGTATGAAACACTTAAAAGGACCAAAGTAAAACACACAATAGTTATTTAAGCAAACGTGGAAAAGTCCAGCTAATATTGACTCAACATTACACATCTGTATTGATAATATGAGCTTTTAAGTGCTTTTTTTTTCTCCAGAAAAATGACCAAAAATAAACTTCTAAATCTATTTTTTGCTACTTTCAGTTGTCCTGATGTGAGGGTAGTTTACATATATTATCCAGTGTTGGGAAGGTTACTTTTAAAATGTATTCCACTACAGATTACAGAATGCATGCCCCAAAATGTATTCTGTAACGTATTCAGTTACGTTACTCAATGAGAGTAACGTATTCTGAATACTCTGGATTACTTAATAAATTATTATGCTGTTTACAACTACGTGAATGTGATTTATTACTATTACTGAAGGTCCGCGGCTTCGAACCGTAGTAAAGGGACCTCTGGTTGAAAAATAGCTTTACTTTGTTGTCTGGGTCAAGTTTGCTAGCGAGAGACAGAGAGAGATGTTGAAAGGCTGCTGCAGCGGAGCTTATTGTTTCAGAGGAAAACATGAACACGGTGTACAGTTGAATCTTAATAGCTTACTTACAACTGGGCTCGTCAGGCACTCTTCTTGGCTGAAGTGGTTATTATTATATTTACATGCTTCCAGCTCCCGTTTCTGCTCGATGACAACTCGTACTTTTCCACTCTCCTTTTTCTCCAGTCCTGAATATCACGGCACAAGCAGGATTCACGGCACTGTTAATGTTAGCTATGTTATATTGCTGCCTCTGCTCGGTGGTGTCGAGCCAAACGGACTTTAACGTGTGTTTGAACGAGCTGACGGTTCACTCGTTAAGCTGAAAGAAAGATGCTTTAATCACAGCAGTCACACATGTGTCCACTGTACCATCTGGGAACTCTTCTTGTTTAGCACTCGTAATAACACAAACTAAATCCTCCTTCTTTTATGCTGTTTTGTAGCAGTGTATACACCTGAGACTGTCACCTGTCTGTCTGTCCTGCACTCTCTCTCTTTTTCTTTCTCTCTGATTGTGTAATAAAAGTATGAACATGTATTTATAAGTCACACTTGTGTTTGAATCCTGCAGCTTATCACACATTTGATTTCCATGTGTGACGACTGCAAGTGTCCAGAGTGAGGACAGACTGAGGGACCCACTGCTGCACATCATCTGTGAGGCTTTGCACCCCTGATGATCCACCAGGACAAAATCAGCAGTGTGTGAGGAAGAGGAAGAGGAAGAGCCAGCAGCAGCTGACAGATGGAGAGAAGAGACAGACTGTTCCCTGTTTGTGAAGGACTGCTAGAAAAGTTTAGAATAACTAATTGTCTGTCCTGAATCAGTCTTATTAGGTAATGTTCAAATAATTTTATCCTCCCAGTGTTTTCAGTGTGGGAGAAAGTACTCAGGGCCTTCAGGTTACACACTATGAAAGGCAGCAACAAGTTTAACATTCAGAAACCTAAAGTATGTATCAGCAGCAGAATGGAGCTAAAAATAAATGTTTGTTTCAGTTCTATGAAGCTTTGAGTATTTTGGATTAGTAGCACTGCTGTGTTTGTTGCATCATATTGCTGTAATTGTTTATATGCTTTATATATTCTGAGGTAAGTTGATCTATAGTGTTACATCATATTCTATAAGGATGTTATGTGTTTGTGTACTTTCTGCCCAGTTTGACCCATTTAGCAGAAGTCAGCCTGTTTAAGGCTCTGATATCTATTCTGTATGACTTAAAGCAGTTATGACATGGTCTGATTTTATTACCCAATAAAGGAATATTTCATATATCAGTCTACTCTTCATTCTATCAGAAACAGTTTTCACAGCTCGTACATTTTCTTTTTACACATGTATGTAAGCATTGAGCCAAATTTAGTAATGCCAACATACTGAAGGAACAATATTTGTCTCTTATGTATAATACATCTATATATACACTGTCAAAGATACTTGTCTTTGAGTGAAGATTTAAGGTGATAGGACATATAAATAACTGCAACTTGAATCTTTGACACAGAATTCAAGCTCACTGTTGTAATATACAAACACACACACACATACACACACACACACACATATATATATATATATACATATATATATATATAAAAAATTTATATACATTTTTATGCGGCACAGGCACACCACAGCAATGGAGGATGTCGAAGTGACGGTTACCTGATACACGCTGTATGGCTTTTTGTCAGACTCGAGGGGCACGGGTTTTAAACATGGCAGTTTTGCTCTTATGACTCATCAAGTGACAGCAATGGCCAATCATCTCAGCTCACTTGGAACCCCAGCTAAGCAGGTACAAAAACAAGTACCTAGTATCAGGTACTACCAACTAATGGAAAACCCTAAAATCCAAACAGAGTTAAGACGAGCCGAGGCAAATACTGTAGGTACTTGTGGAAAAGAGGGTAAAGCAACGACAAGGTGTACTCATGAACCTGAAATGAATTCATAAAAAAATGTAAATACCTGAAAAGTTCAAATGAATATAAAACATAAATGGAATTAAAATGATTTCATAAAAGATTACTTAAAATCACAACCACTCACCAACAGGTTGGGGAATACACGCTGGTTGGCAGGGTTTCAATCTCCAAGCATGTGTAACTGAAGCTTTACATAACTATGTTTATGAAAATACAGAATAATAAATAAAAATAGTTTTTGGATGCTTTCTGATGACCTTTAACTAAATGTTTGGGTTTTTTTACTGGTCTTCATCTTCTCGTTGTTTCGGCCGCTCCCTTTAGCAGCTCATCAGCCTCCATCTTGTTCTATCCCAGCATCCTCCTCTGTCACGCCAACCCTCTGCATGTCCTCCTTCACTACATACATGAATTTTCTGGATTCTTCTTTAATGGTAATGACCATTAAAAAAATGTGGGTGTGGGAAGCTTATTTTTGGCTTGTATAGTGGAGCATGCCGGATAACGTTTACAACCCCCTGGTTTACATGAATGTATTTATAGTTTAGACAAAACAGACCTAAACAATGACAGTTTGACTGCTTTAGGAAATGCCATTTAAATGATTTCGATGTCAAATAACGTTTATTTAGAGTAGTTACATGCATTTGAGCATGAGAAACAGTGTGGATGACAGGATGCTTGAGTCTAGCATGTGGGGGTACATCAAATAGGTTTCTAGTACTTTTACTGGCTCTTTTCATATACATTTACTGCCTGTTTTCTTATCTTCTTGTTATGATGCAGGAGTATCTACAGACAGGTGCTACAAACTATCTGTAGACATAAACGCTGAGGTACTTGCCAGGGTACTCGTTTCTATAAAACCTTCATAATACAAACATTAGAATAAATACAGTATATGTGGCTTCAGAAGTGGACTGAAAAGTATGTATTTATGTTTTGTTTTGTACTCTAAAAACAGGCTGCCACTAGCACCGTTATAGAGCCACATTTCAAGCCTGTAGAGGGATGATTACCTGTCATGTATGCTTTCAGCCAGGTGTCCAAACTGCGTGTTGCATTCTTGTCAACTCATGAGCACTGGAAGGTGAATTTTCAGCTATTTCCTTTTACATTGTTGACATAAAAAAACAGCATTTGGTTAATTGGTATGCACTTGATGGTCTCTTATAAAATGCAGCAGGTTACAAGCTTTGGTCCACTCGATCCTGACAGCCACGTGTGTTCTGTCTCTGTCCGAGTCCCAGGCTGAGGCTAAATTTACTCAGTGTGGGTTACATGCTGGAAAAACAGGGCTAAGAGCTCCTGATATAGGGCTGCATAAACACACGTGGCCTTTTATTCCGGCTCCGAGTGCACTGACTCTTTTTGAGAATGGTGCCGTATTTATCCAGCAAAAATGTTTCATGAGCATGTTTACACTCATTTCTAATGACTTCCTGTTGCACGTTCTCACACTCCCACACATTCACAGGCACACTGAGCTGCAGATCGCTCTGGAAGCTGGGAGGTCAGTGCCTTGCCCGATGGCACAATGGCGATCCTGATTAAGGAAGGGGAGGAAATGTTTAATATTTACCTTCTGTTCAGATGCTCTGCTTTGGGTTCCTACCCATATACAGTGTTATTTGTGACTAGACTTAAACAAGACCTGGTTCCCTCTTATCTCTGGATAAAGGATTAACATTCAACAATGACCGACTTCCTGCGATTTAACCCACCAGCTTTGCAATTTATAGTACTTTTTGAACTTGCTTGTATTAATTTAACTGTACTTTTTACCCCACATAATGAGAAGTGGTGCATGTAAACTTCTTCTGCAAACACAAAGACTCATGGGACTGTCATTTAACTTCATATCCTCAAAGTACTAATGTAGTCATTATATTAATTATGGTATGTTTAGACTAGGATTCATGTGTATTTGTGTGGTAAAGAACAATGTATTATCAAACCACTGTGACCAGTACTCATGCACCGATTAAGGACAATGACCGTGTTTAGATTTATTCTTCAAATATCATTAAAAGTAAATAAATAAGAGTTTTCCTGTAACTGTGCGGTGTATGGGGCACAGAAATTGCACTACATATAATATATATATATATATATATATATATATATATATATATATATATATATATATATATATATATACATATATATATATATATATATATATATATATATATATATATATATATATATATATATATATATATATATATATATATATATATATACACAATGTCTCATTTTAAGGTGTGCTGACAGAGCTGTGTTGTTGTTGTTGCCTGCATGCACTGTAAATCTACGTTTTTACAGTCATCATGTCCTGGCCTTTACTACCACATCGCTAACGTCCTCAGCACATTACTGCAGCCAACTGTCGACTGAGGTGACGACACGAAACCTTCAGTCGTTCCTACTAATATAACAACACAGATAACAAACTATCATGTTCCCATTTAATTTAGCACCAACAGAGAAAAACACACAATATTAAAACAGCTCAAAGGTCAGAAGTGGCGACAAATGCTGCGCGTGATGAACAACTGCAAAACAAAAAGGAACGACAAGAGAAAAAGGAACACGAACATATAATTTAATTGCGACCAAAACAAAATAAAGTCTTACAGTCAAATTCTGAGTCTGGATGTCCTTTTAAAACAAAACACACACTTCTCTCCCACACACACACACACACACACACACACACACACAGAGATAGTAGTTGTTGCTTACACAGACGATCCTGCCGTCCTGTAAACTGCAATAAACCCAAACACACACAGACACATCGTAAATCTCACTATAATACGCCCTCTGAGTGTACGTGTGTGTGTTTACGTATGTGTGAGCCTCTGTCTGTGTGTGTGAGGGAGAGAGGAGTGTGTTTTATAGGTGTTGTAAATTTGGCTGCCGGCGTTGTTTTTATCAGCATATTCGCAAGCTGTTTAGCCAACGGTGCAGATGTCACTGTTACGACCACACAAACACACACACACAAATATATATATATATACACATGAAGGAAGACACACAAAGAAGATGCAGACTAAGAGAAACATATTCACAAACACACACACATACAGGATATTTCACACTGTTTATATAGTGACACATGCGTGTATAATCCCATCGAAATTCACCTGATAGAGTGTGTGTGTGTGTGTGTGTGTGTGTCACATGCAAGCCACCCCGCTATTTGCATCTGCCTACGTAAGCCTGTATTATTGTGTGTGTGTGTGTGTGTGTGTGTGTGTGTGTGTGTGTGTGTGTGTGTGTGTGTGTGTGTGTGTGTGTGTTTTTAAATGTATGCATGATCGGTGTACGTGAATGCAAGTGTGTGAAGGTCAGCGCAGGACTGTGTGTGTGTTTTTCAGAGTGTGTGTGCGTGTGTTTGAGTGTTATTTGATTAATGCTGAGAACCGTGGAGTGTTTAGAGAGAGGTCGCGACCTTTCAGCTTCCATTCAATCAGACAGGGAGCGAGAGAATACCTCCGTCCTCCCGTCTTTTTCCCTTACCTCTCTTTCTTCTGGCTTTTTCCCCCCTCGCCTCCTGAGAATCTGATAAACCTTCGTCAGCACACACGTGCGCACACAGACATGCATGTACCACATGCTAATAAACCTTATATACCTGAGGGGCAGTCACTACACTTAAACTAGTAGTTGGACTGCCCTGTTTTTTTTTGTTTTTTTTTTAGATTTATCTGAGATGAAGCAAAACAGCCCAGTGTGAGACGAGATGTGGAGCCAAAGATTTTGCAGGCATCAATAGAAATTCTGGATGAAACTGTCCAAATGTGACTGCTGTTATCATCTATGTGTGGACGCTTGTTTCCACCTCTGGAAAAAATGTTCTTGTTGTCTGTAAGTCAAGATTTGATTTTTACAATTTGTTCCCCCAGATGTTTTGGGTTCTCAGAATATGTATCTCAAAATTTTAAGTTACTCATCGGCAAGACAAAAGTTCCAGACTCTTAGTGAGTTGATTTTTTTAAGATACTAACTCAAAATTTCAGTTTAGCTCTGAAAGAGCTAGAAAACGGCAGAAAACAGCATTGTAATGTCCCTCAGAGAAGGACTCTAATAGCTATTTTAATCAAGAGTCGTCAATTAACAACAAATATATAATAATAGGTCCTATAATGATTATTAAAACACATAAGCTTTATAACTTTCTGACCATTTACATATTCCTAATTGCATAAAATAGTTCTGCCAAGGAGCGAATGTTTGCTGGTTTTTGAGATAATCTGAAAATGCAGTGTTTTATTCTCCATGAACTCAAACTATTGCACTTTTATTCTTCAGATAACGGGTGGGATGATGGTTAGTGGATATCAGATTCTTATTTAGTTGGAGGACTTGTTGCCTTACGTAAAGACTCAAACCCATAGAGACTGTTTTCCAAGTAGAGTTTGAGAACCCAACTAACTTCTACAAAGAACCAACCTCAACATCATCCCACACCTTGGGAGAGTTGAAAGGCCAAATTTAAGTGCGACCTCAAGACCGGAAATCAATGGATAACTTTGTCCAAATGAAGTGCAACGTCCAACATAACAAGATGGATAAATCTTCCAAAGTTCATTGATCCATAACTCAAACCAGACTACTTGGATTGTCTGTTATTATCTCACTCAAAGCTGAAACAACACACTCGTGGAGGTAAGTCTCCTAGAATCTATTGGTCAACTTTCCCAGATGAGAGGAGGGTTCTCCAGCAGAGGATTTATACCTGTGCTTTAGAAATAAGAAGTTTAACAACCATGCACTGGTGTTATGCTGTCCACATACTTTTGGCCAAGCAACATAGTTCACTCTTCTATCCACCAATCTCATCTTTCTCTGAGTCAACAATTTCTTTTTTCCCTGTCTTTCTCCCTTGTCATCTCTTTCCTTTCCTCCTCTTCCTCCCCTTCATCTTTCTTCCTCTATCTGTTAATTTGCTCTCTATCGCTCTCTCCTCTCTTTGAACCTTTCCTTTAGCCCCTGCGGCCCCAGCCAATTACACACTGTTTGTCCACCCGTTTTCAATAAAACACTGCTTCCCTCCCTCCTTTTTTTTATTTTTTCCCCTCCCTCCCGCTCCATCCACCCCCGACTGCTTCCGTCCACTCCCGTCTTCCCTCTCCTCCTCCCTCCCTTCGATCTCTTTTTTCATTTTTAATTAACTTCTTTTGTAACTTGGAAGCGACCCCCCGCCCCTCCTTCAACATGCCTCTTGCACTCCCACACTCGCTCCGGCTTTCTCACAAACACACACACTCATTTGTGTGCGACTTCGGCACAAACACAAACGCACATGTAAATGAAGGTTAAACATGCTATTTACATATCAATTACCGGCAGACACCAAATCAATGATTAATGCAGCCTCAGATTAGCACAGAGCCCCGTAGCTTAACCGTTTTCTGCTGGTGTTAAATTGCTGTGTCGGCCGTGTTAAAGATTTTATACATTTGATTAAGATTTGAAGGCTTTTTATTTAAAGCAAATTGATTTTGATTACCTTCAGTCCCTGATTCATTGATTTGTGTCAGCTTGTATTTGTGGCTAAACTCTGAGCTTAGCTACTATCTGCTTGGACTCTAAAATGTCAGATGTCTACAAGAGCTCATAAAATTGGTTAAGAGTTAAACTAAGCCTGGTTAGTGGTCTTCCAGTGACTGAATCTATATTACTCAGTCTTTTATTATCAGCTTGTGGTAATTTAAAAACAGCCTGCTAGCGTAATTGATTACCACCTAATGAAAATAAACCTTTCAAACCAATAAACACACCGAATTCATACATTAATTTAATCAGATGAACATTTGAATTTATTGATTTATTGACCTTGTGTCTTGGTGTTAGCTGACACTGCTATGAAGCTACACACATTACTTGGGAATATAATAAAGGGCTCGGTATATGTGGGTTCAAATTAAAGATGTGATCTTGGAATATTTAAACTGTATTTAAGCTACAAAACAAAGTTTATGAGAAGACTTAAAATGTAAGTTTTCCCTCATTTATACCAGCACCTAATAGAGATGTAGAGCAATACAGTACGAGCACTTACAAGTTATCAATAAGTATGCTAGTAAGACGTCTTGATGCATGCTCAATCATCCAGGTAAGTAAATCTCCAAAGGTTGATTCTGTTCATCTGGACGTAGCGTTTTGTGGGAGAAACGTTTCGTCACTCATTCAAGCGACTTCTTCAGTCACTTGGATGCAGGTCAGACTGACTTCCCAGCCCTTTGTTCCTTCAGTGGGCTGGTTTCAGTCATTATGCAAATGTCCTGTTTATAAGATTGGGGAAACCTGCAGTCAGCTGAGACTGAAGAAGTCACTTGGATGAGTGACGAAATGTTTCTCCCACAAAAAGCTACGTCCAGATGAACAGAAGCAACCTTTGGAGATATGCTAGTAAGACAAATTTGCAGAAAATTTTAGTGTAGTTTGGGTTACCCTTCGAACACTCCAAGTTCCCAGTGAAAATTAGTCTTCACCAGCTTTAATTAAACATTTTTAATGAAATATTTTCTATTTTCATATTTAGATGATCTACCTCAACACTGCCAGCTTAGGCCCAGGCCACACAGGCCTAGAGACCAGTCGGTGTCCCTCTGTCACGAGGGGAAAAGTGTATTCCCAAACCAGTTGGGGATTGGTTGCTTTTTGTCACTCGGTGAAATTGCTTGTGAATAGGTGTATGATGCTCTACCAAAAATCCCTGTACATTTGCTTTGATTTCTTGCAGAGCGCCATAGTTACCCATATTTTGCATTAAGATGCCAAGTACTACACTTGCCAACACTTTCCAATATTTGCCAAGCAATACTTAGAAAGTAAATATCATCATTAAATTTGTGGCTAGTCAACATCTTCATGTTAACTATGGGCAACGATGGCAACCTGCTAGCAACCAAACCAATCCTAAGAAATTTTTTGGTGCAGTTCAACCAGTTGATGGCTGAATTAATTAATTAATGCCAGAAAACCTTCTAACTTTTGTAAACATTCTTAATTTAAACTGTTTAACTGAGTTCAGTAATGAAATCCATTACTTACTGCAGTATGGACTGGCACCAGGCTTTCTAGCATAACTTCTACCTGCAACACTATAGACAAGATGAAAGAGTTGAGCTGTATTTAAAAGGTGGTCTAGTTAAAACAGGAAACAGCCAGCTAGTTATAGGAGCAAATAAGTGGCCAGAATGGTCCACTTTAACTTATAAACGCTCTACAAAACCATAATTGTACACTAAACTGCCCACCACCATAATTAAAACTGAGTTAATGAATGAACAGTATTGGTCTTTATGCATGACTGCTCTATATTTCAGCAGTCTTTCATGTTACAGTATGTAGTTTTATTGGTCCCACTGTGCTTTTATGTCAGGTTGCAGTATGTGATTTTACTGGCTTTAAGCTGCAGTTTAATTTCACTTTATTGCATTCCTGCAGGCGATTCACATGTTTGTTTGGTTGACTTTGATTTCACACAGACATCATCATTAAAAGTAACTTTTTATTCATGTTTTTCATGTTTTATGTCATTGTTTTTACCACTATGTGTTTATGGGCTTTTGTGAGGATGTTTTTCTAAACGTTCATACAATTCATCAACCTGCCAGGCTGCAGATAGAAAATATGGCTAATGTACAGTTGTGTTATTTTTTCTACACATACAAGAATTTTAATCATTAAATCATTAAACTTTTTAATGATTAACTTCACTGCATCAACTTCAATGAAGACTCAGCTGACTTAAAAAGCCATTCAAGAAAGAAAAAAGAAGGATCAGCTTTGGAAAAGAACAACAAAACTTTCTTTGAAAGTTACACCCAAGACCAAAATTGACTCTAAAACTGATTTTATCATTCCACCTTTTCCAGGAAAATCTCATGACAAACCTCCTTTCATCCACTGCGTGTCTAATTCTGCTCTACCTGTCCCTCTTTCCCCACTTTCGTGCAATGATTTATTGGTGACACCAATACGTCAAACATTCAAGCAGCAGGTAAAAAAAATAGATACAAGAGAAAACATAAAGCAAAGAGAAAAAATGAGAGAAAACAGAGCCTGAAAGACATAAAGACATTGCACAAGTCCAGTTGACACAAGCATGGACACACACACACACACACACACACACACAAACACACACACACAGAGCGCTGAGTCTTTTTATGACAGCGAAGCATGTATTGTTGCATTGTTTTCTTGGAGTAGAAAATTACAGTGGACCGGATCGCTTCAATGACAAGCTATCAAAACGACAGCATGTGTGCCTGCACACACACACACACACACACACACACACACACACACACACACACACACACACACACACACACACACACACACAACACAAAGCATGTGATAAGCAATAGCATGCATAGATAAATTAACATACAAACACACATACACACCACGCTGCTACTAAATGACAAGCTCATAGCTGGGATAACAAACATTGTTTTCACAATGAGAGCTTTTTCCCTGCAGGTGAAGCTGTGAATTGAGGAAGCCTTAAAGTGGTAAAAATGTATTTTAAAAAAATGCTAATGTGCAGGTGCTGCAAAGTTTAACAAGCTCATATATGAAGACTGAAGATCCTAGGTTTGGTTGAGGACTTGCTACAAAGATCTTAAAGGATAGATGAAGCAGTTGTGCTGAAACTAAAATACAGAACATACTAAGCTGCTTTACAGCACATACAATTAATTTAGAAAGTAAAGTGTGTAGCACTAGCAGTGTTTCATAGGAAATGTGTTATTTTGGCATAATAACAAGCACCTAAACGTATATCTCATTCACATTAGTATACACCGTAAGCAGAACAATAAACAGAATAATATCGTGTTAGCCGTGCACAAAAAATTGGAACTAATTATATCAACTTATACAACATATTTTACTGAAGCATGAAAACTACTTCAGTGAAATGAGAATTTTAAAGCGTGACAGGAGGTTAGAAACATTTTTTGAAAGTGTGGGAGGACGTTCATATGTATGCATGGTATTGTTACCTGTTTGCCATACGCACAGGAGAATCCAGGATCAAAATGGATGTTAAAGAGCTGCGATTACGTTTCTGAAACTATGCATGCAGTTAAACTACAAACCTAACCCTGAACCTACTCCGAAGTGGTTCACTGGTGATCTTCAGCATCATCTCAGAGTTTTTGTTAATCAAACTGTTCATTTGTCCCAGTTTGGTGGGTTTCAGTCAAGGAGCCGTGCTAACGCATTCCTTTGCTTTTATTTGTAATAAAAAAACAACTAAATACGGGAAAATTAAGACATTTGAGGTTGTTCATGTATTTTATAAATGTCTGTTTCGTTGTACTTTCCACTGGTTTTACTGGCTTTGCCCAACTGGGCTGCATAGTACATGGCCCATGAAGGAAGACAGTCATTAAAGTCGTTAAACCCTAAACGTATTATTTCTTACTTAAGATACAAATTCACAACAACTTTAAAATATGAAATTTAAATTCATACAGATTTAATTATTTCTTACCAAAGCTGAGCACAGCTGCGTTTAACCAAACTGGAGGAAATGGTACATTTGTTGGGGTCTGCACTATGTGGACAAAAAGTACTGAAACACCTACACATGACACCTCCAGGAGCTGCCATGGCATGAAGCTCCTGGTTTACAGTTAATGTGCTGCTGTTAATGCCAGAGGAGGTTTGGAGCTTTAAGCTGGCAGAGCGCTGGTGACTTTTACACACTCTGCAGCTCCGCGCTGTAACTTTATGTGGTCTGACGCTTTGAGGCTGAGCCGCTGTGGTTCATAAACACTTCCACTTTGTAATCTTATCACTTACAGCTGATTGTGGAGTATATATGAGGGAAGAAATGTCACAAACTGACTTGTTGCCACGGTGGCATCTGATCACAGCATCACACTCAGCGAGCTCTTTAGCGCGACCCGTTCTTTAAGTGCTTGTAAAGACAGACTGCACGCCTGTGGCAAAGGGACTCAAAACACCTGCATTCAAAGATGAAGCGGGTTAGCCCAGTACTTTTGTCCATGTTGTGTAACGCTTCAGCTGCAGATCAATACAAATATGATGCTGTCGTGAGTATTCGGGGCAGCAGAACAGTGGAAGTGCGGCTGATCTACAGTTTTTGACAGTAAAAATTAGGTTTATGTCACCGAGGAATAAGATATAGAATTTATTGACAATAAGAAGCTAACGCTCATGATTATGAAATATGATCCTGTAAAAGCTCCTTAAATGCCTGTGTTACGTGTCACCTGTTCCTAAATACATACTAGATTCTTCAGTGCAGGCATCTGGATGCATTTAGTCCGGCAACCTGACTATATGAGCAGTTTCCTTACGTTTTACATCACTTGAGTTTCTCAAGTTTCTCACTGACTTAACGGAGCAAAACTTTGACTAACAGAGAAAGTATTCGAGTCTAAATCCTCGGGATCTTGTTTTATTTTTTGCACATGTTAGACTTCAAACTGCAGGTACAGACTTCATCCCCTCACGAGACGAGAGAAGAAAAAATATATAATTTACATGACCAAGTTGTCAAATTCCAAACTTTATTTGGTGAACAGCGCTTGTTGTAACATCATTTTCTTGTCCAGAATCTCTTTATTATATGTAAACAAAAGAAGAAACGGCAGGAGTTTGGGAAGTTGGCACTCAACTGCAGCGCTAACGTGTTTGTTTGCTCACACACACACACACAAACACACTCACACACAAACACACTCACACACAAACACACACACCGGTAGAATGATGAGAACTTCTTCCTCCATAAACGTCTCAGTCAGTTTAACCACTGTTATTATTCTAATCATGATGACATGTTTTTAAATGGATTATTATACGTTTTCATTAATAACACGCTGTCTGGGAAGGATTTTTTGACGCGCGGGGAGGTGGTGAAGCACACACACAAACACACACACACACAGAGGCACAACAATAAAAACTTAAACACTCATACAAAAGCTGCACACATGCATAAAAAGTAAGGGGGGGGGGAGAAAAAAATGAAAATACGCGCAATAAGAAGAAGAAGACGAAGAAGTGACTTTGAATTTCACATGCTCCTGACATGTTTTCACACTGCTCATGACAAATTACACAAAGTTTTTGCTAATAACACGCTGTCTGGTAAAGTTTCTGTATGACGAGCAGTGGTGGGCGACACACACACACAGACACACACACTCACTCGGATATGTATGTATGCTCTTGTCATGTTTTTAATTGATTTCAGCTATAATTATTTTCTCTCATCTGCACGTCACTGTGTTTTAAAAATGGATAGTAATTACGTCTTCTTCCTGTTTTTATTAATAATATGTTGTCTGTGGGAGAGCGCGCACACACACAAACACACACATCACCTGTCATCCCCCCTAGCTGCCCTCTCTTTACCCTCTCTCAGCTCCTCCTCTCTGTTCTCCTTTCATCTCCTCCTTCGCCTCTGACCTCCTCCTCCTCCTCCTCTTCTCTCGCTCTCCCTTGCTTTGATATTGCAGTTTGCGGATGCCGCTCGCTCAAAACTGTAAATCTGTCAACCGCTTTTTCTTTTTCTTCCCCTCTCTACACACACACAAACGCACACCTCTGACAAGCTGTCACAATAAATAGAGAGATAAGACCAGGTGGAGGAAGAGGAGGGAGGGAGGGGTAAATGACAAGAAGATTGAATAAAATAAAGAATGGGAGGGAGGAGAAAGAAGAGGAGGAGGAGGAGAGGAGGAAGAACAACAAGAAGAGCGAGGAGAAAAGAAAAAAGGCGGGAGATGCGGAAAGAAAGGAGGAAAGGGGCGACAGATGGAAAGCTGTAAGAAAAAAGGGAGGAGGAGGAGTGATGGGAGAAGACACACTGGGATAGGGGAATGAAGGTAAAGAGGGACAGAAAAGGAGGAACGGGTTGGAGAATGATGACTGCAAGGAAAAGGAAGGGGATAAGAGAGGAGTGAGATTAACTGAAAGAAAAACATGAGAAAAAGAGGTGTGGGACCAGGGCAGGTGGAAGAGAGGAAGAAAGAGGAGAAAAAAGTAAAAATGAAGTATCAAAGGAAGAAAGGAGGAAGATGGCAAAAAATGATGAACAGATGGAGAGACACAGGAAGTAAGGAGAGAAGGAGGAGACTCAGAGGAAAGGAAAGAAAAGAAGAAAATGACGTGGAAATATTTGAAGGTTTGAATCGAGAAAAGAACGGGAGAGATGAGAAGGAGGGAGTTAAGAGAAGTGCAGGATGGAAAATAAGATTAAACCCGATAAAGGATAAAACTAGAAGAGGAGAAGAAGGGTAAAGAAAGAGAAGAAGAGGAGGAGGTGAAAGGAGGAGGAGAGATGGAGAGATTACCTGGTGAACGAGAGGAAAAGCTGTTGTGACACTCCCTAATGCGATTTCTAAACCAATCTGCTAAGTGCACCTAAGAGACTGTGTGTGTGTGTGTGTGTGTGTGTGTGTGTGTGTGTGTGTGTGTGTGTGTGTGTGTGTGTGTGTGTGTGTGTGTTCACAGGCATCAAATAATCTTGTTGCAGACAACAACCTCCCTCCCTCCTCTCTCACCTCCCCGTCCCTCGATCTCTCTCTGTCACTTGGAGTGCGTCCACACCGAGCAGCTAAATCTGAAAAATGGTTTCCATTTCTTACAGCTCTCGCCGGCTGTCCACAGTGAGCTGGAGCGTTTTTACATTCAGTGGGAAAAAAAGAAAAAAGAAAAAAATGAAAACAAAGACTGTGACACATTAGTTTATGAGTCGCGCCTGTTTTATACACGGTGACAGTGGGAAGGAAGAACTCCCTTTTGACAGGAAGAAACTTTATGCACAGCCAGGCTCACAGAGGGGCGGCCAGCCATCTGTCGCAACAGGTGTGAGAGTAAACAGAAGAAAGACAATAACTGTGCACATCTTTGTACAAACAGGAAGTGACGGACCAAAACCACTGATAGGTTTGACAAAGAGCAATAATTCACACCACAGAATAAATTAAAACAATAATAATAATGATAATAATAAATAGTTATGGAAAGGGATGGTGAAGAGGTGTGTGACCTGGGGAACCATCCTAGAACCATCATCTGAAAGAATCTCAAATATAACATAATAATACATTAGAAATAAATAATAATGGCAACTTTTAATAAACTGTCTTCCTCCCCGAGCCTGGTTCTCTGCTGGAGATTTCTTCCTGTTAAAAGGAAGTTTTTCCTTCCTACTGTCGCCAAGTGATTGCTCATACTGCTGCTGTGATTTGACGCTATAAAAATAAATTTTGACTTTTAAAAGAAGAAACACATAAGAGGAAAAAGAGTGAGCGAGGAGTTTATCCAGCATGAAGAGAAAGTAAAGTAGGCTGTACCAGCAGGAGCGCCCCAGATCACAATGAAATTATGATAACAGTCATAATATTTGCGTGTTTTCACTTTTACTTATTCAAGTTAGTTCTACTAATTAACTAAATTAGCTGCTAGTATTGTTCAGTCAGTGCAGGATCTATCTGTATCTGAGACTAAGCAGGGTAACAAGAACACCAAAGGTCAAGGGGCACTTTAGGCATTTCAACCCAACAGTATCTGATAGGCCAGAAATAAATATACATTACACTGCAGACACAGACTGAAATGTTAGGGTGTTTCTGATGTTTGGTGGCTCGATCCCGGGCACACACAATAAAGCACTGTGTGAATGTAGTCAACAGCACTGTGAGTGTTCAGTGCCATATATGTACCAGCCTATAAGGCAGGTTACTATTAAAAGAGCTGCTTTTCTGTTGCTACTAATTACGTAACTAATGGTTAAGTATAGGAGATGTCTGCCAGTCGGGAGCAGAGACTTAGCATGTCTGACCCACAGCTGGCCAGATGAGCAGTTTTAAAAGATGATGTTTCACAAAAAGAGTCAGAATGTTATAGAAAATGTTTGTATTTTTGTTATTCTTCCCGCTCTCCTGCTGAAATCAACTTCCTTCCTCTCTCGCTCTCTCTTTAGAACTATCAGTGTCCCTCGCCCCCTGCTTTTGGAGTCTGGCTCAAAAGTTGGAGACTGAAGCAGCCTTTGTGAAACATTATCTATTTCCCAACACACACACGTTGACCTGCCTCTCCCCTTTTGCCGTTTTGTTCAGTCCACACACACACACACACACACACACACACACACACACACACACACACACACACACACACAGGATCAGTTCTTTTCCATGGTGACAGAGGGTCATATTTCTTGCTTTGATCTTCACTCCTCCCTCCCTCACGCTCTCCCTCCCTCTCTGTGATCCTTCACTCTCTTCTATCTGTTTTCATCCAGAAAACAGGAGGAGAGAGAGAGAGCATCTTTCCTCAGTGTCGCTCGCCCTGGCCGGTTGGTAGGTTGGTAAGTGAAGCATGAAACCACCTCCTCGGCCCCAGAGATGCACAAGCACACACTCAGCCACCAAGCGGCTGGATAGAAAATGTGATAAACATTCAAACTGTACACAGGGTGTGAGGAACCCGATAATCTGAGATGAGCTGTGCAGTTGTCTAAGCCCATCTCCCAGAAATATTTATATACTGCTGATACGACACAGAGATGTTTTTGAGTAAACATAACTGTGGCCATAATTACGTGTTTTATCAACATGATGCGAGCTAGTCGATTTAATGATTAAGACAAGCCACATGTATGTTCGATGGCAACCGAAATGTCAGCTCTCTTTCTTCATGACAGTGTTTAAACGATAACAGCAGTTTGATAAGGGCAGAGAAAACACTTTTTAGTCTTTTGCTGTCGTTTAATTGTTGTTCATTTGATCATTTTTTCTTTAATGCCTGAAATATCAGCACGAATTATAGGTGTTAAGCATCTTTGTTGAGCTCACGATCAGCACCGTAATTTAAAGCACGTATTTAGAAGTTAAAGGAGAGAAAGCCCACAGTCAAAACACAGACTGTGTTTACTTATGTTAAATCAAAATTACCAGATTTTTTTAAACCTTAAGCAAACTGCTTTCACTCACTAAAATACAGGAACCTACACAACCCTGAGTCTGCGATACGAAAATGATGAGGCTTGCATGCCCTTTAGCAATTATAGTCAAGCTCAATAACTGGAAAAAAATTACAACATATAAAACATTTCAGAAATATTTAGATATTAATTTGTAAGAGACTAGGTTGAATTTAACTGGCATTTAATTACATTTTTGGTGTTTTTAGACATGAAGTCAAAGCAATGTACAAACAAAACACAAATGACAATGGCCCAACCAGTTAACAATCCATCATTATTGCCATAAAAGGACAAGTGTGACTTGTCTGCAGTTTGAGTGAAGATCAATTACACGATCAGTGTGACCAAATCTGACTAAATAAGGAAGATAGCAGGAGTAGTGATTGTTTTGAATAGTGGACAGATAGAGGAACCAACAGACACCTTGCTACGGTATAAACTTATTGGTCAATCAGCCGGATGAACGAAATAAATCAAATATTGATACTTTCCTTATTTCTAATAACCCAGCACCAGTATATTGTAAATGAATGAAACGATAAATGAAAATCAAGGTAGTAAAGAAGAGATGGGAGGAACAACCATGTTGTGAATACTGATGTTGCACAGTTTGGCCACCAGAGGGCACTCTTTGGAATGCTGCAAAAACAACAACCAGCTGATCCGGAGCGTAAACGAGCAATCCACAACTTGCTGTGACAATAAAACAAGAATATTTTTAAACTGCACTGGCATGTTAGCTTACTCATAATTAGCCACACATAACACACATCGTTTGGGAAATTTTAAAACCACCAAATATTGGTATCAGTATCAGTTTTAAGATATCAGTCAGGCTCTAATCCAGATTGCAATAAGTTAAAATCTGATATTCTCAATTATGTGTTAACAATAACTAAAATTTCTCAGATACTCATATGTGTAACTCTTCAGGTTAGTTAGTGGTTAGTTGGTAGTTGCTGTCTTAGTGTCGCTCCTTGCCCAGTGGGACTCATCACACTGGAAACCCTGATGGAGGAAAAGCTCTGTGCTGCCACATTGGAGTTGAACACTAGTTTCATGAGTTAAGGTTTTGCAGATCATACTGTAGCCCGTTTCCTTTTACATCTTTAAAAATGGAAACTATTTTGTTGGAAAGAAAAACACGAGACCTAATTGTTGCTGTTCTGTGTGCGAGTCAAATTATCAGGGACACGTTACAGATTGTTTGGACCTGAGGACCACGTTCTTTCAGTTGGACTACTACCAACGGCCACATGTTTGGTATTGTGGCGTCTCCAGTTACAGTTAAACAGGTGAAAAGCAGCACTCTAACTGACCTGTCGGGCTCACAGTGTGCATTAATGTGAGCAGATGCTTTCAGAAAATCAAATAAATGAACAACAATAAAACTCTCATACTGTGTGGCGATTATAAGAGACTTCTAAACAAACTCGGGTGGAAAAAAAAGCACCTCTTTGTCACGGATCAATCTGATTAATGCAATGTGTGAAGATTACGTCCGATTGGTCACCTCCTCGCTGCTAACGCGCACTGTCACACTGCAGCGAGGTGACCTCAGCTCCCCGCCGGCCAACGCTTTAACCTTTATCAATTAACCAACAGCACAAAGCGGAGCTGAAACCAGACACACTTGCGCGCACGCGTGCGTGGGAAACATCACACCAACAGAAACAACACACACGCACACAAGCACCAGCAGGACACACATGACAAGAACAAGACACACAAACACACAGATGTAACCTGACACAGTGTGACAACTGATAGCTCTGTTTGTGCTTTCTACTCCGTCACACACACACACACACACACACACACCTCAGGCAGAAGGCAAAGCGACTGACCACATTTGACTGTGTGTCTTACAAACCACTGTGCTCCATTAAAAGAACTTAATGCCCCATGTAAAAGAATGAAAAACAGCAAATTGATGAAAGGAGTTCACGCTGAGTGTGTGCGGATGTTATTCTGCGAGAGTGTGTGAAGCTGCAACGCTTCAACAAACCAAAACGACTTTTCTCCCCCTGCGTTGCAGACAATGCGACCTCCATCATCGGTATGTGTGTGTGTGTGTGTGTGTGTGTGTGTGTGTGTGTGTGTGTGTGTGTGTGTGTGTGTGTGTGTGTGTGTGTGTGGGCTCTAACAGCCTGTCGTGATAAGGAGAGACCAGAATAACACTCCGACATCAGCAACCCTCCCACCTGTCACTCACTATCGATTCTCTCTCTCTCTCTCTCTCTCTCTCACTCACACACACGCACACACACACACACACACACACACACACACACACACACACACACACAAGCAAGGAGGTGACAAGGAGGCAGAAAACACTCAGTCCAAAACAGCTCTGCGGTTTGATAGAGATCGTCTGCTTCGTTTTTAAGCAAAATAATGTTTACATTCAGGAGGCAGTAAAGACACCAGTCCTCCACCTTTTTAGTTCAGTTAGAGGGCAACACAAACACTCTCAAGGATACAACAAAAACAACCAGTCCTCCAACAACATGACCACATCAACAGTCTTAAAGGATCCCTGTGAGCATTCCTGAAACTGCATACAGGGGAGTTTCATGGGTGCCATAAAAACACAGACTTTTGCTCAGATGAGTCTCATCTGGGAGCGGCTTTCAGATGCTGTTTGGTTAGGCTTAGTCACTGAAACTACTTGATTAGGTTTAGGGGCGGAAAAATTATGGTTTGAGTTAAAATGATCTGTTGCAAGAGTGCAGAGTTCGACTCCATCGAAATGGAGCACGCAAACACAAATAAACTAGCAGTGATGTGGCAACCAGATCAAATTGTGCAACTTGTGGTAACGAGAGTCAAGTATTAAGTACGTTACCTGACCGTTAACCATTCTTTAACCTGTGAACTCTTTGGTTCAAAGTATGCTGACCAGATGCTTTAACACTGCTAACATCGACGCATTAGCACCAGAAATACTGTATTATTGTTATTATCATTTTATTAACGTCTAAGCTGCTAGTTTAAAGATGTTACAACATCACTAGCCCCCTCTCTCGCTCCCTCTGAATGTAAGTTTTAAACAAACGGAGGTTGAAAACAAATCAATGGCAGCCGTGTTAGCTAGCACTCCTTTGCTGTACTTTGATGTAAAAACAAAAATGAGCGCCTGGCTGTCGGCTTCATCAGGATAAAATATAACTAGAATATAACAAAAGCAGTTGAACCGATGCGTAAAATTGTTCTGCACCAGGGTGTAGACGCTAGCAAAGAAGAAACCAAGGCTTCTGGTGCTAGCACTGATAAGGTTAGCCAAACTCTGCAAACTGATCTGACAATGCGTGTTTTTGTGCAACAGTATACTCGGGTCAATGTGCTGCATATTTCAGCTACATTTGATTTGTTTAATGAGGGGCGTGATTAATGTTTAACTTGGACGGTTGAAGGGATGTTCTAAATGTTTTTTGAGGGTTTTCTAGTCAATAAGGGTTTCTCTTGTTTAAAAACAGCTAACAAATTAGTCATAAGGAACATGCCTAATGTGCTTAGCACAGCTAATGTTGCATCGCATTCGCAGCGGGCAAGTGGGCTGCATTAGAACATTTCTAGTAGTTGTACACCCAATGCAGGTTGTGGTATCCAATGCACCCAATATCCCCGTGTTGGTGTTGTTCCTGGATCATCGAAATAAACTTGGGTCCACATTCAACACTGCAAGGGACCGATCGCATTGTTGTGATGTCATAGATTTGTGATGTCAGGGTCAAGACGTGATCATGGTCAGGGTTAGGGTTGTGCAATTGGTGTGAGGGTGTTTCCACGTTGCAAAACTATGACATCACAACAGTGTGATTGGTCCCTTGGAGTGCTGAATGTGGACCGACGTTAATTACAATGATCCAGGAACAACAACAACATCAGTTTAGGGAAATCTGATTTTGCCTCTGGCTGCGGTCTGGGGTGGTGGCATTGGTGGAGTTCATGATACAACCTGGTCAACCAGCAGGTGGGGAAATATAAGACAGGGAAGGTCAGGCCTGGGCGGTTATAAGCAACTAAACTTTCAAAATTAGAGCACAGTGATTGTGCACTACAAAATAAATCTCAGACTGTGACTTTATCAGTTGGATGGAAAGTTAATAAAACGAGCAGCAAAATATGCTTGTGTGTTCAACCCAAAGGTAGTATGTTTTGCCTTTGTCACGTCAACACATTTTAAACTTCTCACATGTCATTTAATGGCGTAAAATGACACTCAGGTGGGCACCACTCTCAACATTGATCCCGCAATAACACTCAAAATGACCTGACCTCTTTCTCACGCGCCGTTTGTGACACCAGGCTCGATTCTCAAGTTATTTAAAGGAAAGTTTAACAAAGACACTGAAGACATTAAAAATGCGTCCCTCCCTCTTTCTCCAGCAGAAACAAAGAATAAAATGATCTGAAGGTCTGCGCTGCAAGCTCAATTTAACGTCCGCAGGTTACAAGCAGCTGATGTCACCTCCTTTAACTCATTCACTGCCAGCCATTGGCAGTGAATGAGTTAAACCCATTGACTCATTCACTGCCATTGACGGCTATAGACGTCAATGGCAGTGAATGAGTTAAATAACTCATATTTCATTTTGCCAGACTTCAGCTGCTGCAAGTGTGGGAACTTTGTTTCACTTTCTTACTCGCGCGCATCAGGTCTCCTTTTCCTGTTTCTTTTCTTTCACGTCAATAAAAGGGCAGATCTTTAATAAAAACAACATCAAGAGCACTTTAAATTAAAACAAAACAAGGCATAAGTTAACAAAACCGACACCAGAGGTACGAGTGGATAGAAGCGGTGATTGCTTTTATACACACACACACTCACAGAGAAACACAAACACACGGGTTACAGAGAAGACAAACTATGCAGAAGCCCAGTGGGAGTTCTCTTTCTTTTCTTTTTTTTTTTTGAGCGTTTAATTTTTTCTTTCTTTTCCCAGACAATAATGTTAAGCGAGGGAGGGAATAGCCGGGAGGAGGGGGCATTAAAGAGGGTGAGAGACAGAGAGAGCGAGAGGCATTAGAAGAATGTCAATATGATTGGAGAGAGAGGAGTGTGTGTGTTCGCTGTGCATTCAACAACAATGGATCTCCAGCCGTGTTGTTCCATGTGCATTCGCATGATCCATTATTACCCCTGACATGTACCGCTGTGTAAAGTGAGTGTGTGTGAGAGAAGCAGAGGGCAAGAGAGGGGAGGCAGGGTGATTGAGATTGAGAGGAGAAAGGTTTGGGAAGAAAATTAGCCCAAAACAGAACTACACCTGTGAATTTAGGCAAAGTCGTAAAACGAACCTTGCCTGTTCTGTTCTTTATGAAATAGCTAGAGGACTGAACATGTCATGCTTAATAGAGTGTAACCTAGTGTGTGTGGTCAGCTTTAACAAAAAACAAGAAACAAACAGGCCACTCATCACCAGTCCAGCGACTCCACAGCAACATGATCTGCCGTTAATTATTAGCCGATACTGAACGAGCGCAAACAAAAAGCCGTTCATCCATCAACAAAAATAACTGAGCAGACGACATCCTGCGCTTCCAGCTGCAGCCCTCGCGTGAACTTTCACTGTCTCTCTTTCTTTCTCTGTTAAGGAGTTTCTGGAAACACAGCAATATATGAGGCGCTTGAGAGGTTTGGATTCTCATCAGAAAGCGGGCGCAACTGGTACTAAATTCATTCTGCAGCGAGCTGACACGCTCAAACATTCGGCAGGAGTCATAAAAACTAACCATCTTCAGCTACAAATCATCCTGCAACAGATGGTCTGACCCACACACACCCTGATCTCAACATCATGGAGCCAGCCCAGGATTACACAAAGAGACAGAAGACAATGGAGATGAAATCCACAGAAGGCAAGTTCTCCCAACAGCCCGCTTCTTCACCGAGATGATGCCTCAGCTACAAACGGGCCAAACAGCCGTAACTAAAAGACTCCTCAAGCCACGTTTGACTTGATCAATTCCTATACAGTGCTTTTCTACTCTCCTTTGACACCCAGTCATATAAGCAGTTTTGTTCCTACCTAAGTGGTTTCTGTCCAACATTCACACGCTGATGGATGCAGCAGAAAGGAACTCAGGGTTTGCTGTCTTGCTTGAGGCTATGTTGGATGCAGACTGGAGCAGCCAGGGATCAAACCACCAACTTTTTGACTATTAGATAACCTGCTTGATCTCCTGAGCTACCGCCACCCCAGCAACTAACTCACTGACAGAGATGCAGCCCAGAGATTATCACAAACGTTACCCCAACATTTTCCAGTATTAGTGGTAAATATCCACCTCAAATCCTCAGCCACCAGAACACCTCCACCCCTCCTCAGCACTGATTATCCGAGTCTGTGGAAGTCTACCTGAGGGAATCGAGCACCATTATCCCAAATAAGATTCCCACACTTAGCATTTCAATCATGAGCGTGGAGAGCGCTGTGAAGCACTTGGTTTAGGTTGTTAAAAGTGGATTTAAATTCCATCATAATTAAACCTTTCAGTCATCTCTGGTGCCCCACGGATAGGGAGACAGTGTCACCCCAGAACGGATCGCTCCCATCAGAGGAGAAGAGCTTTATCACACAATAAAGGTCAGAGCAAAGGTGGGCCAGCAAAATTCCTCCCCCAGAATAACGCAGCCATCAGAGAAGCTGCTGATGGGGTCCAGTGTGCCTGCCTGTTTGGTCTCATTAAAGCTAGACGTAGCAGCTCCCGTCTGCTTGTACAGGCAGCTCGCAGTGGATCACACTGATAGTGACGTAAACCTATAGATGATTCTCAGGTAGGTTCCAGGTTTTGTGAGGTGTGCCATTATGTCTGATTTCTAAGCAGATTTATGGATGTCTATAAGAGATTGACATTGAAAACATTAACATCAGAGTAATGATCATAAGCAGAAGTGCAAATTTTGGCACAAAGCGCAGAAATCGGCTGCCAAGTGTTTTTTTTCCTGCACAGGGACAGTGAACTTTAATAAATTATGCAACCAGAGTCAGCAACAAAAACATGGCATGAGACAGCCCAATGCATACGAGCCCATCAGTGTAAAATTAAGAACAAGAGCAGTCCGAGGACGAGCGCCTCCCACCCAGGCTGGTAATTCTTGGCACGAACCGAGTTGTCAGATTATCTCGGGATGTAATTTGATTTGTATTTGTGAAGATTTGACGTGAAACGCCTCGCAGCGGTAAAAGAAAATATTAATTTCTAAGAAAGGCCAAGCACCACCTGTTCCATCCACAACGAGTTGTAGATGGTTTGAAGATTCCCGCTAACAGACGGGCGAACCGAGCAATTAGCACGAGCTCCTCGGCAGAGGTGATCAAATAAACTCGACAATCGCGGCACGAGTTTGGCCAGAACTCAAGGCTGGTTTTAAATATTTTAAATCGTCAGTGTTTTTCTAAGTAATGAATGAATTTCACTTTACTTAAACTGAGAACGCAGACTGACTGAAGGTGATCTTTCTAAACTTTGGTACTGGATCACTTGACTCTTTCCAAGACGACCATCAGAGCAAAATACAGCTAAAAATAATAATAATAAAAGAAAAACTTCTGTGACCATTTTGGTAAAAAGGCCAAGTCTGAGTGATGAACTCATTTAAACCTGCTTTTCTGAACTCAGAACGCATCTGTCCTTCTCACATGACCAATTACCAATTTTTTTTAACCTTTATGTCAAATTTCCCCGACATCTTTAAAGTTTAAATTTAAAACCGAAATACTTTAAATCTATATGAAGAGGGAAAAAAGAAGCGGGGAGAAAGTCTTAAAGTCATCTTTGTGGAAAACAGTAAACGTCAGAGTTTAAAGAGGGTGCGGAAAATCGGAAATTTCACAGGAGATGCTGCAAAAGGTTTTTTAAAAATTGTGGCAGTTACATTTTTTTCTGTCCAAAACGAATTCACTTCAATTCAGTTTGAGGTGCCTAAAAGAAGAACTAAACACAAATCGTGTAAAACCAAAAACACTTTGATTTAAACGTCTTCCAATATGTTCTGTAAATGAGGCTCGACACAGTTAAAAACAACAGAACTGAGCAAATAAAAGACATTTCTAAAAACTGTGAGGCCTCTTCTACTCAGCGCTAAACTGGAGAAATATTTTAACTTCTTTGGTTTGATTGTCTGAACAAAACTTGATTTAATCTTTTCTATATTAGTGACAATAATTTTTTTAAAATGTGAATGCAATGAAGCAACAGCAAGTCCAAAGAGTTCATTGCAGCTTCTAACTTCTCTTTAGTTATTTTGAAATCATTTGAAATGTGTGTTGTGAACTATTTTTGCTTCGTTCTGTGGATTCACATCAAAATTTAACCCACTGGAGAAAAAAAACAAACACTTTCGAGTTTGAACTTGAAGCCAGCTAAATAGAAGCTGTGGGCTCAGACAGGTGAGGTGGCAGGTGTACAGCAAGTATTCACACACACACAGTGAAAAGCCTATTTACACACAAACGCACATCAATGCTGCATTTCTGCAACACACATCCACTCGATTCCCGTTAAAGCCTCTCACACACATATTACCTTTCATACACCACATAAAGACACAGAAAAGCTCTTTCCCTTTCACTGACACACACACACATGCGCACACACACACGCACACACACAGATCTGCTGGTGAGATATAAGGTAATGGATTATGTGTAAACAGGACAAAGCAGCGTGTTGTTTACTTTGCATTTGTTTGCCATAAGCTTTTTGTTCCTGTAAAAAAACACCAAACTAATGAAACATGTGTCTGTCTGTGTGCTCATTTAGCATCACACACACACACACACCTTCCAAAGTCGATACAGTAAAAGCATCATCCAAAGTAAAATAAGGAACAGTGCTGATAACAGAACAGGAAGTGTGGAAGATAACCATTAATCAAAAACAGTCCCGAGCCTCCAACAAATGTTTGCAGAGTGTCATAAAAATGCACCCTAGAAGCACACAGAGAGAGAGAGAGAGAGAGAGAGAGAGAGAGAGAGAGAGAGAGAGAAATGCAAAGGAAGCAGGAGTCTAAATAGAAATATGAATGAGCTGTGAACAGAAAGAGAAACAAGAGTGGGATAAAATTAAGAGAAAGACTCTGGATGATTTATTTCAGGAAAGTTTCGGGAGGATTTTGCAGAAAAACTTCATATCAAAAGATCAGGATTCCCACAGCTCGGTGTTTTACCAAAAACATGCTTGTCACAGTAAATTTAATCATTTCATTAAAAAACATATTGCAGGACCACTTTGTACACAAGTTTAAACGTGCGGACGCAGAGCCAATCCAAGGCTGTAGTCCTAAAAGGGGGATGAAACCGCCGCTAAACTGACTCAAAGTTCTCTAAATGTCGCGATTCAATCACGCTGGAAGAAGTTTGAAAATTAGACAAACTCTTTTTGTTTTTTTTTCTTGAAATATGAAAAAGTGCGTAAAGTGCGGACCGACCTGGCGCTGGTGCAGTCCTGGTACAGCGTCTCGAAGTCCTTCCTGGAGATGAGCTTGCAGCGGTTCACGCCGGGTTGGATGGCGCCGAGTCCCCGCAGGACGCGCACCTGCTCCACGGTGCACACCACGGGCGTGATGTCCAGCCTCTTCAGCTTGGTGTAGACGGTGTGCAGCCCGCCCACCAGGTGCTTCAGGAAGAGGTCGAACACCTGCGGCAGGCATATCAGCTCCTGGCCGTCCACGCTGAAGCTGGCCACCTTCACGCCGTGCACCTCCACCAGTTTGCACTCGCTGCACAGACCCGAGCCGGACGAAGTCTGCGCCAGGCTGGGGGAGCCCGGAGTCAGGCCGGCTGTGCTCAGCGAGCCCAACCCGCTCAGGGGACCCAGAGGGGCGGTGGAGCCGCCGTTCCCCAAGCCGGCCAGTGCGCCTCCCGGTCCAGGCAGGAAAGCGCTGAGCATGCTGCTGGTGAGCCGTGGAGACGGGGACAGGGAGTGGGAGTGGGAGTTGGTGTGCGCCGGGCTGGAGGTGCCGGTGGAGGCGACGGATGTGTGGAGCGCATCCGGGGCAGAGCGGTAGAGCGCGACCGGAGTTGGGGCGCCCGAGCCCGGCGAGAGGAGCGGAGGGGAGCCGGGGAGCGACATGACGGAAGGTCAGCGGTGAAGACGCGCGCACGCACTGAGGCTTTCACACTCTCACACGCACTTTCTTTCGTCCTCTCGCTCTGTCCAGCTGGGAGAGGGAAAAACAACACTTGTGCGTCTCTGCTGTTGGGCTTCCGCTCACTTTTTCCGTTTCTATTTTTGATTTCCTCGCCTCAGCTTCCACTCGCCTCTCGTTCTATCCAGAAGGAGCTCTCGCTCCGGGTATCCGTGCGTGGAAAGCGGACTGTCCGGTCTGTGCGTAAAAGCGACTGGAGCAGAGTCCGGGTCAGCCCTCGCCGTAGCCCCGCCTCCTGTAGGCGTGACTGACTAAACATTGGGCCAATCAGACGCGGTCCTTTGTAGGACTGTGAAGATGATTGGTGTAGAAATGAGAGGAGGACTTTATTGCCCCCCATTGATGTGTGTTTGTGTGTGTATGTGTGGAGGGTATCGGTCAGATCTCTCGCTTTGCGGCTACATGAACTTTCTCACGAGTTGCTTGAGTCTCTAACGGGAACTTTTTATTTTTCTTCTTCGAGTTTTTTTTTTTAATTACATGCTGCGTGTTTGTGCGTGTGCAGGATGACCTGCGAACAGCTGAGGTTTAGGAAGAAAGGAGGGAGAAAGAAGGAAAAACAGGTGAAAAGGGAAAAGGAATGAAAGAAGGGAACAACACAGGTAACGATTAAAAGAATGGAAATAACAAGGAAGGAAAAACAAATAAAGAAGAAGTGTGCATAGGTGGCAATATCGAAGGAATGAATGAAGGAAGGATGGAAGGATGGAGGGAAGAAGGAATAGCAGGTCACAATAACAACAAGGAAAGACGGAAAATGAAAGGAATATATATTTAATGAAGGAAACAAGGAAAAGGAAATTTAAGGCAGGATTGAAGAAAGGAGGAAATAAAGGAAGAAAGTTAGGGAATAATGTAGGTAAACGTAAAGAAGAATGAAAAGAACAACAATAGGAAGGAAGGAAAGAAGGAAGGAAGATCAAAATCAAATGATGAGGTGAAGGTGTGGACAGGTAAAAATAAAAGAAATGGAAGGAAGGGGAGATGGAAGAAATAATAAAACTGTGATAAGGAAGGAGAAGGAGGACATGAGTAGAGGAAAACAAAAGGAAAAAGACAAAAAGTAAGACAAGGAAGGATGGAAGAAACAACATACGTGACAATTAACAAAGTGAAGAGGAATAAGAGGCAAAAAGGAAGCAATGAATGACAGGAAGAGAAAAGAAGGAAGGAAGGAACAAGAAAGGAAGAATGGAGGGGGGAGAGAGAGGGAGAGCAGTGAAATAAACAAATAAAATAAGGAAAGAAGGGAAACAAACTGAGCAAAGGCGAAGTGATGATAAAAAAAAGAACAAAGGTGTAAAGAAAAGAAAAGAAGAAGGAATAAGAGGTGACAGCAAAGTAAATGGAAGGAAGGACAGATGTGGAAAGAATGAAACAAGACAGTGTAAGAAAGGAAGAAAGAAAGAGAACAAAATAGGTGATGATAAAAAGTACGGAAAACAAAGACAGATTGGTAAGGATGGGAAGGGAGGAAGAATAAGATAAATAATAAAACAGGACAGAAAGAACAACAATAAACATAAGGAAAGAAGGGCAATGAAAAGTATGGAAGGGTAAATATATAGTGGAAGGGAGAAAAAGTAAGGAAAAGAAAGAGGTGTGTAGAAGGAAGGAAGGAGAAAGGAAGTATGTGGAAAAAAGTATAAACAAGGACAAAAGGAAGGAAGGAATGAAGGGAACAAAATCGGTAGCAACAAGAAGGGCTGAAGGAAGAAAAAAGAAATCACAGTTTGGAAGTAAAGAGCAAAGGAAGGAAATGAAAAGAAGGGAACAGCAGGTAACAATACAAAAAAGGACAGAAGGAACAACAATGAGAGAAAGGAAGGAAGGAAGGCAAAGAAAACCAACCCGTTCTCACTCCCAAAGCGTAACATTTTACGCTAGGTGACAAATCGTCACCATATTACGTTTTCGGCTACCCACCACGTTCCTAAATGACGACCTCGGAAAAAGAGGAAATATGAGAACCGTCTGGACTGAACCTACACATGTTCGCTCTTATTCTTCAAATCGCTTAGAAACACGCTATTTAACATCATTAAAGTCCTGGTTAAGGTCAGGAATAAGGTTATGGTCAGGGCTAGGGATAAGGTTAGGTTTAGGGCTGGAAGAACGCTCTGAGAAAACAGAAGTGGAAGGAAAGAAGGAAGGAAGGAAGCATGAAAGGAAGGACATTGATGACGAAAGGAAAGAAGGTAGTAAAGAGGGAAGGGACATAGGAGGGAAGGAAGGCAGGAAAGAGGAGAAAGGATGAAAACACAGACATTTAAAATATAATAATAAGAGGAGACATGAAAGAAACAAACTGGTTTAGTCTTTCTGTTTAACAGAGAGGAAGGATGCTGTCGGGAGAATGATAACAATCGAAAACCCAAAAATGGAGATAGAAAAGGAAACAAGAGGATGAGGAAAGGAAGCTGGGGAAGAGAACAGAAGCTAAATGACCCATGGTGATCATTTATGTGACAAAAGAAGAGGACAGGGATTAAGAAAGCAAAAGCTCTAAAAGAAAAGAGATCACTGTGCAGCATCAAAGAGACTCACACGCGTGTGTGTGTGTGTGTTTAAGCAGTGAAATGGGATTGAGTGGTGTGGATTACAGACAGACGGAGCTTTATAATCCCGTGTAATCTCATTACACTGAGAAACCCTGACTGAATGAAAGGGAGACTGAAAAGAGAGAGAAACACACAGAGTGAGAGAAGATGATGATACTGAAGGGGAGAAAGAAGAGCTCGCTAAAATTTGTAATAATGTTTGAAAATCCAGATTTACTTTGCACAGACTGACAGAAAGTCTGGTATGTTCTGTTTTTACTCTGATGAGACAAATCATTTCAGTCAGGACCGAGATGTCGCACCGACAAAACAAACAAAAGAGGGAAATTAGTACAAAAAAGAAAGGAACTTTGGATGATTTATTTCTGACTTGACACTAGATTTAAGAAACAAGAAGTCTGCTTTCTGTCTTCCATCCCTCACTGCACTTAAAGTAGGAAGGCATTTTTCTGTGCATTTATTTTTACTTTTGTTTGGGATGTTTTAAATTGTCTTAATGCTGCATGGACGGCAACAAAAACTCAAGCATAAAGCACATCACATCTTTAAAGGCACACTCATTTTATGTTTATTTAATGAAAAAATTTATTGTACTCAAAAATATGCACTGATTAGTGTGTAACTGATGCATCATAAACTTAGATGAGACGAGCATCACTGCTCAGTCATGTTTTACTTGTGATTAAAGAACGGCCACATACGTAGTACTAGGAGATGAAAACTCGTAGGCGTCAACGTGCTATGGAGGTAAATATTAATTCACAACTGCAGACTCAAGTTATGAAGGATCACGCCTATGTTTTATCATCAGAGAAACAGTCACCTTCTCTAAAGAATAGAAGGGGAAGAAAAATGTCATCGTCCTCCTCCTCACCTCAAGCCTCATCTCCTGAACTGAAGTCAGAGCTCTGACACATGAAAATGTGCATAAACATGCTCATTTATTCTCAATATTGTCACAATTACTTATTGTCAGCATATTAGACATGTGACTGTTCCATGTGTGGATCTGCGGAAAGATGACAATGAGTAAGTTAAACAACACCAAGAGCTGGTTATAAGCTAACATCATTGGGTAATATTTGGCTTAAGTGTCCTAAAAACTCTAATTTACCCTCTGATAAACAGTGTGACATTCTCACTTTTTATGAGAGTTTATTCACTAAGTGTCTGAGTCCAACATTGTTTGATCCTCTTGAAAGAATGTTTCACTAACAGCAGCTAACAGAGGCTAACAGTGGCAAAACAGTTGCACTTACCAACATAAAAGTTTGGGATATATCCTCGTTTCGTTTCTCAAAGTATTGCAGCCTCCTCCAGAGCAAATAAAGGTTGACACTTCTCACCCAGCATTGATAGCTGAGGTAAACAGCAGCTGTTACGTGATTATGCACTTGCATCGGGAGGGGTAAGAAAACACAATTTAGAGGTGAAATTTTACTTTTTCTAACTTTTCAGCAACGCTAATAACACCTGATGGCTCTCTTGCTGTGCCATCATCTAATCCCCAGAAGCTTGAGGGTCCTGTTGACTCTCAAGGTCGGTGTTGAAAGGTCAAAGTTGGCAAAACCTTAGCATCGGGCTTCTATTCCCTGCTTAGACAGTCACCTGTGAGCTCCTTATACGTGGTTCTATTTTATCACCTCTCTCCCATCCGGTCTTCCAAAAGGATGGTCAATTCCAGCAGGACCACTTGCTTCAATGAAATAAATCTGACACAAGAACCACATTACGGTGCTTGTCTGCACAGGTTGACTTTCAACCACCAAGACTTCCTGCTTGGTTTGTATGTTGCTGTAACCTCTCTCTGGTGTGACTCTAGGATAACCATCAGCACCTGGTCATGGCAGAATCAGTAACTCCCATCTCCCAGGGCCTTGTCAGTCTGCATTTAATCCTTTTGATAAAGTTTACAGTTAGGGCTAGACCAGGTGACCCTTAGTTATGCTGCAATAGGTCTAGGCTTCCCATGATGCACTGTTTCTGTACTCACCATGCGTCTATATGTCACTCTCTGCTTGATCAAAGGGTGTCATCTTTTTGTTGGGGTTTTATAAATATATATGCAGCATGATTTTAAAAAAAGCCATAATCTATGACTTTATGACCTCTATAGTAGTTCTATGAAGATTAAAGAATTTAGGAGAGAAAGTACAAGTATAAAGGTGAAAAAAGAGCAAGAGAGGTCAAGGAGGAAAGGTGGAGCAGCAGCCGAAAATGAAAAAGGTGAGACGGAACAAGACAGAGATGAAAAGAATAGAGAGGTAAGGAGAGTGTCAGAGGGACACGAGGGCAATAATTTGTCTCTCAGGACTAATAATGATCAGACTGAAGCTGGACTCAGAGAAAGACAGAGAGAGATGAGCTCTTAGTGGAGGTGAATATCTCTCTGTGGGGTTATAATGACCGATATGAACTTGGAGTTGGACTTTGGGATGCTGAGAGCGAGGCAAAGAGGAATAGGAGCGAAGTCCGAGACAGAAGAGAGAAAGAGATGAGGAGGGGAGGGAGAGTGACAGAAGGGCAAAATGAAGGAGGTGACAAGAGAGAGGAGAGTGACAAAAGTGGAAAAACTTGTCTGCAAAATGCTCTTCATCCCCTGAGGAGACACAGAGGAAGATGTAAGTGACAAAAGGCTTTTTTTTTACTGCTTTCTGCGTATTGAATCAGTCGTCCTGACTAACTGTATGTCATCTTTTTGTGTTGGTGCAGTTTTTACTGTGGGGTAAAGAAAAAGTGGCAGCAGCTGCAGGAAAAGACTCACATTCACCTTCATGGATGATGTCACACTGCTCTCCACCAACGAGAAAAAACACCACCATGTTAACATTTCACAACTGCCCATTGTCAGCCCAACAGCTGGCGATTGCTGATAAAGTTACAGAGGGGAGGCGTGTGTGATATGCTTGTCGCTTTTTGGCTTCAGAAGAACTTCAAGACTTCAAGTTATTGTCATTGTAATAGATTTGCAGCTGGAAAAACTTACAAGGTGTGTGATATTTAAGACAAGACAAAGAGAAAGATAAAAACTATGAAACACCAGATCTCTGCAACACTATCAACATTAAAGGTACAGGACAAGGAGGGAAGGAAATATAGGACCTAAGGACTGTGCATGAAGTATAAGGTAAATGCACAAAGTAAAATATAATTTACACATCAAAGCATGAAATCTAAAATATATTACATTGGAAATATTTTACATGGAGACCGTACACATCTTTTTGTCATACTGGGGAATGTTGTTGTGCTGCAAAGTGACAATGAAGACCTTCTTAGCATAACCTACCGGATCCCTTATTCAATCTGAAGTGAACAGGTGCTGTTTTTCCTAAGGCTAGAAAGTAAGTAATGCAAAACTTGGTTTCATGTATATATTTGCAAAATTCTAATATATTCATACTGTGATATTCATTGGAGTATTTGAGTCACAGCATGACACTACACTCTTATGTGGCTGTGACATTATTGTATCATTGTGCTTTCTTAAAAGTCTAAAAACTATAACATTATTAATGAGAGGCTTCTTTTTCACTCAGTCATTATCTTCATTTAAACACAATGTGGTCTTATATTTTCTGAGTGTGACAAACAGTACACAGTGCAGCCAACAGGTGCATCTTTGCGCCAAAGTTTGTCAGGATTCATTAGGCAGAGTCAGCGTTCCTACATCCAGGACTCTGTTCCTTGAAACATCTGTTTAACCACATGAGTTGCAGCAGTGAAAAGAGAAACTCCCGTGCAGGCAGCAGGTCGTACGGTGCCACTTGACAATGATGTATGCTTGAGGGAAGTTTGCTGGGTTTTAACTGAACCAAAGAAGACATCAGAAAAGTTTGACAGCTGTGGTTACAAAAAGAATCTGTGTTCGTGTTTGGCTACCTTACATTTAACGATTTTATAAAAATGTTTTTGTTGATAAACAAAGTACCACAGACTTTAACTAAATGATGGGTGATGATTATAATCAATCTAATTACTTATTATTATTATTATTATTATTATTATTATTATTATTGTTATTATTATTATTATTATTGTTATTATTATTATTGTTATTATTATTATTATTATTATTATTATTGTTATTATTATTATTGTTATTATTATTATTATTATTATTATTAATTATCCCATTAAATAAATGTTTAAAGAACAATTTTTTTTCAGCTGCAGCTTCAGTGTTGTTTAAGAGTTTGAGAAAAAGAATAAATATAATTAAAGCTGCAAGCAACAATGAGAGGGCCCTCATACCTGAGTGCAAATGAGGGTGTACTGGGTTCAAGCTGATCGAGCCATTTGAACAGTTTGGACCGTAACTCTTATCAATGCTGTGATGTTTGGTCCAGACTGAAGAATGTGACTTTGAGTTACAGTCATTTCATGCTTTATGGTGATGCATTGAAATTTGTTTTCAAAATAAAGTAAAGATCGTTAAGATTTTCCTGATGTAATTTTAACTAATTCTTCTCAACCACGGTAAATCTGTACCTCAAAGTTTAAAACATGACATTTCCTTCTGTACCTAGGTGGTGTTCTGACTATCATTAAATATTTCCACACAGATGTGTTCAGGGGTGGGCCCTTATCACACACAAGAAGTTTAGTCCAGACTGGATAAAGTATGTGTGAATGACAGCAAATTAAACTTTTAAGGCGAATGAGCAAAATTCGCAATGGTGTCATAGACACACCCTTCAACAAAAACTCAAAAGCTTGGTAATTTAGCATGGCCCACATCTGTAGTTCTTACTGACCCAAAATTAAAATGATCCCATTAGAACCCTAGGAGCAGTTTGAAAAAGTACAACAACCGGAAATCTCAACAACGATGCCAAAATTACATCATAATTTCAAAATGGCAGACTTCCTCTTGGCTTTAGGGGATAACTCCAAGAGGATGTTTTGTGCATCTTGGGATGTTTAATATGTGTACCAAATTTCATATCTGTATGTGAAATACAGCAGTGGCGCTTACCTTTTCCAACTTTATTGGTACCACTATAATTTAATTCCATTCAATTAAATTTTATTGATATAATGCCAAATCATAGTTGGCAGAAAGAAATCACAGTTTCTTGAATGCTCTTTACAGAAAACAGAGAAAACCTCAACAATCATATGACCCACTATGAGCACTTTGGCGACAGTGGGATGTAAAAGCTCACTTTTAACAGGAAGAACCATTCAGCAGAAACAGACTCAGAAAAGGCGATCCACCCCTACTTCCCCCTGGATTCACAAAACAACACAGAGCATGTTGCAGCCCCAGCAGGTTGGGTTAAACTGAGGTTGGATGGATTGCCATCCTCAACCGCGCCGTCATATACTCCGCCTCCAGGTCATCATCCAATCCGGGCCCACCATCTTCGGGATCCACCACTCCTGGAGGTGCACCTGCACACTCAAATTTACATTTCAGAACCTCAGCCTGTGACAGCAGCCGTAACAGTGACTGAAGAAGAAAACACTTCAACAACATCATGGGAATCCCCCAGCAGCCTACGCCTATTGCACCGTCACTAAGAGAGGATTCAAAGTCACCTGATCCAGCTCTAACTATATGGTTTGTGAAAAGGAAAGTTTTAAGCCTAATCTTAAAAGTCGAGATACTGTCTGTCTCTCGAATCAAAACTGGAAGCTGGTTCAACAGAAGAGGGGCCTGAAAATTGAAGGCTCCAGTAAGCAGCACTTATGTACAAGTCCAATGAAATACGTACATTTTCACGAGACCTGATGTGTGTGCAAAATTTCTGAGCCTGATTTCACCCTCAAAAATGTGACTAGCTGCCGGCTCTTGGGGCTGTCCATCTCTGGGGAAAGTGCGCTATCCCTGCATTTGCCTGAATAATAATAAACAGAGCAGATACACAAGGAGCTTTGTACTTATAGTGTTCAGGCCCTAAAAACAGAATTGAAACATACTCTTGGTCTACATGCAAATTTGGCATGATGTCAGTGACTACAGTGTAGGTGTCCTGTTTGATGATCATATTTTGATTCTTATAGACACAGAGGTCCAGGTGATGCTTCAGAAGTGCATATAATATTTCCCAAAAGTTCTTTGGTAGTTTGGTGGTGATTTCATACCTTGACATAAATAAGATAAAATCCTGCTTCACAGTACTGGCCTCAGCACAGGACCATGAGACCTGTCTTGACCAATACGTTGTCACTCCCAAAGCATAACATTTTACGCTAGGTGACAAATCGTCGATATATTACGCTTCCGGGCACCCAACATGTGCCTAGATTACGAGATCGGAAAAATTAGGAAACATGAGAACCGTTTGGAATGAATCTACACACGTACGTTCGCTTTACTTAAAATGCTTTGGAAAACACTATCTAACGTCATTAAAGGGCTGGTTAGGGTTAGGGATAAGGTTAGGGTTAGGGCTGGAATACATGGCTGGAACGTGTATTACTGCAGGAGCATCATTCTACTGGATTTCATTCATAACCCGGCGTGTAGCATAAGAACGCGGACGGTCACCTTTCACGTTCCTCAGGAAAGCAGCCGGACTCGACAAATCGTCATTATATTATGCCTCGGGAGTGAGAACGGGCTGCTTTGATTGAGTTGTCTGTATCAGCTGACTTGAACTGAACTTCATTGTTATTACCTCAGCATTTAATAAAATGATAACTCGCTAGGTGGGAAAAGTTGGAAGGTTTTCCCTTTGAAAGAGTGAAGAGTTGTTGGGGTCTTCTTTACAGATAACAAACACCTAGGTTGCGTCTAAACTTTGTTTCAAGAGCATTTTAAAGCACACGTCTTTGTGTAGTGACAATCTGTATTCAAACTGCTCCATAGGTTTGCTCGCCATGCAAATAATGAAGCAAAATTCAAAGTGGCCAGGTGGATGGACAAGTCAACAAAGATTGTGTGTGTGAGGGAGATGAAAAGAAAAAGGATGAAGAAAAGAAAAGAGGACATGAGAGAAAGATGAAGGGAGAATATTTTAGACTCCAGTGCTGGGTGACATTGGTCTGCCGGCTTTTTATAATTTTCTTTTTTTATTTCACTTTGGGACAAAAACATGAATGAGAAAGAGCCTCGGGCTGTGTGAGTGTGTGTGTGTCTTTGCAAACTCTTGTCTCTGTGACACACACACACACACACACACACACACACACACACACACACACACACACACACACTGCTGCTATATCTGAGCCATCACTTGAGGCCATCAGGATTTATTTAGCTTTTATTTATACAAGCTTAAAGTCAAACCATCCATCTCACACACAACAGCCCCCAGCTGCCATTACAGTGTGTGTGTGTTTGTGTGTGTGTGTGCGCAGTAGATGACATTGCTTGCATACAGGCAAGTTTGTGATGATCTACAGTAAGTACGGGATGGCACGTGAGTGTGTATGTGTGTGAGTGTGTCTGTATTTGTTTTTCCCATCATCCTCGGCTGTACCTCCAGCAATGATGTTGACGACGGCGGCTCAAGTTGTGTTCTTTAATAATCTAATTCAACAACACAATTACCAAGTGTCAAACTGCAGTGTGAGCATCTCGGGGCCGGGGCGCAGCGACGGCGATGCTTTGTTTCCACAAGCAACATTCATCAGCTAAATTAAAACTCAATGGACGGCCCAAATACTCAATAAAAATCCCTGTCTTGTTTTACGCTCACATGAGGTAGAAAATAGATCCGTCGATAGTGAAACCATTCAATATAAGCTTGATGCATTAAATTGTTTTTTTTTCTTCCCCCCTGACAAACATCATAGGAAAGGGTGTATTTATCAAAAAGTAAGTATTCACCTGTCACTTTTTGGCACTTACATGGCTTTGTTGCTCCTTGGAATAAAGCTCTTTAACCTCCCAAAATAACGCAATGCATCATTTAAGATAATAAGTTGTGTAGATTCAGGAAACTGCATTATTAAAGGAGAAATAACACTCAATTCTGGAGCTGTATATTTAGAATAAAAGAGGCAAATTGTACAAAGTTATCAGTCTTACCCTTAAAACAACCCAGAAAATTTAGACGTATATTTTATTGTAACATGACCTCTCAAGGTTGTGTGCACACTAGCAAGCGCCCTCTGCTGTCTATAGTAACAGCAGGGGTAAAGGACAAAGTAAAGTGATGTTATATTTGATGTTACAGTGCTACAGGCCTACTGCGATGAACCTACAGCTGACTTAACTCAGTGGTTAGGCAAAGGAGTAATTAGGTTCTAGGCCAGGGGTGTCAAATCTAAGGCAGCCCAGCAAAGATTCTAATTCGGTCCACAGGATGACTTTGGAACAGGTGAAGGAGGGAATACATTTTGGACATTTAATTGTATTTTCATAGGTTATCTTTTCCGACTGAGAAAGTGTAACAGTGTTGGAATCAACTAACAGCAGCTATCAGGGGCTAACAGCAACTATCAGCAGCGCTACCATTGCCATTTATATTACACTTACTTAAGGTTCGTTTTTTTATCATCTACTATAGAAATGTCACTTTCCATAGTGGGAAAAAAAAACAAATTTTCTGTGAATTAGAACTTCCTGTTATATAATTACAGGACAGTCTGTTTAATGAGCTACCAGAACTTGTACTTTTCCTACTCTTACACTTTATTTATTACAAAATTAGACATTTTGGTGAAATTGCTCTTTTTTTTATTGAATCTCTGAGATTAAATATTTAGTTAAACTTCCTTACAATGACAGGAGAGTTTAACTGGTCTGGCCCACTTAAGATCAAAGTGGACTGTACGATGTAAAATGAGCTTAAAGTGCTTGGTATACGCTGCTTTGTGTTTGGGTGACGAGTGATGTGACCTTTTGTTTTGACCAACTTCCTGGTTTTGTTGTATTTCCTTTTTTAAATTGACAATAGCAGCTTGTTTTTTGTTTTGTTTTTTAAGTTTAATTATTAATTATTATTATTCTTTTTGCTGCTCTTTTTAGGGGTCACCATAGTAAATCCTCTGCCTCCATCTCACACAATCTCTACCATCCTCCTCTGTTACACCAACCCTCTGAATGTTCTCCATGATCCTCTTTTGAGGTCTTCCGCTTTTCCTCCTGTCTGGCAGCTTCATCTTCAATATGCTTTGTCAATATATTCACAATATTCACAATCACAATCTTCTGTACATGTCCAAATCTTCTCCACCTCACTTCTCTAATTATGTTCACAACTTTATCTTCTTCTCTCCTTTATCAGCCTGGGTACTTTTATGATTACTCCCAGGCATCTCTTGGATTTTCTGGGGACTGTGACAAATGGGGGCTCATCCGGGATCTGGAACCAGGAGTTCGAGCTCAGAAAGGAGCTGGATCTAAACAACCTAGAAGTTGAGACAGTCATTAGGCTGCCCCAGCTAGGGGTGCCGGTTTAGCTCACTGGGTTGAGCAATCGACCTAAATGATATAAGGGTTTGAATGTGCCCCAGGGCCATTTTTTGTGTGTCTTACCCCTCAGCTTTCTCCCAGCTTTCCTCTCTTCTCTCCACTGTCCTTGACATAAGACTAAAAAGCCCCCAAAAAATGTTTCAAAACAAAACAAAACAAAAGATCGCATCTGCCGGAACTGCACAGTTCAGGTTGCACTGCTGCTGGTCCGCAGGTGTCTGCTGCCTCATTTGTTACGAGTGAAAACATTCACTTACTCCAGTCACTTGTGAGACAGGTGTTGAAATGACTTCACTCAATGTGTGGGCCATAATGTCATAATGTAAGGTTGCTGGGAAGGTGTTGTTACTTGTTGTCAGATGTTTCTTTGTGGAATGAATGAAGGCTGTGAAAGCACATACTCCTTGGGACAATAAGGCTAATCTATGAATTGAAGTCCAATCAGCAGCCCTAAAAGTGACATTACTAAACTCAGTATCTTTGATATTTGGCTTCCTGTTGGACGCTTTTTACAACCCACACTTTTGTCCTGTCCCAAATCAAGTTGGATCATGTTGAACTCAAACCAAGCCTGATCGTAACCAGAAAACATCAACAAATATCACAGAGCGAATGCAGTAATCTGCAATATATGCTATGAAGTCAGTTCATAGAATTAACTACAAATCTTTGTGTTGTACCTGAAAATATAGCTTTCATCAAAAAGAAATAAAATCAAAATAGAAGGAGTTAATGTATTACTGAAATCTGAGTATTACTGAATGCTGAGATCGTTTCAGGTACCACTGTGATTTTTTTTTTTTTTTTTTTTTTTTTACAAATGAGTTTAAAAGTTTCAAATCAGAATGAACCTTGAGACAGGAAGGGACAGACATTTTATGCCATAAAAAATGTTGGGCAATATCCAGTCTGGTGTAATAAAGACTGAGCTCATTCCTGTTTCTACTTCTTTCTATCCCCATCTCCCTCTCTCTCTCTCTCTCTCTCTCTCTCTCTCGCTCTCTCTCCCCCCCCCCTCTCTTTTTTTTACCTCCATCCCTCTCTGTCCTCCACCTCTCCTTCCCTCTCTGCCCTTCATCCCCCCCTTTCTCTTTATCACTCCACTCATAAAACCTGCTCATCCAGAAAGAACAGAGTTTAGAGGAGGATGGAGGAGAGAGAGACAGGGAGAAATGAATGAGGGATGGAGACAAGGATAGAGAAAGAGGGAGGACAGAGGGATGAAAAGACAGAGGGAGAGGAGACTTAGGAGAAAGGAAAATTAAGGACCCAGTCCCGCAAAAAGTAAAATGTCCAGTGCTGATTAATTAATTTCAAAGTTCTGGGACAATAGAGTCGCCCTCAAAACCTGCAGTTCTGTTTAAAATCCAGCTTTTGTGAACTTGATTGTGAGACAGTTTGCACTGCTGAGTGATTTTAAACCTTTTTAACCACACTGACCTCTGAAGGAACTGACAGTCAGAGAGTCCTAAACTGAGGAAGCTATCATTTTAGCTGTGTCGCACCATTTAATTTTATATAACTTCCTTCCCTGGGGTATAAACTACTCCACAAGAGAGCTGCAGCACAGTCTAAAATTGGTGGATTGTATAAAGAGATCAAGTATGTTAAAAAATAAAAAAAATTAAAAAAAAGCATGTCAGGATGTACACTGATTCAATTTTTTGTTTTTTTGTTTTCCCAGGAAGTGATTAGCCTAGCTTAGCATAAACATGAATGAAAGCTTATCTCTAAAGCTCATTAGTGCACTTCTTTCCACTGAAATGCATGGGGCTTTTAATTTGAAACGGTTACAGGAAATGTTATGTTTGCAGTTTGATGTAGTGATTTTAACATAAGATAAATTAAAACAAGGCTTTAAACCAAAACACAAACAGGGTTAGGCGTGTGTCTAAAGGGGAGTCTTCACCAATGCCACAGGACTACAGTACTGCTAGTTTTACTATGCCAGATATATTTAATAAAGTTACACAACCTCTTAACAAATGCTGGGCAAAGATTAACTTTATATGAGGATTTAGTGCACACACACAGTTGAAAATGTTGATGTGACCGGACTCAAACTTTTAACTTGTTTGCTTATTCCAGACAAAGTTTGCTTAACTTTTCTCCCAATTAAGTACAACTTATTATTATTGTTGTTGGGTCAACTGAAACCTTGTCATATCTCAAAGACCTCAAAGTACCTAACAGAGACCTTTGCTTTCAGACTGCACTCTTACTTGTTGTTCCTAGAGTATTTAAAAGTAGATTGGGAGGCAGAGCCTTCAATTTTCAGGCCCCTCTTCTGTTGAACCAGCTCGCAGTTTGGATTCAGGAAACAGACACTATCTCTGCTTTTAAGATTAGGCTTAAAACTTTCCTTTCTGATACAGCATATATTTAGGGCTGGATCAGGTGACCCTGAATCTTCCCTTAGTTACGGTGTAATAGGTGTAGGCTGCTAGGGGCTTCCCATGATACACTGAGTGTTTCTATTTCACCCACTCACTTCCACAGTGTGTCTTTGTCTCATCTGCCCCAATCAATTTAACTTAATGTTTCTTTTGTTAAAGAATTAATGATGAAAATGAATGAAAATGGCGCCAATCCAGATGCCTGTTGCAGTGGTGTTAACTGGGACAGGGATCTCTGCGCTGTCTTGGCTCAAGGTCAGGTAGTTAATACCAGTGGCAGCTCAGAATAAACAAGAGGAAATGCTTTTTTTAGGTTGACTTAGCATGCAACTTGACAGAGTTGAAGAACTTTTGTGTCACGTAGGGGAACAATGTCTAACCCCCTCCTCTTGATGGCCTATGCGTGCACCACACAGCCAGCAGTGGCGGAAAAGGATCAAAAACAGGACTACAAGCTACGTAAGCTCCCAGCACCACCTATCTCAGGAATATCTGCAAAGGAATTTCACTGTGCCACTTTTTGATCCGACTGGGCAGTGGGAGATAAAAGAAAGGGAAAAAACAGCAGCAAGTATGAGAGGCGGAAAGAGAGACATAAAAAGGGAGATTAGGAGAGAGAGGGCAGGTCTCAAGGTGACTGCTCATTGTCCTAATTCTTCTTTTAAAACAGTTAAAGAGGCCAAAAACACAGCTGCCTCTGTCTCTCCCCATGTCTCTTTCATACTCACACAATCTCTCTACTCTCTCTCTATCCCCACCATTTTCATGGATAAAGGTTAAAAGCATCCTCCATCATCACCTCTTTCTCTGTTTTTATATTTAACTCATTTTCTTTTTGCATTTACATCCCTTCATCCTGATGCTACCCTCTCTCTCTCTGTTCTTGTCGTCTTTGCCAACAGCGATGTCTTCAAACTCTGATTGATGATGCTTGCCGTCGGTTACCGTTGTGTCCTGCTTTCTGTTTTTACCAAAATGCGCACTTCTCCCTCTCTACCCCCCTTTCTCCTCTCAAAACTTTTCAACTTTATTTATTTATTTATTTAGAAACTGCTGATGTGAAAGTCAGCTCCCTCCTACTGGGTCATGTTTTTACATGATTGTGCGTCAAAGCAATGCAGAGTTTGTTTTCCTTTTTTTGTTTTTTTAGTCTTTACCCAAATAAAATTCTTCTTAGAATTGAACTATATGTGATAGCTTTACACACCAATAGTGTAGATGTATTAATCAGCCAACCACACGACAGCAACTAGTTCAAACTGAGCATCAGACTGGGGGAAAAAGGTGATTTACGTGACTGTGAATGTTGACCGGACTGCTTTGAATTCATAGGAAGGAAACTAACTTGAATAATCACTTGTTACAACCAAAGTATGCAGAAGAGCATTTCTGAATGCACAGCAAACCTTGAAGCAGATGAGTTACAGCAGCAGAAGACCACACCAGGTGCCTTCCACAGAAAACTGCTAGCAAAAAGCTTTTAGTAAAGAGACATTAGCTGGCATAATCTGCATGCTAATGTCATCATAGTGGTGCAGAGATTTTAATATCTAAGCTGAGTTAGTAGTATGTTTAGTCTCAAACTTTTATCTTTTAATCTTATCAGTTCAATTTTTTTTAAATTATGACATCAGCAACATTTATTTGAACGCCTCTTTGAATTTTATTTTGAAATCAGTCACTCACAGTCGGTAGAAACAGAAACCTTCCATGTAACAGTAGAATTATTTCCTAACCCATCCATCCACCCCAGCCTCCCCACACTTTCTATGTCTGTCTCAGTCAGAATTACAACAGGCTACAGGTCTTCATCAGTTAAGTGCAAACATGTGTTTTTGACAGATTTGGTGAAATGACAGATGATGCTGTCTTTTCTCTTTGAAAAAAGTCTCAGATGCCAATCAGAACATATATTTTTATTATTATTAACACTAAAAAATACCATCACGACTGAAATATCATCTGTGTCACTGAACACCTTTTCCTTTAGATAGATAGATAGATAGATAGATAGATAGATAGATAGATAGATAGATAGATAGATAGATAGATAGATAGATAGATAGATAGATAGATAGATAGATAGATAGATAGATAGATAGATAGATAGATAGATAGATAGATAGATAGATAGATAGATAGATAGATAGATAGATAGATAGATAGATAGATAGATAGATAGGTTCATTAATGGGGAGCTTTATTGAATGTGTTTTTTAATGTTTATTTCATTATTAACTTATAATCAGTGCCATCAATCACTGTGACAGCCACCTATTGTCAGCCTGGCTGTCACACTGCACCGCTCTGTGTGTGCGTGTATGTGTGTGTGTCAGCAGGAGAGGGATAAATAAAGAAAGTGAGAGACTGTGAGTGTGTATTTGACGCAATTTAAACAAGGTGTGTAAAATCAATAGTCCTCGTCCTAAGGCGAAGGACAGAGGATGCAATGCAAGGAGATGAAGCAAGTGAGCAAAGGAAGGAAAAGCAGGAAGGAAAAGGCAGATGGATAGAAAGTGCGTAAAACTGAATTTTCCATAAACGCCATTAAACTTGTAAACGTTCACGTCAAGTGGTCCCGCAGTCCAACAAGGGAGCTAAAAATCTAAAATCTAGAAGCTCTAGTATCTGTAGGGTGAGCGTGATGTGACGTGAGGAGCACCTATGTTTTCTTAAACAGCTGAATTAAAGCCTTAGTTTGGGTCGGTAGTCCTCAGTTTGCTTCGCAGCCTCACTGAGCTACCAACGAATCAGCACATGAACTAATTCTCACCCAGCTTCAGAGTTACATTGAACTGATTCTCCGGATCCAGAGGGTTAGCAGTTATTTCGTCCATGACTGGTTAAAGATGTTCTTTTGACCCAAATCATAATTTTGTGTACTGGGTTCCCTCCTCCATACCTGTTTTTTTAAATCATGTAATCTGGGACGTAACATCGCTGAATGTCATTCACTGTCAGCGGTTTCCACTGCTACTCACTTCCTGTGTGAGCGGGTGCCACAATTTTTACTCTGTTTTGACAGAAATACTAAAAGATGACCCAATGCAAAGACAACACCAACACTGTGATTTCTCTGGTTTTTAAAGGTCATCATGTAAACACTGCAAAAAGTTCCCGGTAATGACTGACTGTGATTTTAGGTAGAAAGTAACTCTGTCAGAGCTCACAGCTGGATTGTTGCTGGTTCAAATCCCAGCTGGGAAACATTTAATCAGCTTTGAAATGTAAAAAAAAAAAAGTATTTGATGGGAAAATTCTAAACTCCTTCTGCAATGCCCTCGAGGACAGCACTTAGCCCGAGTGTAGCGGTAGGAGAGCCGGTCGTTCACCAGTTAAGAAGTGAACATTAAAGAGTAAAATCTGAAAGGAAACCACCTTCAGTCGAATAAAATCAAAACCAAAGCTGGTTTGTTTCCGAGGCAGGGGGGTTACTCTCCGGGTCCCCCCCAGGAGGTGCTGCAGATTTCATTTCCTAAAAAAATTTATAATAATAATTAATTAAATAAATAAATAAAGATTCAACAGGGGAGACTGGGAAATGGCACAGGAAGAATGAAAAGCATTTGGACGAGGGCTCTGGTTTTAAATTTGACTCGGAAAACTTTATTGATCCGGGTGCCAAACGGAATTACGGAAACGAACCCGGAGCTTTGAAGAGAAGTTTCACTGTCGTTATCGTAAGCCGCTGTAATCCATCATATCAGGGAATCAAATTAACATATATTTACATGGACACACACACTCACACACTTTTAATGCAAGCGCAATATCTTCATCTCACACACACACACTCACACACATAGAGGCCAAATCATTAGTTGTAGGTTAATTAGTGTTATAATTAATAACCCAGCAGACATGTGTATGTGTGTGCGTACGTGTGTGTGTGTGTGTGTGTGTGTGTGTGTGTGTGTGTGTGTGTGTAACGAGAGGTCGGGAGTTAAATCATATTAATTTCAACATTGATTAAGCAATAAAAAAGACTTTTAACTAGCGGGGGTGTATATCACTTCACCACACAGGCATCGCAATTTAAATCTATGTATTAATTAAAATGCGTGTGTGTGTGTGCACGTGTGCTTATGTGTGTGTTTTCTCGAGCTTGTCGCCAAGGTTTCTAGAGCGAGGAAGGGATCAACACTCTTTAAGAGAGATAAAGAGAGAGAGAGAGGTGGGGGGGAGATAGGAAAACATGGATCTAATTCAGAGAAAAGGAGCCGAAACAGAGACGAAGAAGTAGTAGAAGACGAGGGGAGTGGGATCGAGGGAACGTGTGAGAGGTATAGATAAAATGGAAAAAGACAGAAGGGGGTGGGAGGGGGGAGGCTGACTGCTGTGTGATTGGATAAGCGCCAGTGACTCTTTGAAATTGCGATCGCCTCAGATATGCATTTCAATGTATAGCTTAACTTTTCTCATATAGATAACAGCTTCGTTAGCCTCCCGAAAACTTTTTCCAGTTGCCAACTTGAAAGCCATCGCGCAAGGCGTTTCTGCTTTAATTTTCCCCCAGTCTGGATTTGGCGATTGATCCGCTTTGAAGGGGTTTTTAAGCTGTCGAATGTAAAAGGCGTTTTTTACGTGGTTGCAAAACTTGGGCGGTTTCACGTGTCTCTTGAGCTGCAGAGGGTTGTTCGAGTGCTGCTCGGGACTCAACAAAGGTGGAAAATAATTGAGTTCTAACGGCGTTGTTGAAGAGCTGCGGTGAGTTATTGGCTGTGTTAGGCTGCCAAGGCTTTCCCAAGACCATGCAAGGCCTCAGTGAAGGTGAGCTCCATAAAACAAAGCGGGCTGGAAGGTTAAACCTGCGGCAGGTGAGATTTTAAGGTAAAAAAATGTGGCCCGTCTTATCGGCTGGAATCATAAAGCAAGTGTGCGGCAGGAGAATCACAAAGAGTCTCTGATCTCACACTAACACCTGTTTATTCGTATTACATGAGGAATATACACACACACACTTACCTCTTTCAGGGAGTGCTGCAGGGGATTTCAAAGGTGAAACACCTGGAAATATAAACTACATAAAACAAAACTGAACCCAGATCAAGACTGAGAGGGACAGTTTACCTCCAAATCATACCGGACATTTTTCCTCTGAGCTGTAATACTTAGAGCAACACCTTTATTCTCTGTTTCCTGTTTTATTTTGAAAGTATGTCATGCCTTGTTTCATGTGTGTTTCTGCTTCTCATCTTTGTGCACATTTCTGCTATTTCTAGCTGTCTCCACTAGCCTGCCTGTATCCTACATCATCTCATATAATCATCATATATACATTCTTCACAAAGGTGCTGGAAATAATCCTCACAGATTTTGGTCCATGTTGACATAACAGCATCACCCTCATTCATGCTATCAGTCTCCTGTTTCGCTCCATCCCAGTTGTGCTCTACATGACTGACATCTGGTGACTGTGGAGCCCATCTGAGTACAGTGAACTTACTGGGATGTTCACAAAACCAGTTTGAGATGATTTCAGGTTTGTCACATGATTTGTTATCCTGCTGGAAGCATCCATCAGAAGATGGCTACACTGTGGTCATAAAGGGATGGACATGGTCAGCAACAATACTCAGGTCGCCTGTGGAGTTTAAATGATGTTCAGTGGCCCTATGTGTGCAAGGAAAATATCCCCCACTCTATTATGCCACCATCAGCAGTCTGAAGTGTTGACATAAGGCAGGATGACCCTACCATCCGAATGTTGTTGCAGAAATCGAGACTCGTGAGACCAGGCAACATTTTTCTATCTTCTTGTGTCCAGTTTTGGTGAGCCTGTGCAAACTGTAGCTTCAATTCTTAGCTGTGTGGTCAGTGTGGTCTTCTGCTGCAGGTCATCTGCTTGAAGGTTTGAGGTGTTGTGCGTTCAGAGACACTCTTCTGAATACCTTGTGTCAACAAGTATTTGAGTCATTGTTGCCTTCCTGTCAGCTCATTTTCCTCTGACATCAATGAGGCATTTTCACCCAGAGAAGTGCTGCTCATTGGATACTTTCTCTTTATTGGGCCATTCTGTGTAAACCCTAGTCCTGTGGAAAAATCCCTGAAGATCATCAGGATGACTCTATTTCTTAAATAGAGTCATCCTGTAGATGCACAGCCAAAATCCATCAGCATTGTAGTAAAAGCTTCTTGTAATGCCATAATTTAACAAATCATTATGACCTTTCCAGATAGTTGGTAGGATTTAAATTCTTCCCTGCGCCTCCCAACAAGGACAAGTAAAGGGTACTTTTTTGTACAGTTTAGGGCTTGAGTGTGTGGTAAGAAGAGGGGCAGTAATAAAGACAGCAATAAAGCGACCTGGTTCGATGTTATTTCATCTTTTTTTTTTTTTTTTTTTTTTAATTTCTCCAGCAGTGTCGACATCAAGTTCCAGTTTTGTGTCTCACATTTTGATTATTTTGTCTCATTTGATCTCTTTTGGTCTTAGTCACACGGGCCAAGAGACCAGTTGGCAACCTCCGGACAACCACTAATATTCATCGACCAGCTAGTGTGTGGTTGCTGGAGGCTGCTTGTTGTTGCCAGGTGAAACTGTAAAGAGGGTGCTGGACCAAAAACCTTGTGATGCGTTGGTTGCTATCAGATTGCCACAGTTACCCATAGTTTGCATGGAAGACACCAGCTTCTCGACATTCTCAGTTTCTAGTTTGAGTTTCACTTTTTGTAGTTTCACTACTGCTTGACGAGTAGTTGACAGAGTGTTTGCAGATAATTCTTTGTTGTCCATTAAAAGCTACAGGCAGCTGCAGTAATCACTTTGCACTCAGTTTCATATTTGCAACAGGCAACCACTGCCAGAAACCACTTACCAACCGGTTGCAGAGTACACACTTTTACCATAGCAACCAGTGGTTACCAGGAGCTCACTGAGTTGTCTGTAGACCTGCATGAATGGCCAAGAATCATATTCTTTCACCACGAGTTAGTGCTGGTTGCTGTCAGGTGTCTAGGCCTGTGTGACAGAGGCTTCTTTTTTTTTTATAGCTGTGGGATTAAGTGATTAATTAATTAATTAATTAAGTGATAGCAGTAGTGTTTGTTTTAAAGTGCATTATTTTGTGCCTTTTTTTAACGGTCACTGAGGGTGTGTTAACATTTTTGGGTCACATGATTTGGTTATTTTACACCTCATTTTGATCATTTTCATCTCTCTCTCTCAGTAGTTCTTGTTTTATAATTTGCTACATATATCTCTTTTTGGAAAACTTAGCATCACATTCTTACTGTTCTCCATCTTTTTTTGTTTGCGTCCTGTATTAATAAAGAATATCGCAGGTAAAGACCAAAGGACCTCAGCAGATATTTAAAAGTTTAACACTGTTAAAGTCCAGTGTTTTAGCTTAGCTGTTAGCAGTTGTCACCTCATGGTTTCAACACAACACTGAAAAAATAAGCTACTTTTATGAGTTTAACCAGCAGACTGCAGGAGCACATTCAAGGCACACCAGACACAAAGTCAGGTTTAATACACACAAACACTTGCACACCTCTCACTTCTACACACACACACACACACACACACACACACACACACACACACACACACACACACACACACACACACACACACACACAGTCACCGCAGGGTGTTGGAGGGAGAAATGATGAGAAGATCAATCATCAGCTGTCAACAGTGGCTAATAGAGTATGAGAACAACATATTAACTATACTGGTTAGATTAACACTTAAACACACACTCACTCACTCACACGCACACAACTGAAGTGCATTAAAATACACAAACCAATTCAGTGCTGACTATTGATTAGTTTCATAGGTGATTAGTCAAAAATTAAGTGACAGATACAATTTTACTTCACAAACGCAAAAAGTAGCGCTGTGAAATCACACGGATCAGGCCACATGCAGACTGACACACACACACACACACACACACACACACACACACACAGACACACACAGATATAAATAAAAAAGCACCGACTCAAACACAGCCTAGAAATCAAGCCTGTTTGTACTGCTGGTGATTTTCTCTGTATTGTGTTGGTTTCGGTGGTAAACAGATCGAGCTCTGTGGAGAGAAACTGGCAACGTGGCAGAGTTTCCTCCTCAAAGCTGCCAGACAGCAGCAGAGATGTTTGATTTCCGAGGGGTTTTCTCCTTCGCACACGCGCAGAGGGGCTGACTGAGAGCTGGAATTTCACCTGGGCATTAATGGAAGAATGTGAACTCTCTTAACGCTCCAACTGGTCTGGCTTGAACAAAGGCGGCACAGAGGGGGGGGGGGGGGGGGGTCAAACCAGAAGTTTGATTATTCTGCACTCACATGAATAGTCGGAATTGCTGAAATAAGAAGCAACTCCTCCATATTTCCTGACTAAAATATGCAAATAAATGACATACTCTTAGGTTTGTACAGTAACACCTCCAGTCACAATCAGTTTAACATAAAGGATAAATATCTACTTCAAATGTGGGGTTGATATGTTTTAACTGATAATCCTGCTCCTGTTTCATGTTTTTCTTGTTGTAAAATAAAAACAAATCTGTTAGGCAGTCATTAAATACTATATCTATAGTTCCAGGTTACATTTTAAAAAGGTGGGCACTTACATTTTTTGAAAATTAAACTTAAAATTAACTATGCATCCATATTATTATATTAAAATGCTCCAAAAGGAGCCAACTGTCATGATTGGCTCTGTGGGAGGTTGGGTGTGGACCCAAACGCAGGACTCAGTAGACCAGAATGGTGGTAAGAGAAAGATCGACTCATACCGCAAGCAGGGAATCCAATGGTAGAAAACTCAGAGAACTCAGGGTAAGGAAACATACACTCATGGGACAATAAATGCATGCCAGACAAGCACGGGGAGGAAACAACTGAAAACACCTGAGTGAAAACAACGCAGGCAATTAACCTAATATGCAGTTGGGGAAAGTTAACCTTAACATGTGACACAGCGAACAACCACTGTCACAATAAAACAGGAAACAACTAAACAATGAGCAGCATAGTTGAGGATGTGGGTTGCTCGCCAAATCTCTTCCAATGCCAAACAGCCTATTTTGTGACCAACAGAACAACACAAACTTGGAACAGATGCTGGTTGAAGAATAAGATGCCATCCCACAGCAGTGTGTGACCAAGCTGGTGACCAGCATGAGGAGGAGGTGCCAGTCTGTCGTGGCTGTGCATGGTTCTTCCACATACTCCCGAGGCCTCTGTTTGCTAAACGAATAAACTGTTACATTGCAGGAATGTCTTGTTTCTTTAGACTTTAATTATCCAATCCAATAAATTACGGAAATAACAATAATGTGTACTTTATTGATCCCCGTGGGGAAATTCCTCTATGCATTTAACCCATTCACTCAGTGAAGCAGTGGGCAGCCACCAATCTAGGGAACAGTGTGTTGGGACAGTACCTTACTCAGGGGTTCCTCAGAGTAGGCTATCCCTGCTGGTATTCAGGAGACTGAATACCAGACTGAGCTGTTTGGCAGTGGCAGAGAAGCTTTTCTCAACACACAAACAAATTTTCATTACAGTCACCATTTAGGAGAAAATAAACAGGCTTTCCATTGGTACGAGAGATAAGAAGCAGTCAACCAAACAGAAATTTCCTAACGTTTTGTGCTACATTTATATAGACACAAAAACCGTGTTTTGCACAAGGCTGTAAATATGTTTACTTCAGTTTACAGTTTAACATGGGTAGCAAAAACATAAATCTGCAATTAGATGGACTATGGAAGAAATATTTTGGCACTGGCATCTAGTGGTCATTTATTGTACTGCATGCTCGGGTTGATTTCAGGTCAGTGTTGCAGCTGCGGATATGTTCTAATACCACAGCCTTACCTGAAATAATGTTCATAATCCGTTAAATAACTCAGAGAGTGCTTCACAGCATTGAAAGTCTCCATAATTCACATGCGTATGTATCTCAGTGAAATCACTGCTTTCACTTTAAGGTGTGTATAATGGTATTAATGGAAAAATCACATTAAAGTGAAAATACTATTGACTCTTAAACAGGAAACTACAGCAGCACTCCTTTCTTTGACCTCCTTAATGATCCATTACAGCAGCGTGTGTGTGTTTGTGTATGTGTGTGTACTGACCTTTCCCCAGTGTTAGCCAGTCTGAGCTATCACAGGAGGTATTAATGGACTAATCACATTAAACAGAGAATCATTAATCATCTCCCCTCAGCGCTGTCACTGCCACGCAACGCCTAATCAACTCTATTGTTTACACACACACATGCACTCGCATATACTCGCACCCAGGCTGGCATTAGCCTGGCACATACACTCATACACACACATACAGGGAATAAGTGTGCGCAGCTGTGAATTTAAAGTACACACACACACACACATATGGGGATGACGGGTAATGTTGAATCCAAACGCACATCAAAACTTACTAAAAACAAGCAAAATATGAATAAATATAATTTTTGTCATCTGTCATCACATTTTATTATCTCATTTTTATTATTTTTGATGCACCCATCTTTCTCCTCTTTGTCCCTCTTTCCATGGTTTTGTGACATCTCTTTCTTTATTCATCCTGTCTTGCATCTTTTGCATTTACCGTCCATCTCTCCTCTCTAACCCTCCCTTCCTCCCTCCATCCCGACTCTCCATCTTTCATCCTCTTCACTCCGTTTCGCTGGTTCAGCAGCGGTGTCATTAAGATGCCGAGTAAAAGGCAAAGACACACACACGCACACACCCAAGCACGCACTTTGCATCTTTAATAATCCCACACGCAGCTAAAAGTGACACGATGCTGAACGAAGCTAAATACCTAAAACTTCATCCTAATCCTTTTTTCCCCAAAGATGTATTCCGGATGTTGATTTTAATCAGGTTTCTAGCCGTCTTACTGATCAGCTGTCATATTACTCTCAAGTTCCTGTTGTTTTCTAAACACATTACCAGAGATGTTTTAAAAATATGCCAAAATTTGGTTATGCTTATGAGTGACTGCATGTGCTGTTTTCATCAAGTTAACCCACATTTTCTGTGTGTTTTCTTCTTTAAAAAGTTTCAGATTCTTGATTGGACAGCATATGTGGGCATGTTGTTGGAACTGATGAGTGTTTTTCTTCACTCATCTTTGTTTATACACCCCTCTGCATTTAATCATTAGTTAATATTAATCTCTGGGTCTTTTCCACAGTGTTTCTTTGTCTTGTTTTCCTTCTATCAACCCAACCGGTGGCAGCAGATGGCTCCCCTTCCCTGAGCCTGGTTCTGCTGGAGGTTTTTTCCTGTTAAAAGGGAGTTTTTCCTTCCCACTGTCGCCAAAGCACATGATCATAGGCATCTATTGTTGTGATTTGGTGTTATATATACATATACATATATAAATAAATATTTATAGAGTCCTGGCAAAAAATGGCAAAAATTTTTGCATGGTTGGATCTTAACAAGGCTCCAAGTAGAGGTTCAACATGTAACAAGAAGAATTGGGAGTGAGGCAAAACATTTTTTGAGCATGCAACTTATTGAAAACAATGCTTAAACTGAAAGAGGCTGTTTTACAGCTGATCAAAAGTTTAGGACCACACCTCCACAAAAACCTGTAAACTCCCCCCAAAACAGATATCAAAGTTCCAAACATGAACTCAGCAATGAGTAGCTCAATCATTGCTGTTGATCACTTCAGAAATTTGTTGTGGCATGCTTGATGCAAGGGTTTCCATGAGGTGAGTGGGACATTTGTCCAAGTGGTAAAGACGGCTGCACGAAGGGCATCTACTGTCTAGAACTGTTGTCCATTTTTGTAACAGCCAGCAGCCGTTTGATGCCCCTGCACCTCCTGAAGCTCCATTGTTCCACTGAAGGAAAAAGCACCCCAGACCATTATGGCGCCCCCTCTACTGCGACACGTAGAAAACATCTCAGGTAGGATCTGCTTGTCATGCTGGTACCTTTGGAAACCATCAGGATCATCAAGGTTACATTTTTTTTCTCATCAGAGAATAACACTTTATTCCACATTTCAATGTCCCATGTTTGGTCCTCTCTTGCGAAGTCCGAACAGTCAGTTCTGTGGCGTTCAAGGATCCGAGGCCTTTGAAGACTTTTTTTTTTATTTTAAGCCCTTCAGCCTCAGATGCCATCTGATGGTTAGGGGGCTTCCACTTGACGTTATTGTTCCATAACCCTCAGGATCATTTAAGAAATTCTAAATGACTGTCTTACTGCATCCCACCTCTGCATCGATGTGGTGCTGCGAGAGACCCTGCTTATTTAGTTTAACGACCTGACCACGTTCATCAGAACGTCATGACAGTGTGACTACCTGACAGAAAATGACAATGAACCCACATCTTTGCCCAGATTTGACCGTTTAAAGGCATGTGGTCCTAAACTTTTGATCAGCTGTAAAACAGCCTTTTTTCATGTTAAGTGTTGTTTTAATAAATGACATGCTTAAAAACTGTTTTTGTCTCACTCTCATTCCTTCTTGTTGCATGTTAAAGCTCTATTTGGAACCTTGTTAAGATCCAATCATACAAAATATGATTTTTTGCCTTTTTTCAAGTGATCTTTAAATTTTGACAGAACTGTATGAAGCTTAATTGAACTGAATTGTAAGTTTTAATGTACATTACCAGCTTTTTAAACTGGTCGTATTACGTTAAAACATTTGGTTGTCAAGCTTCATTTGGTCCCAATCCCCAAAGGATTTTCTGTTTTGAGAAAGCTAAAAGAAAACTCACACTTTGTCTGAACAGCGCCCTCTTCCTGTGCTTCCTTGTAGTCAATCCGGCTTGTTATCAACAAAATTTGATGCCGTGTCAGCAAACAAATGTCTTAGGGATTTACTGTTAATAAAATGCCACATGGTGCAACTTAAAACACGAAGCAGGACACTGGGGATGAAGGATGAACTCAGGTGTGACAGATCTGTGAATGTATAACAGATAGATGGATTATTTATTAGCAATTTTTCCGTAAAAGAAGAAGGAATGTTTTTATTTTGTCTAAAGAGGTGCCAGTTAACACGGCGCAGATATTCCACAACCCTGCTCTTCTTTGTTTTTCCTCTGCTCATCCAACCTAACCATCAAAGTCCTGTAAAGTGTGTGAAAATGATTAGACATGGATAGAGGGAGGAAGGAAAGTTTAGGGGAATTCCTGCACAGCAAGTGCAAGGTGCGGACACAAATAAAAATATGCATCGATGGAAAGAATGAGAGGGAAATCTAGAAGGGAAAAAGAAAGCAAGAGGCTGAGGTTTGAGCTTAAGATAAAAAAAAATCCAAGATTTTATGGGTCTTAAAATACAGAAGATAAAAGCTGAACATCCAAAGACTGAAAAAAGACAGATGGGGCAACAAAGGAAAGGCAAGGATAAACACAAGCAAAACAAGGGTAGGGAACTCATACTCTTATAAAGTCTATAATGTTTTATAAAATGATCCTGAAAGAGTTTTAATGGTTTGATATGTTGCTGTCCAGATTAGTGACAGACTGAGATTGAGGACAGAAAAACTGACATGATTTGAACTTTGATCACCTTGAAATAATTCATGTAAAAAAAAAAAAGACAGGGGTTATTTATAAGCAAGCTTGTTTCTGCCACTGAAAAGAAAAAATGTGTAGGGTAGAACTAAATCCAAATTTTGATTTAGATATCTTGAAATTTTGACTTTAAGACTCAAATTATTGAGTAAGTTGAAACCCAACTTTAGGTTTTAAGATAAGAACCCAAAATGTTGACTCATGGCTTCAATGGCTTTATATGTAGAATTAATTCATTAAGAAGGGAACCTCCCATGATGTCCTTACACTGAATGTATGTATTTAAAGCATGTAAGTGGGCTAGCATGATGCTTTTCTACTACAAGGATTGTTTATTTTTTCATTTAAGTGCTTTTTTTTTCTCTGCCTAAGAACCTTTAACTTATACTACAGCCCAGTATCTTGTCCAAGGATACTTCAACACGCTGGTGTGATGGATCGAAACCATCAACCTTCTCTACTTCCTGAAACAAAACAGCCACGTGGTGCTGTTTATCCATCAAGATTATTCTGGTTGTGAGTTTTGGAAAGGGTGAATCTCATATAAATCAGCAGTAATTCTCTTTAAAGAAATCATAACAGGTTATTCAAAATATCCACAAACATCTGTAAGAACTATTTGGGTTTTTTGGTGGGGGCTTGCCATACATCACCCAACAACTGGGTTGGGTAACTTTCTGGTCAAGGAACACTTTATCTGTAGTTGCTCACAAATAATAAATTAAGTTTTTTTTTTCTACCAAAATAACACCAGACTTCCAATTTTGATGCAGGACTCAAATGGAGGATGTACAGAAAAATGTTCAGTGCTTTAGTGTGATTCAGTTTCACCAACGAAATTCAGTGGAGGACTTTGTTGGTACCCAAACTAATGTGGCAACTACGGTGGCCCTGAGAAGCCAAATGGATGGCAACTTAAGAAAACACAAGCAATAAGAAAAACGCTGCAAAAGCACACAAAACACAACAGAAATAGGAAAAGCAACAACAGAAATAGGAAAAAACAGATTTCCAAAAGCACAAGGGAAGTGTGTCTGGGGAGACAATAACCCGATGGACCAGTTGCAGGAACAAAATTATGCTAAGAATTGTGCTGGGAGACACTTAAAAGAAGTTTAGGATCTATCGGTTTTGTGAGGAAAGAGAAGATGAGAGGTAAGTGTGTTAGCCTAATTATTAGCCTAAAAATCTGTCATCAGTATTATATGAATCATGATAAAACACACCTACCGTGTTTTGGGTTCCTGCAACTGGTCCGTCTTGTGTACAAAGTCTTGTGTACAAAGTCTTGTGTACAAAGTCTTGTGTACAGAAGGCTTCAGAAAAGTGGTTTCACAAACCAGAGGTATCAAGGTATTCATCATGATTTTTAAAATGCAGCTATGTCTACACCAACTACCCATGATGAAAACACATGTTCGTGACAGTGTGAGAGCAGATAAACATTGCCACTGAGCTGGACTGTAAAGTACGCTGCATGGTACTTCTGTTGGGGGATCTGATCAGAAAGAAAATTAATTATATTACCACATTACTTTTTAGTTTTTTTGGCACTTTGTGCACGCCAACATGAGTACTGCTGAGTTCCATTATATTAAAGACAAAGTAGATCTCTCCATAACTTTCATCATTTCATCAATACCATTGGAAACTATTTAATATTCTCTTTTTTAACAACATTGAAAGAAAAAAACAGTGAAAATACAAGGAAAGCATTGGTGGAATGTAAGAAAACAATAACAAAAGGAGCAATAGAAACAAAAATCTAAAAATACACCAATCACAGGAAAAAGGAGTGCTTTAAGAGCAGCCGTGGCATATTTTAGCAAACGTCTAATTGTAAGATGAAAAAGAGACAGAGAGCTAACCAAGTGGAAAACACCATCTAGAAAACTATGATTAAACCCGTCCACTGTAATAATGAGATCTGCTCCAATCCTTTTAACACCATACTTCACACACACTCTCGAGCCTGGGATTTTATTTTAACCATATAAATTTAAGGTCAGACATGTAATTTGACTTGTGTTTTAATCACTTTATGGATTTCTTTAAGTGAGTGTGTGTAGCAGTATTTAAACTCATGCTGTCTAGATACAAACACAACGGAGGCAAAAATACTACAATTTGGAAAGTTCTTTAAATTACTGGATTATGTTGAAGCTCATGTTTGGATTATGTCATCTTATTTATAATTAAGAATAGCCAGGTCAGACACTAAAAATACAAACCATCCCAAAGTGCAAAATGAATGCAACACGAGTGAGTGCACGTGTAACCGTAGACATGCTGCACCAGCTGCTTTCCACCACCAGTGTTTCTGGTCACATTATACACCCTATTAATGACATTACACATAGTCTTTTGTTACACACCTTATGTAATTTGTTATTCTAATTTGGGTTCATGTGTCTTAGGTAACGTTCTCTTTCATGCTTCTTTAATTTGCACTTAGTACTTTTGTACCTTTGTTTTCTGACTGAGCTGCTCTGGCGAAAGATCTGATAACTTGAGAAAAAAAAAGAGGCCACCAAAGTTTAGCAGAGAGGAAACAGAAGAGGCCAAAAGTGGGAGTAAAGAAGAAGGTGATCCTGGAAATTTACTTTTAAAAAATAAATAGAAATGACTGATTTTGCACATATGTTTGAAACCTATTCTTATTTTATTCTTTGTTTTTTTAATAGACATCGAGAGACAGATGGAAAATACTGAAGAGAGTAATATGCAGAAAATTCAAACCAGAGACTCGCTGCTCAGTGCAGAAGGCCACAGAAGGCCACTCACAGGTGTGTGTTTCGGGTTTCACCGCTTTTGCCTCTCATTTGCTTTGAATGGGTTGACGTCATGCAGCGTTGAACTGCATTGTGGATCCGTTACTCTGCTTCGCTTCAGTAGCTCTGCTTGGAGCCGCCAGTTGATGAAATCACATTTATGAAAACATCCAGAGGAAGAAGTTGATCATTGTGATGAGTAATGATAGAATGAGGTAGTAAGAAGCACATCGCCAAGCTCATGCTAATAGCTAATTGAAGCTAAGTCTTTCTGGACACTCAGCAGCCATCTTCTCCAACCAAGTATTTGGTAAATTGACCCCAAAAAAGGTTTTAAAAGCCTTTCTATCATCAAGTTCATTAATGTCTTGTTACAGAGGGCTAACATAATCAGCATCATCAGCACCTGTGGCATTGAACAAACTAGCATATCCCCTCCCTGTGCATGAGTGTTTGTTTTGGTGTCAAGTAAACAAACAGTAACTGTCAAGAAAATCATTATATAGATGCGGAAGATTTAATAACTAATGAGTTGCTTCATAAGGTGTCTTTTGATGATGACGCTCACCCAGACTTCGTTGTCTTATCCCCACAATGTTGCTCTGGGTTTTGGATGTCTTTACAGGAGCATACTTACCAAGGTCAAAAACCTTTCGTAACCCCTTGCCTGAAAAAAAAAAACCTCCAAAAGTCAGTTTCAAAACAGTAAGATGGCAACATACCAACACAACATCAACCCTTAGATGCACGACTGATTAGGAAAATTACCCGGAGTAATGTCTTTTTATGCCACATTTGTTATTTTTGTTAAGAGTAATCATTTGTATTATATTTGGTCCCACTTGAGAGATTTAATGTTTGACATATTTTTTTATTTTTACTTTTAACATCTTTAAAATGAGCTTCTCGTGTGTGACCTGTCATCCATCGCTGATGCTATTCTTGAATTCAGGGTGCTGAGCTGTGAAAAAGTGTAGGCATACACAGTGGGGATGTCAAGTAAGTTGTACCACAGCACCGTGGGCCACCTCAGTGTTTGATGCTTGCAGGTGTAGGTGCCAACCATCTGGTCATGGTGTGTAAACCTCCTTTGGTCTCGGTGTAAGATGTGATCACTTCTGGTCTTTTTCACTTCTTTTCCATCCTCCACTTTGCTGTGATGCATTGTGCACAGGAGCCATTCCTCTTTTTCTAACACAGCTGAACATGGTAAGGCTGCCGCTGAATCTAAAATCTGTGCTGTAAAACTCGCTGGGCGTGGAAGGAATCAGAGGAAGGATGTCTGCCTTGTTCTGTTGTAGTGTCCCCAAAACAATGAAATCCTTCTCTAAGTGATGCTGGGCAAGAGACGCACTGGAGAAAAAGTTATCTGTGGTGAAGTTGCACCCTGTGTTTCTGAATCTATTGCACGACTTCTGGGCAATGTTTGTGTAATCCATTCCATCTATGGTGCGTGCTTTATAAAAGATCTTTCGACATACTTGGCGGGCTAGTTTGGCATGTCCTGTAGAAACTTGGAACTCCACCTGAATGGTACAAGCTGTTCATCTACAGCGACACGATTATTGGGGATGAATTGCTACCTGCTATCTGTTAGTTCGTGCTGTGTGAAATCATTTTAAGCACAGAATATATATTCTTGAGAGTCACAATTGGTAAGCAATCATAGGTTTACATGAAATTCCATAGGAAATGAATGGGGTCATTTTTTACCTACCTACCTACCTGGAAGCTTGGGATAGTAATAAAAGGTAACTTTTAAAAAAAAGGCATGTTTCCCGAGGAATAGCTGGAAACAATAACTTTTCATTACAAAGATATTGCAAGAAAGCACCTCACTAACAAATGGCCGGTGCCACCCTAGACCAGATGACTAAGATGTTTCCAAATATTCACGCAACTTTTGCTATTTAATAAACAGCTGAGAAATGACATGAAAACAAAGGATTGGAGGCAACTGATAAGTAGGGTATTGTTCTGCACATCAAAGCTAAGTATGTCAAAGAAGTCTCACTTAGTGTGAAATTGTCGTTCGATTCTTCTAACTGGCTTATGACTCGTCCACAGATTAGCCTTTGGTGTCTTTTTTTGTCAGCTTTGTTGAGAACCATTTATGTGGTAGAAAAAGAGAATAATCTCTTTGGCAAAATGTGAATTAAATCAAGTGTTATGCTGCTGTAATTAGGTTATTTTTTATCTTCAAATTCTGTATTGAATGTGGCTCTATTTTCTTAGTGTGAAATAGGCTGCACTAAACTCCTAACTGGCTTATGAATGCTCTCTGCTGTGTCAGAGGCAAATCCTGTGTTCTGCCCCGAAAATGAATGTAAAAGATTCAACCTCTTAAATTAATGTCATTTTCTGTCCTGTCTGCTGCTGCTTCTAAATTATTTCTGTTATCCCCACACTGCCGTTTGCAGGGTCTCTGTCTCTTGAAGGGATACCACATTGACATTCATGAATTTACCTACTTATCTACAGAGTTTATTTATTATTTGGTTATTGGTATGGTGAAAATATTTGTGCAATATAAAAATGACTGTGGCCTAAATTTTACATCGAAAATTCTTCACCTTAGAGAGGCATCCCGACTCAAAATGTACCTTTAAAGCATCAGTTTATATTCTCAATGCTTACGTTGTTGTACGTTGCTGTACTATATAAAGCGCCTTGAGGCGACTGTTGTGATTTGGCGCTATATAAATAAAATTAAATTGAGTTGAATTGAATTGAATTACGTTAATGCATACATAATTTCCTTAGCGATTAATAAAGTATTCGGATTCTGATTCATAAAGTACTGCACTGAAGGTCCCATGTCTTTGACAAAGCTCTGTAAGAGGTTGAGGTTTTGAATTGCAGCTGAGCTCAAAGACTATGACAAAATATAGAGACAAGTCTTTCATCTAAGTCATCCAAGAAAGCAGAAATGTATTTCATACAAGTAACCTATGACATTGTGTATTGTAAGCACACCAGTACTGTAAATAATCTGCATATAATAATAATTCTCACAACATACACAACATTATGATCACAAAGAGTCAATTTCTCCATATTTCAAACTGTAGGCCACTACTATCTGATACAGTTGTAGCTATGGACATGTTTTATGTGACGATAAATAGATGCCAGTTATTTTTTTGATGTACTGCCAGTGGGTGTTTTCAATTCTGATATCCCTCACACACAAAAAATGTAACACCAGTAACTGGAAATATAACAGTAATGAAATGACTGAATTTGTTCAGCATTTATACTACTGAACTGCTAAAAATGTAATGTGATTACAGTAACACATAAGCTTGATTGAAGATTGAAGATTCTGGCATGTTTTGGTTCTGACAATATAAAGATGCCAAGTAGACATGTTAGAGACATGGTTGACCAGTTTTGTTTTGTTTTAAAACCTCCCTCTTTACTGGACAGTTTCAGAAGACCTGGAGGCTGGGTGGGATGATGGTGGTGGTCCCTGATATGCGACAGCTGGGATAGTATCCAGCCCTCCTGGAGTGACCTGCGGCTGAAAAGTAGAAAAATAGATGAAACTGCGAAGCTATTTCTCTTTTCCAAACAATCTGGTACATTCATTTATGATTTCACTACCTTAAAAATTAAACAAACACATTTGATGTTAAAAAAGCCAAACTGTCATAATCTAGCACAACGAGGACCCACTGCAGATGTGAAAATAAGGCAGAAATAAACAAAAAAGAAAAACTTTTATTGCAAAGGTCCAAAGAAACCAAAGTCCATGTGGAAGGCAGCAAAATACAGTGACAGACATACTTTGAAATATGCTTTGAAATAAACGTATGCAGATGCCACCAGAACAAACAAATGGAAAACGTAAGTTATATATACAAGCTGATGCACAGTAAGGGGTAATCAGGGAAATAGGGAACAGGTGTGGAACAAATAACAGCTGAGAGACTAATCAGGGTAACGAGACAAATGAAGTAAAACTGAAAGTACAAGGATAAAGTACAAGAAACAAGAGAGATGTTTCATTGTAATATGGAAGGGTCTTAATTTTACAATTTAGAGCACCTTGAGGTAGGGCTGTTCGATATAACGATATATATCAGGTGACGATATAAAACATCTATCGTTTCATTTTACGCTATCGTTTGTTTCGTGATGTCGCAAAATAAACTGTTTATGGCAATATTTTTTCATCGTTCTAATGTTCACTGTAGTGGCTATATTCATTTCTTAAAGTTCTCTCTTTCTCTTATATTTAATATAACCACACTACAGACGGACAAGCGCCTGTTTTTATGCGTTGTCCTTAGCAACAACTACGGTAACACCATCGCGTGTCCGCTTGTTTATTTTCCACATAAACTGTCACAGTAAAGCTCAAGATCCTGTTGAGACTTTTCAAAATAGACTGAATCACGTGAAAGAGCAGATTATTTACGGATGAGAAGTAAAAAAGAGCCGCTAGGTGCTAAAAAATAAACCTTAGACTCAAACGTTAGAACAGGCTTTTCCCCGCAGCACGCCATGTAATAATACTCACAAAGAAAACGGCGGCCGTTACAATTTATGTCTAAAAATGTATCGTTTCATACATCTGTTAAAACACTCGACTCCAGCTACATGACGCACAGCTGGAAACACTTCCCGCAAGATGAGCTGCCCGAGATTCACAGAGTTTACAGAAAATGTTACATTTTTGTGATTTATATCGTTATCAGGATGATAGAATTCTTATATCAGGATATGAGATTTTGGTCATATTGCGCAGCCCTACCTTGAAGTGACTGTTGTTGTGATTTATGTAAATAAAACTGGATTGAAATTATTTGAAAGGACTACCAAAGCAATACAGGAACTAAATGCAGAGAAACCTTGACCAAGAGGAACACAAGGGAAAAGCTAAGAAAAATAACATGTGTAACTATACTAAAAAACAAAAATCCTAGCTAAGATAAAAATGGAAATGAAACTAATAATAACAACCCACTACGAACCAAACAGAGTATCAAATAAGAAGACTTAAGTCAGAAAAGCTCTGGGGCAAATTTCAGAACCATGACACAACCGTTTAGTGTGAAGGCCTTTACACAACAAACGTGTAAAATTTGTGCAAATATTTTGTGGGTTAAAAATACTTTTTGGAGTCGCCTATTCTTAATGAAGCCATTCACAGCAAACATGGAATTTCACAGGAAGAATTTGCAGCACTTACTTTTGCAGCTCGAACCACATTTTTCAGATTAAAAAAACAAATAGAATAAACAGATCTGACCAATCAGATCACTGTATTTGGCAACAAGTGTCGGCATACCTCAAAACGCACACCGGTACTTAGTATAGAACGATATGGAAATAATAATACTAAAATAATACTGTTTTACCTCAGGGACACAGCTGGACGATCTTCCAGGTCAGTCAGCTCTCTGAAACTATTTTTCTTCCTCCTCAGATGTGGACCTAACTCTGTCAACAAGAGCTCAAAGTGGCGCACTGATATCCTGAAATATGTACAAAAGCAGCCGTGATATAGCTTCAACTCCTGGATGAAATCATGACATTATCCATGCTATTCCCTTCTGAAGAGAACTGGATGAACCCTGAATTTTGTTTTGTTTTTTTCCCATCAGGACCAGCTCATCATCGCTTTGAATTCGAATTTGGAAAAAAGAAATTATACAGAATTTGCATTTAGCAACTAATGTTAATAGTGCTCAATTTAATTAACTGGGATCTGTCAATCTATTGAAAACAAGGTATTCTCAAGCAAGTTTAACAAAGCAAATCTCTTTGTATAATTTTTTAAGCCAGTCTGAGGGTGTTTAATCATAAAAGCCATTTGAGATATCTATATGCCCAGAAAGTGTAACTCGCACTGGATCTAAATATGTGAATCAGACAACATTCATGACACAAATTGTGGTAATTGGGCTCTAAGGGTTTTAAGGCAATGTAACCCACCCAAATGCTAAGAAATTGTTCCAAATTTTTTTTATACCCACTCAGTTCAAGAAAAACTAGGGCAGTTGGACAGAAAACAGCCTAATCTGGCAACAGGCGCCTGTATTGTTTGAGCTTCACTGACACCAATACAAGAGAAAGCTGGCCTCTTCTCCAGGAAACTCAGTTACATCTTTGAAGGCCTGACAATCGTACAACAATCAAAAAGCTCTATTCCCCATGTTCGAACTGAAACACAAAACCAATGTTTTCACATTAAATCCACTCTGCAGGGTTTTGTCGAAATGCTCTGCTATCGACAATGTTAAAAATCTGTACCTTTTAATCTTTGTTGTCAGAGCAAAACCCTCAAACAAACGTCTCACACCGACTTCCATTTCCTCAGTGTGAAATGGGCTCTCCAGCCGTCTTAACTGGCTTACAGCCGTCCCCTTCTGTTTCAAACATAAATCCTATTTTCAGCTCTCATCAGTCAAGAACAGACGCGAGGATGTCTCTGCTTCAATAACTCATTTAGCTGCACACACACTTGTGCTTGCACACACTCACACTGCCTGTTGCTACAGCTGCATTTGGAGACAAATCCCTTTTTCTGCTTTGCCCTCTCAGTCAAAAAACACCCGTCTCATTTCTTAACGCTGCCTGTTGCACAAGATAAAACCTCCTTCAATCTTCTTTTCCTCCTTCTTTCTTTTTACTTTTTCAAATCCAAATTTTGCTCAGGCTTAAAACAGGAAAGAAGTCACTGAAAACAGGTGAACAGAACACGAATACTACTTCTTTTTTCTTTTTTTTTCCAGTCAAGTGTTGAGTAATTTTTACTGTGCAGCCAAACCAGGACAAGTGTGCGATTACAGGCAACCTTGTCTCCATGAAATAATTCAAGATGAAGTGCCTTTCAATGGTTAATGGTAAGACTACGGTAGTTCTTACATAGCACTTTTCTACTTTTTTCTACTTTATCTGGAGACCTATTCTGTCATATATGAACTGTTGCAATGTTAGATTTTCAATTCCGTTTTAATTATAGCACCAAACAGTCACAACAGGCTGTAAGATAAACACCCGACAAAGACAGAGAAGATCCCAACACTCAGACGACCCAGTATGAGCAAGGACTGGGTGAAAGCGAGAATGAAAAAACCAAGGAGGTGGAGCCATCTGACTTAATGTTCATATTAAACAAAGTTAAAGCATTACAATGAGTTACGTAATCTGATGAGCCAAAAGCTCAGGGCACTTGATCCCACCCACCATGTGGTAAAAATCCTCCATCTATGAGGGGCAGCCAATCAGACAAAAGCTAGCCCGGGGCTAAAACAGCTTTTGTTAGACAAGCCCAGTCACAACTAAAAAAATGAACAATTTGAATGAATTTTAGAAAATTACTCAAAGTTTGCTAGGGTCCGCCTGGGTCTGCGTTATGGAAATTTCGCCATCAGGTGACGAGCGCAAGAGTCTGTGTGGATGCCTGTGCCTGACTGAGCAAACTCATCGAAGTTACATTACAAAGCACAGACAACATGTGCTCTCCAGGCAGTAAACTTCAGAGAAGTGTAACAGGGATCTGCTTGGACACGGTGTCTCCAGCTTTCTTCTATATTGAAGGCGTAATCTAGTTACTGATGTCCGTTTGACACTTACTCCCTAGAAAATGTAGAGTTCAATTAAAGATTTTGGGAATTGTTTTTAGATTGCTGTATTCCTGAACCAATATATCTGCATGTAACTACTAGGTCTCTGAGCTGGTCAGCGGTTGTTGGTGGTGCCTTTGACCACATTAAGGTCAAAAGAAGATTTTGAGGTTGTGGAGCTAAGACCCATTTGTGGACAACATCTTTAAAAATAAGCTTGAAACTCATCTGTGTAGGTTTGCATTTCTTTTTTTTTTTAATCTATTTATGCCATTTTGGCATAAATAGATTCTGTGTCTTATTTTATATTGTAAAGCACATTTTGACTTTTGTTCTTGAAACATGCTATAAAAACACAATTTCAAATATTTCTTTTGAAAAAGAAAGAAATAAAAACAAATAGAAAAACTCCTACAGTTACACTTCACATCTTTCTGCCCCTTTTGCAAATATCATAAGGTTTAATAATTTTAATAAAAGCATAAAATCCTGGGACAATTACACCTTCATCTACAACTATTCAGATCTGTATACAGTGTATACAGATCTGTCCCCTAGTTTGGCTTTTGAGATAAAACCCAAACATTTACACAGTCTCAAAGGAACTTTCCAAAAGAATGCATTCACAGATGGTGACACTGACTGAGAGGAAGGCTATTTATACACGTAAGGGTATAAATAAACTTTTGCTTCCCATTTTTTTAATAAAGGAAAGCAAAAGTTTCATTTATTTATTTTTTAAACAAAACCAGCTGTTGGAAAATGGGCGTCATCTCATAATCAGGGTCGTCTTACATTGTTGCCAATAGAGTACATATTTCCCATTAAGGCCTTAATGGGAAATGTGTAGCTGCACAGTTGCAGTCTACTGACATTTAAAGAAAATGTGTTTTACTGCTCACATAATTGGAGCACACTTTGACATCCGCCAGACACATCTGTAAATCTTCACACTCGTCATCATGTGATTGGAAAATTAGGCTTTGTACTTAAGCCAGGAAACTCGGCAGATGTCGTCCTGAATTGGTGCCGACAGTTCGTTGCACTGCTGCACATATGGGCTGGGAGAACATGTGAAAGAGGGGAAAAAAGCATTTTAATACCAGAGTGAGACAGAATTTACACGACCTTTTGTGCTCTCCATATCTCTTTCATTCAGTGTGTGTGAGTGTGTGCGTGCCTCTCGAGGCTGACAACGGGGTGTGAAATGGAGTCGCGCTGTAAGTGGATGTAATTGAAGCAGGATAATTAACCGTCGAGGCTCCTCTGCAGCCCTCAGCACTGCAGAGATGGAGGGATGATGTGGAGAAGAAGGAGGGGGGGATGGAATATGAGGGAACGAGACAAAGGGGAAGAAAGGGAGGGTAAAAGGTAATTTTTGGGAAAACTGGAAAGAACAGAGAAAAGAGCAGGAAGAAATAAAGGCAAGAAAGAAGGAAGGAGAGCAGCATTTTAAAAACAGAGAAGGTGGAAAGAGGTGGATGAGGATAAAAAAAATAAATAAAAGAAAGAAAATCAAATAGCAGAGAAAGAAACATGAAAATAAGAAAATAAAAACAGGAAGAATAAACAAAAACAATGAGTAGAAACAAAAAAGTGAAAGAAAACAAGAGGAGGAGGCAAAGACAGAGAAGAGAACAAGAAAAACATGGGATGAAGAGACGGAGGGAAAAGGGAGACTGAAAAAGAAAAAGTGCCCATTACATCAAAATAAAAGATGCATGTAAAAAACGAGAGACACAGGCAGAGAGAAACGGAGGACAAACTTTAAAAAAATAAAAGAAATAACTAAAGAAACAGAAAGAAAGCAGAGGTCAAGTTTTAACAAATGATTTATTCAAATAATAAAAAATTAGACCTTTATATGCAATAGTTTGCATAGTTAATTTAAAAAACAGGAAATAACCACATTTAATCAAAAGATCTCCCAAAAAAGGAAAACATTGTTGCATAACACCAAAAATGGATTTTAATGTAATATGAGTAATTTAATAATAACCACAATTATTTAAGGTTAAAAAGAGAAGAAGACAAGGAAGAAGAAAGTAAAGAAAAGGAGGAAAAAGAGGAGGATAATGTGGAAAGATCACAAGAGGAGAAAGCACCAAGAATGAAGAAATAGAAAATATTTTGAAGAAGACATTAAAAAAGTAAAAACAAAGGCTGTGACAAACGGTAAGAATGAAGACAGAAAGAAAAAGGGGTTAAGAGGAAAGACAGAAACGTTAAACTGCTGAGAGAACAAAAACAGATTTGAAGGAAAGAAACATTTAGAGAAAACTGAATTATTAAGAGAAAGGTTTATGAAAAAGGACAAGAGAAAAGCACGAGACAAGGATGGAATCAAGGAAGAGGAGAAAAGGAGAAAAATGAGACGCATCAAACAAGTGAACCGGGAAGGAAAGGGAAAAAGAAAGAATCACAGGGGAATGTAGAAGAGTTCAGGAAAAATAATTAATTATTTGGAGGAAGACGGACGAGAAAACAAGAAAGCACAAAGCAATGAGAGAGAGAAAACAAAAGAAAAGAGAGAAAAGAAAGAATCGAGAAGGATGAGGTAAGATGGGAAAGAGGCTGGAAGGATGGGAGTAAAACAACATGAATGAATCAGGAATGCTTGAAAAAGCAAAGAAAAATGAAAGTAGAAGAAGAGGAAATGTGAAAGAAAACTGCACTGCATCATATCTGAGAGAAGTAGCAAAAAAAAGGAAGAAGAAAGAAAGAAAGAACGAAAAGCAGCGATGCAGGTTTGTTTTTCCCAGCAGATAGAATCTCTGCCTTCAGCTTTCTCTCCGTTTTCCCACATCAGATCCGTCCTGCTGCACATTACAATCAGACCTCCATTATCTCCCATTAACCCGCCAGGAAACTCACTTCATTTTTTTTCTGTTCCTTTTTTTTTTTTTTTTACCTTTTCCAGGCCTTAAATGTTGAGTCTGACCGCTGATAAATTCATGTGACACAATCACTGATACATCTGAGAGTCAGCTCGGCCTAACGACTCTTTCACTCATTTAGCAGGAAACAGCTCATCCATCACTGCCACAGAAGAGATCCAATCACAATATAGGGAGTTTTTGGAGAGATTTAACATAAAGTTTCCTCAACTAAGGGTTATTTTCATTGTCAGATAATCGGTGGGATTTTTTTCTGCTTATTATTTAATCTTTTGGTCTAAAATGTCACAAAATTGTCAGAAGTGCCCGTTTAGTTTCCCACGTTTTTAAAGCTGTTTGATTTGCCCAACCGAGAAGCCAAAAAGCAGTTTAAAATGCTGAAAACCCATTAATGTAAGTGACATTTCAGTTCTTTATATGTGGAAAGTTTTTAAAAATAGTTGTATGAAATGGTGTTGCTTCTAAAATAATGTCCCTCTGTCCAATTATTCCCAAAGTTTGGCTTCCTTCCTCAGTTTTACATTAAAAAATAAATCAGTGACACATAAACGGGGTCAAATACACAAGTTTGGAGATATATAATTTTTTTAAAGTGTCCTGATATGATCAAAAAATGTCTGCAGTGATGGGAAACATGGAGAGGAAGCAGGAGATGAGCAGAAAGTGAAAGTGGAGTTTGTTTTGAGCACCTGGGCAAAACAGGCAGGTGGAGTTTACTGATCGCGGAGCCAGAAAGTCTGACTGTCGGTGACTTTAGGTGGCCATTGTCTCGCTCCCTTTCTCCATCTCATCCAGTTTTCTGACTTTCCGCACAGGCTTTAATGGCTTGCACCTGCCCTGCTCTGTTCTCAGCAGCTTTTTTCCAGCAGACACTTCATCAGACTTTTCAAAAATCAGCACATGTACGGTCAGATTGCCTGGTTTTTCCACATCCTGTCCCCTTTTTTTGGTCACGGTGCATCTCCTGTTTCATAATGACCGACTATTCAATGTCGGTTTTTTTCCCCCATAAGCAGATGTTAACTTCTGTATTTGAACATTTCTTCTCTTTCTTCTTCTGACTTTCATAGTTTGGCATATTTAAACGTTTGCTGCCTAACCAACTCTCTGCATCTAAAAATATGCATCCGGCATTTATAAATTGCCATGTATGTTATTTAAAGAAGTATTAAAATAGTGTTTACCAAGGATCTATCAATTTCTTGATGGTTGTCTCATAATAGGTAATGGGCAGAGTTATTATGGGTAGTGCCTCCCATCTCCTTGTGGACTTGCATTACTGAACCAGTCTGCATGTCACTGACTCTGGCACACCCAAAGGCTCATGGTGAAGAGCCCCAGTTTAACATTATTTATTAGCATTTATTGGTGAAAAGTCAATCTGATAATAACAAAAAGACACAAAATTAATAGAAAAGATAACAAACAAACAAAAAAAATGGGGTACAATTTTTCCACTTGCATAAATAAACAATAAATGTTTGTTTCCCTGGCTTGTTGTTGCTGAATGTAGTCTAGGCTGGACAATCTGAAGGTGACCCAGGTCCAAATACACAATCTCTCCAGTGTGATTTTGGTCTACCCTTGGAGTCTCCTACCAGGTGGACCAGCTCTGAAACCCTCGTTACAGGCATCCTGATCAGAGTTCAGACTGATTCAACTTCAAGCTTTTGCTCCTAAACTATCTCTAAGAGGCCCAGGTGCTTGATGCTAAAGTTATGCTTTGGTGGAGGATCTATTTAGAGCCTAAGATGTGGTATAAACAAGTGGTCGAAACCATTACGGGATTTATATCTGTGTGGGTTGCATCAACAGCAAGATGTGGTTATAATTCTAGGAAGATACACATCAGGTTACGGTGTAGGGTTACCAAAAGGTTTGCAGTTAAGACATAGCTACGATGCAGATTTAACAGTCAAGCATGTTTGTTCCTCCTCCTCACTTCCTCATTAGCCTGTGTTTAACAATGTGGACCCAAGTACACTTCAGTTTCTCGAAGCGGTGACCCTCTATCCTCTAACTTTTGTTAGACAGGCTGGCGAGCTCTCGTGGCTGTATCCTGCAAATCCCAGCCCGGTGACAGCCACCCTTACACACACCCTTGGATGAGAGGGGGGGGAAAGGGTGGATCAACATAACATGGTGATTTCTAGTTGAGCTTAAATTAGCAGACATCTGTAGTTAGAGAAGCATTAGAGTACTGCTCTTGGGCTTAGCAGTCACATTAGACATGTGCCATACTTGTAGTCCACACAAACTTGGCAAGTGGGTCAAGATCCATCCATCCATCCATCCATCCATTTTCTTGAATCAAAATCGAGTCTGTAAGGGCAGAGACCTTTGAGGACTCTAGAGTTCTAACACGTAAATCAAGAGCTGCCATACACAACAGCAATCCGGTACAGGGTAAAGCACCACTCCACACTCGTCAGCAACACCCAGAGATACATGAATTCCTCAGTGTGGGTTAGCGTGTGAGTCCCAGTGGATTGATTTACAGAACCTGAGGCTGCCTTGAATAGAGAACTTCGCTGACAGGTGGTGCAATCCAGAACAGAAACACAGTCCATGTGGGACTACTTCCTCAGGGATGAGCAGAGGGCTGGGTATGAGGCAGACATGGACGAATAATGGAAAAATTTTGTAATGTAAAAACATGGATATAACCATTTGTTGATGTTGTTGTTGTTTTTTTGGAGACAAAACTGCCATATTTAGAGAAGAGGCTGAAGTTACCAACTAATATATTTAACCGACTGGATCCATAACCTGTACAGATGTAAGTACCTGTTAATTAATACTAGACTAATAAAGTATTAGACTTTTACTCACCAAAACTCGTATATACACCTATTGGATGCCCTGCACCACAGAGCATCCCATAACATCAGGCAGTCCATTAACATGCCCTAAAAATGCTCCACCAGCACAAACATAGTGGAGTTCAGTGACTCCAGTTGGCAGGATTGACCCCTTGCAGACACACTTTGGCTAGAGCTTCCTGTGTCAGGACCAGTGTTGGTCAAGTTACTTGAAAAAAGTAATCAGTAACTAATTACTGATTACTTCCCCAAAAAAGTAATCACGTTACTTTACTGATTACTTTTTTCAAAAGTAATTAATTACTTAGTTACTTAGTTACTTTTTAAAAACACGATTTACAACCTGAATAGGTGATAAAGCGATACATAATCCATCATACAAAATGTAATCAAATGGAAAAGTCTCTTTTTAAAACTTGTTTTATTAGTTTTAATCTTTTAACTTTATGCATCAAGCAAAAATTTTATTATATGCACCATTCTCTTACTGGAAGAAAGTATCATTTAAAGCTATTTTCTACACATTCCAGCACATAAAATAAAATATTTTTTGTGTTTACACTCACTCTTTCAAATAGATGCAAGTAAAACACAGCAGAAAATAAATAAAATCAAAGACTAGCGGTCCTGTTGCTCTATTTTCACCTGTAAAGCAGGAGTAGGGTAGGCGGAGGTTTACCCTGGTGCAGGTGTGCCGCAGCGGTCAGTGGAAGAATCTGCGAGTTTCTCTGTGAATTTCCCATTACGTCGTTGCGCACTCGGTGCTTGCTTGGAAGTTTAGGGGTTTTTTTCGCTGTAAAAAGAAGTTTTCTTCCCACGCACAACGGACACTAATGTTTTTGTCACTTTTTATGGAATCAAACTCAAAGTAAGGTCAGTACTTCCAAGCGTTAAACGCTACACGCTCATACTCTCTCCCAGCACTCGATATATTGTCCGTTGTTGATCTGCACACAGCTGTTGTCACTAACAGCGCACTCGCTTATATCACTGTCATGAGACATTCTCGCAAAAAAATCACGGTTTTAGTAACGCAGTGTTCCTACGGGAAAGTAACGGTAATCTAATTACCGTTTTTGCAATAGTAATCCCTTACTTTACTTGTTACTTGAAAAAAGTAATTCGATTACAGTAACGCTTTACAAGTAACACGTTACTGCCTATCTCTGGTCAGGACACTTAATAATCAATGTGGTCACACTCCTAACTCCAGTATGCAAATATATTAATCCACCTCAGAGTTATGTAAAGGGAAACTGGCCACAAAGGTTTGTGTATGTTGTAAATTTGCTTCATAATGCTGTAAAGTTGGACCTTTTTACATCAACTGTGGGGACTGATGTAGATCAGCCTCAAGTGGCCACTGGGGGAACTGCAATATTCAGCTATGGAGTTTGGAGTTTATTCTTTTCTATTAGTCTTGTTGCCATGTCATATATTTTTTCATCCTTTAAACTGTACAGTGGTAAAAATTTGGTATAACTTTATTGTGTTTCATAAAACAGGTTTGGATTTCCACCTACAAAGATTTCATACTATAACTTCCCAGCAGTGACTGCTTTCTTCTTTGACCTCAAGACACAAAAGATTATACACCTAAACAAACAAGACACAATGTACATCCTCAACGACTCAGTTATGACTGACAGACTTTTTATTGTCATTCAATATACAGCCAGCACTGGCTCAACACGGGAGAAAATTTTTTACTTAAATATAAAACTGTTTTAAATAGATTAAAATATGTACAGCAGCAAAAAGTCTATAAAGTCCAATGATATGATAAAAATGTAAAACTCATATTTGGATTTTTTTGTAGCAGCAATAAAACTTAATTGCATTTAGCTCTGAATGTGCCTTAACTACACTTTAACTTTGTCGCAGAAAGTTCAATGTCCCTATCTGGGCATAGCGTTTTCAGCGGGAGATTCAACTTTCTGGGATTTCCTTAACTAAATGACTTCCTGTGTCAGTTATTAAACTGCAGGTAAATTATGATCCTGTGTGTTAAGATATTCATTGTGAGTACTCATGTTGTACAGTGTTTAACTGCATTATGGTTACTGTGGTTTAACAGAGACAGTATTTTAGTTGCCACCACAAGGAGGCACTGTTTCATTGTAAGAGCACGGATGCTGCGTCATCACGCCCCTAAGAAAAAAAAAGTATACCACAACGAAAATGGCACCCATGAGAAAAGTTTTGCCGCGTGTTAATGAGGAATAAAGTTCCCAAAATATTAAGGACATTTTTGCCTCCGTCGTCATTTTCCTTCGAGTTGATCGCTGTCGATGCTGCAATACTCAACACTGTGACATGTTGCTGCTGCAGTAGTAAAGAGTATGTGTGTGTGTGTCTGTCTCAGGAGAGAGGCAGCAGCATAAAGACGCCAGATGCTACTGTGTCAGACAGGTTAGGTGTGTGTGTGTGTGTGTGTGTGTGTGTGTGTGTGTGTGTGTGTGTGTGTGTGTGTGTGTGTGTGTGTGTGTGTGTGTGAGAGAGAGAGAGAGAGAGAGAGAGAGAGAAAGTGAGACGGGTGAGGAATGGGGACAAGTACTAGAGAAATGAAAAGTGTGTGTGTGTGTGTGTGTGTGTGTGTGTGTGTGTGTGTGTGTGTGTGTGTGTGTGTGTGTGTGTGTGTGTGTGTGTGTGTGGCAGATGGTGAGTGGAGATGGAGAGAGGCAGGTTCATATTGCAGTATCAGAATAACTCCTCATGTTTACTGTACATTTTCTGCATCCCTGTGGACAAACTGTCATTTTGGCCTCTCTTTACAGCTTCAACAGGCCGATCGAGGCCTCCGGCTCACTTTTAGCGATTAATTTGTGAAAGATAAAGTTGGAGTAAAAAGTAACACTCGTGTATTCTAATAAAGTTTGTACACTCGCCATGTTTGTCTTTGTATTACTCCTGTTGTGGGGATGAAAATGTGTTTGCTGTGAATGTGTTTTAGTGTGAAAACTTGTAAAGTAAGTCTTATGCCAGCAGTTATTGTGTGTGATCCTGTATTAGGGACTTTGTTTGCATAGACATATTGTGGGGACTAGCAAAGCAAGGTTGAAGTTTAAATTTACATAACTGTTATACCTTCCACACCTGCAACACTCCACTTGGGTCCAGCAAATGGAAATTTTTGAATCAGAGGGGCAAGGCTTTGTGTGAATGTCTGTGTACCTCCCATTTCTTTATGACAAACTGGGGGTGGTACAGCTCAGGCCCACACATTTTGGCATAGGGGCACCAACTATAAAAGTGTTCTCCAAGCAGACTACAAAATAGGCCTATCCAAGTAAAGGTTATGTGTGTGTTTGCCAGACAGCCCTAAATTTAAATTTCTAATTCTTCTGATATTTAAGGAAGGCAAGGACAACTTTGGCTGGTCCCCACTGTGGGACAGACTTTTAAAGGCATGTTTGGGTGTTCAGACTGGGTTTGAGGTACTTACCACAAACAAAAGCACAAAAATACGCTAGTCCATGTTAAGCAGACTGTCAAATTGTGGACACCTTGTCTTTGTGAACTAAAAATAATAATTTACTATGTAAATCACTAACTTTCAGTGACACATTTTAGTTTAAGTGATGGTATAAAGTGTGCCTCTGCTGCTGTATTTGTGAGAACTGGCTTCAGTTTTAGTCCATGGGTCTTTGGATATAACTTCAAAGAGCTGTTCTATACTAGTACTTGTACTATTCATATTGTGGGGAGATGGGACGAAGAATAAATCTGTATAAGTCATATTTCAGGAATCTGCTGGTTTGAGTTTTTGACCGTAGTAGGACCTTTTAGCTGACTATTAGCTATTTTCCATCAACACACATAATCCTTGTGAACAATCTAGGACAAGTTATTCTAAAAGAAAATGCTGGCAACCACAGAACTGATGGGCCCACGATCCATGGATACAAGAGTGGTTTCCTCAAAAGAAATAAACAATAATTGGCAAAGGCGGCCTACAGATTGTGGGTAGTATGACATTCTTCCCATGGAAATTACCCAAATTTTTGCTACTGATGGTACAAATGTTGGGTTGTCAAAATGCACAAATCCAAAAAGTTCAGGTTAAGGTAAAGATGAAGTCAGCAAGTGTATTCACAAAGATGCAAGCACAAATATGTGTGTGTGTGTGTGTGTGTGTGTGTGTGTGTGTGTGTGTGTGTGTGTGTGTGTGTGTGTGTGTGTGTGTGTGTGTGTGTGTGTGTGTGTGTGTGTGTGTGTTACTGCACTGGACCTTTTTATCAGCTACTCTGGATTATCCTCAGGCCTTTATCTCCATCTAGTGGTCTGATTGTAGTACTGACAAATAAATGTGATCCACCAGGCTGCAGCACTATAAAATCATCACTGTGCTCTCTGTCCTTTGAATCACTGTTGTATTTTTATTCATTCAGCCTTTTTGGATCTTTGCAGATTTGCTTAGATAAACTTTTGTTCTACAAACATAATCTTACATCACAAAGTAGATTTCTTACCAAGAACGCGATGGGTCTCAAAGGCTCCAGTTTTGCTTAAAAGTCCCTATATGATTTGAGCACTTATACATTTATTCTTAAATTTCTCACCTTAAGTGGAAATTCAGCTGTGTGGCCTCATCTTATGTTGTGTTGTGTAACTATGCCAAGGAAACCGGTCTATATATCAACCAGAAGTAGACAGAAATGATGATAACATGTTAGTTGGTCGACCCTGAAGAATGCTGAAGTACTTTGGTAGCCTGATAGGCAGTGACCATAAAGACATCAGAGGCAGAGTTAACAAAGCTTGAGGTGCTTTTATAGCCAGCTCAGTCACTTCAGGAAGTTGAAGCAACACAACTTTAAAACCAAGACCAGGCTCTATAATAGTGATGTTAACTCGGTGCTACCATGTGGCTCAGGATGTTGGAGGGTAGTGCAGAAGGACATGAAAAACACTGACACCTTCCAGCTGTCTTAGAAGGATCTGCAACACCTGCACAGCCTAAAAGGTCTGCAACAGTAGAGAAGACATCGGTGTAACTTTGTGCTGAAAATTGGGGGGGGGGGGGGGGGGGGGGGGTCAAGATCTCTGTCTAAATAAATAAATAAATCTGGGTAAACTCAGATGATTAAACGTGAAACTATTTTGCTGGTAATAACGGATATGAGTAAAGAAAATCAACAGCCTATTTATGCAAGATTATTCATAATTTTATGGGGGTTTTATTGGTTGGGTCTGATTATTGGGGGGTTCATAACCTCCCCGGAAATTACGCCCCTGGAAGATGGGCTGAAAGATGAGGAGGCTAAAACAGCTCTGCCACATCTTTAAGACGCTCAAAAAAAAAGAGTTACAAAAGCTGCCTCAACATCGACCCCTGCTGGACAGAAAAGGATGTGACGGCCTAAAACATCTGGTGATCACAGCGGAAGAAAATGATCACAGCAAACAGTACAACAGATAAAGACCTTTATGTTGCTTTAATTCTCTCTTCTTCTTCTTTTTTTACCTTTACATCACATGTAATTAAATATAACACATTTAGTTTTTTAATCTGCTGTTGTCCTGAGTAATCACTATGTGGCTCTGTTTATATCTGTGCAAGATAAATGAAACAATCATAATTATCATATTCTATATTTTCAGATTTGCTACATTGTTTTCTTATAATTAATTTGTTAAAGTTGCTAACCTCTAAATAGCTTTTTAACATTATAATCTGCTCATTATTCTCTTGACTGAACCACTGATTTACTTTGTGAGGTGTAAAAAAAATAGTGAAAAAATGTCAGCTCAGTCAGTCAACACATGTGACACCTGCACTTGTTTTTGGTCATTTTTCATGTTTATTTCTTTAAGTAATTGAAAGCTCAAAAATATTTAGTGTGCATAATGTTAAACTATTAAGTAACTTGTAGCTGAAGTTTTCAAATCAACATATTGGAATAAAATCTGATCAAATATTTAACTTACCTCACAAATATGCTAAAATTAAAATGCAACAATAGTACCCGAAAATGAAAAAATAATGAAGCGGAAATGTGAAAAAGCTTCAAATGTACTCAGGTAAATTTGTAATTTTCATCATTTTAGTGTAAGTGTGTGAGCGTGTGCATCTATGACGGTAGGAGATGAAAGAAAGGAAGCCAAGTGAGGATGTGTCTTGACCAACATTTCATATGTGTGCCATCTCTCTCTCTCTCTCTCACACACACACACACACACACGCGCGCGCGCGCGCGCAAAGTGCTCAGTCCATGCTGGAGGCGACTGAAGGCATTGCACTACTAGCCTACTTTTGGACAGGTCAGTCCTCTAAAAGCGTCCAGCCACCGTGAAATTCATATTATTCCCGTGAAGCACACACACATACATACACACACACACAGCACGCACACACACACACACACACACACACACACACACACGCATGCACACACACACACACCATATATTGTCTCTTTATATACTGAACATGCCTACATATTTTACTAAAAATGTGTTTTACAAGCATAAAATTTAAATATGTCCATAAAAATTTACTTTGGTAAATGTACTACTGATAGCTGTTGGTAGATGTACAATAAGCCATAAAAACAGGACAGCACCTATTTTAACAGACTCATAAAGACATCTTAAAATTAATTTTATATTGAAACATTTTTCTTATTATATTCACACATTTTGGCCTTTTTTTTAATCCAGTACATATTCACGTATGTGTATATGTATAGTGAATTATTATCTTTGATTCAGCTAACTACAGCATAAAAATGACAGTTGTAGTGTAGTGCATAGGTAGTAATGATGAACATGGATACATTCCTTAATATAAAAGAAAGATGAACGAAACAATTTCTGGTGCCTTTTTAGTCACATCAATACAGGATTTCTAACAGGTCTAAGAATTAATCCTTGGAGACCACAGAAAACCTCTGCTATGAGTAAAGAGTAAGTATCCGTTAAGTATTCAGTAAATCAAATTGCCCCCTGTGTGCTCATATAATGATCTGTTGTACTGTTATAAAGTATTAGATCATTATTACGCATGCATTGATGCTTACTGCAAGTAGAGCTGTACTCTTTTGATGTGGCTGATGTGGAGCTAATTTATAAACTATTTTGTATTAAAACGTAAAAAAAAAAAAAAAAAACAGTGAGAACTCCTCATCAGTAACACAGTGACAGTGTCCCGTTGAGTCCCAGTAACTTGTTAAAAAGTATCAAATCACCACATTTCGTGCAAATGATGATATTTTTAGTCTAAATAATCAACTTTTAAGATCACAGTGTTAGAAGTCACTCTACGCACTTTTTAAAGGTGAATGCAGTGAAATGCGAGTAAAGTTTGTTTATTAGGCGATTTTTAAAGACAAAGCCCTGTGAGTGTAAAATAAATAAGAAATTGTCACAATAGCCAATAAAAAGACACAATAGATGAGAAGGTGGGAGCTGTATTACTCCTCTAAAGTACAAGTACATGAAAGTGTGTTTAAGCGCAGTAATATTTATGTGCAGTGAGTTTAATCCAGTGATTTCTCAGTGAACGAGAAGCTGGATGAGGTCTGGCTGTCTGGAGACAACGTCAGCGTGTCATTGCGCATCCGGAGAGCGCGCGCTCCAGCGGTAGGAGCGAAGGGGAGGATGAACACGATCGTGGAGGTTTTGGTGTTGATGGTAATGGCGGGGAGCGCGTGAAGCCGTTTCTCGTGGGATTAACTCTCGTGGACATGGATTTAATGGACGATCGTAGTTGTTTTAGTTGTTACTTCTCCTGAGAGACGCAGACAAACAGAAAGGAGCGGGAGAGATGGGGGACCGACAGCGGCGGACCGGGAGACTCGAGAACCTCACTACCAAGTCCCGGGTCTCCAAGGAGACCAAGCTCCGGTTGCGCGTGGTCTTCCTGGATGACAGCGAGCGCACGTTCGAAGTGGAGGTAAGCCCTTCACAGGGGGCAGTGAAAACATTCATATTTACTTTTCTGAGTGGATCCACATACAGCACGTGTCTCTCTTCAAAACAATATTATAAATGATCAAATGTGTCGAATATGCGTTTTAAATCTGTCTGGATATTATTTTTTCCCCGTTTTGATAAAGCTTTCTGTCACTTTGTTTGCAACTTTCTTCCCCTCCTTCCTGAAAAAAGAAAGAAATCAAAGAGGGGGAATCCACCACGGGCTCTGTTCAGACTGGATTCTTCTCCAACATTTACGCTTTAATATAATATTGAGGATTATTATCTGGGAGTACCTGGTCATGCACTTCTCTGGTCTGACAGGGTTTAATCTGCTGTTTAATATAAGTTAAACCTGCTTTATAGACACTATTTTAGGTTTTTATAGCGTGCTTTATGCAGCAGAGAGTGTGTACTTGTACTAAAGTATTTATTTAGTTAGACTGCAAAACAGAAACTGACCATTTAAGCATAAATGTGCTTCACATTTATGCTTACGAGTGTTCCTTATTCTTAGGCACCAACATCCGACACAAACCCCGTGTCTCTGATTATCTCTGTTGAACAATCAAAAACAGAAGAAGAGCGCTGCAAGTTATATTTAAATAAATAGCAGATCTGTGGCCAGTATACTGTAGCAATACTACCATATTCCCATGTACTTATTTTTTCAGGTGGGTTTCAATCAGTGGCAAAACTGCAATCAAAGATACAAAAGCACAAGATTGCTGCACTCAATAATCAATTAATTTATCTATTACAGATAACCACAGACTGTATAAAAAGATGGAAAGAGTTTCAGGTCTGTCAATCTGGTCTTTCGGTGATGATGTATGAACCCTGCTTCCGGGTCCAAACTACTCTGAGTTTATTAAGGCTGTTGTGTTTTTAACATGTTTTAATGCTTTGCATCTTGTTCTATTTAATCTGAACAAGCACCTTTAAAAAGTCAGTGATAACTGTGAGACTCTCTCTGTGATTATTGCCACTATTCATTTTAGAGCTCGGTTTTTAAAACCTTACAATGTAACTACAGCCCAGCCCATGCAGCAGTATATGAATGTCTAACCTCGTATTGTGGATGGATTATCTCAGTTGTTCTCCTGACTGAAGTTTGGTCCGTTTACATGCAATTACATTTGCCCCCGGCAGCTTTCACAGCTTTTGTGACATAAAAGAAATGATGGATTATATGATATGGAGAACACACAGGAGATAAATGTGTGTTATGTCCTTTCCTGCTTGCACTTACATAACACCGTTTTACCTTAGTGGCTCACAAAGAGAACTACAATGTGAGTTGCTTGCCTACTAACATTAGCAACTTGAGTTTTAGTGTCATATCCAAGTGCAGTTTAGCACAAGTGAGGAGAACAATCAAAACCTCTCCCACCTGAGTTACTGCCACTCTTGACTCTCTCTCTGTGTTAGTTTGTCCAGTAAAATAGGGAAAAAGATGAAATAGGGAAACAAACTCTCAAGCTTTCTGACAACACTGGTACAGCTGTAACAGTTGATTGTTTGTCTTGCAGGTGCTGTTTAGCGACAGAAAAGTGTTTGTGAAGGCAGGTTTGTGTAGATTTATGCATTGCTAGGACTGCTCTCCCCCCTAAAAACTGAAATTAATGCATTAACGAGGCTCAAACCCCAGTTTCTTCATTAGAAATGGTGTGTTTGAACCACCTCCTGTCTAAACTTTCATTCTTTAAAAATGGAAAAGCTCCAAAATGTCTTTTCAGAAACTCTTACGTGGGCTGTTTCACATGGTAGGCACAAATGAGAGAAATTGTCTTTAAATATTAGTATTAGTCATCACAGTGACTAATACTGCCATTACTAATACAGTTTAATTTTCACTCAGCATTAAATATACTGATGCAGTCTTCAGTAACATAATGACAGGCAGAAGTCAGTTAAAAAATACCCTGTAACCTGATTTTTAAAAAAAAGTTTCATTACAGTTGTAGGTGCTTCAGGATTGCTGAACAGCATCCTACAGGAGTGCTTCCAAATCCGCTGTTTAGCGTCAGATTCTCCCAGTGTCCCTCCGTGATCGTCTCAGCAACAGCGTGATACGTAGTCAATGTCACCAGCAGCCCTCAATGGAAGAGTGGATTAGGAAGTGACTGCAATGATTTGGCCACATCTGCCGCATCACCTTTTGATGCAGCAGCACCCCGCCCACTGGAGAATCAAGCGTGGCTCGCCTAAGAAGACTTGGATCAAGCAAATTGAAGACGATTTTAAACAATGACGCCTAACCCTTGAGCAAGCAAATGTGAAGGCAAGAGACCACAAGGCCTGGGAATGCATCATTGACCAAAATGGAAACCCTACGGCACCCACAGCGATGTATTGGCTTCGTGGACAACCACCAGCTAGGGACAAAAGAAGAAGAAGAAAGATAGCCTGTACTGTTTGCATTCATACTTGTGCATTGATGTTCCTGATCTGCCATCAGGACTGCCTGAGCTGTTCATGTTGGACTTGGAGCTGATAAATGTTGAATGACAGTTGATTTTACTGTCACAGCAAACAGAAGACTTCAGAATCACCCCTGGCCAATAAGCGTGTTATTAGAGCTACGGAAACCAGAAAAATGGCACATGTCAACATTGTCAGAGAACTAGCTATTGGATTAGCGATGTTGGCGAGCTACTTTAAAGTTACCATGATATAGATTTCAATATCAAATCTATGCTGTGGGTGTGCTGGAAGTTGATAGGTACCTACCTAGAAATGTTACTATATGTCAAATCGGCGCACTTTGATAGGTCTTTTAAGTGCTCCTGTTTACTCCTATGCATTTCTGGTTATTCTTGAACTCATTTTTCTCTTTTATTAGAAGAGAGAAACTTCACTGCCAGCATGTGTTTTCGCAGTGAAATAGCCGTACAGCAGAGAAACGCCATCCTGAGGGATAAAAGCAGGCCACAGCATCAGGCTCTTACATATGCAGATGCATATACATATATGCCATGCAGTATCATCACTGTGCTAGCATGTTTCCAATGTTAGCATGTCAACAATTCCAGTTAGAGACACATATAGCCATTTGGGGTTGCATCAGGAAGTGGATCTTTCATGAAACGCTGCCTGATCTATCTGACATTATCAAGTGATACCAAGCAGAAATATCACAGTTGTTAACATCTGCATTGCTAAAAGTTATTGGAAAAAGTTTTGTGGTTGTATGTACAGTGTGTCTCTGAACACCTCCTAAAACCTGAATGTTGTTACCAGCTTCATAAGTCATGTGGCTGTAAGCACATCCACCACAAAGTAATGACAGAGAATTAAACTTAGATGGAAAATTCAATTTAATTTTATTTAACCTCCTAGGACCTGTCGTCCACATATGTGGACATCACATTTTGGGTTATTTAGACTAAAATACTCAATTTTGCTCTACAAGGGCCTGATATCCACTTACGAGGACATTATACTGCTACTGTTCTATCAAAATATGAAATGAATATCCTCATATGTGGCTCTTATTTTTCTTAAAAAAAAATAAGGTAAAAAATAAAATAAAATCTGGTAATTCTTTGTTTTTACATTCATCAGGCCCCAATCAGCCCAAATATCAAAGAGAAATTAAAAATGCGTGTCGTGGAAGAGTTCGGGTCTTAGGAGGTTAAAATCACAACAACAGTCACTTCTTGGTGACTTAATTAAGTCTGTCAAAAGAAAGATTTATTTTATTTTTTTAATGGGCCAAACAGCTGCAGATGTTTACCAGCTGTGTGAGGTGTAAACACTCTGCTGTCTATGAACAGCCATGTGCTGCTCTACTATCCAGGTCAGAAAAAGCAGACCAACAGGCCTCTTTTTCAACATGGTAACGTCGCCTGCAAGGCAGTATTGCAATCTAAAAAGAATCTGTGTGTGAGTGTGTGTGAGTGTGTGTGCATAGCTTGCAGTATTGTGCTAGCAAAGGAGCTCCATTTTTCCATGCCCATGCTTTCTTCCCTGTCAGTTTCCCAGCGGCCTCCGGGACATTAGCAGAGTCTGTACAAGAGGAAAGAGAGCTGAAGGAAAAGGCATGGATGGACAGAATAGGGAAAAAATAAAATGTGATAAATTTTTTAAACACCCTGATCAGGCATAACATCACAACCACCTGCCTAATATTGTGTCGGTCCCCCTCTGTACTGCTGTGGGGTCTTTACCTTATGATATAAAGAACCTAGAGGTGACTGTAGTTGGGAATTAGTGTGATATGAATAAAATTTAATTTAGCTTAATTTTGCTGCCAAAACATCCCTGACTCACTGAGGCATGGACTTCACTAGACCCTTGAAGGCATGCTGTGCTATCTGGCATCAAGATGTTAGCAACAGATCCTTTAAGTCCTGTAAGCTGTGAGGTAGGGCCTCCGTGGAACGGACTTGTTTGTCTAGCACATCCCACAGATGCTTGCTTAAGATATGGGCAACTTCAAGGCCAAGTCAACACCTCAGACTCATTGTTGTGGTCCTCAAACCATTCCTGAACCATTTCTGTGCAGTCCTAAAAGATTGATTCTATTCATCTGTATGTAGCATTTTCAGTGGGAGAAACGTTTCGTCACTCATCCAAGTGACTTCTTCAGTCTCAGCTGACTGCAGGTTTCCCCAATCTTATAAACAGTACATTTGCATAATGACTGAAACCAGCCCACTGAAGGAACAATGGGCTGGGAGGTCAGTTCCTTGATCATTAATATGCAAATTCTCTTGAGCATTGATCAACACCACTGATCAAGGCTCATTGATCAAAGATCACTGATGAATTGCGATGAGTACCATTCACAGAGAGTTTGGGAATGGCTGCAATCACAGCATTGTAAGATGGTGAAAGATGTACCCTTAGGCCCCCTCCTCGATTCAGAGATGGTCTTTCCCTTTTCAAGTAAATGGCCTCATTGACTCCGCGCTCATACCAGCGTTCCTCCCTGTCCAGGATGTGTACATCCTCATCCTTGAAAGAGTGTCCACTGGCCTATAGGTGTAAATAGACTGCAGAGTCCTGGCCTGACGAGGTAGCTCTTCTGTGTTGTGCCATCCGCTTCGCCAGAGGTTGTTTGGTTTCCCCGATGTATAAATCCTGGCAATCCTCCTGGCACTTAACAGCGTACACTATGTTACTCTGTTTGTGTTGGGGGACCCGATCCTTGGGCCGGACCAGTTTTTGGCGCAGCGTGTTTTGGGGTTTGAAAGCCACAGAGACCCGGTGTTTAGAAAAAAATGTGTCTCGACTGCGCCGATACTCCTGACACATATGGGATCACTGCAGGTTTTCGCTTGGGCAGCGGTTGTCTTTCTCTCCTGGATCAGCTGGAGCTTTCTTTAGGTGCCTTTCCAGCTTTGACAAAAGTCTAGCTGGGATAACCACATTTACTCAGGGCCATCTTGATGTGATGCTCTTCTGCTTCTGTGGCCGTTGTGTCAGTGGGGATGGTGTTCGCTCTGTGTTGTAGCGTCCTGATGACACCCAGTTTATGCTCCAGTGGATGATGAGAGTCAAACCTTAGATACTGATCCGTATGTGTAGGTTTACGGTACACGTCAGCTTTTAGATATCCCCTATTACTGATGGAAATCTCACAGTCTAAGAAGGCTAACCTGCCACTTTTCATATCCTCCCTGGTGAAGTTGATGTGTTGGTCCACCGAATTAATGTGATCCGTGAATTGTGGTCCATCCTCAGATTTGATTTTCACCCAGGTGTCATCCACATATCTGAACCAATGGCTTGGTGGTGTTCCATGGTAGGATAACAAAGCCCTCTTTTCCACTTCTTCCATGTACAAATTGGCCACGATGGGTGAAACTGGGGAGCCCATGGCACACCCATGTTTCTGCCTGTAGAACTGACCCTTGTGAAGTAGGTTGAATGAAGACACAGTTCCAAAAGCAAACACACTTGGTTGATGCTGAGAGTGGTCCTGTTGCTGAGGTTGGGTCATCCGGTAATCGCTTACGAACTACCTCCAATGCTTCCGTGACTGGGATGCAAGTGAAGAGAGATGTAATGTTGTACGAGACCATGGTTTCATCTGCCTCCATAATGACATCTCTCACCTTCTCAACAAAATCCAGGGTGTTCTGGATGTGGTGTTCAGAGCTGCCTACCAGCGGGTTGAGGATCAAAGCCAGAAACTTGGAGATGTTATAGGTTGCTGGAATTTATTCTGTTTCAACAGGAAGAACTGAATATGTTACTCATCATAGCTTAATGGTACAGAAATACACAATAGTGTTTGTTTGCTACAGTCTGCTTAACAATTATGGCAGCACCTTGTGGATGTTTAGCAAAGCTTGTGGTAGCTAATCCGTAAAATGTTAGACATGTTCTGTCATGCTGAATTTTTCCCCGATGTGCATGGTTCAGTCACTCAGGTCATGTTTTCTTAACCTTCAGATTAGTTTATCAAAGCTGTGACACCAAGACTGAGGTGAGTCCGCTGATTAAAACAGAGAACTGTGACGCGTCACTGGACCATGACAGCAATTTCTATGTTTGGTTTATGAACAACTTGTGAATAAAGCTTACACGCTTGAGTTTCCTCTGGAGTCTCTGGTTTCAGTCCAAAGCTTTTAAGGTTAACTGGTTTGGGTCAATGACTGAGTTTTAATTTGTATTATTTTTGCTACATCTGGCAACTTTGTGCCCTCTGGTGCATGAAATACTGATCCCTGGTGGATTTTCTGTGAACTGCATGTGTCCAATTCACAAAAGTAAAATAAATAAAATGATGTGAAAGAATAATAAGAAATAGAAATAAACAGCAATAATGCAAGAACTATATATCAGGGTAGAATTAAGTCCAAATATAAAGTACAATTAGATGTACATAGTCATACTAAGGTAGGACATACAGATTGTACAGGTGTTATTATATAAAACTGTATTATAATGTGTACATCACAGTTCAATAATCAGGCAGTGATTCAGTAGCCTGATGGCCTGTACAACCGCACATGTTGAAAAATAATACTTAACCAATATGTTGAAATTTAAACTTGTCCGTACGTGATGAGCTGGACATGTTCAGTGTTACTGCTACCTCGCAATGTGTCATGACACCTATGACAAAGGTAACTCTGTGCCTGTCTTTGAGATTTGACAAAACTGCGTTTGTTCCTCTGGAACCAGCTGGAACGAGCTAACACTCCACTGCTGTATGCAATGAAGGCCCTTCACTAGTCAAACAAACACGTGTAAGCTTGTGCAGATATCATTAATGAAACTGTTTTGCTGTTTTCTGCTTTGAATTCACATCCAAAGTTGCACATCGCTCACTTTTTCCTCTGTTCTGCTCTGCTGGAAACTAACTGCTCTGCTGATCTGTGGGCGGCTGTTTGCTTCCAGTAATTATCAGTTAGGCCTCTTCTTCTCTCTATAATCAGTTACAGCTGCCATGTCCTTCGTCATCCTCCCTCTCCCCTAATAACCTTTTTCCTTCCCTCATGACAAGTTAATGAGGGACGTCCAGTGACCCCCCCAACAGGGCACTAAACACCAGCTATAAGACGGTGAAGGCTAAAAAAAAAGCAAAAACGTGTCACTGCAGTAAGTGAACACCGCACAAACACCAGAGACAGGTTCAGGGCTCCATGTGGGCACACACTACTACTTTGATTTAATCCTGAATTAAATTTAAGACACAGGGTCTTCAAAATAGATAAACAATAAGGCAGTACTTTTACATGTTTGTAGTGTCCTTTGTATTTTTGTCTAATGTGGTTAAAGTGACCCATTCTTCTGATCTGACTCCACATTTCTATTCTTGGACTCTACTAGAAAAGCTTTGCATGATCCAGAGTTCAAAATAATCATGACGATGTGGGAGATGCACCTGACTTTACATTTTCCAGTGTGGCTTGACGTCCCAACCTCGCTTTAACTGGACTTTCTTCTGATTGGCTGCCCCTTAAATACAAAATACTTAAATAACAAGTGATTAAAATAGTAAAATATCTGGTTATATAAGATTGTGACAAGATTGAATAAATATCAGTTTTTAGAAAATAACAAAAGTGGGGGGGGGGGGGGGAATAGAGGAAATATAACTGTTAGTTTAAAGGACAGAAATGGAGGTAAAAACAGGACATATCAAAAATAATCACCCAGTTTCAAAGTGATTTAATTTCTGGCTGGAGTCACAAACTTCATATGGATGTAGGGGGTCACACCAATTAGGTTGGTGTGCAAACAAAAGTAGTAGCAGAAACTCTTAAACATTGTAATTTAACAACAAACATTAAAGGAAAGATGCACAGCTTATATACACTGCGTTCCAAATTATTATGCAAATTGTGTTTAAGTGTCATAAAGAGTAAATAAGTTGTTTTTCAATTAAACTCATGGATGGAATTGTGTCTCAGGGCTCTTTGTATCACTGAAATCAATCTCGGACACCTATGATCATTTGTTTGCCAGGTGAGCCCAATTAAAGGAAAAACTACTAAAGAAGGATGTTCCACATTATGAAGCAGACCACCATTTTCAAGCAATATAGGAAGGAAAAATGATCACTCTGCTGCTGAAAAGAGTGAAATAGTTGAATGGCTTGGACATGTAATGAAAACCTTAGATATTTCACGAAAATTTAAGCGTGATCACCATAATGTTAAGAGATTTGTGGCTGAGTAAGAGCACAGATGGGTTCATGCAAATAAAGGCACAATGAGGAAGGTTTCTGCCAGACAAATACATCAGATTAAGAGAGCAGCTGCTAAAAGGCCATTACAAAGCAGCAAACACATATTTGAAGCTGCTGGTGCCTCTGGAGCCCTGTGAACATCAAGGTGTAGGATCCTCCAGAGACTTGCAGTTGTGCATGAACCTTCTATTCGGCCACCCCTAACCAATGCTCACAAGCAGAAATGGCTGCAGTGGGCCCAGAACTACATGAAGACTAATTTTCAAACAGTCTTGGCCACTGACGAGTGCAGTGCAACCCCGGATGGTCCAGATGGATGCAGTGGTGGATGCAGTGGTGGATGGCTGGTGGACGGCCACCATGTCCCAACAGGGCTGCGTTGTCAGCAAGGAGGTGGTGGAGTCATGTTTTGAGACAGAATCACGGGGAGAGAGCTGATCGGCCTCTTTAGGGTCCCTGAAGGTGTGAAAATGACCTCTGCAAAGTATGTGGAGTTTCTGACTGACCACCTTCTTCCATGGTAGAAAGAGAAGAACTGTGCCTTCTGCAACATAACCATCTTCATGCTAGTCAATGCACCATCTCATGCTACAAGGAACACCTCTGCATCAAATCAAATCAAATCAAATCACTTTTATTGTCACATCACATGTGCAGGCACACTGGCACAGCACATGCGAGTGAAATTCTTGTGTGCGAGCCCCACAAGCAACAGAGATGTGCAAACACAACAACACAAACGAGCAAAATACAAGAATGGCCAACCTGAAACTAATAAATATATGTACAATATATAATAGTGTATGCATTTCTGGATGTGTATACTAAATATTTTCCTACGTGTGTGTGTGTGTGAGAGAGTGTGTGTGTGTGTGTGTGAGTGTGTGTGTGTGTGTGTGTGTGTGTGTGAGTGTGTGTGTGTGTGTGTGTGTGTGTGTGTGTGTGTGTGTGTGTGTGTGTGTGTACACATTTTTACAAATTAAATAGTAAAAAAATAAAATAAAACAATAATAATAATAATAATAATAAAATATATAAAATATACAGAGTTGAATATGTGCAAAATAAGTGGCATTTATATACAGTATGGAGTGCATAATGTTGAAGTTCCAGTAGTGAAGCTGAGGTGTCTATGACGTGTTCAGCAGTCTGATGGCCTGGTGGAAGAAGCTGTCTCTCAGTCTGCTGGTTCGGGACCGGATGCTGCAGAACCTCCTTCCTGATGGAAGCAGTCTGAACAGTTTATGGCTGGGGTGACTGGAGTCCTTGATGATCCTCCCCGCTTTCCTCAGGCACCGCTTCCTGTAGATGTCTTGGAGGGAGGGAAGCTCACCTCCAATTATCCGTTCAGAGCACCGCACTACTCGCTGGAGAGCTTTGCAGTTGTAGGCGGTGCTGTTGCCATACCAGGTGGTGATGCATCCAGTGAGGATGCTCTCAATGGCACAGTGATAGAAGGTCCTGAGGATGCGGGGGCTCATGCCGAATCTTTTCAGTCTCCTGAGAAAGAAGAGGCGCTGCTGCGCCTTCTTCACTGTTTTGTTTGTGTGTACTGACCACGTAAGATCCTCAGCCAGATGTACTCCAAGGAACCGGAAGCTGCTCACTCTCTCCACAGCAGCGCCGTTGATGGTGATGGGGGTGTGTACTTCTCTGCACCTCCGGAAGTCCACTATCAACTCCTTTGTCTTTGCGACGTTGAGGGTGAGATGGTTGTCTTGACACCAGTGGGTCAGGGCGCTGACCTCCTCCCTGTAAGCCGTCTCATCACCGTTGGTGATAAGACCCACCACTGTAGTGTCGTCCGCAAACTTCACAATGATGTTGGAGCTGTTAGTGGCTGTGCAGTCGTAGGTGTAGAGTGAGTACAGGAGAGGGCTCAGTACACACCCCTGTGGAGCACCAGTGTTCAGTGTGATGGGGGATGAGGTGATGCTGCCCAGTCTGACCACTTGGCGTCTGTCAGACAGGAAGCTAAGGATCCAGCTGCAGAGGGAGCTGCTCAGTCCTAGATCCTGCAGTTTCCTGTCCAGCTTCGAGGGAACGATGGTATTGAATGCTGAGCTGTAATCTACAAACAGCATTCTCACATAGGTGTCTCTCTTCTCCAGGTGTGACAGGGCAGTGTGTAGTGTCAGGGCTATGGCATCATCAGTGGACCTGTTGTGGCGGTATGCAAACTGTAGAGGGTCCAGTGAGTCGGGTCATTGGCTGCTATCGGCGTAAAAGGAGAGGAACTCATGTTGTGGTCCCCATCCTGACTTCAATCCTACTGAGAACCTTTGGAGCATCCTCAAGCAAAAAACTATAAGGGTGGGAGGCAGTTCACATCCAAACAGCAGCTCAGGGAGGCTATTCTGACATCCTGCAAAGACATTCAAGTAGAAACTTTCCAAAAACTTACAAGTTCCATGGATGCAAGAATTGTAAAACTGCTATCAAATAAGGGGTCCTATGTTAATATGTAACTTGATCTGTTAAGATGTTTTTGATTGAAATAGCTTTTGATTTCAGTGAAATTGATCTACTAATGCTGCAAATTCAACAAATGACTATTTTGAATTCTCTACAACCTATAAAATCTTTTGAAGCTCTGTGTGCGTAATAATTTGGAATAGTGCATTTTAAGTTTTTTATTTTTGAAGAACATACTGTTTTCATTGGGAGTTTTGTTCAGCAACATTTGAATTATATTCTGTTGGTCGATGACTCGAAAATGATGCCGACTGTCATATGAATCGACTATTTCGGAAAAACAGAGAAAAATATAATTTGCATAATAATTTGGAATGCAGTGTATATATCTGTTATAATCTGTTCATTATTTCCCTTCAAATGGAGCCACGTTTGTAAGGGAAATACATTTGTGAGTTGAGCAGCAGAGTTGAGTATGCGGGTTTTGTCCATGAAAAACAAGCCAGACCTTCTCTGCCAAGGCCAAACAATTTATTCTTGAGTCTTGTTTGGTTTAATTTAATGGATTGGATAATTGAAGTCTGAAGAAACAAGACATAGCAACAGTTTACAGTCTATTCATTGAACAAATGGACCTCAGTACCATGTGGAAGAACCATACACAGCCTGGTATCTCCTCCTCATGCTGGTCACCAGCTCGTTCACACACTGCTGTGGGATGGCATCCCATTCATCAACCAGCATTTGTCACAAATCAGCCTGTATAGTTGTGCTTTTGGCATTGGCAGAGAAGACCCCTTAGGTTTATATATCTATACATATCTGCCAGCAAACTGAGTTTCCAATGACCCAAAAGTCACTGGAATCCAGAGTCAGGGACATTAGTTGAAATACACCATTTTTACAGATTTGTAACCATGACGGCAAAAGAAATGTGTGAGACTTCATGTGAAAGGCAACACCTTCTAATATTTGAAAATGTGCCTAATTAACAAACTAGTGAAAAAAACAAACAAACCTAATCTTAACCTTTCGCCTGACGTGTTCACCATTAGGAGGTTAAGTAAGACGAGCAATGAAGGTCTCAGTTTCCATGGATACAGTTCAAAATTTTCTGCCGTTGTCCTCTGTCATGCCTCAACTTTTTCTGTCTGTTGTCTTTTAATCATTTAATGTCCCCTATGCATATCTTCCACAGATTAATTAAATATGAAAGAAAAAAAATGGCCATGATTATGCAAACTCTCATTAAGCAAAGTATTAGTGGATAAAGTAACTGAGCTGTAGCACATTTTTCTGGGCTCCCAGGAGCACTCCCGGACTTTAGTTTTAAGAACGTCTCAATTAAAAAGTCCTATTATCCTTCTCACTTTAATTCTCTCCCACTCTTTCTTCCAGCAAAAGGTTTTAGGTGGCGACTTCTACAACAAAGTGTGCGGTCATCTGAAACTGCTGGAGAAGGAGTACTTTGGCCTGGAGTTCAGACACCACAGTGGCAATTATGTAAGAAATGCTGGATCACACAGATACGCACAGATCAGTGCGGGAGGTTTTTAATGTCTTAACAAGTTTCTGTTGCAGGTTTGGTTGGAGCTGCTGAAACCTTTGGTCAAACAGATCAAATGTAAGTCATATCTGTCCTAAGATTAGTGCTCTGACTTCATATTTCCTCCAAATATTTCCAGATCTCAACGTCTCCGTTGGCACCATTGTCCTACGTCTATAATCTCTTTTCTTTTCCCCTCTGTCAGACACCAATGATTTATTCTTCAGGTTTATAGTCAAATTTTTTCCACCAGATCCTGGACAACTCAAGAGAGGCCTCACCAGGTAAAGTCTGAGCATAGATGTGATATATGTGAAATGCCACAGTAGGTGTACTCATACTGTTTTGTGTGTGCACAGGTATCTTTTTGCCTTACAGATCAAGCAGGACTTGTCTAATGGCAGTCTGACCTGTAATGACAACAGTGCCGCCCTGCTGGTCTCTCACATACTGCAGTGTAAGCATCAAAGTGCATCACACCTGCTGTAATTTTTTTTTTTTTTTTTTTTTTGCGGAAGATTCAGAAAAGTATGGAGCCCCGCAAGGGACATGGCAGAAAAAAAAATTACGATGAAGTTTTGCGAGATCTCGCAAAACAAACTCGGGATCTCGCAAAACTTTTGCGAGATGTCGCAAAACTTTTAAGATATTTCGAGTTGTGAATGTAGCTATGTAAACGTCAAATATCTGCTCGGTTTACAAGACATCACATATCTGCAAAAGTGCTCCGACGTTTTTGGAGATCTGACACCCACCATCTCGAAGCTAATGGGAGGTCGAGACCTACTACAGCCGGGAGGAACACCGCTCTCCCGGCACATCGTGCCTCGACCTCCCGGTTGGCTTCGAGCTGGCGGCCACCAAAGAATGCGGCTAAAACTTTTGTGAGATCCTGAGTTTGTTTTGCGAGATCTCGCAAAAGTCCGTCTTAATTTTTTTTTCTCCCATGTCCCTTGCGGGGCTCCGTAGAAAAGTACTGGAAACGTTCCTCAGACATTTTGGTCCATATTGACATGATAGCATTACACAGACGCAGGTGCTCATCCCAGAGGTGCTCAGATTCAGATGTGGTGATTGTGCAGCGCGTTTGAGTACAGTGAACTCATTGTCGTGTTTGTGACATGGTGTGTTATCCTGCTGGAAGCAGCCATCAGAGGATAGGCATAGGCAATGGCATTCAAACAATGTTCAACTGTTTAAATGTGTATTTTAAGAAAGTATCCTCTTACAATTACACCGGCAGTTTCTTGGCCTTCACTGACAACAGTGGCACCTGGTTTGGTCTTCTGCGGCTATAGCCCATCTGCTTCAAGGTTCAGCATGTTGTGCATTCAGAGATGCTCTTCTGCATACCTTCATATCACGTTATTTGATTTACTGCTGCCTTCCTATCAGCTCAAAGCAGTCTGGCCCTTCTCCTGTAATCTCTGGAATCAACAAAGTATTTTCACCTACAGAGCTGCTGATCGTGGGATATTTTATCTTTATTGGGACATTTTCTGTAAAGCCTAGTGATGGTTGTGAGGGAAATTCCCAGTAGATTAACAGTCTCTGAAATGCTCAGATGAGCCCATGTGGTACCAACAACTGTGCCACACTAAAATTTGAACTTTGGTAGGAAATCTATATGTTTACATGGCTACATGCATTTTTCTGCATGTGTACCTAATAAAGGGTCCGGGGAGTACATAGTCATTATATACATTATGTTTTTGAAAATGTGTTTCATATACTGCATTTACTTAGTCAAAGATTTCCCTCTAGAGCAACGACCCATTCCGATTCTCTCCTTCCCAAATGGCCCAAAAATGGTGACTATACTGCAATTAAATATTTAAAACGCAGAGAAACTAAATATGTGTTTGCATGCATTTGCATTTGTGCTACAGCAGAGATAGGGGACTATGATGAGGAGCTGGACTGCCAGCATTTGGAGATGAAGCACTATGTTCCCAACCAGGAATATCTGGACCACAAAATCATCAAGTTTCACAAGAAACACAGGTATGAAGTGAAGCAGAAGACACTGGTGCTCTGTAGTATGCGGACAGTTTTGTCAAACTAGTGTTAATTTTGACCAGAGAGAAAGGGCAAAGTATTAACTGGACGTAGGACTGCGCCTCTTTCCCCAAAATGCCACTTTTGAAACATGCATTTGACGTGTTGTTTGAGTCTAACTAGGAGAAATTTTGTTGGAAAAGCAGAAGTGACTGCTGGGTCAAATTGGCAGCAAAACAACAGCAATGCATCCAACTCTCCATAAATCAGAGGCTGGATTGTAATTGTGATTCTTTGTTTCTGTCCATAGAGGACTCTCTCCAGCAAACTCCGACATCCAGCTGCTGGAGGTGGCGAGGAAGCTGGACATGTACGGAATCAGGCCTTACCCTGCCTATGATGGGGAGGGAATGAGGATCAATCTGGCTGTCACACACTCTGGAGTGCTAGTCTTTCAGGTGTGTCCACTTCCACATAAAAGGACAAATCTTTTTATTTTTTTCCATCAGAAAAATTTCCTCTTCTTCTAAGCTAGGAGTTGCTGTTTTAGCATAAAAAAGTTGGTTTGTGAAGTTACAACACAATAAATTTAATGGATCTAATAAACTAACAATCATTCATTGTATGCGAGATAAAACAAGATATGCGAGATGTGTAGAGATAAAACCTGAGGACGTCGGTGATCCTTTTTAGTTTTTACAGTACCAATAAAAGTTTACAATTTCCATGTGCATTTCTCAAAAATCAACTAACAGGTTTAGGAGAGGAACACTGTTTGAGGCTAAATATGTGTGCAGATGCTACACTACACATTACATATAATCTCTCATTATTTTTTTCTTGTGTTTTTCCAGGGAAACACAAAAATCAACACATTCAGCTGGGCAAAGATCCGCAAGCTAAGCTTCAAACGCAAGCATTTCCTCATCAAACTACATGATAAAGTTGGGGTGAGAAACTGGTCCAGTTTGGGCCACACGGTTTTGCTTTTTGTCCTATGAAGATTTATCTTTGAGGGGTGTACCCTGCCTCCCACCCTAAGACAGCTGGGATTGGCTCCAGCTCCCCCGCAACCCTGAAAAAGGAAAAGGGGAAGCAGATGGATGGGGTTTTTTTTTTGGCCGTTATTCAATAGTTGAGCTGTTAAGAGTAGAAAAGAAAGGGTGGTGGTGGTGTGGGGTAGACATGTAGAAATGAGCCATGGGCCAGACTCGATCCTGGACATCTGCATTTCAGCCATATGGCATGTGGTCACCTGCTCTACCAGTTAGCTAAACTGGCACACCTACCATTAGTATTTAGTATGGAATAATGAGTGAGTTTATGTCTCACTCCCCTGTGAGTGAACAGGGGACTCTTGTGATGGATGCATGAAAAATGGGCAGGTCCAAATATTTAAGAGATCTTTGGAAGGAACAAAACATTCTGGCCAAAAGAGTAAGGCTTTTGTGGAGATCTCCTGGCCAGTAGTTCTAAGTACTTGTGAACAGCATGCAAATAGGCAATGTAAAGATCAAATCCGATCCATAGCAGCTACCAAGTTACTAATGTAAAGGTTCTACAGCTAGAGCACTGGTGCCAGTTCCCACAGAGCACCCTATGGGGGCTTTTAAGTTCTCCGGTAGAAGACTTTTTGGGACTTGAAGTGCAGACAGCATGCTATACAGAGGCGGTTGTAAATATTTGACTCATCATCGTCTTATTTCATGTCCATCCAGCCCTCGTGTAAGGATACACTAGAGTTGGCCATGGCCAGCCGTGATGTGTGTAAATCATTCTGGAAGATGTGTGTGGAGTACCATGCTTTCTTCAGGCTGGCTGAGGAACCAAAGGCCATACACAAAACTCTGCTGTCATGTAAAGGCTCCAGCTTCAGATACAGGTAAAATGCAGACAAGTGCACATAATGCTATAATCTGAAGGTGCATTCAGGCTTTTGTATAATACATATATATATATTAATCATCTTTTGCCCAAAATCAAAGTCATTTACTTCCAGTGTCTACTATGCATGAATTGTTCTCCAACCATTTAGTGGTACATCATCTGGATTTAAGCTTGTACACAAATATTTTGACTCACAAAACTTTTTACTTACCTACTCTTGTAGTGTTTGAATAAACCATCCTGAGCTTTCCAGCTTATCCAAAGGACAGATCATGTCGTGGTGATCAGTCTGTCCACAACTCACAAGAATCCCTACTGATAGTATTGGTTAGAATTGAACCAAACTGTGCTCAAAGTCATTTGCTGATTTATAAGCAAAAACCTGAGAAATATGATGGACTGTGAGCGTTTTTTTATTACCCTTCTGATGAATATTCAGACTCTTTGTTTTCAGTCAGGTGTGGTAGTGTGTCCATCTGATGTTAGTAATGTTGTTTGGCAGTGGTCGGACCCAGAAGCAGCTGCTGGAGTGTCTGGGATCAGGGGAGAAGAAGCCTTCACACTTTGAAAAGTGAGAGAGAGATTTTATTGATGCTTCAATTTCCTTTTCATAAGCAAGAAACTTGCTTATGCATGTACTTCAAAAGCAAGGAGCTTTAAGTACTTGAAACGGCAACATATTTTATTAAGCCATCTTATGTAAAGGTCAAAGGATCTGGAACAGAGGAATATTTTGTGATCAATTTTTATAGTCTGTGTATAACATCCGTTATTTTATTCCTTTCTCTGTCTGTCCAGGATGTACAGTCAGACTGACTGTGACCCCAGACAATGTCGATCTTCTCCTGATCTCCTCACAGATGTCTCCAAACAGGTAATAAATATGACTGTTCAGTCTTTAAAACTATTACTTGACACACAAAGCATATTCATGTCTGACAAAATTAAAACAGCTACTGTTCTATTATCTGTTTTTAATGATTTTGTTTAATTAACTTGAAGAGCTATGGGTTTTTCAAAATTTCATTACATGTTCTTGGGCCGTTTTTTCTTCTTTTTTACAGTTCTCTGATATTATCTAATACATACATACTCTGATATCATATGAGCGAATTAATTAATGGTAGCATAATCAAAATATTAGTAATAAAAACAACTCGAGTGTTCGTGCCTTTTCTTCTCAGGTGTACGAACATTCCCACCCATTCCCACGGTCAAGTCGTGCTCTGGCAATACACAGCCAGGATCAGCTGGACCCGCATCATCGAGACAATGATATTGAAATCAACGAAAGAGTGGCTAAACGCAGCCATTCATGTGTTGAGGTCAGCCAGAGGCCTCGCCTCCTCTCCCAAGTCACTCCTCTTTCTCCATCTGTCAACCAGACAACGCCGCCTTCACCCTCACTGAAGACGAGATCTGCTTCGATATCTGTAGTAGAGGACGCAAGGGGGGTACGAATCGGGACACAGCGCCAAGCCCAGCGGTTAGCTGGTGTCTATGGAAACCGATCTAGACGTCGACCCAACCCCCAGCCACATCCAGATGCAGGACAGCAGCTGGTCCTTCTCTACCCTAACAGCCCTGCCTACCAGTATCATCCTGTCCTCCCATCGTTCCCATTAGGTGGCTCCTCGCCACTCAACCGACATCCCTACTTGTCGGAATTTGTTACCGTTTCCTCACTGGAACGAATTCCACATACAAGACGGCGGGATTATGTGACAATGGATGGCATAACACGGCCATCTTTTTACCCAATGTGTCACGATTCGCCATCTAGTTCACCAATCAGGAGAAACCTCCGCTCCAGTGGTTCAGGTGGGCTGGGATTGGCCAGAATGTACCAACCAGGAAGCAATGGTGCAAGAATCAGGGGCGTTGGACATACAGAGGCGGGTCATTACAGCGATGACTCCAACTTCCTTCCTGGACTGCCTCGCCGTGTAGCCAGCCAACCTGATGTCAAATTAAACCTCTCGAGGAGCTCAAACACTGCCTTTAACCCTGCTTCTGAGTTTCGCCCTCTTGGTTACTACCCCCACCTGACGCGCCCCTCCAGACCCACCTACCTCCCACTAAACTCTTCCCCTCTGCCTGAACGCCCCAGTTCACTATGTATGATTGGCAGCACTGCGGGAAGCTACAGCGACTCAGACCCGGAGGTTTTCTATCCATACTACTGCCCTGCCCCTCAGGTAGGCAAGATGGTACGGTCCGCTGGACTAGCCAGGATGAGGTTTTCATCGGGGAGTCTCCAACTTGATGAGGAGGAAGAGGGGGAGGAGGAAGAGAAGGAGCATGCAACAGCAAAAGAAACTGCAAAGAAGGAGCCAGAGGGTGAAGAGGAGAAGAAAGAAAAGAGTGAAGGAGGAGCGGATACGAAAGGAGCGGCAAAGGTTACTGAAGTGACGCTGTAGAAAAGATTAAAACATTAAAGCGATTGATGATCACAGTCAAAACTGGAAGGATAATTTAAAATAGCACATCCTCTGCAGACTGTAGATAACACCATAAATGTATTAGATAAGAAGTGTGTCGTTTTGAGGTGCACTGGCAGATGAAATGTATTTTTTTGCCTTCTTCAAGTGAAAACCTCAGATTTTGAAAAGGGGCTACTGTTTTAGTGGCTATTTTATAGGTGCAAGCTTACAAAAACAAGTAAATAAATAACAATAATAATAATAATAATAATAATAATTAGTATTTTAGAAATTAAAGATGTTTGACAAATTAAAGCAGACAACAATTTAAATTTTTTGTTAAGGTGTTTGAGCCACTACAACATTAACTCTTCAAACATTCCTTTACCAGAGGGGTATGGGCACCATGTTTCTTAAATATTTTCCCTCATTTCATGTCTTGATGATGATCATCAAATGGAGACACATTGGTCTCCTGAAGATGTTAATTTTAGTTGCAATCTGGTGACTGTGAAGTTCATAGGCTACTCCTTAAGCCGTGTTAACTATAAGGTAGGCCCATATATAGGTGGAGGCACTGTCATCCTGAAATAGACCACTCACATCCCATACAACTGGTCAACCAGAACAACTTTCTATTGGTTTTCATTTTTCGTTCCCTCTAAGGCAGGGGTGGGCCAATAATTTTTCCAAGGGACTACATGAGAAACTGGGACTGCAGGGCTGCATCAATTAAGCTTATTGGTGTGGCCATCCAAAAAAGTCCCAGTTTCTAACGTGGCCCCTCGGAAAAAGGAAACCGCAAAATACCCCAAATGTCTTAATAGAGCCAACAGATGCTCTAAGGGCCGAGCATTCTAGGCTGTGCTTTTCTCTTGATGTCTTTATGTGTGTCTTTTATGCAGTCTCTCACTTATTGACAGTATGGTTAAGGATGGCTCACCCAAACGTATCACTTTTCCACATTTCTGCAGACCAGTGCCTATGTTGCTTTTTTGCTTTGTAACCCCTTTCATTGAAGCACTCTATAGCTATGTGCAGTACATGTGTGAAAAGCATACCTAGGTTGAAAAAAAAAATGGATGAAGCAACTGTGACGTTAGCTTTTCGGCCACTGTTACACTAGTTTTTGGAGCCAGAATTTACCATATCTGGACAAGTTATCAGTTGCTGGTAAAAAAAGGAGAGTGTTTGGTCACAACCCCCCTGAAATCTTGGTAGATAAAGAAAATCTGTATTCCCCAATTGACTGGGCAGTGGATGCCAAGTGAGAGCCGCTAAATGAATATGGTACTGCACTGAAAACCTCTTTTTGATTGATTTGCTCACTGGCAGATCACTACGGTGATCCAGTTTGCGTGGAAGACGGAGACTTGACTACAAACAATCACCTAGTGGTGGTGAAACTCTGAAAAGTGCATCTATTGGAAAGTGTTGATTTTATCATCTTTGACGTTGCTAACCACAGGCAGCAACCTCCACTGCCAGCTGGTAAGGGAAAACATATTTTTTGCATACTAAATAGTTGTTGCCAAGGGAACAACAACCGATCTGTGTGTAACTGAGTTTTAAAGTACAAAGAATACGCCAAGAATGCAGATTCTTGGCATTACCTTTAATCGTCCATAATTGTCTATATTTCTATGTGATCGTCCTCACTGACTGTCCAAAGTAAAACATAAGCGACATGTGTATCAACAAAGACCCTTGTTGCTACATCCAAAAAACAAAACAAACAAAAAAAAAAAAACGCTAAGAGATAATGAAATCCCTGTTGCCGTTTATATGCATTTATAGTTATATGCAAACACTAGCCATACCCTTACCAGTTAATCCAGCCTATCAAGCACTGGAATCTAACATTCACAGATTGTGTGGATTGGACTGAAATCATGTGGAGTCTGTTTTGATCCCACTGGACCAGCGAACTATTAGCAATGTGGTAGTTGTGCTGGCTTTAACCTTTCCCACAGACTAAAATGGTGGTCAATTTGATCCCGATCAGATCATCTGAATTTCAGGTTGTGTTATTTAATGTTGACATACTGCTGTATTTGGAGACATTATTTCAGACTAATGGCAATGGTTTAAAAACAGAGCAAAACAATAATAATAAATAATCAAACACCAATAAAAATAAATAATTTTTAATCTGTGTGAAAATGACTAAATTAATCTTGATGTCTGTTGGAAAAGGACCTTCTAGGACTTAAATATAAAGTCTTTGTGTGTGGGTATGATGCCTTCATAATGTTGGTGGAATCATTTTCTGGGTGATGTAGTTATATAATGTATTGTTACTTCTGTAGAAAAAAGTGAACTTTGGGTTTATATATATTACAGTCGCATTTTGTCATTAAAGGATTAAAAACAAGAAGACAATTGTGTTAAAATTAATAAAGTGCAAGATTGTAAAAAATATATAATAAAGGAACTCATAATCACTGAATAAAACCCAGTGAAAGCAGTTGAATCAAACTTAAATATTTATTCATAAAACTCTAAGTCCCGCTACAAAAAATGAGTACATTGCTGTAAAATCTTACATCTTTCACTTTACATCTACCCCTCAACAAGCATTGTATCCCTTATGATATATATAAAAAAAACGAAACAAATATACAGCGACTGAATTTTATATAGTGTCTTTGGTACAAACTATCAGTAACACCTTCAACTGCAGGTCCCTTCATGCCCTTGAAAAAACCTGCGCTACTTTCCAATGTTGTCTATTAAGGAAGATATCGTAAAACTTTCTGACACAATCTGAAACTTACCAAGTTTTCCAAAATGCTACATATAATGAAGCAGCCACTGGAAGACCTTTGTGTCATAACTACATGTCAACATGTATTCTTTAATAAAAAAAAAAAAAAAAAAAAAAGATTCCTTCAATCTTACTGGGTGTGGGTTATCAAACGTAGTTACACTCACCAAATGGCAGCCATTTTCATCATTTTAACATCCTGTACCTCAGTCAAAAAGACTGGTCAGTGACTGCATGGTAACCTCCAGTTGCTAAGAATGAAGGCGTATCCTCCTAATCAGTTGGCAAGTGATAAACGTGTTTGCATTGAGTGTGTTGCACTGAAAGACTCCCGACTGCTTCAGTCACTTGCAGCTTGCCATGTTTGCCAGCAGTCTGCATGGAAGATGGCGACTTATCTGCAAACACTAACCAAACACCGAGTGGTAGTGAAACTGGAAAAAATTTGTAATGGAAACAGAGGACATGTGCCTAATGAAATGTATTGGTTTCAGTGGTAAGGCAAAACTTACAAAGGAACGTTCTTTGTTTCCAGTTGGCACCACATTTTTCAAGGTTTCATTACCACTTGGTGTAGTTGATCAGTGTAGACAATTTTTGCATCTTCCGTACAAACTACAAACAACTGTGGCAATCTGCTAGCAACCAAAGCAATTGGTAGGAGGTTTGCATTGAAGCTAGCAAGTGCAAGAACACTCCAGCAACCACTTGCCAATCAATCGGGGACTACACATTTCTTTCCCCCCTCTACTAGGTCACCGATTGGTCTCTAAGCCTCTGTGATTAAAGCCTTAACTGCTGCTAATTAGAGAAGGGCAGTAACAACAACAGCTATCTAGCTTACTGTTTAGCAAGCTACTAACTATTTGGCTAGCAAGACTAACATAACAAAATAAATCTGGACTAACAGTTGTGTGCTGCCAGTGGCTTTGTTACTAAAACTAACTAAACCAGCCTTATTCACATGGCAGCCATTTTCAGCATTTTAACTACTCATATCTTGCCAGCAACTTTGGGTAGCTACAATAACAGCTAGCCTACCAGTTAACAGGCAACTGGCTACCTAGCCAAGCTAGCCAGAGACTGGAGATAAGCTATTAAACTTGATGGGGAAATTTAAAAGTTTAGGAACATTTGGACATTAAAAAGTTCCATAAATTCACCACATTTGTACCATTTTAGAGTAGGAGGCTTTTCACCTTGAATATTCAAGAAAGTCGCTGTACAAAACAGTAAAATTGAAGGATTTACACTGCTTTAACAGAAACCACCTTGAATGAATTCTGGGATCAGGGAACTGTAACTGAAAGACATTACTGAAAAACAAAAATAAAAAACAAATGTAATATTGGCATATCATCTGTCTCAAGTGCTACTAAACAAGAATAAAGACATCTACAGACTCCAGGCAACTCATGACACAAAAACATGACACAAAAACATACCACTGCTGATGGACGAGAACCTTCTTTGGTATTACATTTCCTTCGTGAGCCATTTCTACAAAAACCTCTTAAGAAAACAAGTGACAGCAGAAAATGTAGAAAATGACTGATAACAAAAAGAACTAAGGCACATTATGGTAAAGGCAGATCAGAAATAAAAGCTATACATCAGATTTTATTTTCGTTATTGTTGTGGATTTTTTTTTTAATTAACCATAGGGAGATAAAAGGTTTTCAACCAGCAGCAGGGAATTTATATGTATATGTTTAATATAGTGTATATATTACATTGGTAGTGTGTGTGCGTGCATGTGTGTGAGTGTGTGTTGAGATGTGTGTGTGTACAGCAAGCAGATACTGCACAGCAAATCTGCCTTATTTTCATCATCCAGCAGCGTCACCGTAAAGGAAACACAGTCTCTCTCTCTTCATGTTTTTTCTTTTTCCTGGGTCGATCCATCCATCTTTCAATTTGTTGTGTATCTGAGGAGGAAGATATTTGGTTAACAAATGAAGGAGGATACAAATGTTCTGTTCTGAATAATGTAAAAGAGGGAGAAAGAAACAGGACGAAGGGCAAATAAAAGCATCATATTCTGGCATAAATAAGAGAATTAACTTCCAATAAAAGAAATTGAGTAATGAGAGAAGGTTGTCATAAATAATTGAAAGAAACAGGAACGCAACGCTGTATTTAGAAAAGGTTACACTTCTGGTACCTGGCAATGATATGCGTGACCATCTTGTCCGTGATGCCTGGACAGATATCTTCAGCTATTCGAATGTTACGTTCCAGCTCCTCGATGGCCAACCGCTGCTCAGAGTGCTCCTTGTGCTGTTGCTTCAACTACAGAAGAAGTTGAACAATAAGAATCATTTTTGAAAATCTTTTATTTTATTTTATTTTAGCTCACTTCTCTCAGGTTACCACAAAACCCTCCAACAAAAATCAGCACAAAAGCCCAAAATCAATGGCAGGATAACTACATATTCCCTGATCCCAAAAACAGTGTCTGAAACAAAAGGATGAGTGTATTGATGTTTAGGAGACTTGTGTATACCAACCTCTGTGAAGACGGGGGAGATGACTGTGGTGAGACTGGCAGATTTACTCATCTGATCCTGAACCCAAGGATGAAGAGGACAAGAAAACAAAAGACTGTGAGAATCCAAGTTATACTGACCTCCGACTTCCTCATATTGCATTAAAAAAAAAAAAAATCCAACCCAGTACTAGCAAGGTGTAACTAATAAAGTGGCTGGTCCGGCTAGATGATTGAGACTGAGGCATTACTAGCGAGACCATTATGGACCATACTTCTGATTTGACTTTAAAATACAAGTAAAAACAACTACAAGTTAAAAAACAAAGTAACACACACAGGTGGTACTAACATTTCCATTGAGGATGGTCCTGCTATCTGACTTGTCCTGCTTCTTCTTACGGACAGTGGTGAAGGACCACTCTGGAGACTCGTTGTTTTCCTTATTACTAGATTCACTTAAAGAAAAAATGAACACATTTAAATGCACAGATAGATGTCGATCCTCTCTGCTCACACACACCTGAAGACGAAGTTCCAGCTAAATCAAGAGACAATACCTGTCAGAGTCGTCTGAACTGTTGTCACTGTGGTCCTCCTCCTTCCACCTCCTGTACCTGTCAATCAGCTCGCTGAGATAGGACGTCTTCTTGCAGTGTTTGACGATGAACTTGTGTTTGAGCAGCTCCTTGGCTGTGGGACGCTGCAGGACAAGAAAACTGATTGTAATTTTTTTAATTTTTTTTTTTTTTGAAAAGAGATAAAAAACAAAAAACAAAAAAAACAGGTCATGATGTTATTAGTCTATAGATTTAAGATGAAAAGTTAAAAAAGCTTCAGCTTTCCTGGAGGAGATGGAGAAAAAGAATATCAGAAAGATGGGCTGAAAACAGAAGTGACCAGCAGGGGGCAGCAGGATCCAACGTAAATCACACACACAGAGAACAGGGAAGCTGTCCTGAAATATTCAAACCACCCTAACTGTAGGAAATGAAGCCATCTGCGCCAAGCTCACAAAATACTAAAGGGGGAGTTTACAAGGATGGCGGCCCAGCAGGTAAAGCCACCAATCAGAAGCCTAAGTTGCCCTTGATGACCAATAGAGTTTGTGTGTGGGTGATTGTTAGATATTACGGGCTGCATGAATGGGACTTTTAGCAGAAAGCACTCTGTGTGCTCAATCAGAGTAAAAACGCACAATAGAAGTCCCAGTCCATGCTACCATTTCCCAACACTGACACAGCTTATGAATAATCTGGGGTCAATAAAGCCACATATGTGGTAGCGCGTCTCTCCGTACAGCAGGAAATGCTAACATTTATGACTGATATAACATTAGTACAAATGTAAACTAACTTCCTTAGTTATTCATATTACTAGCTAATGTAAACACAGTCTAAGACGTGTATGCCGACAGCCTCGTCACTGCCAGGAAATTGAACTCGTAAGCTTTGCTAGTAAGTATACAAAACACTGTAAATAGTGCCTAAGTATTGACACCAGCGCCACTTATCCAAGTGCTTCCCACACCCCGGTGGGCCCAGCTGGGAAGCAGATGGTGTTGACTCAGGCTACATTAACTCAGCCCCAGGTTCACCTTATATTGGCCAGATGTCAGGTGTGTGGCGATACCTGGACCACGTTGAGCTAACACAACTTCTAGGTCCATAAATGAGCTGTAAACGCCAAACGTAGCCCAGGTTTGACACCTGGAAGCGACTGCCATCTGGAACTTGTTACAATCTAACAATTTTCTTAGCTGTATGTGGTCACCAGTGTAACAAATACCAAGTAGCAAATTAGTTTTGTAGTTCAACCTACTGGTTATTAAGTTAATTTTTCAAATAACCAATCTGCTTCTGTTACAGTGTTTCTGGATGCTGCTCATAATGTTATTCAGTTTCTCAGACTTCTTTCTAGCTGAACAGTGACAAACGCACGTGCCAGAGGCAAGATTAGGGGAAAAATTAGTCGAGGTATTGCAATAAAAAAAAAAAAAAACAGTGGACTTTTTGAAAGCAGGTGACTCATAATGTGTCATTGTCTCATAGACATCCAGAGTCTTTCGGTGACTCACAAACTAACAGATAGTAAAACTAAGGATGTTTTCCTTTGCATTTTTATTTTAGCTTAGTTCTCTAGGAAGTTCAAAAAATTGTTTCACTTAGTTTTCATTTTTTTCAAAAGTTAATTTTTTTTATTTTATTTGAGTCAACTAAACTGTATGTTCCACAATGAGTTTTAGTTTTAGCTAGCTATAATAACATCGCATCTTTTACACTGTCAGCTAGTAAGGAGCTCCATCAGCCAGCTACATACAGACCGAGTGGGCTAAATTAAGGGAAATCAAAGCTAGTTTCTCGTGATGTGGTGAAAGAAATGCTGCAAATATCAAAACGCTAAGCAGTGAGTTAAACTCAGTACATTTAGAGGTAAATGTACAGAAGGCTACATGAACTCTGGGTTTACAACAAAACATACAAGGCAGCTTATTTTGGGTAATTGAAACCCCCCCCCCCCCCAAAAAAAAAAAAAACGACCTCAGAAAGTTACCAAGACTGTTGGTCACGTAAATGCAACTGCTCTAGCTCTTTCCCCATAAAAACAAGATCTGATGACCTCTCCTGTACACTCAATGGCATTTGATGCCTCAGTATATATCAATAAAGACACGGTTTGACAACCATTGGGATCGTTTCTGGGTTTTTCCGAAGTCCAGAGACCACCCTCACTAACTTGTGATGCACACAAAGTTATTTTGTTCGACAAGCAGGAGCGAAATGTGACAGAAATTACTTAGTTCAGAAAAGAGAAATATGGATTACTCCAAGTAGGAATTAAAGGGATAAAGTGCTAAAGTAAAACCAGAAATGTCACAGAAATGCAGAGAGAAAATTTTAAGCACTTTCCACCAGTGTTAAAATAACATAGATTTTTAATGTGAATAGAACTCAAAGGATATGGCAGCTAAATACTTTTAAATTACAAAACCCCCAAAGGTTTATTGCATTAAATGTGTGTGTCAGCTGTGAGTCTTACAAAAGAAGGGTCCTTGTTGAGGCAAGCTTCTGTGAACTCTTTGAAGCTTTTGGAGAAATCACCAGTCAGTGTTGGAGGAGGGGATTTGGGGATGTGGAAGAGCACTCGCATTGGATGCATGTCGGAGTTCGGCGGTTCCCCCTTGGCGAGCTCGATGGCCGTGATGCCCAGCGACCAAATATCCGCCTGGGAGGGGCAAACAATAAACACATTTACATGTTATTGACAGTGATCAAAGCTTTAAACAGACTTTTTGCATGTTTATAGGTGGATTATGGCTATGTAAAGCAGACATACTCATACCCAGACAACACAGGGGATTTTGTATTCTTAACAACAAACTGACAGAGACACATGAAGGAATATGATTTTTTTTTTTAACCTTATAAATGACTTTAAACATTCATGTGATTGGGTAAAGATTATTTTAGCACAACTTTGATACAGGAATACAGGCTGTGCAGCTATTAATACATAAAGGCAGAAACACGCCAACATGCTGAGTCAGGCTGACTTTCTGTTTGCATGGTGGCTGTGACACCCACTAAACATATGTCAAGCTGGTAAGGAGGAACACACTCACACACACACAAACCTGTATTTATATCCTTGTGGGGACATCTCATTGACATAATGCTTTCCCTAGCTGCTTACCCTAACCATCAAAAATGAATGCTTAACCCTGACCCTTACCCTAAACCTAACCACAACTTAATTTTCAACCTGACACTAAAACCACATTTTGAGTCTCAAAAATGCCTTCAAACTTGTGGGGACCCTGATTTTGGTCCCCACAAGGGCTGTTTGTCCCCACAAGTATAGTAAACTACCAATTTTTGGTCCCCATGAAGATGTTAATACCTGTCCACACACACACACATACACACACACACACACACACACAGCCGTTACTCATGCATGAACGATTGAATATCCCATCTTCTCAACTTGCTCTAACAATCATGTGGCAGACCAGACAAGAAGCAGACATTGTCTTATATATGCACACACAGTCACACAGACTTCAGCTGTAGCAGTGCTGTTCAGGGTCACATTACTACAGGATGCTCAGTCACTATTTGACTGTTAACTCTGCCAGCTCCATTACAGTCACACTGACCATATGGCAGCATGTGGTAGGAATACACACACACACACACCCACCCACCCACCCCGATGGACACCAAATGGTATAAAACAAGTTAATTCTCAATAAATACCTACAAAAATGAGAAAACTACTCATCTAGAGATTATTCATGATAAGGTTTTATTAGATTTCTTCCATGTAAAGAGGAAAAAGACCAAATTTGTGCCTGAGTCTGGGTCCCGTAAGTTGCACTCAAAAAAAAAAACGAATAAAACTCCAGCAAATAGAAAAATGCTGCAAAAGCACTAAAAATACAGAGAAAGTAGAATAAAATTTTATTCATATTGGCGCAAACCAGGAACAGCAATGTGCCGTGACAGATTTGGCGTGAGGGAAGAAAGACAGGGCAAAAACAGAAAGGTTCCTGGGGACACAATATCGTGACGGACCACTGGCAGAAGAAACAAAAACCAAAACATGTAAAGGACTGCACTGAGGCACGCTTAAAAGAAGCACAGATTTCATCATTGTTGTGAGAGGAAAACAAGACGAGGTAACGTGTGTTTTAATCAGTGATTCATATAACACTGTATATTCATGTTAGCCATTTACTGCTAGCTTGTCACTTCATCAGGTCGAACATTGCATTATTGTTTCCCCAATAACACGTCTGCTTTGTTTCATCATTTATGTATTTATTTATTTTTTAGCTTTTGCAGTGTTTTCTTTTCTCTAATGTGATTTCATAAATTCTGTGATATGTAGAAGGATTTAACAAAAATTTGTTCTGTGCCTGGAAAGGTTTTTTCTTTACGTAGAAGAATAAACAAAAACTATCCAGGTGAGTGTATGCACAACTCTCAACTGTAGCTCAACACAACATAAAGTGTAGGAGGCACCACCTTTTTGAACTATTACCCTAGCTGGAGGCAGACCACTATTATTTAAAAAATAGATAAAAAGAAAAAAAAAAAAAAAAAAAAAAAAGGCAATCCAAGCCTCTTCCACCTCTAATACAACCAGTGATGCAGAGCAGCTGATCTGTGCATCAGATGAACCCTTACACTTATCTACAGTTCGATCTAGCTGAGGTTCCCCCCACTTCCTGTCTGCTTTTTTTTTTTACTTGTATGGACTAAACCCCACAGGAAACTGTGGTGTTAGTGGCAAACAGTAGGGCAGAGTTAAAGAAACATATTCAACTTGTAAAAACATTTACATTTCTCAGTCATGTCACTGTCCTGAATCAGCCTCTGGCAGGCTTTACACTGCTCTCACGCTAATGGCTGTTCAGGCCAGTCACTGAAAAACAGGGCAAGACTTCTTAGAAATATAACTGAATTATGGGTTATGAGTGGCTGTAACATCAACTAACAAGATTATTTTGAGAAAGTTGAAAATACTGCTGGTTGACAGAGGAAGTGCTTCTGTAAATGGTGCGGAGATTCAAATACCTCTGGTCAAAGTCACATGGTTAATGTATTAATAGGACAACTGACAGTCTGTGACCGAGACTGATATGAGATTAGGCAACACACACACACACACACAGCAAAGTACAATGGCTGTCTTCTGTTTGCAGGCTTGTTCTAACTTCTCAGGTTACATTTACGTAACCGTTGGCAAAGTCTCCAAACCGCCTTCGGTATTTCAACAAGTTGCACTTTGTCTTCCTTCCCTTTAAAGAGGATTTTAAAAACAAAAAAACAAAACAGTACAGACTCAAACATTCATTCATACTTGAACCTGTTTTTGTTTTTCACAAACTACATGATTATTCCTTTAAAACTTAAAAAAAAACCCTTTAAATCAGGGGTCCCTAATCTCAGTCCACAAGGGCCGGTGTCCTGCAGGTTTCAGATGTGTCCTTGATCCATCACAGCTGATGTAAATGGATAAATTACCTTCCCAACAAGTCTTGAAGTTCTCCAGAGGCCTGGTAATGAACTAATCATGTGATTCAGGTGTGTTGATCCAGGGTGATCTAAAACCTGCAGGGACACCGGCCCTCGTGGACTGAGATTGGGGACCCCTGCTTTAAATGATGGTCTCCTGCAGATATTTGAGCAATTAAACTGTGCCAGAGAGATAATGAACGAGTCCAGCTTAAATGAGTTTTTGGTCACATTTCTAGATCATTTATAGACCTTTTTTGTTACCTGATCCCTCTAAGGCCAAAATACACAATATAAATCACAAAGGCACATGAAGACAGTGTTACATATACGCACAAAGACACATGAACCAAACCACATCAAGAGGTCAAGTGAAAACACCCTAATGGATCTGCCTTATTTCCAAAGAACACACTTATAAAACAAGCAGACAGAAAGCAGCTCCGCCTCTTTATACAAATTTCATCAGTTTTGTTTGCTCTGTGACTTGCATCAAAACCTGCGTGTTTGATGCCAGCAGGTGCAAGGTGCATTTCTAACTCCATTCACTGCTGAAGTCATTGTTTTGATACACAAACAAAGGACACGGTGAGGGAATCCCTTCTAAACTGGGGACCAAGTGGACGATCATCATCATCATCCTCATCAAATAAAAGCTAAAATCGCCACGATGGCAGCAGCGTCTCTATTGGATGCAAATAAACCCTAGAGGACTGTGGAAATAATGCAAAGTGGGCCACAACAACAAATCCACATGTGTTGGGTTGCTACAGCAACACGCAAACAGAGTAGGAGGAAAATCACAAAGCGGGATAGTCTATTGTTTTTATTTTTTAAGACCTGGTGGACTTTTAAAGGGTGAGAAAATGCCTGTCTTGGTATAAGGATAGGTGCTGTTTGAATTAACTAGGAAAATTTGCACTAATCTAAAAGATGGTTCTTTCAAAATAAGTCTCAAACACTGATTAGAAGTTTTCTGTTAAAGGCTGTTATGTGACTACCGACTACCAATGCAGCATCACAATCAGGCCTTTAGCTAGAAATGCATGCTAACATGCTAACAAGCACAGGTTTCTCCATTCCTTAGCATTTGTATTTTTGACTATGAGAAGCTATTAGCTTAACATAAGAATAGTTTTATACTTTATTTTGTTGTGAACCTTGCCCAAAGTCATTAAACTTATGAGAAAATAATTTTCTCTCAAGTTTAACAAATTTATTAGACAACCACCCAATATTAGGATAATGCCTAACTTAACAGTATAGCTAATACACCAGTATGTGCAAGCTCTTAATTTGATTAGTTTTCTTAATTTTAGCGTATATTTTTTGGAAAAACACACCCAAAAACTATATGCAAAAAGCAACAACAACAAAATAAAGTCTAAAAATAAATGTGAAAATATGCTTTGCCTACTGTCCTTTTGTGCAAATAAGACATATATAGAAAGGTATGTCTGTCGTGCCTTGCATACTTATGGCACCTCAGACATAATTGGATAATTACAGTTTCCAAGAGGAGCTGAGTGGATGTGAAGAAGGGCAGCACAATAGAAAGTATTTTGTTTGTTTTACATTTAACTCTTTCGTGTTATGCCTCCAGGTCCAGTGCAGACGCAGTTTGTACAACTGCAACTATGTTAATGACATTTAATTCTGATCAAATTTGGCAGTTTTCTTTTGTTTTCAAGCACATGCTCAGCAGAGTCGTCAAGCTCATTGTTACATGGCTGTTGTTGACTTTAAGTTAGAGTTTCATTGTTAGATGGAAGTGGAAGTACAAGCTTCAGGTTTTGATGGACATTTTCAAAAGTTCACGCTGTCCGGGTGATGTAAACAAGCAGAACTGTTGTATAAGACACTTCCTCTAAATGTCTCTTATTTGTACAGCCAGAGTTTGCTCATTTTGAATGAATATGAGGTGGTTCTGCATTCTGAAATTCCCACAACTACCTTCTAGTTATAAGCTAAAGATTATGAATGGCCTTTATGAAATCTGCAACGGTATAAACAGGTGTCTTACCTTGGAGTCGTAGGCGGACTGCTGGATGACCTCAGGAGCCATCCAGAACGGCGTTCCCACAAAGGTTTCCCTCTTGATCTGCGTGTCTGTCAGCTGACCTGCCACTCCGAAGTCCGCCAGCTTCACCTGACCCTGCTCCGACAGCAGGACGTTGGCAGCTGCAGAGAAGCAAATAATTTAACCTTTCTGCAACATCATCGGACTGAGTAACATCATCAACTAATGGTAGTTATTTTGTGCAATAAATGTAATTCTGATTCTAATGCTGTCAAATTAAGTATAAAAATCGCAAAAGAATTCCAGATTTCCACTAAAGCGGCTGTCCTTCATCTCTGAACCCCTACAGCTAAGATGTTGAGTACAAAGTTAGCACATATTAAAGAATAAGTATCAAGTAAGTATCAATTTCACGGGTTTGAAAATTTTTTTTCCCATTTCCTCCTTCTGACGACTTCCCCTATACTCTTAAAGATGACTTTTGACACATCAGGATATATCAATAAAGACGTAGTTTGACAAACATTAGAATCGTTTTCTGCGCTTTTCCAAGAATATCTGCACAGGCAGAGATCACCCTCACTAACTTCTGATGCACGCCCAGTCATTTTGTTCCATAAGTAGGCTGAAATATGATTTAAACACATCAGGGTGAATCAAACTACTCAGACCTCATGTTAAACCTGCTCTCAGGCCTGTGTGGGTGGATCAACATCCTGAGAGCTGTTTCACAGTTGGTAATGAGAACATGTTGAAGTTCTTCATTGTTTCTATGACAGTGTTTACTTCAATACCCAGCTCAGTAACGCTCGAGTGTCACAGCCTCGCAGAATATGAAAATCTTTTGTCAAATGTGAGAAAATCAAGTAGTGATCAGCGATCAAGAAAGCTTTCTGCATGGATCCTGCGACATAAATTAAATGGACGGGCTTCCAATGAAAGAGGTCGTCAATTGTGGGAAGTTTCGTTTCCCCTAAGGCACCAACACCTGCACCGATTCTCAGATTCTGAATCTTACTTTCATTTAAATGATATAATATTTGAATCGGTGTTAGAGGTCCGGGCGCTACAGTCTAACCAGCACCTGCCGCACCTTTGATGTCTCTGTGGATCTTCTTCTCAGAGTGCAGGTAGTCGAGCCCTTTCAGGATCTCCTTCAGCATGGTGGCAATCTGAAACTCATCAAACGGACCTGCCCGCAGCTGCACACACACACACACGCAGAGTGATGACACGGGTATAAAATACACTGTGATATGCCGGAGGCTCACAAACACACCCTATTCCAGTTTCAATCAAGACAAGTCCCAACACAGAAAATTAGACAATCAAATGTTAATGAATCAGATTTTCTCATTTTAAACAGAGTTTTAAAAACTTTGTTTTTTATTTTGATTTAAAAGAATTAAAGTTTAATTTCTCTGTATTTATGTGCAAAGAGATGTTTATACTCATAAGTGAGAATTCTCCAAAACAGGGAGGATGAAACTAAAGGATAGGAGATTAAACGCTTTCTACATCTATTAGCGAGACCTCACAAACATTGGCTCTAGTCATTACTTGATATTATTTCACTTACTAGGTTTCATGGACAATAAATCCTCTACAAATGGACATAAAGACTCACCAAGTCGAGTGCTGAGCCCCCTCCAAGATACTCCATGATGATCCACAATTTACTTCCCTGAAAGACAGAATTACAAATAAACTTCCAACAATGTGCCTATAAAAATGACTCAACTACAATATACTGGGAATAAAAAAAAAATCCTTAGTTCGCAGTAGGTGAAAAATTTTCCGTGGGAAAATAACACTCCCCACTCCTGTGGAATTCCTTTTAAACCTGACTTAGATCGGCTTCCGGGCTGAATGAAAATATCCGCCTTACCTTCAGGTAGGAGCCGTAGTACTTGGTGATGTACGGACTGTCGCACTGACTGAGCACCGTGATCTCCTGCTGGATGTCCTCGATTTCATCCTCTGCCTCCTCCAGATCGATCGTTTTGATGGCGACGACGCTCTGAGTGCGATTATCGATTCCTTTGAAGACCTGCAGGAGGGAACGGGAGGCAGAGAAGTGAAAAAACATGGATGTAAGAAAACAAAAGAGGATCACCAGGAGAGGAAGAAGAGAAAGAGAGAGGTGAGAAAGAATAAAAATGAGGGGGATAAAGGAAGTGAATGTAGGAGAGAAGATGACAAAAAATAATAAATTACACCCACCTCTCCAAAAGATCCTTTTCCAATGCGATCCAATTTAGTGAACAGCTCCTCTGGATCGAGCTGAGTACTCTGAGGAGACGACGAACAAAGAGTTAACAGCTCCATAATAATAATAATAAAAATAATAAACTATTAGCAAAACTACAGGTCTCAAACAAATTAAGATAAATGCACCACACGGGCTGAAACACAAACAGACTCATGCTGCTCATTTGCAAATAGATTAAAAACACATTTCTATCATTTATAATATCCAGAAGCAGATATCCAAGTCATTTGCATGCTTGGAATATCGGACAGACATCATGACGTGGAATGGCCAGTCTGGTTAAGACAAACGTCTCTCTTATTATTAAATAAGCTGTAGCTTGAAATTGAATGTATTTTTACAATTCCAACAACAGCAACAGAAAACCAGATTTCTGTTACTGAAGCTCAGCAGCGCTGTGACATTTGACGTCAAATTGATCCAAAAACATCTGCACATCCTGCGTGTTTATTACACATTTGAATATTATATAACTTCCAGTAAAACTGTTGGCTCATGAGTGTTAATGCATCGACACACTGAGCCTATTCAGGCGCGCCACCAGGTGTAACAATCATGTGTAAACTGATCAGGAATTACTAGTAAATAATTAACTCTTATTTTGAAAGTTCAGGCAGTTCTATCGCTCCTTCCTTAGTTTAGGGACTTATCCTCTTAACTTCACATTCAACCTGTGCTTTACACTGTGCTTCTTCCCAAGGTGCATCACCACGGTAACTTGAGCTGCAGATGAAACCTCCTCCAGAGCAGGTCACGTGTGAGCTCAACAGGTATGCGTCTATTCCAAGAAAGGCCTGTGGATCTCAGCGCTCAGTTGCCAGGAGGGTTTCAAGAGTGTCTAAAGTTTTTGTCTGTCTCTGATGAGCATCATTAAGAAGTATAGCTTCATACGAGGATCCTTTTTTTTCCTGTTGGCTGCAAGCTAGTTAAAACAAAAAAACAAAAACCAAGAACCTAAATATGGTAATATGATTGTAAAACAGGGAACCTATTTGTACCAGGTGACCTTACAGACTATTGTTCTTCATTTGCCATCGCAGCTGGAAAGAACAGGCCTAAAACTCTGTTAAGCATGTCAATAAACAGCCAGTTAATGTAATGGATTATCACCTGTTAGATCCTCCCTTGTTTGCTCTATAAATCTAACTTCTAAGAAAGACCTGGTCAAGGTAGCATCCACACCCTAGCTGTAGCATAAAACATTACAGGCCTTTCAATAAAAACATCCACCAGCCTCCTTCATTGCATACCTGATGATGCTTTAGATGCAGGGATGTTTAAAAGTTCAGGTGTGTGTTAATTATTCCTTGTCAAAGGTGCATAACACACACCAGAACCTTCAGCACATCAAAAAGCAACCATCAGAGCATCACAGTTGGTGCCTACTGGGTACGAAGACAAACTGGGAGTAGGGCAGGGCAATATTGCAAAATATTTATCACCATATATATTTGATAATTTGCGATAACGATATAACTGACAATATAATTGACACAAGACAAAATACTTTACAACTCCACAACTTTATTAGTGCAAAAAAACCAGCATCAATTTATTTCCACTTAAACAAGCAGCTGTTTCTTTATAATTGCATTAAAGCGATATAAAAACTTTACAGTGCAAATTCCTTGCTGACAGTTTAACCAAAAGGCATTTCCATTGGAAATGGGCCGATATATCCCGAGCATAACCATGTATGATATCCACACAATATAAAAAGAGGTGCTTTGCAACATGAAACTGCAGTGTGCCAAATAAATAAGTCAAATACGTATTTTTTTGGACCATAAGGAGCATGGAATTATAAGACGCACTGTCGATGAATGGGTCTGTTTTCATCCATAAGGCACACCGGGTTATAAGGCACATTAAGGGAAACAAAACAGTCAGATAAGTCAAACTTTACTCAACTTTCTTCTTGCTTCCTCCACTTGCGTCCCATTGATTCATTAATGTTGAATTCTTTCACAGCTGCTCTACTTCCATTAAATCACAGAATTAATTATAGTTAAAAATCAGCTGCTAATAGACCAGTCTACGTTTCTGATGTAGTGACCGACTTATCCAGCTGATAGCCGCCTTTAGTCGCTAAGCCTGATTGCAGATGTTAGTCTAAGAGAAGCCCAGAAAGATATTGTGGGTGTGCTGACCTTGCTGTGTAAATACAGGTGCCTGCTCTGCAGATTCGCTGCAAGCTGGAGAGTCACCCTTACTGGCACCAGGTACGATGAGGTCAGCGAGGCTGAACTACCCTCAGCTGAATTCACTGAACAAACAGCTGCTTATCATGCACAAAATATTTCAGCTATAAAGATTCGCAGAGGAGTTACTAATGAGTAATTGCTGCCCTTGTTTTTGCAGGATTTGTTTTAAATATAAAATCACTGAAATTAGGCAGAAAGACAGAATAATAAGATATTATAGTGACTTTTAACATCTTGATGCATGCTCAATCTTCCAGGTAAGTAAATCCCAAAGATTGACTGTGTTCATCTGGACGTAGCGTTTCGTCACTCATCCAAGTGACTTCTTCAGTCTCAGCTGACTGCAGGTTTCCCCAATCTTATAAAGTCATTGCACAATGACTGGAACTAGCACCACTGAATGAACAATGGGCATTTCTCCCACTGAAAACGCTACATCCAGATGAACAGAATCAACCTTTTGGTGTAGTGACTTTTAACATTTTGCATTAATTTGAGTATTGAAACAGCATATATTGCAATTTATAATCATTTTTAAAATGCAAATTACATCCTCAAAGTTAAAATCTTTTAACATCTGATTTATTCAATAAGAATGATCTCACTTCAGTTTTATTTGCTGCATAATGAGACAGAAGAATGCAACACTGTCACTAAAACCTGCCATACGTAGTGCCACAGGAGTTTAAAGACGTACGGAGCTGGTTGTAGTATTTTTACTCGTGTGACTGAGCCGTTAGCTTGATAAAGCTACTTTCTAATTCAGAGCAAACCCAGTGTGTTTAGTGTTGGGTGGTTTTTCAGTTGAGTTAATGCAGTCTGGACCCCCAACATTAGTATCCTTGTATCGATACAATATAACAATGTAAAAAATATCAAACACTATACTGTCTTCCACCGCCCAAATGTTTTGTACGTTATATTTTAAAACATGCATGGGTTCTCTCCAGGTACACCAGCTTCCTCCCACAGTCCAAGACATGCAGTTAGTGCAGTTAGGTTAATTAGTAATTCTAAATTGGCCAAAGCTGTGAATGTGAGTGTGGATAGTTGTCTGTCTCTATGTGTTAACCCTGCGATAGACTGGCAACTTTTCCAGGGTGTTCTCTTCCCCCCCCCGTATGACCCTGACAAGGGTAAGCGGAAGAGGATGGACGGATGGAAACATTTGGATTTTTACATCCCTCAAAGCAAACTAAAACGTTTTGAGGACACAGAGAGAATTTTTTAAAACAGTATTTATCATTTGATATAATGACAGTGACAACTTTATTTATATAGCACATTGACTTGTCATGTAAATTAAATATACTTAACAACAAAAATGAACACGTAAAAATTAAAATGTTGGTTTAAAAACCTTTAAAAGGCAGTGAAAACAGCAAAACAGAACAAAACAAAAACAGCTATAAGATATAAGACTGTATCAATATGGATCCATTAGTGAAACCAAATAAAAGATGAATTATTAGAGCAACAAAAAAAAAAACCCGCAAAAAAACTTGATCACATTCCCAGCGACCTGCCTTATTTCCTCACACGCAAAACTTTGCAACATGAATGCAATGTTGTTACCACAGACTCACACAGACACACACAAACAGCAATGAGGTGCAGAAGGAAACAAGCATGACAGTTGAAGATAACAGGAACTGAACACACACAGCTGCGTGACCACACAAGCACACACACACACACGCGCGCACAGTACTTATCTGAGTTACACTCATTTCCTAAAAGCTGCTGCGGCTCAAAGCGCAGCACTTACACTGAAATACACGTCATTTCAGTTCATTTCTCCCGTTTCTGCATTCGCACAGACTCAAAACCCTGCACGAGTTTCCAAGCAAAGCCGTCGTGGCCGTGACAGAAAAAAAAAAAGAAGCCCAAAAAGGAGTCAGTGCTCAAAGCTGAAAACTGACAAGTAGGCACAGACAATTTCACAGAAATCTTGAAAAACAAAGAAAGTTTTGATCGACAGGAAGAAAACATCCGTGTTTATCATTGTGATGCTTCACATGTAGAATGAGCTCAGCAGTTCAGACTGATGCAACTTCCAGTTATATTTTAAGACTGCAACGTTCTTGGGAAATACATTTACACTCAAGCCACACTTAAAAGTTTGACACTTTTAATCACCTAAACCAATAAAATGTAAAGCACACCATCTTCATTTTGCTGTGCAAAGTAATCAGAAACACACATTTAATTCTGTGTCACACACATTTAATTCTGTGTCACACACTGCGTTAGGGCTGGGCGATATGGCCTAAAATCCATATCGCGGTATAATTTGAAGCACGTGCAGTAACGATATATATCGCGATATATTCTTTTCTTCTGTGTAACGTATTTTACACACTATAAGGCACACTTAAAATCCTTTAATTTTCTCAAAAATTGAGAGTGTGCCTTATGTATGAATTCTGGTTGTGCTTACTGACCTTGAACAGATTTTGGCGTGCAGAAATCTGTTAAAAAATGTTTTAGTACAACTTTGGTAAGCCGCACTGCTTGATGGATTGTCAGAGCATTACGGCTGCCGTAGTGAGGAGCTTAGTAATCTGGGTCCAAAACTCCGTCCGCTTCAGGTCCCAAAGTCAAATGAACACTGAGTGTTAAAAACTGACTAAATTATTTCATATAAAATGATCAGCGTTGCTGCTTTACCAGGTGTAACAATTAAGTTTAACATCCAGGCATCCATGAAAACTGAATTTATTAAATTTAACGAAGTTAGAAGTTTACAGGAAGTTAGCTCGCTAGTTTCCACCTAAACATTTCATACCATGTTCTGACTGAGAGATTTTTTTAAACTAATTAAAACGTACAGCTCTGCTACCACTTCCAACATAAATGAAGACAGAAAACTAAACAGCAGTGGTGTTTGCAGGGTTACTGAAGTTGGACTACCTGGTATATAATGTTGTGCTACGTGATTGCTAGCGACACAGCTATGTTAGCATAACATTAGCACAGTGAAGCTGGAGGATGAACTTTTTTTCCACTCGATAAAAGTTAATGTGACGGATTCTGGTGGTTAGGGACAAATGCAATTGCATAACAGGATGCTATACACGGGGCAAACTTCAGTCAGGAGAACAACTGAGATTATTCATCCACAATACAAGGTTAGTTATTAATATACTGCAACAACATGGGAATAGAGCAGCTGCGAGAGAATTCAACATTAATGAATCAATGTTACGGAAGTGGAGGAAGCGCAGTTTTTGGCTTTCCCCATATTTCAAAAGTGCTTCATCTCTTTGCTATGACTGTCGCCCGGCATAATTTGCAGATGATAATGGTTGTAGCCGCTGCGATGCTTTCGACCAAAACAGGTGCAGCTTGATGACATCGTCAACATGCGCTATTGCGGTAGAGCGGTATAGTCAAAATCTCTATTGTTGGCCAAATTTATATTGTTTCTATTGTATATCGTTTATATCGCCTACCTCTACACTGTGTGTAATTCACTATTCTCTGAGCAGTTTCTACAACTATGGCTACGTTCACACTGCAGGTCTTAATGCTCAATTCCGATTTTTTGATCAAATCCGATTTTTTTGTCTGCTCGTTCACACTACAAATAAAATGCGACAGCAAACGCGCTCTAGTGTGAACGCTCAAAGCGGCCCGCATGCGCAAAAGAAGACGTCACACACAACGCGCTCTGTTTAGACCCAGAGCAAACTATATTGTTTGACTGATGGCCCTTAATATAAATGGTAAATGGCCTGTATTTATATAGCGCTTTACTAGTCCCTAAGGACCCCAAAGCGCTTTACATATCCAGTCATCCACCCATTCACGCATATAAAGACTTCGGACTTCATGTTTCCCAATTTTTGCTTTAAGTTATTTTGTTATTTACATAATAATGTAGATAACCTAATAATGATCCTTATTGCTGTTTTAGGGGAGCGGTGCTTCAAAGGATAGTTGCAGATTTCTGTCAGAATCTGCAGGTTATGCAGTTTCACCGGATGGCCAGGAAGCGTTCGCGATGTCTTCTCGGGCACTTCTCCGGCGCTGATAATTGGCGTCTGTCTTGTGTCAGTGACGTAAAAGACTGATTTAATGCGACATGACCATTCACACAGCAGTCGCTTTCTGAAACATCGGATATGTATTGGATTCAGTACCACATACGAAAGTGACCCAGATCGGATTTGAAAATATCGGATTTGTGCCGTTCACACTGTCATACCATGATCGGATATGGGTCGCATAGGGTCAAAAAAAATCGGATTTGATGCGCTTTCGCCTGCAGTGTGAACGTAGCCTAAGTCTTCTCGGAGTATCACGGACATAAAATGGCTCGAGTTTTGCAAACATGGAAGCTGCATTTTTGTTAATGACCAGCAGGAGGCAACTCATCTGGTTGAAAAAAGAAGCCAATGGAAAAATGTCCCTCTGCTATGACCGCAATAAACACCTTTTCTTTATAAGCTCAGTCTCAGAATAAAATACAAAGTAAATCTGCAGATTTTTCTTTTATTGAGAAACTTCTAAAAGTCACAAAAGAGGATAATCCAGGATGTCGTCACTGGCTAATGCCTGGCAAATTGTGAGATTTCCATCTGATATTTTATTTTCTGGTTAATTTTGTAACTAGGTTTAATGACTGCATCAACAATTCCCCAACATCACTGTGAGAAAACATGACTGATGTTCGGGCTTATCAGCTTCCTAGCACTCTGTGTCTAAAGCTATGTTCATGCAGGAGGCCGTTTGCAGCGAAGTGATGGCCAAAGTCCGCAGAATGTTGTTGCTACGATGGGCGAAAGAATTGAAAGGATGTGGACAAAGATAAACTTCTAGACGAGCGACTGAACAACTACCTACCATGAAGAGTGAAGAATACTGGTGGCTGACATATGACATAATATCAATCCATTAGAGGCTCAGCTAGGCAACCAAAAAAAAAAAAACGGTCCTATTTACCAGCTTTCTTTCTGGTTCACAATCAAATTCTCCTACGTTTCTATAAAGAACAGCTCTAAACTCTCGGACTGTTCCCACCTACGCTCTCTCAAACCTGCTATCAAAGCCTCACTGCCACAGTTCGCGGTTGGGTTACGTCATGTAACTCGTTCTTACTCTGAGCACTCCATAAACAGACATATCTGATAGATCTAGATCTCTGAGGCAATCATTGCTGCAGTTTCCTGCCTGTTTTTCTTGATTTTTACCACAGTTATGGGACCAAATCTGCTGCTGCTGCTGGTCTTTCTGGTTTTATCCATGTCAGTCAACAGCATGACAGCATAACCGACTTCCTGCAAACAAGCAATGCTTTACCTTTCCTCTGACCTCACTTGACTCATCTTTATTTCGCGGCCATTTTTTTGCAACGGGTTTTATCAACCCACTTCTATTATAATCTGTGGGTAAGCATGTGGTCTACTGCATGAGTTACAGATGAGAAGCAAGTCTGTAACTTGTCCATGTGGTTTTTTTAAAACCTTTCACAATAAAATGTTTCAATTTAGTTAGATTACATCATGTATAATATAGATCAGCGGTCCCAAACCTTTTTTGCGCCACGGACCGGTTTATGCCCGACAATATTTTCATGGACCGGCCTTTAAGGTGTCGCGGATAAATACAACAAAATAAAACTAGTACCGGTACTGAAAAAAAGAACATTTATTCATAACACACGTGAAAAGACCAAGGAAAACCGAGTAAATGATAAAAACGATAACAAAATAAGGCTGAAAACCGATAAAAGCCCTGACAACTATACATTTCACACCTGAGCCTCAACTCTCGCGGCCCGGTACCAAATGACTCACGGACCGATACCGGTCCGAGGCCCGGGGGTTCGGGACCGCTGATATAGATCACACATTAAAGTCCAGAATCTTTGTAAATTGCCCTTCAGCAGACTAAATGGAGATCAAGCTATCCAGCACAGAATGTGAGATAAAATTAAGATAAGGGAGAGACAGGCCTCTTGTTAACGCTTTAGAAATGGACACATTTACATTTCAGATCTCTTAAAACAACACTAACTAACTGTTTACTAATCATTGTGTACAGTAGGGGTGGGCGGTAGAAACAGTAGAAATTATATGAATTTTGCCAACGGTAGAGATTTTGACTATACCGCTCTACTGTGATAGCCGTGTTGATGGTGTCATCAAGCTGCGCCTTTTTTGGTTGAAAGCATTGCAGAGGCGGCAAACAACATCATCTGCAAATTATGCTGGGCGACTGTGGGCGGTCAATCCTTCAAGCTCGGGTCCTCTACCAGAGGCCTGGGAGCTTGAGGGTCCTGCGCAGTATCTTAGCTATTCCCAGGACTGCGCTCTTCTGGACAGAGATCTCCGCTGTTGTTCCCGGGATCTGCTGGAGCCACTCGCCTAGCTTGGGAGTCACTGCACCTAGTGCTCCGATTACTACTCGAACCACTGTCACCTTCACCCTCCACATCTTCTCGAGCTCTTCTCTGAGCCCTTGGTATTTCTCGAGCTTCTCGTGTTCCTTCTTCCTGATATTGCTGTCATTCGGAACCGCTACATCGATCACTACGGCCGTCTTCTTCTGTTTGTCTACCACCACTATGTCCGGTTGGTTAGCCACCACCATTTTGTCCGTCTGTATCTTGAAGTCCCACAGGATCTTAGCTTGGTCATTCTCCATCACCCTTGGGGGCATCTCCCATTTTGACCCCGGGACTTCCAGGTTATACTCGGCACAGATGTTTCTGTATACTATGCCGGCCACTTGGTTATGGCATTCCATGTATGCTTTGCCTGCTAGCATCTTACACCCTGCTGTTATGTGCTGGATTGTCTCTGGGGCATCTTTACAAAGCCTGCACCTGGGGTCTTGCCTGGTGTGATAGAGCCCAGCCTCTATGGATCTTGTGCTTAGTGCTTGTTCTTGTGCTGCCATAATTAGTGCTTCCATACTGTCTTTCAGTCCAGCTTTGTCCAGCCACTGGTAGGATTTCTGGATATCAGCCACCTTCTCTGTCTCCCGGTGGTACATACCGTGCAGGGGCCTGTCCTTCCATGATGGTTCCTCGCCTTCCTCCTCTTTCTTGGGTTTCTGCTGCCTGAGGTATTCACTGAGCATGCTGTCAGTTGGGGCCATCTTCGTGATGTATTCGTGGATGTTCGTTGTCTCATCCTGGACTGTGGTGCTGACACTTACCAGGTCCCCGGCCCCCTTCCTTCCGCTTAGCGTACAGCCTCAGGGTGCTGGACTTGGGGTGAAACCCTCCATGCATGGTAAGGAGCTTTCTTGTCTTGATGTCAGTGGCTTCTATCTCCTCCTTTGGCCAGCCTATTACCCCAGCAGGGTACATGATCACGGGCAGGGCGTAGGTGTTGATAGCCCGGATCTTGTTGTTACCGTTCAGCTGAATCCTCAGGACTTGCCTGACCCTCTGCAGGTACTTGGTGGTTGCAGCTTTCCTAGCAGCTTCTTCATGTTTCCCATTCGCCTGCGGGATCCCCAGGTACTTGTAACTGTCCTCTATGTCTGCAATGTTGCCTTCTGGTAGTTTGATCCCCTCCGTTTGATCCACTACCTTCCCTCTCTTTGTTGCCATCCGACTACACTTCTCCAGCCCGAACGACATTCCAATGTCATTGCTGTATAGCCTGGTAGTGTGGATCAGTGAATCGATGTCTCGTTCACTCTTGGCATACAGCTTGATGTCATCCATGTACAGGAGGTGGCTGACAACTGCTCCATTATGTAGTCGGTATCTGTAGCCAGTCTTGTCAATTATCTCACTGAGGGGGTTAAGGCCTATGCAGAACAGGAGTGGGGACAGAGCATCTCCTTGGAAGATCCCGCACTTGATGGTGACTTGTGCTATGGGCTTGAGGTTGGCCTCCAGTGTTGTCCGCCACATCCCCATTGAGTTCCTGATGAAGGCTCACAGGGTCCTGTTGATCTTATGTAGTTCTAGGCATTCCAGGATCCAGGTGTGGGGCATTGAGTCATAGGCCTTCTTGTAATCAATCCAGGCAGTGGTTGGTCAGTTTGGTCCTGCAGTCTCGGCTGACTGCTTGGTCTGCAAGTAGCTGGTGTTTTGCGCCTCTGTTATTCTTGCCCATCCCTTCCTGTGCCCCGCTCATGTGTTGACCCATGTGCCTGTTCATCTTAGCTGCTATGATGCCTGACAGGAGCTTCCACCATTATATATATATATATATATATATATATATATATATATATATATATATATATATATATATATGCGAAGGCTTTGTGCGATGTGCATATTCAGTTCAATTAAGCGTCCATTAAGTGTATCCATATCTGGCTCTTAATATGATTCCTATCTCGGTGTGATATACTCTGGGCTAGGGCTGTGCGGTATGACCAAAATCTCATATCCCGATATAAGACATCTATCGTCCCGATAACGATATAAATCCCGAAAATTTTACATTTTCTGAAAATTCTGTGAATCTTGGGCAGCTCGACTTGCGGGAAGTGTTTCCAGGTGGGTGTCGTGTACCTGGAGTCGAGTGTTTTAACCGATGCATGAAACGATACATTTTTAGACACAAGTTGTAACGGCCGCCGTTTTCTTTGTGAGTATTTATTACACGGCGTGCTGCGGGGAAAAGCCTGTTCCAACGTTCGAGTCTAAGGTTTATTTTTTAGCACCTGTCGGCTCTTGGTAAATGGTAAATGGCCTGCATTTGTATAGCGCTTTTCTAGTCCATAGGACCCCAAAGCGCTTTACACTACATTCAGTCATTCACCCATTCACACACACACACATTCACACACTGGCGATAGCAAGCTACATTGTAGCCACAGCTGCCCTGGGGCGCGCTGACAGAGGCGAGGCTGCCGGACACAGGCGCCACCGGGCCCTCTGACCACCACCAGTAGGCAAACACGGGGTTAGTATCTTGCCCAAGGATGTTTGGCATGCAGCCAGGATGCAGCCTGGGATCGAACCACCGACCTTCTGATTAGTGGCTGACCTGCTCTGCCACCTGAGCTATAGCCACCCCTGAGGATCCAGCTCTTTTTTGCTTCTCACCCGTAAATACTCTGCAAACTATTTCACGTGATTCAGTTTATTTTGAAAAGTCTCAACAGGATCTTGAGCTTTATTCTGAAAGGTTTATGTGGAAAATAAACAAGCAGACACGGGATGGTCTTATCGTTGTTGTTGCTAACGACAACGCATAAAAACAGGTGCTTGTCTATCCGTAGTGTGGTTATATTAAATATAAGAGAAAGAGAACTTTAAGAAATTAATATAGCCACTACAGTGACCATCAAAATGGTGAAAAAATATTGCCGTAAACAGTTTATTTTGCCACACCACGAAACAAACGATAGCGTAAAATGAAACTATAGACGTTTTTATATTGTCATCCGATATATATCGTTATATCGAACAGCCCTACTCTGGGCCTTTTTTGTGTTTTAAGTGGCCTCATGCACTTGTTATGAAACACACTCACATTTTGTCCTCAGACTTGGAGTAACATGTAAAAAACGTGCTGGTCACAGAAGTGTATGATATTCCTATGATTCTGTTTGAGTTTCCTCTCTGGACTAAAAAAAGAACGCACACACAGAAGCGCACTCAGTACCCACAATGCTGCCACACCCTGTCAGCAAATACAGCGGTTACTGTTTAATGATACTTTTAGCTTGGTGCAGAGAGGCGAAGAAAAAAAAAAAAAAAGGATGAATGCAGAAAGGAGAACACAGCAATGCAGAGCATGACAATAACTTTCTGTACAATAACCTAAATTAATAACCTAACCAACAAACACAAAGCAGTAAAAGCACCATGACGCAGGAGCAACTGAAGGAAAATATGCCTGTGTGACTAAGTAAAAAAAACATTTTGCATGAAAGCACAACTAACAGCTGAAATGACAAAAACTGCAGTTATATCTTCACATTTAACATCTAGGCACACTAGGACAGGGCAGTTGTGGTAGTAAAGCAGGTCATCTAGCAATCTGAAGGCTGGCAGATTGACCAACTCAGTTTGTCAAGATACTTAAAGCAAGTGGATCCATCGGTCTGTGAATTTTAGAGAAAAGCACTGTATGAATGTGACTAGGATTATGAAAACAGTTTGTGTGCTCAAAAAAGGTAAATCCATTTAAAATGTACATTAAAACAATAAAAAGCAATAGATAATTAAGTCAAGGGAATAACATGACAGGATGCAATAGAAACAGGAGATAACTAAATCATATTTTTATACAGGCCATGGTGCCTGTCTGAATCTAAAGGGATGCAGTGGTATGGCTTTTCCGACAACCTCCCCACCAACTTAGTTGTTGGAGCCTCATGACACCGTATTAAAAAAAAACAAAAAACAAACAAACCTGGTGACGCCCCTGCTATAGTGGAGGGAATAAAATGTATTTGGTTATTGAAAAACGTGATTAAAGGTGAGAAATTGCTGCCAGTATAAGTAGAGATGGACCGATCCGATATTACGTATCGGTATCGGTCCGATACTGACCTAAATTACTGGATCGGATATCGGAGAAAAATAAAAAATGTAATCTGATCCATTAAATATCACGAAAGCACCTCACAAAACTTGCAACACGCCGTAACTCGCCTCAGAACGTTAGCACTCGGAGCAGTATGCATCACGTGATAGAGCGGCTGTGGCATGCAGGACCTGTGGTGGTCTGGATAGCATTTGGAGCTTCGCTAGCAACCCGGCATTTCATCTCCGACAAAGTTATCCCGAGAGAAGTAAAGCAAGTGTGTAAGTGCATCTCTGAATGTTTGTAAAGCATTCCTGCGTTAAGCTTAACAAGCGACTGCCTCTTCTTGCTGCTACTTCAATCATGAAACTGATCAATGATCAGCTGATCGGCTTTTCTGTCGCGAGTCCGTCTCTCTTCTTTGTTTTTGGCCCACTTTGCACCAGAAAGAGGAAACCAGCGGCTGAACAACAGCAGCACGTTTAAGCTTGATCAGCTGTTGTTAGAATTTATTTAATATTACTTTCTACACCAGGATCTTTTTCTACGTAGCTGACGCTGGTAACTGTGCAGGGGCGGATCTAGCAAAGTTTAGCCAGGGGGGCCGATAGGGCATTAACAGGGAAAAGGGGGCACAAAGACATACTTTCTTTCTTATTCTCATTTAAAATGTCGAGCTTTTAATAAATAATTATCTGAATCTTACACCCAAAGTTTTAATCTGATGTAAAATGTATAGAAGTCCATTACTGTATATAGTAACTGTTAAGTCTAATATACCCTAGTAAGCTATAGTACATTTTCCTTTGGGAAGGTACCATCTGTGCAGTCTGCAATTTTGTTGAAGAAAGATGTTGAATTTATTTAATATTTCTTGAAAAATAATTGATTTCTGTGCATTTTTTTTTTTCACACTGCATCAAATTAAAGTTGATTACGTCGATTAAGCATCATGAGGTGGAGCGTGAGGGGTGGTTCCCTATTTTTTATTTATTTATTTTTGTTGTTGCTGGGAGTTGGAACCCTATTAGTTAGGTTGCTTAATATTTACGCTAAGTACTCTTTAAAATACCAGAATAGGGAGGATGGTGTAGGTTTAAGTTTATTAGATTGATCAGTATTGCTGAACTATGAAACATTTTTTTTTGCATACAGGTATAACAGAATAGCTTTAGTGTAGTTGTTGTTTTAAACTTCAGTATGAACTTATACAAAATGCAGCAAGATATTTAAAAAAACAGTTTTGTTGATTAAAAAACACTATATCGGATTCATATCGGTATCGGCAGATATCCAAATTTATGATATCGGTATCGGACATAAAAAAGTGGTATCGTGCCATCTCTAAGTATAAGTACAGTAAGTAATTTTTTTTAATCTAGATCTTTTCATGACAAGAAACCAGTCACAAAGAGTTGTTATAGAGGTGTCAATAAAAACATTTTTACTCTTGTCTAAATGTTGAACTGCTTCTAGGTTTGTCAACTGGCCTGATTGTTTAGTTTTTTTAAAATTTGACTTTAGGGTGGTCATCAAGAACGTAACTAAGAAACACAGATCAGGAGGATTACATGACAGCATTTAACTGAGTTGAGCTTCGTGGTAAAACAGTTTGAGGTAAAGAAAATACACATTGTTGGAGAGTAATGGAATACATGTACCGGCATTATGTATTTAAAATACAAAATATGAATGTATTTTGTTACAGATACGGTTTAAATAGGTGATAATTACAATGCAGTTACTTTGTTGGAATAAATGGATTTCATGGGGGTCATTTCCGTTTCTAATTTTGGTAATTAAATGCATTGCCGGAAACCCAAACAAAACACGCAATAAGAGACTAATGTAAGCATTCTGTGTATGTTGATGGCGTCAGTTACACAATGGACCTGGAGCCAGCACAACAGCGCCAGCAGTGCACGGGCAGGAATGCATTTCTTATTTGGAAATTCCACCACTTCATATTTAAAGAAGAAAGGTATGAGCGAAATCTGACCGTGCAATGCAAACTCTGCCAACAAACAAGCTGCTCTCAGCGTCAAAAGACTCCAACCTAAAGAAACATCTGGAAGAAGTTCTTTTTAAAAACTAAAGTTAGCCTGCTGCAACTACCTTGCTTTAGTTGTGGTAGCTACCTGAGTTATATGGCACTTCAGTATTTTCAATGTTCTATTGCTGTGCGATTTATTACTATTACTGAAGGCTACTCGCCACCAAGCTAGCATCTTATCTTGACATACGTCTTTTCTCCCCTAAAGTAAATAAATTGTCTACTCAGTGAGATTTGGGCTTACAAGCCAATTGGTAGAGAAAAACAAACAAGAATTTGCAGGATGTCATTGCTACATTCATGTAGTTGTGAAAAGCATGACTAATATGCTAAGTAACCCAAAGTATTCAGAATACGTTACTCACATTGAGTAATTACATTTTGGGCCCTGTATTCTACAATCTGTAGTGAAATACATTTAAAAGTAACCTTCCCAACACTGAAAATGCTTTAGTATTATAAACATGTATCTGTATACTAGTCACATGATCATGTTGTTTATGCAGCTGTAATTAAGAACATCACAAAATATTTTTGCTCTAATTTTGATGTAGTTGACGTCTTTACAGAAAGAGCTCCAGACTGCAGGCCAAAAACTGAGATATGAACTGAACCGTGAATGAACAACTTTAAAAAGACTGAACAAAAACAAGAAGAGGCTAAAGAAAAAATAAAAGATTACTCTTTTCCAACTCAGGCTGAAATAGTTATTTCTACTCTTGGATCTGAGTGATCTGAGTGATGTCTTTATCATTCCCTTAAATGCATTTCCTGTAATTCCCAGCCCAGCTACACCCACCTGTCACAGCCAATTAAAATACCTGTGTGAGTGTGACAGCCCTTTGACATATTTTCGGTTTACATAGCTGTTTGTGGTTGTAAATTAGCCACTCCTTCTCTTTAAAGGATCAATATTTTCAGGTTCCAGCATTTAATATTTTTTACATATTAAACAAATGTAATATACCCAGGTTTAGGGTATCTGATATATATATATATATATTTTTTTTTCTGACACTTTATGGACCAAAACTTAAATCAAGGAAATAAACAAAAAAAAAAAAAAAAAAAAAAAAAAGAGAACAGAAAGAATCATTCATGTAGCACAAAAAGGGGTAAAACCTAAATTGTAAAAGCATCTAAATAAAATGAATTCTATAAAAATCTACATTAACATCTACATCTACATTACAGTAAGGCAAAAGTTACCAAAAGCAATTAAAGCCTTTGGTACAATCTTGTTTGCCATCTGGGAAATCCATAATCGCCTGCCTCATAATTCACTTCAAGCCAATAAGGAAGTCCTGAAAGTGACTGTTTATTTATCAATTATGATCTAAGAATATGATAAAAGAGCCACGTGGCTTCCTCAAAGACAAACAGAGACAGACGGAGAGAAAGTGTCTCTCCCTTCCCTCGTCTATTATCCAATCAGCATTATTTATCATTTTCAGTCACATTATTTTAGCAGCATGAGCTCAGCGTTGTTTTTACCCCCGAGCCATCATAAACCTGCTGATGACAACAAAGAAAAATAGAGTTCTTGGCCCTCATGGCTTCACCCAAATGACTTTAACAAAACTTTAGCACAAAAATGTTTGAATCAGATGTTATGTTTAACCCCACGAATCTAGAAGTATGAGCAGACTGGGGATTTTTAAGTGCTGTTATTCCTCTTTGGCCCTTTAAATGTTCATATTTCAAATACTTTCAGTGTTGGGTGTTCTCCTCCTCAGGCCACAGAGTTTAGGAGACTCTTATATGTAAAACTAAACAATAGAGGTCTTTAAACATTAAATTGCAGATGTTTTAACTTTTCTTTCTGTGCAGTAAAAGCGCAGAGGCTTCACATTTAGTATAGTCGCAGGAAATACGCTAAAATCCACCGTCTTTCAAACTGTGCATTTTTGTCATCACCGGAGCATAAATGTAATTTTAACTGCAAGTAAATAACATGCAAAAACACTAATGGGCGGTAAAACCAAGAATAGCACCCACAGGCCCCTGGTGGTCTCTATGGGTGGTTTTGAGAGAGTGTATGAAAGCTGGAGCTCCTGAACCTCTCAGCAGCAGCAGCACGCTCACGTCTGCCTTCAGGGAGGAAGCACGTCAGTTGGGGGCGTTTCCACCGACACAGAGACGGCTCTGTTCTGGTCGGGTGTTCTGTGTTTCCATCAAAAGGTTTGGAAAGCAAACAGTCACAGCTTAAAATAGAAACAGCTAAAGCAAAAACCAAGACATTAGTCTTCAGAGGGGAGAAAATAGAGAATATTAAATATTTTAGACACCGTCTGTTTTGCAAGCATTCCTATCTACACCTGTACAGTAGCCATGACTAAACTGAGAATTTTATTCTTAACGAGCATTTTAAAACTTAATTTGAACAAAGTAAAAAAGTTTAAAAAAAAAAAGACTACTAAAGTTTAGTGTGTAACTTGTGTAAAAGTTAAAAAAAAAAAAAAAAAAAAGCTTTTGTTATTCATTTCAAGTCCAATGACCTATAAATTCAAAAAAGTCCTTTCATATATTATAGCCCGTTTTGACCTGTGCTACATGGTGATATGACCCTTTCAAATTTTGATGTGAATTATCAGAAAACGGGTAAAACATCCAGCAAACCAATTTTTACTATTGTTCCTTTACATCACAAACATTAAACTGGATCAGTTTTGCTACTGAAACACTGAACCTGAACAAAAACATGATTTTCTCTTCACAAAGTGACACTTTGAGTGGACGCTGCAGTTTTAAACACAGCTCAAGGCCCAGATTTACTGACATGTTTGCTCAGTGGAAATTTTTTTTCCTTCATAAATGTCTAAATTTAATAAATTTTATTTTTAAACAAGAAAGAAACTTGTCTTTAGGGCTGTTCAATACAACGATATATATCGGATGACGATATAAAAACGTCTATCGTTTCATTTTACGCTATCGTTTGTTTCGCGGTGTCACAAAATAAACTATTGACGGCAATATTCTTTCATCGTTTTGATGGTCACTGTAGTGGCTATATTAATTGCTTAAAGTTCTCTCTTTCTCTTATATTTAATATAACCACACTACTGACGGACAAGCGTCTGTTTTTATGCGTTTTCGTTAGCAACAACGACGGTAAAACCATCGCGTATCCGCTTGTTTATTTTCCACATAAACCTTCCACAATAAAGCTGAAGATCCCGTTGAGACTTTTCAAAATAAACTGAATCCCGTGAAAGAGCAGATTATTTACGGATGAGAAGCAAAAAAAGAGCCGGCAGGTGCTAAAAAATTTACCTTAGACTCAAACGTTAGAACAGGCTTTCCCCCGCAGCACGCCGTGTAATAAATACTCACCAAGAAAACGGCGGCCTTTACAACTTGTGTCTAAAAATGTATCGTTTCATGCATCTGTTAAAACACTCAACTCCAGGTACACGACACCCACCTGGAAACACTTCCCGCAAGTCGAGCTGCCCGAGATTCACAGAATTTACAGAAAAGGAGTCTTTAACAAGCAGCACAACTGTTGTAATTCACCTGTAAAGCTATCTACTGAGAGCATGTAAACACTATTTTGCCCTGCTTAGCAAATCCACTGCGAAATGTGTTTTTTTAGGATTGCTGTAAAAAAACAAAACAAAAAAACAAACAAACCACACCCTCATGTAGCTTAAAGGCCTGTAACTGCTACCCTTTAACGTAACAGCGTAGACAGAAAGGATTATTTTGAGTATAAAACTCATATACAGTTTGATACATTTCCATCAAGTCCTTGCACATTTACACTTTTTCAATTCTTTATTTCATATTCGAAATAGGGCTGTGCGATAGGACCAAAATCTCATATCCTGACATAAACATTTATTATCCCAATAACGATATATATATATAACAAAATAGTGCATTTTCTGTAAATTCTGTGTGCGGAGCCACTCAATAGTTTTATTGTCGTTATTGTTGTTGTTAACATAAGTACGCATAAAAACAGTGGCTTGTCCATCCATAGGGTGGTCATTTTAAATATAAGAGTAAGAGAGAACTTGAAGAAATTAATATAGCCACTACGGTGACCATTAAAAAATATTGCCGTAAACAGTAAAAATGCTCAACATTCCATCATGCATCCAAACTGTGGTGACTGTGAAGTTGGAAAACTCATTTTGACATGAGGATGATGAAATGAACATGTACATTTCAATCCCAACAACTGGGGAGTTACTTTTGTTTTGTTTTTTTAAACATGTCGATGTTCATATAGATGTTATGATGTTTCTGCAAAGTTTCGTTCAGATAGGTTCATCCCTTAAGGAGGAGACGTGGTAAATACAGACATATTGCATATGCTGATCATAAACTACAATCGACATAGTAAAAAGGTGTAGAATCGCCGTTTCATAGATGTAACTGAATCATGAAGCATCAAAATAAAAAATAAAAAAATCCAACAATGACAGTGCTAACATTCACCTGTCATGTGAAAACACTGACAGGGAAAAACTGGTTTGGGGTTCACACTATAAAAAATATAAATAGATCATAATAAAAGCAGGATTACGTGACCCTGAGAGGTCACACTTTGCCCTTTCTGTCCCCGGGTGCTCAAAGAAAAACAGTTGGGTAACAGGAGGAAGTTAAAGATTCAACAGCTGCTCAACCATTACTGACCATTTTACAGACTGTTAAGTTACTGTTAAATTATCCATTTTTATAAGACTTCAAAAAAAGAAAAATGGCTCTAGTTATTGTTTCACGTTGGGTCTGATTAGACATGCAGCAGGGGAATTTTTAATGTTGGCTTATCAGTTAGAGGCATTCAGGAATTAGACAAAAGGTAAACAAACCAAGTTCCCATACTCAGAAAAAAGGCGTTTCATGCTAACGTTTAAGCAAATGCAAAATAGCTCAGGTGTATTTGCATTCTGTTTGTCACTTCGATAAACATTTTAACTGGCTTTAACATTGTTGATATCAAGTGGGTACACTGGAAGACTATTAAATAACCAGCACCATTAGGTCACAAGCACCATTAACCTCAAGAAACTGCTGGGAAGCTAACCAGTCAGCAGGATCACTGGTTTAATACATTATCTGGTGCATGACAGCAAAAACAAATTTGAAAAGTAAATATTCTCTGAGGGTCATTGCTTACTGTAAATGACTTTAAATTTACAGACTTCCATAAATATGTACTGGTGTCTCCTTAAAACTATGTGACAAACAGAAAATAGGCATGTGGAAGGTTTTTGAAGTGAATTTAAGAGTTTATATGCAAATGACCGAGCTTGAAGCATGCCCTAAAAATAACACCACAACTACAAATTAAAATAGAATAAATGTAGTAAAAGAGGAACTTCATCTGGTCATGCATGACTGAACACGACTAAACCACACCTGCTTCTCACAGTTGTTCAAACAGCGAACAGTCAGTGACTCTTCTGATCGAATCATTGGTAAAACACCGACTTTGTGTATCAGTATATCGATCGCTCAGCTAATTAACATAGCGCCACTCATTCTATGAAGCGGAAACACCCAATTGCAAGTGTAATTATATATATTAAATTATTTACAACTTCCAGATATAGATAATAAAATGGGTTTCTTTAATATAAGTTGGAACTGGTTCACATTTCCAAACTTCCTGAAGGAATTCCTGTTGAATCAGCAGAGCCCATTTTTCCATTCTTTTTATAGCCTCTTATATGCTTCTGAGATAAGATACGCCGTGTTTTATATTTAGACTGATCTCACACAGAGACTGATGATGTATATATAGTGACGACACACATGCCTCAGAGTAGGGCTGGGCGATATGACCCAAAATTCATATCTCGATATTTTTTAGCTGGATGGCGATATAAGATATATATCTCGATATTTTTTTAAAGCCATAAAGTAAGAACAAAAAGAGAGTTCTTAGTCACACTGTGTCCCAGCTGTCACACGGGCACTTTTATTTACATACAGCGTAGATGTACATGAAGAAATTACTCAAAAATAAATTATCAGCATTTATTAAATAATCATGGTCCATAAATAAAAGAAAACAATGTTATTTTTGTGCATAACAAAAAGCTCACAATTGTGCAGTCAAAATGTAAACTAATAGATGCTGAGCATAATAACAAAGAGACAGATTTCACAGCTGCACCACGTCTCTGAACAGGTGCCATTTGTGGTCCTTATACACACACACAGTACGGTAATATTGCTCAAACCACCGCTACTAGCGCTGAGCTAGCCGACACAGTGCACCATCCAGCTGCTGTGTCCCAAGATCCCGCCAACAGTCAACACAGGCTCTCAACTTGCGTCGCTGGTGCTTCTGCCAAGGACGAGAACTCCTGGTTTCAGCTAGGGGCCAGACCCAAGGCTCTGGTCAGCTCCACTCCACTCCAACCAGCGCCATGGACCATGGTTGAGACGCGTGGTGGCTGCAGAGGGGGCAGGAGGATCCGTCTCTCGCACCCTCACCCCTCCGGTGCGGTAGTATTGGAGAATAAATTCAATGTCCTGGATCCTGTGGACTTTCCTCCTCTGACCGCTAGCCCTCGCCATCCCGCTGTGTCGCTGAGGTCTGCGCCATCTCCACCACTACGCCCCCGGAGCCGCGGCGGGCAACCCGACGCTGTGGTGCAAACTCACCGCGGAGAGCTGTGCTTTACCCCGGCTCCTCGGAGAAGAGGACCCATGGCGCGGCTACCTGGGAGTCACTCACGCAGTCCGGCTGGCGCATCTCCATCTGAACACCCCCGGTGTCACGGCGCGGGCGTCTCAGATGGCCAACAGCCCTCGGTGGCACCTCCTCTCTCCACGCTGGTCCTCGGGGATTCCATCGTCAGGAACGTGCGGATGAGGGGGGCGCTCACGCTGTCGTTCCCGGGAGCCACTGTTGTTGACATAGTGGACAGAATTCCCAACATTCTGGCATCCCACCCACAGGTTAACCGGCTCATCATCCACATCGGCACCAATGACATCCCCAAACAGCAATCTGAGCTGCTGAAGTTGGACTTCCTCGAACTCTTCAGCCTCCTTGGTCAGTTGCAGGTGAGTGCTTTTATCTCTGGGCCCACCCCCACCTGTGGCAGAGGGATAGGCCGTTTCAGCCGGCTGCTCAGCCTTAACACCTGGCTTTCCTCTGCCTGTATCGCCCACGGCGTGGGTTTTATTAACAACTTTGATGCCTTCTGGGAGAGGAGGCATCTTTTTGGGGCAGACGGGCTCCACCTCAACGCCTGGGGACGCCGTTTGCTGTCCGCCAATTTGGCATTTGGCGTACAGCACTCCCGCACATCGCCACTGTCTGCCACTGACTGATGTTCCCCTGGTCCCAGCTCCTATATTTGTTCCACTTTTAACAGTAATACACAAAACTCTGGACTAGGACCTTTCTCTCCCACAGTCAACACAATACCCGTCATAATCACAAACAGAGAGCAACAGAATTATCATAAATCCAGTAACTCCAAAAACATTAATAACCTCCGGCCTCTTCAAAAATATCAACATCCATTCAACTCTATTGTCAATAATCCACCAGTCTCAATCAGTATGGCACTTTTAAATGTACACTCTCTGTCGAACAAGTCTTTTATTATTAATGATTTAATTTTAGATAATAAACTTGACTGTTTATTTTTAACTGAAACATGGCTGGGCTCGGATGCACCAGTTGTTCTCACTGAGGCCTCCCCACCAAATTTTAATTTCTCTTTTTCTATTAGAAGTGGTAAGAGAGGTGGTGGGACTGCATCTTTAGCCAACAACACACTCACCACCAAACAAATTTTATTTGATCATTTTACCACTTTTGAATTCCATGCTATTGTTTTCAGCAGCCCTCCAGTTTTATCTGTCACAATTTATAGACCACCTAAAGACAGCGCTGCTTTTATCAAGGAATTCTCAGAATTTTTAACAAACATACATTCAAAATATAATATGATAATTTTAACCGGTGATTTTAACCTGCACATAGATAATCCTTCTGACCCTGCAACAAAAGAATTCTTAAACATTCTTCACTGTTTGGATTTTATCCAGCACGTCACGCAGCCGACTCACAACAGAGGACACACTCTGGACCTGGTCATCACCCATGGGCTGTCCACCAGCGTGTCCTCTGTTGTTGACTTGGCTGTCTCTGACCACTACTGTGTGTTTTTTAACATCACCGGTTTTATTCAGCGGAAGACCTCGGTGCGAACTGTGAGGAGGCGCTATCTAACCTCTGAAGTGGCTGCAAATTTTACCAGGGTTTTAGTCAAATGCCCCCCTGTAATTTTACCTGCACCCTGCGATTTGATTTTTAGTTATTTTAACAGCAAACTGAAGAAAAGCCTTGACTCCGTTGCTCCACTCACCACCAAAAAGATTAACGTAAAACATGCATCACCCTGGAGAAACGAAGAACGAGAAACTCAAAAGAAATTGCAGGGCAGCAGAAAGGAGATGGAGGAAAAATAAAAATAATATCAACCATCAAATATTGTCCGAGCAACTTAAAACTCTGTGAGCAGTTTGCAGACCACTTCAGGGGAAAGATCAGCGCCATCAGATCTGATATTTTATCTAATCGCGATATGATTGTAAACACATCTGAGGGCTCGATTGTACCTGAGGAGACACTGGACAGCTTTGTCCTGGTTAATGCTGAGAACTTTCAGAAGGTTTTCTCCACAGTGAGACCCACCACATGTCTTTTAGATCCAATTCCTTCTTCACTCTTTAAAACACTTTATGGATTTTTTGAGGCTGAGCTTTTATACATGATGAATTGCTCTCTTCAGTTGGGTGTCTTCCCTGCTGCCTTTAAAACGGCGGTGGTGAGGCCCCTTCTGAAGAAGAGCAATTTGGATTGTAATGATTTTAATAACTACAGACCTGTATCCAACTTACCATTTTTAAGTAAAGTCTTAGAAAAACTTGTTTTTACTCAGATTACTGATTTTCTCAATGATAGACAGATCCTGGAGATATTCCAGTCTGGATTTAGGGTGAACCACAGCACAGAGACTGCTCTCCTAAAGGTTTTAAATGATCTTAGATGTAACTGGGACGCCCAAAAGCTCTCAGTCCTGGTGCTACTGGATCTAAGCGCAGCCTTTGATACAGTAGACCACGCTATTCTTTTAAACAGACTGAAACACATGGTGGGCCTCTCTGGTGCTGTACACAACTGGTTCACTTCCTATCTCTCTGACAGATCTTTTATGGTGAGTATGGATACATGCTCCTCTAACATCCATAAAATGACATGTGGTGTGCCTCAAGGGTCGGTTCTAGGCCCTGTACTTTTTAATTTGTATATGTTGCCTCTCGGCAGTGTCATCAGGAGGCATGGAGTGAACTTCCACAGTTACGCTGATGACACGCAGCTGTACATCTCCGTGTCTCCTGATGACACCAGACCAATGGATGCCCTTTTTAACTGTATCTTGGATATAAGATCTTGGATGGCAGAAAACTTTTTACAGCTTAACCAGGACAAAACTGAAGTTTTAATTGTCGGTCCTGAGGCTCAGAGAGAGAAACTCTTGTCTAAATTAGAGGCATTTTCACTATGTCCTTCGCTACAAGTGAAAAACCTGGGTGTTATTTTTGACTCTGAGCTTGGTTTTATCCCACATGTTAAACATGTAACCAAAATTGGATTTTATCATCTAAAAAATATAGCCAGAGTCCGCCCTATTCTCTCTCGTGGGCAACACGGAGATGCTGATGCATGCTTTTATTACCAGTCGCATTGATTACTGTAATGCCCTGCTCTCTGGTCTTCCTAAGAAGAATATTTCAACTTTACAACTCTTGCAAAACTCGGCAGCTCGTGTGCTGACGAAGACCAGAGGGCGGGCCCACATTACACCGGTTTTAGAATCGCTGCACTGGCTCCCCGTGTGTTTCAGGATCGATTTTAAAGTTCTTTTATTGGTTTTTAAATGTCTTAATGGTCTTGGGCCTTCTTATCTCTCAGATCTGCTTTTACCATACGAACCCTCGCGGACCCTGAGGTCCTCTGGTACTGGCCTTTTGATTGTCCCTAAAGTCAGGACACATACTCACGGAGAGGCAGCTTTTCAGTGGTATGGTCCTCGTCTGTGGAACAGCCTGCTGGAGGAGCTCAGGGCCGCAGAGAACGTACATGTTTTTAAGAACAGGCTCAAGACCCACCTTTTTAATTTAGCTTTTACTTAGCGTTTATTTATTTTTTATGCTTATTTATTCTATCCTGTTATTCTATTATTAATTTAGGATTTACCTAATATTTCTTGATTTTATTCTTATTCATTTTTTAATCTTCTTACTCTATTTATATTTATATTTATATTGTATCCTGTTCTTATTTATTTTATCATTTTACCCTGTATACATCGTATTGCGTCATATCTCCAGTGTTTCCTCGGAGGGCGCTCTCTGCACCGGGGCTGTTATTGACCGTGGCTGCTGGGTCTCTGGGGTCCTCTCAGCCTGGTTGGGGGGCTCCTTTGCCTCCCTCCTGCTGTGTGCCCAGCCCGGAGGCTGCGGTCTGTGACCGGCTCCCGGTGCAGACGGCTCTCTGTTATAATGTTTCCTCACTTGGCTCATGCGAGCCCAGCCCAATTTTTACTCTTTAAGTGTGCGCGTGTGTGTATGTGTGTGTGGGTGGGGGGATATATGTGTATTGAGAGTGTGGGGAGTGAGTTGGAGGGTGGGGTGGGCTGCTTTTAACTATGTAAAGCACTTTGTGCTACATTTTTTCTGTATGAAAAGTGCTTTATAAATAAAGATTGATTGATTGATTGATTGCGTTGGAAGCACAGTACGTATCACTCCGCAAGGCTCCTCCCCGGTAGCCGTAATCCTCCGACAATCCATCAAGCGGTGCAGCTCCGTAGCTTAGCAAAGTCATATTAAAACATTTTTTGACAGATTGCTGAGCGCTGTGTACCACATAAAATCAGTTCGCGGTCATGAAGCACAACCAGAATTCATACATAAGGCGCGCTGTCGAGTTTTGAGAAAATTAAAGGATTTTAGGCCATGCAGCCCCTCCGGGCTGCATGTGGTTAGCGCGGTTAGCTCGCTAACACGTTGACGCCGTCCAGCCCCACGCACGGGGCGATCCGCGGTAACTCGCTAACAGAGATTTTCCGCTTTCATCTTGTCATTGCCTGCAGGTGAAGCTATGGGGGAGGGGGAGTTGTGTTCAGTGAAGGAGAGGCGAGGCCGAGTAACCTTGCATAGAGACAAAAGTGGACGAAAGAGAGGCAAACCTGCGGCTCCACAAGTATAATTATAACGTAACATAGACTATATCGATATAAACGATATTGTCACATCTTATATCTCGTATGAAAATATATAGATATTTTTAAAAAAAACTCGATATATCGCCCAGCCCTACCTCAGAGCAGGTGATAAGAGGTGGAGTCGGGTCAGGTAGAAGCACTAAAGAGAAGCGTTTAAAGTTTAAAGTTAGAGGTCAGTGAGCTGCTAACACAAACATGACACTGCCCTGGAAAACTTGGACAAAGCTGTGGAAACTGTGCAACTGAGCAAGAAAGGACCATGTTTTTACTAACAAGTGCTGTCCAAAAACAAGAGAAGTCTGTGTACAAGTATGTCCCTGTTGGAGGTCAAAGGTCACAGCTGCTAGAGGAGGAAGTACAAACACAGCATTCTCCAAAATGACCTTTGCAGACAGCATCATGTGAAACTCTCAGCACTCTTTAACATTTCCTCTTTCCTCTTAAACATGACATGATGCGTTGAATCACCCAAGATGCGAAATTTCCAAAACAACTTTTGTAAAATGATAATGGCACCATGCTTTCACCTTACATACCAACATATTTTATTATATACAATAAGTTAAGTCCTTCACTACTGCTTCCTCTAAGTCAAAACTCTAGAGTAGCTGCTGGAGGGTGAGAGTGGTTCATGTCATATGACAGCAGTGCAGTACATACATTGTATGCAACATACATACATACATACATTGTATGAATGTGAGTGTGAATGATCTCTTTGTGGTAGCCCTGCGATAGACTAGCGAGCTGTCCACAGTGTAACCAGCCTTTTGGCCTAAGACAGCAGGGATAGGCCCAGCCCACTCTCCACATACTAGACTTTGAGGAGAGGAAGAAAATATCGATCCAATTGTGCTAGTATCAATCACATACTGATACCAGTGCAAGTATCGATACTATCAATATTTATATTGAGCTGCCCACCTCTACCACCTACACAATGATTGACTACAGCCCTCATCCAAAGCTTACAAAAGCCACCAACAAAGACTTTTTAAGCACTTATAATTTCTACGGATATTGCTTTTCTAAAAACATGTTACTCCTCTGAAAATATTTTCTTTACTTTGTGGCAAATACCTTCTGCAACACTTATCTGTCTGTTCTCCTATGGTGGGACTACAACTCCACATCTTAGACTGCAGGTGCAGATGGCAGTTCTTTGTCCTCGAGGAACGTCGGTGAGCGGCTGCATGTAAACAGCTCTCAGCATACTGCAGATTCTGGTTTGACTGGCTCTCCAGCTAACAGCAGATCCTCCGAGCAGAAGACCGTTTATAGCTGACAGCTACAGCTCCATATGTTGGCATATGTCCAGCTGCAGGATGAGCAACTATGTGGGGAGCAGGTGAACGATATTTAGGATTCTTGTTTTTGCCCTACAGCCAGTACTGAAAAAAAATCAAGGACAAGTAGGGCCAATAATAGGTGATTGGCAACAAGTTGACTATTAAAACAAGTTAAAAACAAGTAAAGTCTAGGGATGTGCAGCCAAAATAATATCTACTTCTGGCTGGTCTCTCTTTCACAATGGGTCACCACTGTGGCTGGCCCTGCACTTTTTATTTGGCAGATGTTTTTGCAAGATGCCCTTCATGACGCGGTCTCCAAAGAATTTGTGTTTCCTCCCGCTCTCAAACCAGATAAAATTAGGTAAATAAGTAAACCAATGGCTTGCAGTTAGTCAAATATATATCAAAGTACATATTATCTACAAATAAAATTATTTGACCATTATCCAAAGATTTTACTCCAAGCTCCTGCAAGCTTTATCTGGCAGTATCTGGTATTTTAATGAATTTTTATCCAAATTTTGAGGCTGGGAAATGGCACATATTTCTGCCACCTGCCAGCACTAGCTGCGTATTACGTACAGTAAGTGGGCAGTAAACTACGTTGTTACTACAGAGCACCGATTCACACTAAATCAACCTGTGCCAAATTTCCAAAGGAGAACACATTCAGATTAGAAGATTGCAAGACCATGTGACGTCACTCATGCAATATAATGAAGAAAAACAAGCACCAAGCACACAGGGCAATGGCAGCAGTAGAAAGCTGAAAGCTGAAAAGTGTACTATGTTTTGTAGTCTGAAAGCCAAAATCACTGAAAGACTTTGAGCTAACTGAACATCTTGTCAATGTATAAAAAAATGGAACCACATTTGGCTGGGGGATATGGCCTAAAATCCATATCACGGTATAATATGAAGCATGTGCGGTAACGATATATATCGCAATATATTCTTTTCTTCTGTATAACGTATTTTACACACAATAAGGCACACTTGAAATCCTTTAATTTTCTCAAAAATCGACAGTGTACCTTATGTAGGAATTCTGGTTGTGCTTACTGACCTCGAACCGATTTTATGTGGTACACAGCGCGCAGAAATCTGTCAAAAATATTTTAGTACGACTTTGGTAAGCTATGAAGCCGCACCGCTTGATGGATTGTTGGAGCATTACGGCTGCCATAGTCAGGAACCTCACGGAGTAATCTGGGTCCTAAACTCCGTTAACTTCTGGTCCCAAAGTCAAACGAACACTGCAGCATCACAGAGTTAAAAACTGTCTAAATTCTTTCATCGTTAATAAAATGATCAGCGTTGCTGCTTTACCAGGTGTAACAATTAATCCAGGCATCCATGAAAACTGAATTTATTAAATTCAACAGAGTTGGAAGTTAGCAGGAAGTTAGCTCGCTAGCTTCCACCTAAACATGATATAGCATGTCCTGACTGAGAGATTTCTAAAAAAAATTAAAATGTATAGCTCTGCTATCACTTCCAACATAAATAAAGACAGAAAACTAAACAGCAGTGACTTTTGTAAGGTTACTGAAGTCGGACTAGCTGGTATATAATGGCGTGCTACGTGATCGCTAGCAAAACAGCTACGTTAGCATAACATTAGCACAGTGAAGCTGAAGGATGAACGCAAACTTTTTACCACTCAGTAAAAGTTAATGTGAGGGTTTCGGGTGGTTAGGGACAAATGCAATTGCATGGCAAAATGCTATAAACGGACCAAACTTCAGTCAAGAGAACAACTGAGATAATCCATCCGCAATACGAGGTTAGTCAGGTTACTGCAACAACATGGGAATAGAGCAGCTGCGAGAGAATTCAGCACTAATGAATCAATGGTAGGGAAGTGGAGGAAGCGCTATTTTTGGCTTTCCCCATATTCCAAAAGTGCTTCGTCTCTTTGCTATTACTGTCGCCTGGCATAATTTACAGATGATGTTGTTTGCAGCCGCTGCAATGCTTTTGACCAAAACAGGCGCAGCTCGATGACTCCATCAACATGCCCTATCGTGGTAGAGCGGTATAGTCAAAATCTCTATCGTTGGCCAAATTTATATTGTTTCTACCGTATACCGTTTATACCGCCCACCCCTCCACACGTACACTGGTATCTTTCAAAACGCAGCTTTTTCTACATGTTTGGGCCTTTCATCCACACGTAAATGGAGAGTTTTAAGAAGTCCTGCCAATGTGAAAATTTTCAAAAACTTTGTCTGGCCGTTTACGCGTGGATGAGGAAAACAGAGATTTAGTCAAGCAATGTAAAAGGAGTGCGGCCTTTTTTGACGTCACACTGTGCACCACTGATTTAGACAGAATTCACATAGACTCCCGATTGTCCACCTGTTGCTTTGGTGTGCTCTTAAGAGCTTTGACTTCGTTTTTTGCATTTACATGCCGACAGAGATATTATTTCCATAACTGCACGTGTGAACGGGATTTTGTTTTTTGTAAACGAAAACAGAAAATCTCTGTTTAGAAAAATACCCGTGTGCGTGGAAGTAGTTTTGCTGGATAACCTGCTGTCAGAGAACTTATAACTTACTAGCTTTTATGTTGTTCACCCATTCAAACTGAAGCTTTAGAATAACTATGTTTATAAGGTTGACTGGTCTGTAAATTGTTGAGTCTGTGGTTCTTAGGTTAACTTTGAATCTAAAGGAAGCCCGGTGCAGTCCAGTTATTTTTTGCCACCTGAAAAAACATTTTATGCTAAAAAAGACTGGTCAAATAATGTTTTATCACAGATTTGGTGCTTTTCCATTGGTGGAAGGTAAAATCCTCTTTAGTGGTTGGCTGTTTTTATTTTAAAGCAGGAAACAAAAACAAAAAAATATTTAAAATCAATAATTGGTCCCATAAGCTATTGGAGCTGTGGAAAGGAGCTGGAGTACCTGGAGGCAACATGCAGAAGTCCACACAGAAAGGTCCCACTCAGCTGGCGAATACAAAACTTCTTGCTAAGACGAGACAGTGCTAACCACCAGACTACTGTGTCGCCTATAACTAATCCAACATTTAAAAATTATGCCCTAATCTAAACGCAGGCAGCTGCACAAGATGATAAGCAATGCAATGCTGAGAACAATCAGCACCACAATATTTTACTGTCAACTGAAAAAAACGATAACCACAAATTATAAGTGTTAGCTATATTTAGAGTATTTTCACCATTTCATCAGACAGCCGTTTCCGATGAGGAACTGAAGTAATTATACTGCTCTCTCAAAATCCCCCAGACTCCACAGACAACAACAGTAATTTTGTCATTTTACCTCACAGGACTTACCGATCTTCCGCTGCCCTGTTTGAGTTACTGTGTGGCTTTGAAAGACCACCAACTCTTTTTGTTTTGATGGGTTAATGGCTGATTTATCTATCAATTCTTCAAAAGAATCAACTAATTGTTTGGTAGGTTTACATAAAACAACTCAAACCACAAAAATGACCAATTTCAGTCACACAAGAAATAAAAAAACATCTCAATTACAACAAAGTGGCCAGTTTTATAACTTGCCAGTCATTTCTGTATAATTTGTATCATTTCGTTTCCTCAAAATGATGTTGAAGCCAGCACTGAGTGAAACTGAAGACTTGAATGACTCAAACTCCGTCCAACACAGGAGCCGCTTGTGCCGTCAGGCGGTTTCTGTTTATACGTCCTCATCCAGGAAAATGTGAAGATAAACAAGACAAACGCATGAACAGAGGGGTGTGAGAATGCTCTACTATGATTCAGGCTGCAGAAAGACTGACTCACGCTCTATAATCAAAACTTGCAGGCAGCTGGCTGGTAGCTGCTGATAATTCCTCACTCAGGAAAACACAAACACACCACCTTCAGGGTGGTGGAGCCTGTGATTATATATAGCCACAGATACGTACAGGCTGTGAGAACTGGAGCGCTGAAAAGGTGCAGCCGTAAAAATGACAAAGAGCAGAAGGAGAAGCGGCCACTCCCAGGTGTTTGATCAGGTGTATGCCACTTTGACAATCCGATTGTTCAGTCTGACGTCACTAGCCGTGTCTGGGTCTAAACTCCGCTGCAGGTCCATATATCAAACGATCACTATGGCATTACTGAGAGTTGAAAAACTGTCTAAAGTCTTTCATCTTTAATAAAATGATCAGCGTTCTGCTCTACCAGGTGTAACAACTGAGTTTAACATCCAGGCATCCATGAAAACGGAATTTATGACATTTAACGGAGTTAGAAGTTAGCAGGAAGTTAGCTCGCTAGCGTCTATCTAAAAACAATATAGCATGTCCTGACTGCGGGGTTTTGGAACAAAGTAAAACGTACAGCTCTGTTATCACTTCCAGCATAAATGAAGACAGAAAACTAAACAGCAGTGACGTTTGTAGTAGGGGTGCAACGATACACAAAATTCACGGTTCGGTTCGGTTCGATACTTTGGTGTCACGGTTCGATATTTTTTCGATACAAAAAAAATGTTCATGCCTTCTTAATTTGTCATTTATTAAAATTATAAATATATATTTTAACTCAAAAGTACAGTTTTTAAATTTAACCCTAACCCTTGTGCGTGTTTTTTATTTTGACAGCGAATGCGCACCTGCGGACCACTTATGTGCAGCCCTGGTTATTTAGCTCGTCATATTGCAGCCACAGAAATTATTTTGTCCATGAAACCATAAAGCTGCACTTTCTTTTTGCCTTATAGTCTGATTTGTCATAACTTCTCCGTTTTGTGGTAAGCTTTTCTTTGGCTGTCACTTCTTCACCCTGACCTGTCTTATTTGGCTCAGCAGAACTAAAATATATATCTGTCTGTGAAGGTTCTCAGTCATCCAGGTCATCGTAGTCAAATATATATCCTGCTGCTTTTACAGACGCACTCACATAAGCTCAGCGATTCTCTGCGCGATCAACCTCTCACATGTTTAAGCTTGCTGCCGGAGATTTCACTTGTCATGTTTGCATAGTAAGCTAACGATTAATAAGACGATGTCAGAGGAATTGGTGCGCAAATTATCATCACTCACAGATCAGTGCTGTCGCTCTCTATACACAGTTCACGTGATTGCAAAGTGAAAGCAAAAAACAAGCGCAAATTCAAACGCGATTTCAATATGTCACATATTGACAGTGGCTCACCGCTGCCAATGACATAATTACCCAGCTACATTTCTGAAAGAATGCAAAAGCATTGACATATATTTTTCCTACAATAGCCCGACGGGCAGGGAAGAGATAGATTTTGGTAGCCCGACTGAAAAAAATCGCTAGCCCCAGGACGTCGGGCTAGCGATATTGCAAGCCCTGTATCTGATTGAGGAATCACTCATCTTTGGAAAAGAGAGTTTATTACAGAGAAATGTCTCTTTCCAAAATAAAAGCTATACTATCCGCTTCTTCTGGGCTATATTCTCAGCAGCATAAGGAGAATCATGTGCTAACAGCTGTCTAAATGACTCGGCTAAAGTTAGTAGCATGCTTGTTGTTTTTGTCTTTGCACTAGGATGATGTCGGCGTAAATGTGCAGTCATATTCGTTGTGTTCCCACTAGTGCTTTCAGGTTAATCTCGTTGAAATGACCTTAACGCCACAACACGGCAAATCTCCGTTAACGAGCTACCGCCGAGCTAGATGCTGCGCTGACATCCTGAAATCTTTAGGATTTCTCACTGCTGCTAAATGTCCTAAATGAAGTTTGAATGAAGAAAAAATTTTGTTTTGTTTTTTTCAGAACGCACTCAAGAGGCCTCAAGAGGCTCTTTTACATTACAGTGCATTAGGGTTGTGTGACTGAAATATATCTGCTTCAGGCAACCAGCTGGGTCAATCGCTGATTGGTTTTTATTCTAATGACAGTTTTATTTGCTAATTTAGTAGTTCACCTTATGACAGTTGGTATCTGTGAATAATTAAGCGATGCATCCACATATGTGGGTTTTTTGTTTTTGTATTTTAAGGCCAGTAAAGTCCTGTAGTGGATCAGTGAGCAGGAATCAAAGTAAAAAAAAAAAAAAAAAAAAAATGGCAGGAACAGGAAAATGCCAGACGTTTAACACCTAAAACCCATGTTTAGTTTTTTCCTCTCTCTCTCCATACGTAGCTCCATTTTTTATGCTAGTCTGCCAGCTGAGTTAACTTTAAGTTGGTTTTTAAGTTGCTGCACTTCCAGTCTAATAAAACTTCAAATCTACACCAGCCATACTTCAGGTACTAAAATTACACAACTGTTACTCAGCGAGGCTGATAAAATGCTATTGTTTGATTGGGGTAAAGTTTCCATTAATCGTTTGCAGGGATGCACTAATCTGATATTTGGATTGGATATCAGTCCAATCTAAAAGCTGGATCGGGTATCATCAAAAATGCTCTGACCCGTCGCACAAATTAGTGCCATGACACTAATTCAAACCAGCAACTGTTGTCAAGTTAGCTGACACAACCAAAAAAAATTGTAACTTTCGTTACAAGCGGTGTAAGACTTGCTGAAATACTTTATGACACTTATGGTAATATAATGTTCTGCCGTCACCTGGCTTTATATTTTTCAGCTTCCCCTCTACAGGGGAGAACCAGGGAAGGAGAATCTAACGTGGCTGTTATTAACAGCAGCAAAGACTAACAGACAGCTGAAAATAAACTAGAGTGAATAAATTAAAGGGATAATATAAATTAATTTTGTTTTATTATGTTCATCTGTACCTTAAATTTAGAAAAAACAAAAGAAAAACCTATTACCAGTACAGTTTATATTTGTAGAGATAATTGTTTTGTAGTTACGAAGTTACGAAACCAGTGTTCAATTCATTGTCTTACACAAAAGAACGATTCCCGGTTCTTTTTTTTAAAAAAACATAATCACAGCTCATTAATGTGACACTGCTATCAGATTACTACTGGATTTCAGCTGATACCCAAAGTCATTGATCATTATCAGATCAGAACTGTAGAAAGTAGGACTGGTACATCTCTGGTTGCCATTTCTTGGCCAAATGAAGGCTGGCTGGAAATCCTAAGTATATTTGACTTTGAGGGTGATTCCCTGGATTGACAAAATATGTGATTCAACTAAACTGTCATATTTAGTTCAAAGCCCAACAGAGTGACAGTTCTAATAATATTCTGCGAATTAAACATAAATTCATATTAGATCAACAAAATTTATTAGTGTAGCATGAGGCAGGAGCCCGAGGAGGAAGGTAGGCAAATGTCCAGAATCAAACTCTTGGGGAAATACCTTTAAGTGGTGGAATTTGCCTCAAGTTTGTACTGTTTGACAGGGAATGACCTCCTTAAACCGCCATGGGGCACTAAAACTGAAAGCCCATTACTGAAAGAACAAACATAAAAACATGTTCCTGCATACCTGCCAGCACGCAATCAATCACAGTGCCAGCTGAGTCATTGGATTTTTCTTCTGTGACAATCAACAACTCAAACCATACTGTCAAGATGCTTCTGATTTGCAAGTGTGAGATCATACATTAGTAGCTGTGTTTCGTGGCGCCACTAGATTTGATTTTAGGCATCAGTGGAAATTTGTACATTTCACCAAAGATGGAATTTCGCCCACAGTGTTAGGATTCTGTGGAAAAATAAACACAATTTTTATATCCCAACATTGCAAAATTTTCCACTAATTAAGCGTTCAATCCCGCTAATGAGATTTTATGATCAATGAAGATTAGGCCTCGCCTAACCTTGCGTAATGTAGGACTATTGATATTAGAGAAGAAGTTTGTCGATCACTTTATAAGTTCAGTGATCTCAGATGTGAATACCTTGTGCTTTCCTTTTTTTCCCCCCATGTTGGTAAAATGGAAATCTTACGTTTTGCCATGTCTGCACGGTTAAAAAAGAAGAAGAAAGCGTTTCAATATAACAAACATGTATTTTTGAGGGCATTTGTTAAGAGAGTCATTTCCATTTTAACATAGTGTGGAAACCCATGAAAGAGCTGACACAACGATGTGATGCCCAAGGCAGCAAATATCACAGTCAGACAGTGAACTTATTATTCGTAACAGACTGTAAAAGACATAAACAAAGGAGTCAGCTGGGGGCACTTGTGTAATTATAATGATAGCACTGTTTCAAATGATATCAAGCTTATTTTTCTGGATTATGTAAGATTTCTTTCAAAAGAGGCTCTGAATCATGGTCACAAGCCAGAAACCAACGTAAGAGTCAGCCGAGTGATATCGTTCAGGCTTTACACAACATTTTCCATGGAGCTGGGATCTCTCAGCAGCTTCCACTGATAGCAGAAAGGAAGGACTAGAGGAACTAGAGGTTCAAAGTATGTGTGAAACTGATATCCTGAGCCACAAATCATCCATTATGCTACTGTACCGCTTTTGTAAACTCATTCATTTAAGCTAAATACCCCCCCACCTGTTACAGGATAATTCTTACAAAATGAGACACTCCAGCACAAATTTTGGGTTATTTTTTGAGCTGTCTAATAACAACAAATGTTGCAATAATGGCAACCATGCGTCTTAAACTTGATTTAAAAGAAATTTTTGGCTACCTAGGGGCAGTCAAAACAAGTTTTAGACATTATGCGAAACAGATATGTTGTTTCCTCTTCCAAGTTTGTTTTGCTTTAGCGGGGGAAAAAAAATATCAAGCCCTTTAGCTTAGGTAACTTTGCCCATTTGGCTAATTCAAGTCACTGTACTGGACCTTTTGACTCTATTCATGACTTTAACACTTTAACACCTTTAATCCATTTTCTGCTAAATACAATTACTGGATTTGCAGTTTATTAGACCACTAGCCCATTCATTTTGTTATTATCATCATTTTTAGTAAAGTTTTTATCATTTCTTTTAGTTAGCATGAAATTAGCAAAAACGCTTATCACCTGATACTTTCATACACTATAAATTTAGCTTGCTAACCAATCTTGTCACAAGGGCTCGCCACAGCAGCTTGCACTGCATGTCTAGTTGTACGCTGGATGCCAATGGTCAGTTGGTTAGCATTATAGTGATGCTAGGTACCTTCATCTTCACTACAAATTCTGGTATTATTTCCAAGTGGTTATAATATAAGCACCCTTTTAACGCACTTAGCGATTCAATTCTTCCTTAACATAAAAAATTATTTATATCACCTTTAAGCTACCAGAGATCAAAGTGGCAAAGTTACTTATACATTTAGGCCAACAATACATAATTCCCAGCCACATAAGCAAATATATACATATTGGGTTTTTTTTTTTTATTAAAGCGATCTGAAAGCCACCATAACTGATATTTATGCTTAAAAGAATACCCAACAAGTGATAAATATCCTATCACCTAATCGACTGATCAGGTAGCTCCAGTCTTGCACAGCACTTTCCACTATGCATCATTGCTCTTACTGGCAGCAAACCTTGCTGTCTGTCTCGATGCTGTGGCAGCTGGTGCCAGGCGTTGGGTGTGTTGATGTAAGCAGCCTGTGACACCATTTGTGGCCCCGCCCACTTGGGACGCACAGAGCAGACACGGCGAGCCAGTCCCACAGGTAGACACACCTGAAAGCCGGCTGAGCAACAGGTTGGAGGCGTTTACACACTTTTAGTGCACGTTAGACACCTTTTGTTTCTTACTGGCACAAGTCTGGCATACCTGAAGATTTTCCTCTAATATGACTTCCAAGGGAAGGATGATCCCAGAGTAGATTTTAATCAACTAGACTAAAGGCAGTGGATGTCCTATAAAAGATATCAATCAATGCTCCTGAGCAACAGATACAGAATGGGCCATTAACACATGGAGTGTTACGGGAAATCATGAAGGCTAGACACACCTTTTGAGTTACGCATAGCTCACATCATTAAGGAGATAAAGACAGAGGACTATAAAATGTGTCACTATGGAAACATTACATGAACACAAAAGTGATACAATCAGAAAATACATCAGGTTCAGGAGAATTAAGGTCAATATAATGTGAGTCTGCGATATCAGCTGATAATAACTAAATATATGGATGTGATAAGAGGCAGAAACATTGTGTCATCATAAAGTGTGCCTGGATTACAAGCAGCACATTAAGTCACGGTAAATCTGGATTATTTAGAAGTCTTAAATCCTAAATACACAAGAGAGTTAAATAAACTCGTTTATACAGCAGCAGAGTCACACTGTAATTCATCGCATGTATATATCCGACGGTACGTAAACCACAGTCACACTTCACCTTGGGTTGGTAAAACAAAGTCACAACACAAGCCATCGTGACACATTACACGACACTGTAAAGTACATATGAAGCAACAAAGCCAACACATAAGCCACTACAGAAACACTATTTTCACACTTTTACAGCTGTAACCACCTTAAACATACAGTAAACTCAATAATGAGGTAATATCGATAAATATTAGTTCACTTTAAAAAATGTGAACACCATGAAATAAAACTCGTTTTAGGGAACCGGAGAGACATCATGGGTACACCTTAAATTGTATAAACACTACAAATTCACTAGTTCAGAAAGCTAAAAGTCACCTTATAAATCATCATACACACATTATAGGTCGCATTAAGAGGTAAGGGCACTGTGAACTATGTGTATGCAAGTATCACAGTTACCACTGAAGACACAAAAACACCCTAAAAAGTTACTGTAAGCTTATTTTGTAGAAGCCGAGCCACCTTATAAACCTTTCTATGAAGATTACAGTTTCATTTAAAAGATTTAAACATTAGAACTAGGCGCACTTGATGCAACAAAAACTTCAATTCAAAATTTAGACTAAACTTTGAGCACCAAAGTCACAATATAAGCTAGTATAGATTATAGTTATACTTATTATAGATGATAATAATGCAAGGTTATTATCAAGTCGACTTGGAGAAGTTAAGTCACATTATTAAGCAATTATTTGAGTAAAACACCCAACTTTAAAGTGATTTAAAAAGCACAAAATAAAAAGGAAACTCAATTTATGGCCCCAGAGTTCCATTATGAGTACACTTTAAACGATATAAAATACCACAACCTCACAATTTCAATAAGCTAAATAACTTTATGGGTCATTAAATCCACACTATAGGTCACATCAAGAGAAAAGGCCCTGTAAACTAAACTTTGAGCACCAAAGTTATGATATAAGCTGGTATAGAGGTATTGGAATTACACTTATTACAGATGTAAACACACAAAGGTTGATAGAGCAAGGTATTGAGCAACTATGTAAATATAATGCCAAAACTTAAGGGATTTAGACACCATAAAATAAAAGCCAGCTCAATTTAAGGAACCAAAGCTACATTTTACACAAGTGTAGCTTCATTTCACAGCGCAGAGCCACAATCTGGGGAAGCTACATCACTTTATGAGTCAGCACATGCACATCTAAGGTCGAATAAACAGGTATAAATACACAATTAGACACCATGTGAGATTTTGACCATAAACTCATTTTCCACAGCTAGAGAAGATCTGACGAGTCACTTTTCCCTGATGTTTTTTTAACTGGATGTGGAGACCTATGTCTGTTTATTTGAATACACAGCGCTGTATGTTAGTATGTTCCTATGGCTCATATACACAACAATCACTCTTACAAAAGAAAGAAACATGCAGCAGCAGTTGCACAATCTCCCCTCCACTTCTCATAAAGACCCGCTTCAGTTTTCTCATGAGGACGATTGAAAACCCAGAGAAGAGCAGCAGCAGCACGTCCACCTTTCTCCTTACCTGCATACCAGGAACTTCCATGGTTACTTCGAAGTATGAACGCCCTGTTCCTCCTCCAGGTTTGTCACTTTTTATTCTCCTCCTTCTTTGACTACTGCCTTCTACTATATATATTTTTTTAATCCTCGTCGAGCTTCTTCACAAGGAAATAAACTTCTCGAAAGAAAAATAAGTAAAGAGGTTTGACTTCGAAGTGGAGAAACTGTATCCGAGAGGAACGGCGGTTTAACTTGCAGGCGGCTGAAGTGAACAAACTACAAACACACAGTGACAAAGTGAGCACAGAAGAAGAAGTGCACGGAGAGGATGACGCGCAGCTTTCTGCCTCCTTCAAGGGAGGAGCGACGGTGTGTGAATGTCAGCTTCGCACACACTTCTACTGCCACCTGCTGTTCATAACTGTTCCTATCTGTGGTTCATGCTGCCTTCAGGTGCAAGTCCAAAACTGCTTCGAATCAACAGCTGCCTACACTTACCGGCCACTTCATTAGATACATCGGTTCAGGTCAATTCAATTTTATTTATATAGCACCAATTTATAACAGGAGGCACCTCGAGGGCTTTATACTGAAGGGTTTAAGAAGAAGTTCCAACTATCAGATGACCCACTATGTGCAGATGCTTGGAAACAGTGGGAATGAAAAACTTTGAACAGGAAGAAACCTCCACCAGAGCCAGACTCAGGGAGGGGTGGCCATCTGACACAGCTGGTTAAGGGTTATGGGAAGGAAGACAGGACAAAGGCATAGTGTGGAAGAGAGCTAGAGATTAATAACAACTAATATTTAAATACACAGTGTGTGAAAAAAGGCGACTGAAGAAGAAACTGTGCATCGTGGGAATCTCACAGTAACCTAGATCTAATGCAGAGTAACTAAGGGAGGATTCAGGGTCACCTGATCCAACCCTAACTATATGGGTTATTAAAATCCTTTTATACTATATAAAACTATGTAGTATTTATTAAAATAATGTAATAATCCCTAAGGACAAATATGCAACAGGAGTGCCCAACATGGGGCTCCAATCGACAACTCTGAGATTAAGAGGCTCATGCTCTTCCAACTGAGTTGGCCAGGCTTGGAAAGTTTGAAGCCTAATCTTAAAAGTAGAGATAGTGTCTGTCTCCTGAATCCAAACTGGAAGCTGGTTCCACAGTAAAGGGGCCTGAAAACTGAAGGCTCTCTCTTCCATTCTATTTTTAAATACTCTAGGAACAACAAGTAAGGTTGCAGGCTGAGAGTTCAGTGTTCTAATGCGGTGATATGGATTAGGATAAGATGGGGCCTGATTATTCAGACCTTGTATGTGAGGAGCAGGATTTTGAATTCAATTCTGGATTTAACAGGAAGCCAACAATGGGAAGCCAGTATGGGAGAAATATGCTCTCTCTTTTCTAGTCCCTGTCAGTACTCTTGCTGCAGCATTTTAGTTTTTAGGACAACCTGATAATACTGAATTGTAGTAGTACAGCCTAGAAGTGATAAATGCATGAACTAGATTTTCAGCATCATTCTAAGTGGGCGTCTAAATTCATAGCCTGCATCCTTCTGAGGCTGCATTTGTAGGTCGATTACGTCACAGCAACGCGTTGATGGCTGTCCCAATTCGTAGACTCCTCCAAATGCAGCAGACAAACGCATCCTCCTTTTCCCCAGATTTGAAGGATGGGTCGGGTGTATCCTTCATGGCCCACCATATCCCAGAATTCATAGCGCAGCCCAGCCAATTCCACTTTCCAACAATGGCAGAAACTACTTAGTTTTAATATTACTCTTATTCCTCTTTCTGGGTCACAAAATAAACTTTTAACATATTTTCAGGCGAGAATGTAGGTGTGTAAACTTCAAATATCTGCTCGATTTATTAAGACATCAATATTTGCAAAAGTGCTCTAACTTTTTTCGGAGACGTCTGTTACCCACCAGCTTGATAGCTAGCCGGGGGATCAAGGCTCACTAGAGCCGGCAAGAACATCAAACTCCTGGCACATTGTTTTCAGTCCCCCGCGGTCTTTCGCTACTCAGGTTAAACATAATATAATATAATATATTCACTTAGATAACCTAAAAATTTTATTGTTTGGCTTTTTCAATGTTTTATTTGTCCATCCATCCATCCATTCGCTATCGCTTATCCTTTTCAGGGTCGCGGGGGGTGCTGGAGCCAATCCCAGCTGTCATAGGGCGAGAGGCGGGGTACACCCTGGACAGATCGCCAGTCTGTCGCAGGGCTAACACACAAGGACAGACAACCATTCATACTCACATTCACTCACAGATTCACACCTAGTGGCAATTTGGATTATCCAATTAACCTATCCCCACAAACTGCATGTCTTTGGACGGTGGGAGGAAGCCGGAGTACCCGGAGGGAACCCACGCAGACACGGGGAGAACATGCAAACTCCACACAGAAAGACCCTGGCCTGATGGTGGAATTGAACTCAGGACCTTCTTGCTGTGCGGCAACAGTGCTAACCACCGTGCCACCGTGCTGCCACGTGTTTTATTTGTTTGTGAGTAAATTGGTTTGGCTGAGATTATAGCTAAATAAATGTCAAACGGAAAACTGATTAAACAGCAGTGTGACATGATTGAGAAGTTACACCAATATCCTGTTATATTTTAGATAGCAAGGAGCAGACGGCTGAGTTTATTAAACTCCACTGAAACAGCCGGTGATGCAAATCTGAAGACTAGACGGTCCAATTTCACAGCCACTCACTTCCAGCCTTCGAAGGACCTGGTCCACATAGACTGTGAAGGCCAGGTCCTCAGGAGGATGCAGCCTATGAACTTGGACACGGCTAAAGACAGGATGTTTCTAATTTTAGAGAAACTGTCCAAATGCAAGAAAGCATTATATTGAAATAGAAGAAATATATTGGTTTAGCATGCTTAAAAATTCCTTACTGTGTTACTGGAGGCCAAGGTAATGCCATCCAGATTAAGTGTCTAGTTAGAGACAATGTTTCTAAGATTGTAACTGATTGCTAAAGACAAAATCTATTCAGCCAATCACATGGGAGCAACCCGACAGAATTGGGCAACTGTGCTCAACGCGATCTGAAGTTCAAGTCAAATCAGAAGAGCGTCTCTGGCTGACTTCAAACCTGGCAGCAGCAGAAGACCTCACCGGTCTTTTATGCTGCTCCTTTCAGCAAAGAAAAGGAACTTGAGGCTACAATTTACATGAGCTCATCAAAACTGGACCATAGAAGGTTGGACAAATATTGTCTGGTGTTTTTGCATGTCAGTGTCTGCTGAAACATTCCAATGGTATGGTCACAGTTTGACATAAACAAGATGAAAACATGTATCCAGTCTTTGAACCCCACTATACCAGCTGAGTACCACAGCCTACCATAGTATTACTGTTCACCATGTCCATTCCATGGTGACCACAGCTTACTCCCCGTCTACTAGATTGACTGGCAGCTCTGTGATCTGAAAAACAAATCTGCTTAAGGGTATCAATAAAAAAGAAACACGGCAGATCAGAGGTGAAGATTTATTTGTTGAGTCAAATATTCTTTAATCTCTTTTGAAGAAAAAAAAGATGAACTGGCCCTTTAAACATGAATCGCCTTTTCTCGACGGTCCTGGAAGGCAGCTTCAAGTTTCCATCTGACGTCACCCGGAAGCGGGGGACGGGGGTGGAGCCCGGGAGAAGATGGCGGTTCTTCGCTGTAGGCGAGATCCCTGCGGCGTTATCTGCCTGATTTTAACTTATTTCAGCGTGTTTTATGCGGACTATGTGGTCATACAGTACGTGCTCATCCCCGCGTACTCGGACAGGTGGGTGTTTTGCATTTCCACGCCTTTTTAAACCCCTTAAAATCCCTCAATATGTCGTCCGCCTCTTTGCTGTGCCTTCATTCATTTGACAGCAAACAGATCAACAGTAACGGTATCTTCACGATTTCACCCTCGGCGCAGTGAAACTGAATCAAATCTCGTTTGTTCTCACTGTAATGTGGCTTTAATCGCGTTCCCATTCACGTCTTTGGTTTTGTAACCGGGCTCGCGCTCCATCACAGGTGGCTTTCGGTTTGTTTTCGTAGCTGAGGCGTTTCATTAGCCTACTCCGGAGCCGACGAGTCCAGCTGTCGTTCAAAATTTTGGGTGATTTAAAGTTGCTCTGCGTGTCTGAGAACAAAAATCCTCTTTAAAACCAGAATCGCAGCTTCATCTAAATCAACGAGAGTTGCTCTTTAATTCGTCCTAAATTCAAAACTGCGTTAACCAAGTCTTCATGCCAAATTCAGACTTTCCTGAGCTGAGAAGCGCGCACTTCCTCAATTTCCACCCAAATATTTTAAATGTTAGCGTCACAAAATGTTTGTATGTACTCTTATTTTCAGTCAAATGTAGTGCTTTTTGCTTATTCTGTGCAGTTTTGTGTGATATTGGATGTAACCAGGACTATTTAGAAAGCAAAGGAGTAAAACGTATTTTATTAAAATTGTAAAGTTGTCAAAGTTACAGAGCAGTCATCCAGCCCCTTCAGAGAAACTTATGCTCAGTTAAGTTGTAGTTTAATGCAAAAATAAATAAATAAATCGGCTTTTCTTTGTCTTTTGTGATCATGAACATTTACAGGATATTTACCCAATTTTCCTCGGGGTCAACCTTCAATTCAATAAAGTTTTATTGAATTGAATTGAAATGTACCGTGGACTCCCTAAAGCTCTAATAACTTGCTTTACTTCTGTCATTGTACTGCTGTAGGGTCTTTACCTTAAACATAAGCACCCAGAGGTGACTGCTGTTGGTATTTGGCGTTATCTAAATAAAATTGAATTGAATTCTATTAAGAAGATTAAATGATGAAGTGTAATAATCGCATGTCTCTTCTGACTCTGACAGTGTGTGGTGTACTCTACACGGGTCAGTGTTCAACCTGATTCTGCTGCTGCTGCTAGCCTGCCACTCTAAAGCTGTTTTCTCAGATCCTGGTCAGTAAGACACACACACACACACACACACACACACACACACACATTTATCTCTCATAAAGTTAAAGTCTGTCTTTTATACCCCCAAAAGTTGATTCTGTTCATCTGGACGTAGCGTTTTCAGTGGGACAAACATTTGGTCACTCATCCGAATGACTTCTTCAGTCTCATCTCACTGCAGGGTTCCCCAACCCTATAAGTAGTACATTGGCACAATAACTGAAACTGTGTCGCTTTTTAACGTACTGATAGTTCATTCAGGGCTGGTAGCAGTCTCCCTTTGTTTCAGGGTAAGGCAGATAACTTTTTATAAACCGCTAACTTTCCTCTCTGAAAGGTTTTCAGCTCTTCATCATAATTTCTTTCACTATTCAGCTCACAAACACGTAGCACGAGTTTCTCACTGCTAGTCCATCTTTCTAAAGAAAAAGAAAACGCACACGCTGTGGGTTCTGGGTGGAAACATCCAAACAAATGTCTTTTGTGTCTGTGTGTTTAGGCATGGTGCCTCTTCCTGACACGGCCATCGACTTCTCGGACCTCCGCTCTCAGTCGTCTCGGATGAACGAGCGGGTGAGTCGCAAGAACACAGAAATCTTTGTGATCCTCCTGATGAGACGCGCACACTTACACAAATTAAGTTTCAGGAGAATCGGTTTGGGGACGTTTTCCGCAGTTTTCCTCGGTCACGGGTAGCACTGAGAGCGTAACGACAGCATCAGACGCGTTCGGACTGCTGGAAAAATCCTCCGTGTGGTTTAGGGGAGAAAGCCGCCAGGACAGAGCAGGAAGGAGGCGGCACAGATGACGCCCACTCGCTCGGGAGAAGAATGTGATTCTCACATGAGCGGAGGCTGAGATCACAGAGCCGGCAGGTTGAAAAACAAGTTCAGCCTGAAAATGATATCACGATACTGCAAGCGGGGAAATCTGATATTTCTGACGATGTAGAGGAAATACCGGACAGTGTTTTATTGAAGCCTGCTAGACAACAGTATTTCTAAGTGCAGTTAAATAAAAGGCATGTTCATCCTTCCTTTGATGAGCTGCTGTCACTGATGACAGCACGACCTGGTAAGTTTGTTGGCTTGGGCTTGCTTAACCAGCTGCTCAGAGCCCTGCTTTACCCCTGCGTAACTACACCCGTCATTTCAAAGCACCGTCAGCTCTTCTTGTCATTCTGAGATTTTCAGTGGGAGTGAGCAGAATGAACAGGATTAGAAACGAGTCCGTCAGAGGGACGGCTCAGGTCGAGCTGAGATGGTGCGGACGTGTGCAGAGGAGGGAGAGTGGATATATTAGACAAAGGATGGTGAGGATGGAGCTGCCAGCCAGGAGGACATGTAGGGGTTGGTGTGATAGTGAGATGGAGATGATCCATTGTGATCACTCCTAAAAGAAGCAGCAGCTTGAGCTTCCTGTTGTATGGAGCACAGCTAACAAGCGCTCCAGGTCACATGGTCAGGTCTTTCAGGTCACACGTCTCCAGTTGCTAGCATCACCTCTTTGGTAGCCTGGTTGTACTCGACAGGTGTTTATTAAATTCTTTCCACACCAGTTTGTGTTTGGTTGAAGCGGCTCTTTTATTTTGGTACTAAATCTAAATTGCTGGCTCCCACACCGCTCTCACTGTCGGTCGTGCTCGGCCTCGTCTCGTCGCGCACGCTACGAAACATAAACGTGTGGCCGGTGTCGCTGTAGTGATGATGTCAAATAAAAATTCAGACACATGCGGCACAGCTGAGTGTCAGTTCATGCCAGCTGAGGATGATGGTAAAAACGGTAGGGTCTTGGGTAGGGCTGTTCGATATAACGATATATATCGGATGACGATATAAAAACGTCTATCGTTTCATTTTACGCTATCGTTTGTTTCGTGGTGTCGCAAAATAAACTGTTTACGGCAATATTGTTTCATGGTTTTGATGGTCACTGTAGTGGCTATATTCATTTCCTAAAGTTCTCTCTTTCTCTTATATTTAATATAACCACACTACGAACGGACAAGCGCCTGTTTTTATGCGTTGTGGTTAGCAACAACTACGGTAAAACCATCGCGTATCCGCTTGTTTATGTTCCACATAAACCTTTCACAATAAAGCTCAAGATCCTGTTGAGACTTTTCAAAATAAACTGAATCACGTGAAAGAGCATATTATTTACGGATGAGAAGTAAAAAAGAGCCGCCAGGTGCTAAAAAATAAACCTTAGACTCAAACGTTAGAACAGGCTTTTCCCCGCAGCACGCTGTGTAATAAATACTCACAAAGAAAACGGCGGCCGTTACAACTTATGTCTAAAAATGTGTAGTTTCATACATCGGTTAAAACACTCGACTCCAGCTACATGACGCGCAGCTGGAAACACTTCCTGCAAGTCGAGCTGCCCGAGATTCACAGAGTTTACAGAAAATGTTACATTTTTGTGATTTATATCGTTATCGGACGATAGAATTCTTATATCGGGATATGAGATTTTGGTCATATCGCACAGCCCTAGTCTTGGGTAACCTAATTGGCCGGCTGCTGGCCTATTTGGACCAATGACTGCGTTTCCATCCATCGAGTTCACCTACACCAAACTGACTGAAAAGATCCGTCACTAATCTGTAGCGTAGTTTGCTGCAGGCTGACAGCAGTTCACCTCTCAGTATCAGTGAAACCTTTCGAGTCGGGGTGATGTGACGCCGCGCCGTCTGCATTTTTAATGACCTGGAGGTGAGAGAGGGAGGGAGAACTGAAACGTGTGGATGGATTTCTGCAGGTTTGAGGGGGGAAAGTGCTGATTTTTATATGTGGGAAGTAAGACTGGGCAGCTTTAAAAATATATTCTTTACAGCTAAGAGCAGAACCAGAATGATAGCTGTTGTTTTTAATCCCACAGATTATAAAAACTTGTATGAGAGCAAGACTGACGCTAAAAGAACAAACACTGGAAGAGCTCCAAATTCCTACTTTTGTTCCCACCCTGAACTCAGCAGTGATGTTTGTGGCTTGAAAATAAGCAAAAACAAGCCGAACGCTAATGACAGAGAGGGAGTGTCGGTGGATGGCAGCTGTACTCTGAGCTGTAATTTTACCAGGTTTGCACCGTGTTTATCTCAGCGCGCCTTCATTCACGTCCCAGCAGCTGCACTCGTGTCTGCTTCACAGCGTGTTATTATGCGCTTATGAGCTTACAGCTGTCTGTAAAGTGTGTTCCTGCCAAAAAAGGAAACCCTGAATGCGTGCCTATAAGTTTGGATCATATTGTATGATTTTTATTTTTTATTTTTTTAAACTTTAAAGCAGAAATGATTGGTGCACGTGCAGCTGCTCATCCTCACCCTCAGCCTGCACTTGGGAGTGTTTGAGGTTTTAACACATGAACTGCTGCGCTGCTGTGTTCAGGGCTGCGAGGGCTGGACGGTGTGCAGTCGCTGCGAAACCTACAGACCCCCCAGAGCGCATCACTGCCGCGTCTGCCAGAGGTGCATACGCCGCATGGACCACCACTGTCCCTGGTGAGAACACGCCCTCGTCTGTCCATCGGCCTGCCACCCCCCACCTTTACGCTCTGTTTTTACACCTCCAGCATCTTCTCATCTGTGCTTTTCTGATGTGCGTGTGTCATTTTTAGGATCAATAATTGTGTCGGGGAGCTAAACCAGAAGTATTTCATCCAGTTTCTCTTCTACACTGGTGAGCACACAATTCACACTGCCTGTCGAAATGATGACTTTTTAGAAAACACACAAAAGTTTTGTGTAAAGTTTGTGAACACCTCCAGCGTGTAAAGTTTTCACACGCTGGAGGTGTTCACAAAAACACAGACAAAGGTCCGCTCTGGGAATGTGGTGAGCTGCTGCTGCTGCTTTCACCTCAGTCTGAAAAGTGAAGGTAGAGATTCTCAGGCTGTGATTTGTGACGTGATGTCTGTGCGCAGGTATGGCCAGCCTGTACTCCATGGTGCTGGTGGTGTCGGCGTGGGTGTGGAGAATAAGGAACGAGCGAGGCGGTGACGCAGAGAAGGAAAGCGAGGAGACGCCCAGCAAACACCTGATAGTGTGAGACAGAGCGACCTGTGACGGCTGGTTTTCAGGGTGAAGCGTCAGGCTTGTGACAGTTTCCTTCTCTTTGTCTCAGGGCGCATTACATCATCCTCCTCGTGGAGTCGGTGCTGTTTGGTGTGTTTGTCATGGTCATCTTCTACGATCAGGTACACACACACACACACACACACACACTTTTAAGTATTAGAGATCAGTCTAATGAAAACATGCCGTCAGTCAGAGGTGATGCAGGCATGTTTTAAGTCGTCCCTCATGCAGTACACAGCTTCTTCCTGTCTTTGTCTTTCACAATAAAAGCCCTACACATACAGATTGCATTCCTATTATGTAGATCTTTGGATTAGTAGAGTAAAACACTGCTGTCATTTAAAAACCCTAAACGGTGTTAAAGAAACTTTACTATATCGCATGTTTGACCGGTGGGTAGCGCAGGTCAAACATGTGAAATTAAGAAGACGACTGTCTGTTTTCTGCCAGTAACGTTGAAGCTCCTTAAAGAAACAAAAGGAAAAAAATCATGTGCCCTCGTTTGTGGTTTGTCTTCTCTCAGCTGGTCTCCATAATCACAGACGAGACTCCCATCGAGCAGATGAGAAACAGGCTGATGATTAAAGACAGGGCTTCTTCGTCCTCTTCATCCTCCACCCCCTCCTCACAGCTGCCTCACCACCCTTCACACACCCGCAAGCCGAAGCTGGCCCTGTTGCGGGAGGTCTTTGGGAGAGGTGCGCTGATCTTTTGACACCTACGTCTCGCCGGCGCTCCAAATACATAAAGCACTGTTTCATCTCTCTTTCCGTCTTTGCAGGGTCGGTCTTTTGCTGGCTTCTCCCGCTCCACTCCAGCCCTCCGTCAGTCGGAGGCATCACCTACTCCGCCCTGCCTGACTACGACGTCTGACTCGTGGGCACAAGAGGGGACGGAGAGGAGAGAGAAGAAAAAGGGAAGGCGAGGGAGGTTTTTGTGTGCTTGTGTGAGCGCGTGAATGAATTTTTTGCATATTTATGATGTCTTATCTCTGGAACTGAGGGGGTGAGAGTAAAAGGGATGAAGGCCGAGGTGTGAATGAATGAATGAAGAATGAATAATGCACCAAGTATGACTCTCCTCCAGGACCTAAACACAATGTTCATGAAAACCTATTTCTCATCTTTCCTGGCACGAGGAAAGAGCACTGACCGCCCCCCGATGTGTCCTGATGTGCAGTTATAGGAAAGAGCTACTCCTGTGTGGACTCTGGGATTTGACTGGTGTGGCTTTTAGACAGTTTCACACTAAACAGGCTGAATTAAAAAGGTCTAAATATAATGTCCACTAAACCCAACGACAGGCGCTGCTAAAGAGACGTAAATGCAACATGCACATCAAGTGCGTCCAAAGCTGTGGGAGGGGGGAAAACGAGATGCGCAGTCGCTTCAATGTTCTTTAAAGAGTAACTCAAAAACGGGTACAAGTCACCTGACCAGGGTTTAAATCCTGACAGGCGAAGAACTTGACCTTGTGATTCCTCGTGTTGTGAGGGTGAGTCGATGCCTGTCTTTCATGTTCAGTTCAAACGCTGATCACCATCAGCTCTGCCTTTAACAATAGATTTCATATAGCTGAGTTATGAAACTGAGCTTGGCGTCATACTTGTGAGACATCTCTCTTTATGGCACGATGCTTAAAATTTAGTTAAACCTCCAGATTTTTATTCATGGAAATTACTTTTCTATTCGGTTCAATTCAGTTTTATTTGCGTAGCGCCAAATCACAGCAACAGTCAGCTCAAGGGGCTTGTAACGTAAAGACCCTCCAGTAATACAGACAAAATCCCAACAATCACATGACCCCAGTGAGCAGGTGAAACTACACGACCAGCTTTGCATGATTTAAAATTAAAAATAAGCCTTATTTATATTAAATAAAGCTCCTCCCACTTTAAGACAGCTTTCTTCTCATTGGCTGCCCCTGGTCACTCTGTGCATTTGTGTATGTGCGAAACGTATCATTTGTACAGAGAGCGTGTAACCTCACCTGTCCGAAACTTCCTCCAAATATGGGTATGGAGCCGTTCTTTAATCCCGTGAGTGTAAGAAGAGGAAAACCGTCCTTTGAGTTACTCTTTAATTAAAATGCCTGTGACGTTTCAGCTACTGTGACCAGCTGATGTCCACTAACAGTCAGATATCGGTCAAATCCCAGTGCTTTACTGCTTTATTCAACCAGTATTTATGCTGGTGATTGTTTTACCACTCAAGCTTTCATCAGCCTCCACAGGAAGTTTCTAAAATAGGTCAGTTCAGCTTCCTGGTTCATCTCAGTGTTTCTTAATCATACACTGCAGCACGATAGAGAGACTATTTGAGTTTTTATGTACAGTCGAGCTTTAATTATTCGGGATGCACTGATACTGAATTCGTTAGGTTCTGTGTGTTTTGTGTGTTTTCTGTTTGTTTTCCGTCCACACTGGTGAAGCCTTGTGGTGCAAAACATGTCAAGCTTTAAATTTTGTTTATGCAACTACTGTTTACCATGGTATGCTTTGTGGCCATAAGTACTTAGGCTTCTTCAATCTACGCTGGTGTTCAACCAGAAAGTTTATCCACAGGGATATTTGTACGTTTTGATGGTGGGGCTCTATTGGGAATGAATAAGCCCTCTAACTGAAGCATCCAAATACTTTTAGTCACATAGTTTATTAACGTGTTTACGTGGAGGGCAATTAATTATCTATTTTTATTCTCGTGCTCAACCAATCTTAAATGGTTTCTATATTTATAACATTCATTTGTTTTATTCTGAAACATAAATGCATTAGCTTCCTGTGCAGTCATGTCCAGGATGACAAGCGTGTGTGGGAATGTTGAATTCTTGTTTTAGGGTTTTTGTTTTTTTACTCATTCTTCTGTTTGACGTGCTACTAAACTTTGTTACATTTGCAGATTTCTTACACTATTATTACGCACACATGCACACACATATATAGTTTGGTGCAATTGAAGGTATAAAAAAGAAGCTGCTTTTGGGGGGGAAAGGATTTACTACACTGAAATCTGTTTGACAGTGAAACACAAACTCAGAGTTCACCAGTGAGTATTCTGCGTTATCTCAGTGAAGGGACGACTCTTAACTTAGTTATGGTTTCTAACTATTCTGTGGAATTAACTCTAACAAGTGTGTGTTTTTATGTGAGGGGTGGGGCTGCCTTTCACTGCTGACCTGTTACTTGGATATATTTGAAAGTATATATGACCAGAGTCGGGCGATTTATCAGCACATTGTATTTTTAACACAGGAAACAGTCTCAAATGAATGATGGTGATCATGTGATACATTTTATAAAGTAAACTGGTGGCTTTGTATTGGAAAGAGTCAGAGGTCAGACATGAAGGCAGCTCCACCCTCTGTGTGTTTTATGTATGTTTGTATATATTTTTTCATTTCCTTGTCCAACCTGGGCTGAACAATATTCTGCGAATTGTCCATTTTCTCAGAGTACTCGCTGCAGCCCTCAGAGGTTTCGATCAAAACTTTCAGGTGAGAGATGAAGTTACATGACTTAATCTGCCTTTTTTATATTTTAACATGCTTTTGGATATTTATTAACAATTTAAAGGCAAAATATTAAAGATTAGAGAGATGTTATGAAACAGCTGTAGAAAGACTTCTAGTTCTGCATTCACATTGTGAACAACGTGGGGCTGCTGGTGCAGAAATGCATAGTTTATTTTGACCTTTAAACGTTACACTTGAAATTATACTAAATATTTTTACAGTAAGAATGAGTCAAAAAAATGTTGAAGCACACATGTACTGCTACGTTTTTTTGTTTTTTTGTTGTTGTTGTTAATGTGGACATCCCACATATCTGAAAAAATATGTAGATCTGGGACTAGTGGCCGCTTAGCTTAGCTTAGCTTAGCATTGGACCTAGAAATTAGCTTATCCAAAATCAGCATAGTGATGTGTGGTGTCAACCAATGAAAGTGGCTTGAAGGCCAAAGGTGGAGCTCTACGTCAAGTGCTACTACTGCCACTTTTGTCTAGCCTGCAGGTATCTTCTTTGGAGTCACACAATATTGGACGATCACAAGGGGTTTTTTCTTTTTCTTTTTTTTTTTTAGACTTAGCTAGAAAAATTACTTGGCTATGCTAAAGAAAACATTGTTTGACTGTGCAAGTTGAGAAATTAGGCTAATTGTACCTACACTGCAACAACATGACAGAAATTGATTGCAATAAACTTGTCAAAATGTTGAATTCAAGCATCCTTTCAGGGCCAGGGCTAACTAACATAGTAAGATTTTCCAAAAGAAACACCAGCATTTTTGTTACAAGTTAAGTCTGCTATAACAATATTTCCAGAGAGAAGCTCATCTTTAAATGGGAATTGATTTGAGGTAGACTGGAGGCCACTGTGGCATTGCACTGGCTCAGTCTGAACCAGTCTCTGGCCACTTTCAGTGTAACTGGGTGGCTAGCTGGTTTAAGTCCTGATTATACTCGGACATGGACAGATGGAGACATGATGGCAGAGTTGCTATATTTTAATGTAATGTCTCAGCAGATGAGTCCGTTAAGTCAGAAGAAACATGCAGATCGGCAGATGTCTGGATAGACCCTGGCACTCACTGTCTGACGAAGAAAATTTATGTCACTTAAATACCCGCGGACTGGCTGCAGAAAGTATAATTAAGGCTTAACAACCAGCATAGGCTTTATTAAGAACTCCGTAGACTTATGGGGTCAGGTGTTTCAAAGCTTTACGGAAAGATAAGCTAATAAACTGCTAGCTTAAGTGCACACCAGGAAATTATTCTTAAACACTTGCACAGTTGGGTGATTCTCACAAAGATCCCCCCACACGAGGAAAAATACAAGGCTTCTGGAACATTGATACTATTAAAGATTCAGTATTTTCTAACTTTCAGATGTTAGTTTAAATTTTGCCTTTAAGCTCATCATTTTCCTCCAAACTGTCAAAGAAAGTAGAATCTCGTGTTGCTCAGCTGTGAGGCGGGCCTTACTGCCAGGTAAATGCAACATGTGGACCGTGTAAAGGCTACAAATGCTTGGGACAGTTCTCCAAGGCTTTTGGACCTTTTAAAGAGAAAAATCATACGTGTATATGAGGCTTTTACTGTTCGTCTCATTCTAATTTATTTAGAATTATGTTGCACATTGGATCTTAAGTTTAGCTGCATGTTGTTCACAGTGTGAAAGCACGTTCTTCGAGCTGTACGCTGCCTTATTTCTGTGGGATTTTGAACTTTTATAGTGACTGCAGAGGATGTTGGAAAGGTTTCCTGAAAGTTTCTCGTAACTTCTCTCATGACAGACAGAAACACTCAGTCCGCCCAGGTCGGGTCTCTGCTAGCTGTAAATAGGAAAGTTCATATTTTCTATCAATGATGTGCAATTCTCATGAAGGGACAGTTCCTGCAGTCTTTTTTTGTTTTTGATCAGTTTGAAGCAAAACGAGGTTTGAAATGTTTTTGATCTTGTGAACGTCAGAGAAGTCCAGAGGTACACAAGGTTTGATGTTTTAATTATTCTCTCCTTAAAATTATTTTTGGTCTAATTGAGGGTTTATTCAGGGCTGAACAAAGAGTCTAATATAATCACTCACAAACGAAACCAGCTGTACCTCAAATTTGTCCAACACCTAAAAACCCCCCACACAAAAAAACATTTTAAACTGTAAATGTTTTTGTCCAGGTGTGTGTTTGTATCATCAGCGCTTGTTTTTGTTGATCCATGTTGGGGCAGTCGCCTCCTCATAACTGATTCTGTTAAAATCCAGCATAGATGTTGCTAGCTAAAACAAAACAGGCGCATCTCGGTGCTGGTTTACTAGACAGCGAGAAGGAATGTGCGCACACACAAAGAGGGCCTGAAATTAATAGCTGGTCGCCAGTCAAACACAAGCGCTAAATCAGAAGATATTTTTTTGTAATTTTTTGTTTATTTGAACCAAATCCAAAAAACTTTGAAAAACAGTATTTTGAGATCTGGGAAGATGTGTTTTCAGATTGGGTTGTTGGTTGGCTAAAAAAAAAAAAAAAAAGTTTCAGAGCCCAAAAAACAGAGTTTAATATCATGCAGCTTCATGATGAACAAGTTTACAGCTCACTGATGTTTTATTTATGTCATGTTACAACCTTGAAACCGTGACCTGTGTATCATTTCTTTTGATATGCTGCTCTGGATCGTTCACCTGGAATTAAACTGATGTCTTTTAAACTACTTTGGCTCCTTTTGGTTTTTCACGGTGGTTTGTGTGGTTTTACTTTATTTTAGCATTACATGTACATCCAACAGCGGTAACAACAACAAAGGCAGGAATTTCTAAATATTCTGAACATTATCAGACATGAAACATGAGTCTTTTTAAGTTTTTGCTTTTGCTGTCTCACAAGTGGGCGCTGCAGGTGCACCGGTCTGAGACATGCTGCCTCTCAGTAGTGACATCTTGTGGCAGCACATTGTTTTGGCAATTGGCATTTTTTTTCGGAGCTGTGATCACAGAAAACAAGTCTGACGCTAAGCTTTGAAACATGAATATTTCATCCATAACTGAACCTACTCAGTCACTCCTGAGTAGGTTCACCGCTTTTGCACATGGTCTCCATTTGTGTGTGATAACTTTCAACTTATGAGCCACACTTTGCTCATAACCTACCAGGGGTGTTTTCACACTTTCCGAAACAGCAATTAAGCCATGAAACCATTTTATATCATATTTCATCATTAAAACAATCAGCCAAGGTATACACGAACCCTATATCTGAATTAAAACCATTTAATGTTAAAAATCCCCAATAACAGCTAAAAAAAAATATCCAAGCACCAAACTTTCTCCTTGGTCCCTCCCAGAACCTTTAAGAAGCATTAAAGTTCCTAGATACACATGAATACCCCGGAGAGATAAAGGACAGTGACTGCTACTCCACAAATATATTATTTACACTTTTTGTAGCCACATCATAGTAAATTACATTCATGGACAATACTGTCTCTTTATCTTAATATGGAAATATTTTCCTAAAGTCCTACCTAAATTGGAAATGTGCCCATAACACCATTTGCTAATACAATAATGCTAACTCTAAACGAAACACCTCTGTCAGTACAACAACCAACATCTGGCATCATCAATGATTTTTTTCAAAACTTGCTAATGCTGAGAAATCATATCAGAAGTATATTATTAAGCCTCAGCAGACATCACACACTAGTCACTGTTTATGCTGCACCACTAGAGGGCGCTGCAGCTGCACCAATCTGCGGGTCACTGCTTCTCAGCTGTAGAATGACGTCCTGTGGGAGTCCATTTTTCACCAGTGCCGATTTAATCTATGGATTCAAAAAAGGAAGACCGAGTTAGAGTCACTTTCTCTGCTTAGTGTAAACTACACTCAGGTCCACTGGGTCCTTTTATGCCTCATTATGTGGACAAAATGTCACTATCAGGCACACTGGGAATGCCAATGAGTTAGACTAGGATCTTTAGTGTTTAGAGCAGAGCACAAGAAAACACTCAGAGAAACGTTTAATAGATTTAAGAAAAACATTTATTGAGGCAAGACTTTAAGCAAATTTAGCATTTTTTAATCTATATAATATCAGTCTGGGATTACGATTTTTTTCAGTTTCCCCAAGTACTAAGATTTCAGATGAGATAAGAACAGACTAACCTGATTTAGGAGGGTGTCTTTATAAATCTTAGACAAGCCCACTAAAGAGGAAAGCTTCATTTTCAGACCTGCAACATCTAGAAATACAAAAATTCCACGTTATAGGTCAGAATTGTCTTCTGTCTGTTTAATCAGAGATCACTCAAAACATGAAAAGCAATTTTGCCTAAATCCATTTATAATTTGGTGACAGGCAAACCAGTCATACAGTGTGTTGTAATCTGTCCATGAGTCTCTGCTTTACACAGCTAACATTGCTGCAAGCAGCTGCATTTGACAAAAATCAGTGGATCTTACGTTTAGATAAAACACAATGGTAGATATACAAGGTAAATTTAATACCATAAAAGATTTAATCCAGGAACTTGTCTGGTCATTATTCACACTGTAGGTTAGCTTCCTAGCTAGATGACATAAAAGCCCCTAAAATTTCACCGCTCCTGTATAACATTTGTTACTCCCTAACTTACTTTATATTAACTTCTAGGCTTTGTTTAACAGCTATGAGTTAACTAAGACAAACAAGTCACTGTTGCCCCAAATCTGTCAAGCTGGACTAAATCTCATGAATTACACACAAACTGGTGTGTTGGCTGGTGTAGGTGTTGGTGTTGATAATTCTGTACACAAAGTAAAAGTCAAAATAAAAGCTTGTTAATGAACGATATCAATCCAGTAAATAACTGCGGAGCCGCAGTATAAAGACTAAAGAGCTGCATGCAGCTCCGGAGCCGCAGGTTGCCGACCCCTGTGCTAATCGAAAATGACCCCCCAAGTTTCCTCACAGTGTTACTGGAGGCCAAGCTAATGCCATCCAGAGTAAGTATCTAGTTAGATGCCATATTTCTAAGATTTTTAGTCCCAAGTACAATGACCTCAATTTTATCTGAATTTAAAAGTAGGAAATCAGAGGTCATCCAGGTCTGTATGTTGAGAGCTTGCTGACGAGCTGCATTACAGTTTGGTATGGAAGCTCCTCTGCCAGCAGCCGAAAATCACTACAGAGGGTGGCGAAGGCACATCGCAGGCATGAGGCTTCCTTCCACTCAGGACATCTGTCTTATACGGACTACAAGACTCAAAAACAGCTTTTACCATCAAGCCATTCGACACCTCAACCACAACACTTAAACACACACACTCCACAGGATGCACTCAGAATCTGTCCTACAGTTTCTCAAGTACATACTACACTCTGCACTGGTCACTTCATTTTTATTAGTATTTAAATAAAAATAAAAACCCTTACTCCGTGCAATACTGTGCCAACTGCCACTTTAAATCTGCTACTGCTCAGTTGTACTGCTGCTCACTCCTGCCACTTTATCCCATGTGGAAGCATAATTAACCTTTTTGTGTGAAGGAGACTCCCATTTACATCAACTAATTTGAGTATATTAGCTATATAGGATAGAAAATAGTGTGATTAACAATATTGACCACTGCACGTTCTAACAATTCTAGCAGGACAAGCACAGACATGAGTAGCTAGAGATAGCACAGATTACATGGGATTAAAAGTACCTTCTCCCATATTTATTCAGTTAAAGCAGTTGAAACTTCAATATATCTTTTTATGTTTGTTTATAGTATTTTTTTTTTTGTGTTTCTTCACAGCTTTTCAATGGATTTGTAACAAAAAATGCACTGTAACAAAAAATAATTTCCCCCAGGGATCAATAAAGTATTCTGATTTGTGATGGTAAAATCATAGGCAAATCTAACTCTAAAAAACTTGAATGTCAGTACTTAGTATGTCCAAATATGAGGACATTCAAAGCTCTTCTTTGCAAGTTGGCTGCATTTTGTTGTGCTCTCTATCAAGGTGATCTCACACTACTTGAATAATGTTGAGATCTAAGATTTAGGGAGGCCAATCCCAGAGTGATTGCGTTCTATTGTGTGTTTTTCTATCCAAGTGCATTTGCTGCATTTTACTGCATTGGCAGTGTATTTGTGATTATTGCTATGCTGAAAAATGAAGCAGTTAGCAATCAGATTTTTCCCAGATGGTACTGAAACACGGGGCTGTGGTGTTCAACAGTCAGGTCATTGATTTCAAAATTATGAGCCCAGTCACTCATCCTTTCTTCCAAAAACCCATCACATTTCACAGACCCACTCAAAAACACACTACCAAATGTGCTCAGCACTGACTAAATGATGGGATGAATTAACTTTAAATAGCTGACTTAAATTATTTTTCAAATCCAAAGCTTGTTCCTGCTGAGAAATCACATCAGAATCAAGCCTTGCAGATATCAAACATGAGTCATTGATTTGATGTTTATGTTGTGCCACTGGAGGGTGTTGCAGTTGCACCAATCTGTGGTTCATGGTTTCCCAGCTGTAGTGATGTCTTGCTAGAGTCTACAAATGAGTATTAGGAACCTCTGTGTCTCCCGCTGTGTGTTTAGTGATGTGAGTTATTGTTCTTTGCTCCGACTTCTTGTGTTCCATGTTTACCTCATCCCGTCATGTGCTCCTCTCGGCTGATTCTGTGTGTTACGTTTAAGGTTCGCGTCTTGAGTCAGTATTTTCAGCTTCATGTCCTCCCTGTCTTGTTATGTGTAATCGTTCCCTGTGTCCTTATGTCCTTCGTTAGCCTTCTGTGTATTTATGTCAGAGTCTCCCTTAGTTCCGTGTCGCTTCGTCCATTGTCTTTCACTGTGTGTTCTATCTGCCTGTTAGTCTCGTGTCCGGTTTAGCCAGTTTTCTGTTTTGCCTGCAACCAGTAATAAAGCTGAGCATCTACAAGTTCACTTTGCCTCCGTGTGTCCTGCTCTTGGGTCCAGCATTTCTGCCTGCCCTTGCACAGTGATGACATTTAAGGCTTATTTTAAAGAGATTCACAGATTTAAGATTTAACAAATGCCAAGTGTAATTATTTTTATTAGTCAAAATGTTAATTTACAAATCTTAATATAGCGGCTCTGTGGGCACTAGTGACCTAACAGCAGCGAAATAAAACCAGAAGTAATTGGGTAATTGCCAAAACCTTAATATCCTGCTGCTGATGAGCCACACTTTGCTCATAACCTGCCACGGCTGTTTCCACATTTTCTAAAGTGGCAATTGAGCCACAAAACCATTTTATATCATATTTTATGATTGAAACTATCTTCCAAAGTATACATAAACCCTATATCTAATTTAAAATGATATAACCCTACAAATCCCAAATACGAACTTAAAATTCCCGCTTCCTACTTTCTCCTTGGTCCCTTCCAGAACCTTTAAGTAGCGGTCAGCTGGAATACCTGGAGAAGACAAAGGAGAGTGACTGGTACTCCACAAATGTATTACCCACACTTTTCTTAGCCACATCATAGTTAATTTCTTTTATGGACAATACTGTTGCTTTTATCTTAATGGAAATGTGTTCCTAAAGTCCTACCTAAAGTGAAAATGTGCCCAGAACACCATTTGCTAATACAATAATGCTAAATAATCTAAACAAGTAAAGAAACACCTTTTCAGTACAAGATCAAATATCTGGCATCACCAATGACTTTTTCAAATTCAAAATGCAAAAAAATTTTTTTTACATCAGAAGTATTTGATCAAGTCACTGAAATGAAATGCATATTTTTATGCGTCATAACAGGGCACTGCAGTTGCACCAATCTGCATCTCACTGTGTCGCAACTGTAGAAGGACATCAGGTGGGAGTCCCTTTTCACCAGTGCTGCTTTAATTTCTGGACTAAGTGACTCTGAGTTAGAGTCACAGAGGCAGTGACAGAACATGATCTTAGAAGCTGTGTTCATGGAAAGCAAATTTAATGAATGAGTTTATGTCTTGATGCATGCTCAATCATTCGGTTAAAGAAATCCTAAAAAGTTGATTCTGCTCATCCGGACTTAGTGTTTTCACTGGGAGAAACGTTTCATCACTCCAACCTTCTTCAATCTCACCTGAATTCAGGTTTCCCCAATCACTGTGATTGATCAATGCTTATGACAATTTGAATATTAATGATCAAGAAACCGACCTCACAGTTCATTGTTCATCAGTGATGCGAGTTTCGGTCCTTATGCAAATGTACTGTTTATAAGGTTGAGGAAAGCTGCATTCAGCTGAGACTGAAGAAGATTGGAGTGATGAAATGTTTTTCTTTGAGGAAGTGCCACTAATAGGCTCAGCGTGAAGGGGAACGAGTTAAACTGTATGATTATCTATAGTGTTTAGAGCGTTTTAGAGTGTTTATCCCTGCTGTCTAACATTTTCTGACATGGAACCCGACGTATTAGCCAGAGGTCCCTTTACTACGGTTCGGAGCTGCAGACCTGTTTTATATACGCACAGAATAGTTTCTATATGAAATCGCTGCAAAAAGTGCAGCCTTACCTAATGTCCTTAAACCTTAACTAATAAGTAACTAATTAAGTACTCCTAAGCAGTGTTGGTCAAGTAACTTGAAAAAAGTAATCAGTAATTAATTACTGATTACTTCCCCCCAAAAAGTAATCCCGTTACTTTACTGATTACTCATTTTCGAAAGTAATTAATTACTTAGTTACTTTTTAAAAACACGATTTACAACCTGAATAGGTAATAAAGCGATATATCTTTCAGCCCAATTCTACTTTTTCTACATAATCCATCATACAAAATGTAATCAAATGGAAAAGCCTCTTTTTTTAACTTGTTTTATCAGTTTTAATCTTTTAACTTTATGCATCAAGTAAAAATTAAATTATATGCAACATTCTCTGACTTGAAGAAATTATCATTTAAACCTATTTTCTGCACATTCCAGCACATAAAATAAAATATTTTTTGTGTTTACACTCACTCTTTCAAATAGATGCAAGTAAAACACAGCAGAAAATAAATAAAGTCAAAGACTAGCGGTCCTGTTGCTCTATTTTCACCTGTAAAGCAGGAGTGGCGTAGGCAGAGGTTTACCCTGGTGCAGGTGTGCCGCAGCGGTCAGTGGAAGAATCCGCGAGTTTCTCTGTGAGTTTCCCATTATGTGGTAGCGCACTCGGTGCTTGTTTAGGGTTTTTTTTTTTTCGCTGTAAAAAGAAGTTTTCTTCCCACGCACAACGGACACTAATGTTTTTGTCACTTTTTATGGAATCAAACTCAAAGTAAGGTCAGTACTTCCACGCTTTAAACGCTGCACGCTCATACTCTCTCCCACACTCGATATGTGATCCATTGTTGATCTGCACACAGCTGTTGTCACTAACGGCGCACTCGTTTACGTCACTGTCATGAGACATTCTCGCAAAAACATCACGGTTTTAGTAACGCAGTAACGCAGCGTTCCTACAGGAAAGTAACGGTAATCTAATTACCGTTTTTGCAATAGTAATCCCTTACTTTACTAGTTACTTTTAAAAAGTAATCAGATTACGTAATGCGTTACTGCCCATCTCTGCTCCTAAGTATTCAGAATACGTTACTCTCATTGAGTAATGTAACGGAATACGTTACGAAATACATTTTGGGGCATGTATTCTGTAATCTGTAGTGGAATACATTTTAAAAGTAACCTTCCCAACACTGACTAAGAGTGAGCACAGCCTAAGTGGAAAACTGGAACTCAAAGGCCTGGGCTCCCATTTTTTGGGATTCTCCAAGTTGCCCAAAGTCTATCAAGGTAGGCTAACTCTGTCATTAGTTACTCACAAACTGGTGTGTTGGCTGTTGTAGGTGTTGGTGTAGTAACCCTCTAGATAAAGTCAAAATAAAAGCTTATTAGTGAACAATATTAATCCAGTAAATAACTGTTGACATTAAAACAAAGAAAAGTTGCACTCACTGACATCAACACTCACAACTATGCATCGAAGCTCAGCGTGATACTTGGTTCCACTGTGGAAATAAATCAGCTTATTCTTTACATTTTTGAAGATAAGCAAAGAAAGAACATTGAAAACAGACAATATCATTCAAAGTTTATAATAGTTCATGGAAATCTGATGTTTTGTTTTGTTTTTCACATTTGAGTTCATGATTGAAATACAACAAAAACTGACAAGTAGAAAGTGACCTTCAGCCTTTCCAGATATGCAGCAGTTAACAATATCTTAACTGGAAATGTTTAATAGTATGCTGCAGACTCTTTAAAGAAGATATTATTATTGTTAGCACTTGTAGCTTATCTAGCTTACACTGGTTGAAGTCATTATCATGCAGTATCTACTTTCTCGAATTGAAAATGGGCCCATGCAAAGACAGCAGTTTTCCCTCAGCCTGCAGTGAGGTTCACACATGGAGACTGAATTGTCAAATACAGATTTCCATTTAAGACCATCCAACTTCTGACAGTAATAAAATTATTGGGTGTGTGGGCAGCCAATGAGACTGGCTATGTGTTAAATAGGTATCAAAGAAGTTTGAGCATGTACCAGAAGCAGTCATACACTCCCGAACTGTGATAGTGCAGTGGTTTGCAAAAGTATTGTCAGGGTTCCTGGGTCGCTGACCCAGTGCTTTTTGTTCTGTCACGTTTAGTTTATGTTGCCACATCAATGTTGTTCTCACTTCCTGTTTTTCCTGTGTCAGCTCGTCTCTTGCGTCCTTAGCCAGATTATGTTCAGCTGTGTACTCACTGGTCTCTCATTATCATCCTCATCTGTCAGAGTATTTAAGTCCTCAGTTTCCTTCTGTTCATCGTCGCATCATTGATGTTGATGTCGTCTTTCCCGCATGTCCAGTCAATCCAGTGAATCAGCCAGCCAGTTAGTTCAGTCATCCAGTCAGTCATTTCAGTTCATGTTCTGTTCATCCAGCCTACAATAAAGCATCATTATCCTGCATCGTGAGTCAGCGTTTGGATCATCTCTTCCTCATCTCCACACACAACACTCCTGACAAGTACAACCCAAATGAATATAAGAAAACTGTAGACATTTGTTTTTTAAGTGAAAAGAGACATATACTATAGAAAACTACTCATGGTCCAAACATGGTCAAACCAACCCATCCATATAGATACAGTGGCTTGCAAAAGTATTCGGCCCCCTTGAACTTTTCCACATTTTGTCACATTACAGCCACAAACATGAATCAATTTTATTGGAATTCCACGTGGAAGACCAACACAAAGTGGTGTACACGTGAGAAGTGGAACAAAAATCATACATGATTCCAAACATTTTTTACAAATAAATAACTGCAAAGTGGGGTGTGCGTAATTATTCAGCCCCCTTTGGTCTGAGCAGTCAGTTGCCCATAGAAATTGCCTGATGAATGCTAATGACTAAATAGAGTGCACCTTTGTGTACTGTTCCCTCTAACCTGAGCGCGTGAGCAATTGCGCACTGCACACAGCCTCTGCGCACAGAAAATCAGCAAAATAAAATAAATGCATGTATTTACTTTAATTCCAGTTGAGGCTGGATTTTTTTGTGTGCGCAGAGCAGATTTTCTGTGTGGGGAGACCATGTCAGCAGTGAGCGATTGCTCACGCGCTCAGTTTAGAGGGAACATTGCCTGTGTGTAATCTAATGTCAGTACAAATACAGCTGCTCTGTGACGGCCTCAGAGGTTGTCTAAGAGAATATTGGGAGAAACAAGGCCATGAAGTCCAAAGAAGACACCAGACAGGTCAGGGATGAAGTTATTGAGAAATTTAAAGCTTAGGCTACAAAAAGATTTCCCAAGCCTTGAACATCCCACGGAGCACTGTTCAAGCGATCATTCAGAAATGGAAGGAGTATGGCACAACTGTAAACCTACCAAGACAAGGCCGTCCACCTAAACTCACAGGCCGAACAAGGAGAGCGCTGATCAGAAATGCAGCCAAGAGGCCCATGGTGACTCTGGACGAGCTGCAGAGATCTACAGCTCAGGTGGGGGAATCTGTCCATAGGACAACTATTAGTCGTGCACTGCACAAAGTTGGCCTTTATGGAAGAGTGGCAAGAAGAAAGCCATTGTTAACAGAAAACCATAACAAGTCCCGTTTGCAGTTTGCCACAAGCCATGTGGGGGACACAGCAAACATGTGGAAGAAGGTGCTCTGGTCAGATGAGACCAAAATGGAACTTTTTGGCCAAAATGCAAAAGACTGTGTGGCAGAAAACTAACACTGCACATCACTCTGAACACACCATCCCCACTGTCAAATATGGTGGTGGCAGCATCATGCTGTGGGGGTGCTTCTCTTCAGCGGAGACAGGGAAGCTGGTCAGAGTTGATGGGAAGATGTATGGAGCCAAATACAGGGCAATCTTGGAAGAAAACCTCTTGGAGTCTGCAAAAGACTTGAGACTGGGGCGGAGGTTCACCTTCCAGCAGGACAACGACCCTAAACATAAAGTCAGGGCAACAATGGAATGGTTTAAACCAAAACATATCCATGTGTTAGAATGGCCCAGTCAAAGTCCAGATCTAAATCCAATCGATAATCTGTGGCAAGATCTGAAAACTGCTGTTCAAAAATGCTGTCCATCTAATCTGACTGAGCTGGAGCTGTTTTGCAAAGAAGAATGGGCAAGAATTTCAGTCTCTAGATGTGCAAAGCTGGTAGAGACAGACCCTAAAAGACTGGCAGCTGTAATTGCAGCAAAAGGTGGTTCTACAAAATATTGACTCAGGGGGCTGAATAATTACGCACACCCCACTTTTCAGTTATTTATTTGTAAAAAATGTTTGGAATCATGTATGATTTTCGTTTCCACTTCTCACGTGTACACCACTTTGTATTGGTCTTTCACGTGGAATTCCACTAAAATTGATTCATGTTTGTGGCTGTAATGTGAAAAAATGTGGAAAAGTACAAGGAGGCCGAATACTTTTGCAAGCCACTGTATCTATATGGATGGGTTGGTTTGACCATTTACAAATGGTATAATGTAGGTACTAAATTGGAAATTGCTTGAATAACACAACAGAAGGGGTGGTCTTCTCCAGCTTGTATCTTGGATCGTGTCATGAACTAAAATATTTAACTATTAATGACAGTTTTGCTAAAAGGATTTGCATCAGTCACATTACCATTAACCAATGATCACCCTTGATGGCAGAGCTTCAGTGAATTTTGTATAGTAGGTGCCTGTGCCATAAGAATAAGCCTGTTGGACGTTGAAGATAACAGAAGCCTGTGTTCTGCAGACCATCAGCAGCAGGAGCCACACAGAGAGCGCCATAGTAACTCCTTGTCTATCTACAATAACCGTGAATTGTTGAGCTATGACAGGAACTCCGCTGGTCGTGTGAGCTGCGCACTGTGGGTAACACACCAGACAGAAAACTGGCTAAACTAGGCTAGAGAATTCTCACTCGTCGCAGCGAGGTATGACTGGTGTGTAAGCTGGCTAACGCAGGCAATACGCCAGGGGAGCACAGCCTACCAAGCCACTTGAGCTCAGCAACTGGCTATCACCCAGAAATCAGGCGACCCAGACATGGGTCCACTCGTCCGGGCACCACTCCAGTGGCAGCCAGAGGGGATGGAAGCTTCTTCAACCTCCACCTCATGATAATCAACCTTCACCGGCCCAGGCCTCACAGAGGAAGAGCCATGGTTGGGACACTGTAGGAAGGGCCAGCAGTGAATCAGCAAACAGGGGTGGGAGGGGATCCAGCCCATGGCCTGCCTATCTGGTCTCCACAGCAATGGCAGCCATTTTTGCCATAGTAGCTTGAGAGGCATGAGATGGGGGAGAGGCGCTTCTGTGTCAGTGCTGACAGGTGAAAGTGTATGCTTGGAACTCTGACACCTTTCCCCAATGAAGCCGAGCTATGAGCGGAGCCAGCTCAATCGGCAAAGGAGCCGGGCAACGGGAGACCAACTAGGGGAGACTGGGGCCAAGAGAAAACTAAGGGGACCAAAGCTAAGGGAAATGACTGGGGAGAGGCTAGCGTCCAGGGAGGCTGCCGAAACAGGCTCCAGACGGACGTACGTGCACACACACACAGCACTCTCGAAGAAAAGTCACTCACACGCACAAGTTGAGATCAAACAATCACCGGTGTCACGTCTGCACAGCTGTATTATACGTGAAGTCTGGGGTGTGGCCGGGCAAGCCGGAGTGTCTTAAAGAAGTATCCATGTGCCACGACCAAGGGGGGTCATACCCCGTACATATGGAATATGTAATGGTGTGGAGAGATAGTCTCGATATGCTAGAGAACTTCAATGCTTCTTCACCTACAAACAAAGGAACATGTTTTTGTGATGACATATTTGTAATGTTTCAGCAACTATGAACCCAGATTGTTTTTATTTTCCATTTGGCATCTCATTCCCTTCTTAATTACATTTTTTCCACTTGAGGGAGTTTGTGTCTGGTTTTAAGTTACTCATGTACTTTTTGTTGCATGAAAATAAAGTCATACAGCCATTGTACCTGTCTTGTTAAACCTGTTTTGAGTGTAAAAGCTTGAAACTTGACCTAGAAGAAAAAACAATGCACCAACTCCAAGTATCAGCTTTCAAATAGAAATCATGATTACACAAAATAAATTGTGTAATCACAACAAGAGCAAACACAATGAGAACAAACATTGGAGTAGCTTTTGTCAGGTCACAATTTTGAACTTTGAGTGATCAACTTTATCCAGCCAATAACTTGTAGATTCAGGATTTTAGATCAAAATAAAATTAAACAACTCAGAGAGATTCTCTGGAAAAACAGAGTTTAAACAGAGTTTATTGAGCAGAATCATATAGAAAGCAAAAAAGAATGTCACACTACACAGAATAGCAAGACAACACAAATCATCAAATTGTCCAGTTTCTATCAACCATTTGCCACATTCTTGTCAAAATAGGCCATAAGACTGTCAGAGTATCTCTGCCCCTCTGTTTATTTATAGGTGTCTTCTCTTCTGTGGTTGTTAGAGTGTCCTGTTAGAGTACCTGGTTCCCTAGCGTCATTCTGTTCCTGTTTTCTTCACACTGTTTCCAAGCCCAATAGTGAGATTAATTATTTTTCTCTTGAACTTTGTTTCTTTTTCTCCCCATTGTCTGCATCACCTCAATCAAGTTTTTTGTTAAACTCTGTTCACCTCATGCTAACAAATGAGATTGTTGGAAAAATTACCCACAAACAGTGACATTTCTACTGAACAAGTGTAAAGATATACTTATTTAGCAATTTTGCTTTGAATTTGGTGGAAATGCGGTTCTAATTCATTCTACAAGACAACAACACCATGCTGGTGTATATGGGGCACTAATGATCAATGGATGGATCCTAGTAATATCTATGAAAGATAAGAATTAATTTCAGGGCAACCAGTTGATATGATATCAGTTTTCATGTAAAATGACTACGAGTTATTTTCTTGTATATTCAAAACCTCCATTTACAGTATTAAATCTCATTCTTTTATTCTTTTACTGGACAGAGAGGACACAACTCAGTTGGTCATAGTATTTATAATTATTTATTCAATCACAATCAATAAAAATTATCAATCATTTAATCAATAAAAATCAATTTTCACTCTTTTCTCTAAAATCTTGCAGGGAGCACCTGGTTGTTGCAAGTTTGTGATTGCAAAAATAAGGTTGCATAGGTCTTCAGATAGCTCACTGTTTTAAATCATGGGATGTTTCTTTTAATGAGACATCTTTTATAGTTTCAACTGAAACAGCTGATATCAATTTGCTCTAAGTGGCAGGACTGCTTTCTAATTACTGATATATATGGTAAAATCAGCATTCTATCACCTCAGACATTTATCGAAGGTTAAGCCCTTTCTTTACAAGTGTGACTTTTAAAGTGTTATTCATGCCTTTATGTCACTTCCACAGTGGCAGACGAGTGGAGGTTGGAAGTAGGACCCAAGATGCAAGCACTGGCTGATGAGAGTGAGCTTTATTTTGTCAGTGATGGTACAACAGCAAAGGAGGTGGCAGGAGTAGAACCGAAGATTAACTAAACTGGGCACTTTGCCACGCTTACAACTAGTGCAAAATGCTGCGGCACGATTTTTAACTAGGGATGGGTATCGTTCAGGTTTTATCCGATACCAGTACCAAACCGGTACTTTTGAAATGGTGCTTAAACGGTGCTCGAACCGGTGCTTAAAGAATGAAAAACACAAACTTTGTCCAAAAACCTCTTATGTTTAGCTGTTTTTTTTGTAAAAAGATAACAATGTTAGCATTTTCTGCAGCTATAGGGGATTTATGGCATTACTCTTGGCTGGAAGCAGTGCTTAAACAATGGGGGGAAAAAAACACCAACTTTGTCCAAAAACCTCTCATGTTTAGCTGTTTCCCACTTTTTCTTTGGTGATTTTAGCTTTTTTGGCCAGGGTGAATGGAGTATCTGCCATCAAACAAGAAGACAGCTGCATGTAGCTATGATGATGTTTGCTAGTTCACCTTACGTGCATTAATTTAATAACGCGGTTAGCCTACTCAACGTAAATTACACACAAACAACATTCAGCTACTCACACAGAGAAGAACGGCTGCTGCTGCCATCATCATCCGTCATCATTTCTGCTACACTGGCAGGGCTAGGGGCCAGGACTCTACTCTTCAGGTTCTTGGGGGATGTTGCTAACTCCGGGTCAGATAACAGGCACCACACCCGCAGTAGATGTGCTCGGTGTGAGGTCTCGCAACAAGCTATCAAATACGGTGCATTTCTCGGCTTTTAAAAAACGCTATGCGTCGCCAGGTGTTTCATCAGATTCGAGGTGTTACCTCCTTTGCACAGTATCACAGTATCAGCTTAAAGCACTTGTTGCAGGCTGCTGAGTTTGCATATTTTGCTGTGAAGTACAGCCAGACTTTGACCGCTTCGCCTTGGGCATTTTTAATCTGTAGCTCTGCTCTAAAAGAACGTACGTACCTGGCCCCGCCTACTATCCTCGGAAACGTAAAATGATTGGCTAGAATCGAAAGTGTATCACAGCTCAGGAAAAAAAAAGCACCGAAATAAAGTACCGAAATGTGCGCTGCTTTTCGGTCTGGTTACTACCGTTTATGTCAGAATGGCACCGGATACCGGTACCCATCCCTATTTTTAACTGGCAGAAGGATATTCGACCACATCACTCCTGTTTTTGCCTCTCTACATTGGCTTCCAATTGAATTTTGGATCCATTTTAAAGTCCTTTTATTGTTTTTTAAATCTCTAAATGGTCTGGCACCTGTTTATTTGTCTGATTTGTTGAAGCCCCATGTCCCCATTCGTTCACTTCAGTCAGCTGAGCAGCTGTGGCTTTTAGTCCCTAAGTCATGGCTGAAACTTAAAGGAGACCGAGCGTTCTCTGTTGCGGCTCCGATGCTTTGGACTAACCTTGCTCTCCATATTAGACAAGCTACATCAGTGCTAGTTTTTAAGTCCACATTAAAAACCTATTTCAATTCCCTGGCTTTTAACTCTGTGGGTAACTACCATTTTTATTAATTTTATTGCTATGTCTGGTTTTTGCTATTTTATTACTATATTTATGTTTGTATTGAACAGCACTTTGGTCTACCAGGTGTATTTTTAAAGTGCTATATAAATAAAAGAGGATGATATATTTTAGCTGTTTTTATGACTTTCCACACCCTTTTGCACGGCCCATTTTTCACGTGTTCAACATTTTTTCCCTGTGTTATTCCTCATGGATAACTGTGGTTTCATTTCTTTGCATGTGTGGATTGGACGGAGTGTTACCAATATCTGGTGAGAATTTCATGTCAATAGCAGCTCTGTTGTCATCTGTAGTGTTGTTATTCATTACTTATTTTAGCCACTGTAGTTCTAATAGCAACAACTGATTAGAGAAGGTATAACATGAAAGAAAGAGGACAGTCATTTAACAACCATCACATAAAAAATTAAAATGTGAAATAAATGATTAACAATAATAGACTTCATTCGATTTCATTCAATATTAAAGAAGAACAAAAATGAATGAGTAAATAAACGTAATAAACAGAGAGAATTCAAGAGTTTCCTGCAGGTAGACGTTTGTTTTTTAAAATTAGGTGGTGGCACACTCATCTGCACTGGCTGCTTTTGAGGTCTGGTGCGGTATCTTCTGGTCCTGTCAGCACATGGATAAAAAGGAACAGTGAGCTTCAGGTGTTACTGTCATTAATCATGACTACTAATGCAAACTTTCCCTGAGTTGTAAAAAGAAATTATGTGATACTGTGAGAGGTTCTGTGGCTTTATAAGAATCGACCAACCTCAGGTAGCAATGTGTCCACATTCACCTGAGACAGAAACAAAGACTCACCATTATATTGATAGCAAGAAGAGTTGACTGTTAATGTATATACACATAGACGTATAGATACTTACTTATTAAGGATAAGAGTTGAAAGTAAAGGTCCCATGATCAGAATAACTGAAAGAAATAGAAAACAAAAAACATTGAAAGTTAAAAGTGCTAATCTTGATTAAAAATGTTTATCAACAATGGCCTGCGTGACACTTCAAAACTGGTGTACTAGCTGGAGGGGTAAATGAAAGAGTTGTAGTTGCTTTACTGGTGTGAGTTGCTGCATTTGCAGTAGTTGCTTTACTGGGAAGAGTTGCTCCAGTTGTAGTAGTTGCTTTATGGGTATTAGTTGCTCCAGTTGTAGTAGTTTGTCCACTTGTTTGAATTGCTCCTGTTGTAGTAGTTGCTTCACTGGTAAGAGTTGCTGCAGTTGTAGTAGTTTGTCCACTTGTTTGAATTGCTCCTGTTGTAGTAGTTGCTTCACTGGTAAGAGTTGCTGCAGTTGTAGTAGTTTGTCCACTTGTTTGAATTGCTCCTGTTGTAGTAGTTGCTTCACTGGTAAGAGTTGCTGCAGTTGTAGTAGTTTGTCCACTTGTTTGAATTGCTCCTGTTGTAGTAGTTGCTTCACTGGTAAGAGTTGCTGCAGTTGTAGTAGTTTGTCCACTTGTTTGAATTGCTCCTGTTGTAGTAGTTGCTTCACTGGTAAGAGTTGCTGCAGTTGTAGTAGTTGCTTCACTGGTAAGAGTTGCTGCAGTGGTCGTTGCTATAATTATGTCTGACTCTGTGAATCAAGTTAAGTAGAGATGTTAAATTAAATACATGAATTGGGTACATCAGTAGCAAAATGTAAGACTTGGGAGAAAAGGGTAACGGCTTTGCTCACTGTTTCCAACGCTCACAATGACGCATCGAAGCTCTGAGTAGTACTTGGTTCCACTGTGGCTATAAATTAATGTAGATACATCATTATTTGTGTTACAAATTGTAATTTTTTTCAATTATTTTGGTTCCCAAAGTATTCACTTTCATTCTTAAGCTTGTAAATAATTAATGGTTTATCAGATTTAAAAATATGGTGCTGTACAGTTTAGCAGAGCTCAAAGAATTTTAGTCACACAGTGCTTAATAGATTTATTCAATCACCACCTAATGTAATCTTTATGGCACAGATGTCGTATAATTTTCTATTTCTTTCTTATTAAGATGCCAAGTTATAGTCATTTTCTTGCATTGGCCAACAGCAGAATGAGAGAAGTCTGTCCATCCATCTTTTGCCTGTAGCTTCTTCAGACTGAGCTCACCTAGGTCTCATGGGCTAAGGCCTAGCCACCAGATACTCACCCTGGAGTCTCTTCCCCAAACCTGGCTCCAGGGTAGGACCCTGGTAATCCTGTCCTAGGCAGGGTGCACCTGGACCTTTGGCTTTTTGCTCAACATAAGGGGTTGTCTGAATTTAAGTGTGGCCAAAAACATGCACTTTATTTGCCTAATAAATACTAATATAATAATTGTTTATAGATGTTTTTGGCAGGTTTCTAAAATATTTATGGGGGTTTTTTTGGTTTGTTTTTATGATCGCTGGTCTAATAAATTTTTTAAGTATTGTAGACATTTCCAGGACTTCATGTCATCTTCTGGCTCCAACTGTAACCTCAAAAGATGAAAAAGTTTACTGGAAAAAAGTCAGATTCGTGCAAAATTTCAAATGTGAAAATACATGTTAAAAAAAATCAAGTAAACAAGCAAACACTTCTAGACAGTGTAGATTTCATATAAAGACCAACATCAAAACAGGTCATTTTATAAAATCTGCAAGAAGTTCACTATTAAAAAAGTTTACACTTCAACACAGCCAAGCTTTCTTATACTTTCTTTAAGCAGTCTCAAGGAATGGTTCTCCGGGCTTCTTGAAGGACAGTCAAAGCTCTTTTTTGAATATCGGCTACCTTCTGATCCATTCTCTGCCAAGGTGATCCCACACTGCTTCTGTAATGTCGAGGCCTGGGCTCTGGGGCGCAAATTGATGACTGACAGTTTTCCTTGGTGAGTTTTTTACTGCAATGTGTTTGGGATTATTGTTGTACTCAAAAATGAATTTGTTGTTAACCAGACACTTTTCAAATGGCTTTGTGTTGTTGAGCAAAATCTGCTGATACTTTTCTGTATTCTTAACTCCTTCACTTTTGACCACACACGTGGTGCCAAACCATAATAGAGATGTCAGTATTTTTGCAAATAGCCATAGGTACCACTAGAGCTGGGCGATATAAGATTTTTTCATATCACGATATGTTTTTTTTTCATTTCAGGCGATAACGATATCTATCACGATATAAGCCAAATAACTATATTTGTAAGATTTAAATGTGCCGTTGCTCACAAGTAAAATGTGAAATAATCAGCAGCTTGTTTTGATTTAAATATTTATTTCCCATAATAAGTTCAACAGGGTAGATGTACTTAAGGAACATGAGACTTTTTCAGATAAATAAAGGCAAATATTGCAAACTACACAAAAGGCAGCTGCTAAAGCATTTAAGTTTCAAAGTAGAACAAACGAAACAGACTAAATTGTCAATTCCACTTAGAAACAAAATATTAATTCTAAAAATAAATCTTAGTTTGTTTTACAGAAGAACAGACAAAACTGACTAACTTTTGTCAATATCAAATAAACTGAGAACTAAAAGGAAATTCTCAATCTCTCCTTGTTGTATAGCTGAGCTTTTCAAACAGTTTTAACAGTTACTTTAGTCTGACAAAAGCCGAATGACGAATTAGCGCTTCCAGTCAGAGACTGAGGCTACGTCCACACGTACACGGGTATTTTTGAAAACGGAGATTTTCCGTTTTCGTTTAAAAAAATAATCCCGTCCACACATAAAGGGAGAAATGAAGGAAAACGCTGCTATGAACATGCCAAAGCAGCAGGTGGCGCTAGATTCCTAACCGTGCAGAAATGTTGGCCAATCAGAAGTCTAGAAGCCTCGGTGGGAAAAGTAAACAAAGCTGGGGCATAGAAGCAGAACCGAGTCGTATGTGTGGAGGGACAGTAACTGTGTGTATATGTAAGCATTTAAACACTGCAGAGAGTAGAATTAACAGTAACAGTATTGTAGAAATTCATTTCACCGAAACAATAACGTGGCGCACAGTGTGACGTCAAAAAATGCGCACACCTTTGACGCTGCGTTTTCTCCGTTTTTCTAGTCCACACGTAAATGCAAAAACGGAGTTTTTAAAAATCTTCGTTTTCAGTGACCAAAAACGCAGTTTACGTGTGGATGAAAGGTGCAAACGCATAGAAAAATCTGCGTTTTCAAAAATACCCGGGTACGTGTGGACGTAGCGCATGCACCAGTTTATTGTATTTCCAGACTTGCTTTCGGCACAATTTACAGTGCACGCTACTCTGTTTTTTGTCAGACTTGAAATAGCCGAAATACCTTCACACTACGGAGCTTCTATGGCTCTTCCGTTCGACAATCTCTCCGGCATTGGAACCATCATCTGTTTTCTCTTCGGTAACCTTCGGTCACGCTCGGTTGATTTTTCTAGTCTGCACACTCATTTCCTCCATTACCCGGGCGGTACGGTGGCTGGCTGCTTCCCAAACAAATACACATGTGCGGCTTGGCACTTGTGCTGTACGTAACAAGTCACGTGACGTGACGCTGCGGCTGTGATTGGTTCGGCTCTGCGCTACTTAATTTGGATTGGCCGTTCTTTTTTTTTTTCTTTTTTAAGAGGACAAGAGCGGCGAGGTCTATCGCGATAGTTTAATTTTTCTATCGAGAAAAGGTTATATCGCGATACATATCGTTATCGTTCTATCGCCCAGCTCTAGGTACCACTGTTGTACCTCTCTCCTGACCACCTCCATCAAATTTGGATTAATAACTGTTTTTTAGTGCAGTTCTTTTGCAGTTTGGTATACATCAGCCCTTTTTGTCTGTGTTTTGAGTAGAAAGCTCAACTGAATGGCTAGATGCAAACCATGATTTTCAAATAATATTCATGTACTTTCGATAGATTTTTAAGCCTGTAAAATAATTAAGGGTGCAACCGCACATCAAGCTTAGACATTCAAAGTTTGAGTCTCATAGCTATCTGAGAATCGTCTTGTTGGTGCAAAAATACTATTTTATTTCTGTCAAACTATGTTATCTTTGGCATTTTTTATGGAATCAATTGAAGAAATAGAAAAAAATTATGTGTTTTTGAAACAGGATGCTAGTATAGCAAAGAGCCTAAAGATACAATTGAAAACTCGCTATAGGGGAGTACAGCTAGATACTTACTACTTCCTTGAGTTGGGATGTAGCCATAATGCTTTGATAATTCATAGGTCATTACTCTGGAAATGGTCAGGTACAAGGGCTAAACTGAAAATTTGTGAAAAACCAGCCAATGTGTTAAGAAAACTTTAAAAGACCTCCAGAAAACCTGGAGAACACTTACTTAGAAAATAAGAAAACCCTTCCACTCGAAACCTCCTTATAAGCAAAATATGAAATAAGAGCTAGTCAGGACTTTTGCACAGTACTGTATAAATCAAGTTACTTACTTGGAGTCTGCCTGTATAACAAAGCAGAATGGATGGCTTCCACCATATTCTCTTACAGACGGCATCCATCTCAGACTGAACTGCCCTGGTCCCGTTTTAATCACAGTTACATTAGATGGACCGGTGGACATCAGCTCAGAGATCCTTCAGCAAACAGAAAAGCAAAACACCTATTTACAAAGATGTATTATGAATTCAATATTAGCTGTAATAGAGACAAATAATATCATTCCTTTGTCACATTCTTCGCTGCCTTGAGAAATCAGATTGCTCAACTAATCACCTGGAAAATCATTACCAACTTCCACAGATGATTTGTAGAGATATATCTCTAACAAGTTCAGCCCTGAAGATCTTATTAACCTTTCCCTTTCACTTACGTAGAGTTTGTTGACTCTGCAGCGATGTTAATTTCCAGAGTCTGATTGGCCCTGTTGTAGAGCTGAGCACCGTTGGCTGGTGTTGGAGACAGGAACTTGGGCAAAAATTCTCCTTCCGCACAGGATGTCGCAGCAGTAGTCACTGAAACAATACATTAAACAAATTTGTAAGTCATACTGACATTTTTATACTGAAATAAACTGCCCACTTCAGGTCAGGGATGCGTTACTACCCAGGTGGTGGAGTATAAGAGGTCTTGCTCATGAGTGAGGACCTAGTGGAGAATATAGACTGACAGGTTTTGGGTACACCAATGTGTTGTGGTGAAGAGAGCTGAGCATGAATGTGAAGCTGTCAGTTTACCAGTGACTCTATTTTACTATCCTCAGCTAGATTGCAGATATAAGCGGTTAGAAATTAGTTTTCTTCAAAGGGGGCTGGGCTCTACCTTAGGGGAGTACAGCCTTTAATCTTCCTATTGAAAGCAGCCAATTGTGATGGTCCGGGTATGGGTAGGTGACTGGGGTGAGTCTGGACTTCTCTCCTAAAGTCATTTTAAAATGACTTTACTTGGCCCCTTTAAATCAGTGTAGTCTGTAATAGGAAATGATGTCATCACTAGACAGGAAGTCAGTGATTTGAGGAGGCTTGTGCAGCATGGTGACCTTAGCTAATTAAACCCAGTGGCATCCACATATTTTCTGCAAATTTCATGATACAAACAGATGATTTATGCTTGCAATCGTTCATTGAGTTACACAAACTAAAGGTGCAAGCAATTCATTACAGCTAGAGTTGTTATTATCATAATTTAATATGTATGAAGTAAACCATCCCCTTACAGTCAACTCCCAGCTTTGTGTTTTTAATGAAACTGTAGAGGCTTGAATTCTTTTTGTCAGTGTCTGTCTTAAGTTAATAAGTGACACAGTTTAAGCTAGTGATGCAACCTTGGAAAGACAATGTTTTCACTCCCTGTGAAGATCAGCCCAAACATATACAATATTTTAAATTCAGTGCATATCACTGATGTTGCCAAATTTATAAAATTTAAATATTTATAAAATATGAAAACATTATAATATAGACATATACCTCTCAAAATAAATTGGAGTGGCACTTTGCTGATAGCATCATTGGTCGTTATTTTTGTCTCTGTCCCATTAGTTTGAGTCAGTGTGATGTTCTTTATGGGAAAGTCCTCCATCATCAGCTGTACTACATACAAGCCTTCAGTAGTGCTGTTGGTGGGGCTGAATGACAGAGTACAAGATGACTGCAAGAGGACAGAAAAAGGACATGTGGTCAAAGTAGCCTAATAAGTTAGTTTTGGGCCAACTATCCTCTAAATGAAAGCCATACTCACTGGTAAAATGGTAAGGAAAGATGACAAATTGCACGGCTGACACTCTGATGTGTTTCCAAATCTGCATTTAACCTCATCCCCATCAGGATCAAACATCAACAAGGTGAAATTCATCTGACAGTTTGAAGGAACTCTGTGAATTATAAATATCCACTTAATTAAGAAGCTCAACTGGAACAGTTTTAGGTTAGCAACTTTATTGAAGAGCAGTAAGTTTTTACTGAGCTTATTCATGGCCACTAAACATGAAGTTAGTAGTTTCTCTTTGGTGTCAAAAAGGTTTGTTAGTCAGCAGTCATTGGATTGACCAATGCTAGAAACACTGGAAAAGTACAAAGCACTCAGAGAAGCTCTAAGAAGAAGAATTGTACATTGGGAAGGTTACGTGGAAGCATTTCGAAAAAATACAGATTCCAATATCTGTGTTGATATGTAGATGTTGATGTAACGATAGGGTTTACCAGCATGGGGCACTGTATTTAAGAAAGCTCACGAATGCCTCGGGGGGAGCACATAAAAGAAGACTGGTCTGTGATGTTGCATAATGATTAGTGATGGGATTTCCGGCTCTTTTTAGAGAAACGGCTCTTTCGGCTTCGAACCGGCTCTTCAGGTTGTTTTGTTGCTTTAATTAATTTATTATTAACAACAATATAAAATTATGCACAAAAGGAATTACTAATGTTAAAAAAAGTGGTTTTATTTATATATGTTTATATATAAATATTTACCGTGACCCCTAAAGACAAAGCACGTACAAACTCCAAAAAACATTTCTAGCATTAACTGAACTTCAAAAGCAGAGCTGCCTAGATCACTTAAATTACATATGAAAGCATATGTATATGGTTTGTGTATTTATACACAAGCACTCATATATATGCAAATTAAAAAAAAAAAAGTTCATTTACCTGTTACTACCACACACCAAATCCGGTCATTGGTACTTGCTGGCTTGTGTAGCCACTTGGTAACAAAAGCGCAACACTGCGCCGAGCATCCTGGAGCACTTCTGTTGTGTTTTGTACGTGTTTTGAGTTTTTATGTGCTTTGCGGTTTGTACGTGCTTTGTCTGTAGGGGCCACCGTAAATATACTTCTATTTATTCACTCCGTATAAAATGTAATAAATAAATCATATAATACAAAAACCAACTATTCACAGTTCAACTTTTAACTATTTAAATTTTCAGCTTTTTCCTTTTAAACAAATTTAAAGTGAAACAACACAAAACACTTGTCCCTGGCTCTCTTTCTCTGTCTCCCTCCTGCTCTGTTCCTGTGCTACTGAGAGTGTAACTACTGCCCCTCCCCCCTCTTCCCAGCGCAAAGCACAAGGCTCGCGTGTGGAGTGAAGCGGGAAAAAAGTGTGAGAGAGAGGGTGAGAGAAAAAAAAAACAAACAAAAAAACCCCCAGGGCTCGCGATAAGGAGCCGGCTCGCGTCGTTCACTTCAAAGATCCGGCTCTAAGAGCCATTTCGTTCGCGACCGACACATCACTAATAATGATGTTAATAAAAATGTTTGGAGCAGTAGTTCGCAAAGCATAAGTGGATGCTGTGTTATTTTTGACAAGTGCTATAAAGGCAACACAATATGATCAATTCAAACAACAGCATGTATGTGCAAGTTATTTGGATATTTCACCATTTTATAAAGATTTGGAGGAAGACCCAAATGGTCACCCTCAGATCGGAAGAAAGTGGTTAGGATGTACAGGAATGACCCAGTAATCACCTAGGTTCAAGCCTGACATGAATTGACAAAGTGTTTACCATGAAAGAAGCCCCTGGTCTAAAATCCACAACTTCAAGTTCCAAGACAACCTCACTGACGAACCAAATGCCTTCTGGAGAAGAGTTTTAGGGTCAGATGATGCAAAGACTGAGCTATTTGGCTTCAAAGAAAAGCAGTATGTGTGGAGGAGTAAAGGTAAGGCTTTCAAACTTAAGAACACTCCTAGGTTGTAGCATCATACTCTGGAATTGTTTTGCTTCCTGGTATATTGCACAAAGTGAATAGAAGAAGGTGGACTACCTCCAAAACAAGATATTCTAGTTGTGTTGCAAATAAAACAGATGCAGATGTCAGTACAGCCCAGACAAATGTGAAATGTTGTAATTTAATTTTAGGATAAATTGCACTATATAAAAGCACAGAGAGGGCCAAATCTAAAACACACACACACACACACACACACACACACACACACACACACACACACACACACACACAACGGTTTAAAGCTTTCAGCTGTAAAACAGTGACTCAAACAGTCAGCAAACTTACATCATAACTGGCAGGATGGTGGTCTGTGGAGATGAATTTTCTTTGCAAGTGTCGGAGCGGGTCCTCAGGTCTATCAGTGCTTCAGTTGTGATGTTGCTCATGACTCCATTCATCTCGTTAGCACCAGAAGTCAAGTTACTGGCATACATCCAATTATCACCATGCAGCCTTCAGTAGAAATTTGTTGGAGATTGAGTTTTCACTATGTTGCATGGTGTATATTAGGTATGTATTATACACTAGGAAAATCAAACCTAATGTAAAATGTGTTATTAAATCATCAGAGTCAATCGCTTACTTTTCTTTTAATAAAGTTCATGTTTAGTTGAAATATTAAAGTTTAAGAGAAGGTTATTCCTAAGATGTACTCACATAACCAGGTGCACATCATTGTCAGGAACCTCACAATAATAGATTTCCTCCATCTGGCACCACTCTCCACTGATTTCACTGATTTTGTTTAGCACATTTTCACAGCTGTTATTTTGGCAGTTATACGAGGAAGAATTGTAGCAGTAGCGGTTATTCAGTGTATAACGAACAGTCAGCTGTGGAAAAACAGCCAGTATGCTTTTACTAAAGGACAAGAAAATTTAAAAAAGTAAGCACATTTTACAAAAGAAAGCACAGATACCATAGCAGATCCATTATCAGCGTATTTTGTGTAGTATGTAGCTGTGCCATAAAATCCAGGATGCTGATTTCTCAAGAAGTCAAAAGCCTGTGTGCTGCAAACCACGAAGAAGAGCAGCGGGAGCACAGAGCGCGACATAGTGAGTCTGTTTGTCTGTGGACAAGATAAGATGCACTTTTATCCTATGCTGAGAAATTACTGTTACAACAGCCAAAATATCAAAATCAATGAAATATATAAAATATTACAGCTCAAAATAGCTCAAAGAGGTTAAAGAGGGGATGAAATACAAAAATTACAAGAGGTGAAAATAGAAAAACAATACCTCGCTAAACCACTTGAGTAAAACCTCGCTAAGCAAAATAAGCAACTGAAGTCATTTATTTGTAACTACGAAGACAGCCTCTTTCTGACTGACTCATGTATTTTTAACATGGCACGTGATTTAGTTTACAGTATACAAGATTTTATTCCACATCAGTGAGAATTTCCATAACTAGCCTGCAGGACTGAGGTCAGCAATGACAAATACTAATGTGCTGTGATTGCCTAATACAGGCGACAGAAATTAGTTTTATTTGTACGTAATATGTTTGTCAAATGTTTTCTTTTGCCTAACATTTGATTTGATTGGTCAAATGTTTGTATTTTAATCTTTTCAGTCATTTTTCAAACAACTGCATTACCTGCATGTCTTTTGTGGCTGTTCAGTGAATTAATGTGAATTTCTGTGATAATTTCTGTGCAGACTTGTGATCAGTGAAAATAATTTAGGTTTTAAACACTGATATAATTTCCTGATTTGCAGCCGCTGTGTATGTGTATATTTATCCTGCATAAATGTGGCACTATGCTTACTTACAAATTGACTTTAATTATTTCACTCCAAACTGTTAGCAGAATATTGTTACCTCTGTCATGGTCCTGGGTCTTTTGACCCAGCGTTTTAAGTTTGAGTTTATTTTGTTCATTAGGTTATCTAAGTTCATTTGGTTATTAGACTCCTTGTGTTTTCTTCCCCTGTATTTAAGCTTCCCCTCACCCTTCGTGTTTCATGCTGCGTGTCTTATGTTATCAAGTTTGTATTATTATGCCTAAGTGTTTCTAGTTATTATTTTCCCCTCGTGTTTCCAACCATGTTAAATCTCCCCTGCTCTTCATGCGTTTCATGTCTGTGTCTTACGTTGTCAAGTTCGGGTTGTCATGTCTGTCTCATTATGTTTCCTGTTTTATTGTGAAGAGGTCTGGTGTTCTGTGTTCATCATGTTCAGTTTTACTCTCCCACTGTGACGTCATTATGTTCATGTGTGCCAGCTGTTTCCTCATGTGTCTCCACTTCCCCTAATCACCTCCTGTGTATTTAAGTCCTCTGTTTTCAGTGTGTGATTGTCAGGTCGTCTGTTGTCCACGCCATGTTTCCTATGCCATGCTTCCAAGTTTCTTGTCTAGGTTTTTCTTATTGTTTGTTTAGATTTCCCAGTTTAGGTTTGTGTTAATTTTGCTTCAGTTTGCCTTGCCCTTTGTTTGTACCTTTTTTTTTTTTTTACCAGCCATATTAAACGGCTCGCTTTTTGTTAACATTAAAGTTTTGTTCCCTGTTCCTTGGAGTCTGCATTTTGGGTCCTTTTTCAATTCATACAGTCTGCCCTCGCCAGACTGTGACAACCTCTCAATAAGGTGGGTCTTATTGAGAGGTAAATACAGCATGTGAAAACACCTAATGCAATAAGGTGTTTATTCAGTTATGTTAAATAGTATTTTGTGTGTGTTTCTTTAGATAAGACAGCGAGACTTCGGTAAAGGGGTCTTTATGTCTTTTGTCCTTGACAAAGTGACACCAGCGACACCATGAAATGCTTGATCAACGCACTTGGTCCCCACATTGTCAACATACATCAACACTTTATGTATACACGTTTTTAACCTAGAGCTTCACTGTTTCCTAAACAAACTCACACAGTGAGTTTAGTGTGAAAAGCGAAACTAAAACACAAAGCTGGTAAAGAGGGCACACATGGCTCTCTCCAGGCGCCCTATTGCAGTTTCTTGAACCAGAGTTTAGAGAAATTCCTGCTTTTATATAAAAGAAAGAGATGTTAACTTGATCCAGAAACCATGGTTACTGACTCTGTGAATTTAAGCTGCTCGCTGAAGGTTTTCTTCAATATACTCTGAGTCTCTCTGAGTCCTCCCCTCCTGCTGCATCTGAGCTACCTATCTGACACTGATTCCTCATAAATGATGTTAATTCTATATTTTTTGTAGTTATGAACATGAACAGTTTTATAATTAATTATTAATGTGGTTTTATTATCAGTCCCAAATAATACTGGGAAAATGTGTCACATTTAAGGATTTGAAGATGGTATAGTTTTATTTACTTATTTTTTGAGTGAAGATACTGAAACTTGTTCACAGATCAGATTCACTCATTACTCAATGAGATCAGACGTTTCCAAAGGTAAACTGACTTGTGCGCACATCTGCCCCCAAGTTTTTCATCATTTTGTTCTGCTTGTGGTTTTGTCAGTGGCTGAATTCGAATTTATAAGTAATTTATAAGTAATTTGAAGGTAACCTCAACCTTTAGGTCTTTGGGCTTTAAAAAGAAAGAAAAACAGAAATCACTCTCAGGGAGCGGCAGCTACCTGCTTTCACTGGTTGAAGGTGAGGGGAGGAAGGCATGGGAAGACGCCCAACGGATTTACTTTACCAAATTGACCATCCCAGCCTTGCCGTAATGGTCTATTTGATTCACCTTTTATTGTTTATTTTATTTTCACTTGCTAAATACGGGACAGACCTGACTGGGGAAAAGAAAGGGGAGAAAGAAAGAGGGAAAGAAAAACAGCGGGGAAGAGGCACGGGGCAAAAAACAAAAACCAACAAAATAAGCAGACAAAAAATACATATATCGATCACCTATCAACATAATAAACAACATTACGATGATCTATGGGAATGTAACAGTAAATACTAAATATTAAACATTATTGTGCAGCACATAAGATCGACAGCACGTAAGATCGACAGAGGTAGGAGCCAAAAAGGGTGTAGTTTGTGTGTGTGAGCACCCGTGTGTATACCTGTGAACATGAGCGCGCTTGTATTTAAAAGGTTCCTTCATGTAATGATCTGCTATAAGGTTATTAAGATAAGACGGCACCTGATTATTCATACCTTGTATTTGAGGAGAAGGATTTTAAATTTAAAATTTTTTAAATGTTAAATTCTTCATTTAACAGGGAGCCAATGAAGAACAGCCAGTGTGGAAGAAATCTGCTCTCTCTTTCTGGATCAAGTACTTTTCAGGACAATTTTAGGACATGCCAAAAGCAAGAAAGCAGTTAAACAACTTTTGTATAATGTACACACTGAAGGACATATCCTGGTCAACAATGACTCCAAGATTCCTCACAGTGTTACTTGATGCCAAGCTAATTTCATGACCCCTGAGTGTAAATGTCATTCCAGTCCCATCGCCAACATTGAAATAATTACTGAAAAGCAATGCATTCTTTACATTCCAGTCATCAAGACTTTGTGTGCCCAAGAGCATGTTTAAAATTAATTGGAAATTGAGCTTTTTTCATAAACCAAACACAATAAAGACATGATTTTATTGTTAGTTCCCAACGAGTCAAGCGCTGGTGTTTTGCGAAAGGTGTGGCATCACAGACAGATGTTGGTAAAGATATCTTTGCGCTCTGGGATTTTTTGTGCAACGATAGGATTTCACTGGGTTTCATATTGAGAATGTTCAGACCATTAGGTACTCTTAATATCAACATGCAGGCACATGTACATTACTTTTTAACGACCAGTGTTTAGCAAACATAATCCAACCAGGAATGAAAAACAAAACCAAGACAGCATTCTTCTGGAAGACAGTTCTGTGATTCAAACTTGAACTAACTTTACAGCAGCGAACTGCAATTAATTTTTTAAAATCTGTTGTCAAGTCCATGATATTTTATCTTAAATTAAGCTTGCTCTGTTTGGCATTAATCCCATATTATCCCGTATGAAGTTTGAGTTTGGTCAGATCATTTCAGACTTCAAGCCATAGTTTTTCCACACCACCAATCAGCTGTTGACCAAATACAGTTGGCATGGCTCTGTTGTGGATAAAGTTTTCAGTAAGCTTGTGTCAGGCTTATGTGAGTGGCAAGTAAAGGGCATCTCTTATACTGTTAATGATGCATACATATTGGGAGAAGGTTGATCTGATATCCTCGTGTTGGTGTTGTTCCCAGATCATCATACTAAATGTTGTTCCAGGATCAACATTGCAAGTGACCAATCAGAATGTTGTGACGTCATACTTTTGCGACTTCGGGAAAAACCGGCGTAAAACAAAAAACTGTACTTAAGCTGCGTGAAACCGCCTCTGTCCGCCGATCAACAGACCCTAACCCTAACCGTAACCCTTTAATAAACAGTAAGCAGAATTGATATTGTCCTTGCAACATTGGAATTTCATAAATGCACGAATGGCTTGGCGCGCAAAGGAATAACGTCACAACAATGTGATTGGTCACTTGCAATGTTGAACCTGGAACAACATTTTCATGATGGTCTGGGAACAACACCAACACGAGGATATCAGATCATCCATTGGGAGAATATCTGGGCTCCCACACGATTGGTGGGTCTACTGAAAATTTCAGCTCTTGTGAGTATTTCTATAGATACTGTCTAGTTACAAAAATGTGAATCTAGGTGTTACGACTGTTGTTGTAATTTTAATATGTAAATCTGAGTGTGCAGGTGCTTCTCCATGATTGGTGCATCCAGAGTGAACGGATCATACCGGTTGGCTAATGACCGGGAGGCAGCACATAAGAAGAGACCGCCATGAACTGCCAGGGGATTCATCCTCAGCCCAACCCAACCGGCAGACTGTGTTCACTGTTTAGCAATGTTTGTTTAATGTAGGAGCATGTAAGGGTGGACCGCCTTTTTGTTTGAATACAGTTTTCTCCTGTTTTTGTTAGGTAGGGAGGTAAGTCATTGTCGTTTGGTTTAATTCTTTTGAATAGGTAAGTTTGATTTACCCCGGAGATCCCTTTTGTTTGTTTTTTTGGCCTTGGGCTCACCCCCAAGTTATAACTTGCTCCCTTCCTTTGTTTCTAAATTCACTCATTGTAAATAAATCACTGCCAAAAAGTATTATTTGCGTGATGTGCTGCTTGGGGTTGGACAGGGATGGATCGCTCTTATGTTATGGTCGGGCCACGCCTAGACGGGCCATAACACTAGGTCTAACTCCCTCGCTTTTGCCATGCATATTCCTGTTGCATAATGAATCTCTGAATGTTTTGGAGAGTCGCCCTGATATAACCTGCTAGCAAGGCACCAGAGCCTCTATAGTTTTGTCACTCCTATATAATAGTTTGTCAAATTTAGATGATTATTACACTTTTTATGTTATCACCTACCTACAACTACAAATATTTCACATGATTAATTCACTGTTACATCCCAGTACCCAACTGGGGTAAGTTGCAACACAAAATCTGTATTTTACCGACTTTTAAAAATCTTCTTGGTGTTCATCAGTGCAAAAAAGCACTTGCCTCAGTCAGACATACTCAGTTAAAAAGAAAGTCATCATAGGAATCGTTGTTTATTTGCCTTTTAACAAATCATTTATACAAGGTCGGGGTGGAAGTTGGCATCCATGGAACTGATCACATGATCTGAGTAAAAGTGATGTTACATCCATTCATTTCTTTCAATCTTCCCTGCCACGCCTACAATTCAATGCTAACATGACAATAACAACATCATCATCACACACATCCAATCCAAGTCAGTGTCTCTCTGTTTTTCCTCTCAAAGATCAGCACTGCCATCAGAGAATGACGAGGATTTCTATCAAGTAAAACTGATACAAAAATTTGCTGTTTAGATTTTAATGGTCATTAAAGCATGCAAGTTTAGTTTTTGCTCTTGATGCAACATGTCTATGAAGCTTTAGTGTTTGGTAACAGTTACTATCTGTAATTCATACTCATAAACAGGAGTATTGCCTGGGAATGTTGTTTTTGAAAGGTTTATAAAAGTAGTGTTTAGTTGACTAGAAAGTGTTGGTTAAAGTGCAGTAGTTTGTGGACTAATAGGAGGTGTTGTTACAGATGATGTGATTAATAATTTGATAAAATAAATCAAGGTAAAGTATCAGAAATGAAATTTACATCAATTCAATAAATCGCCTGGAACAAGCGAGGACAAGTGAGTAAAAACTCCAATTAGTGCTTGGATTACATTGGTTGGAATAAAACTTAAAGAAACTTGAAAAAAGTTATTTGTGCAGAGTCAGATGACATTCATGTTGTAACAGTAGAGGGTGATACTGTTGCATCAATCCAGAGTCAATCTTCAATCTAGAAGGAAATTAGAAACAGTGAATTCATAGATTTTTTTTTTTTTTTTACATTTGAGATAATCCTCAGATTGATATGTTAAATATTTAGTGATTGTCTGATGTGATTCATTTCTGGAATATGTCATAGAATAAGTTGTGCTTTGTGTGGTGTTAGCATATTTTGCGAATTATTTGTATGCTCCTACAGAGGTTGCCATAGCCATTGTGTGTGTGTTCATAGTTTTCTGTAGCTCAATCACTGGACATCAACACTGCTACTTTTAGCAATACCAGTGGTACTATTAGTACTGATGCTATGGTAGAAAATCTGATTATAGAAGAACTTACCTCTGATTTTATCCATATTCATCTGAGACAAGAGACAAAAACTCAACATCAGAATGATGATCAATGGGGTTGATTTAGTTTCATTTTAAAAGTTAATAATAGCAATAATAATTTTATGGGCGTAACACGTTTAAAAAATACACAAAATGTCACATTTCGGCAAAAAAAGATCTAAATATGCAGACACATACTTACATGGAAGGGAAGGCAAGAATAAGAATTGAAAGGAAAGATCCCACGACCAGGACAACTAAAACAAGTAGAAAATGATTAAAGAACTTCTGACCAACCAGATAGACTTTTCATTTAAAAACACATAAAGATTTAGTCGACCTGATTGGCTGACAAATGCTGTCACAAAGTTTAAAAACTGTATCTATATATGGCTTTTAAAGATAAAAAAAAAGCTCTGAGCACTGCCCCGGCAATACAAATCGTTTCATGAGCAGGTAAACGGCTATAAAGCTGACTTAAAATAAATGTAAATGTAATAATCTACAGGGATTTATCCTGTTTTAGCTTTTCATGAATGAGTTTTGCAACAATGTCAAAAATTATTTACAAATACGCAGACTTAGAAACATTTAGCAACTTTATAAATTTGTTAACAGTTACTTCCTGGCATTGATACTTACAAGCTGAAGCACTGGCTGGGGCACTACTAACAGGACTATTTCCAACAGTCACGCTGACACATCGAAGGTCTGAGTGATACTTGGTTTCCCTACGGAAATAAATCAGAACAGTGATTCCATTATTTCCATGAGATTATATTATATTTTAAGATCGTCTTTGCTGTTAATGACACAAAGTATATGTACAAGTAATATGGGTGTGTTTGATTAACAGTTCTAGATGACCCTTAGCCTATGTCCACACGTACACAGGTATTTTTGAAAACGCAGGTTTTTCTATGCATGTGGGCCTTTCGTTCACATGTAAACTGCATTTTGCTTTTAGCTGTGGATGAGGAAAACTGGGATTTACTCACAACGTTTTTGGCATCACGCTCTGTGCCACGTTATTATTTACATGAGATGAATTTTTGCAATGGTGGATATTACCATGTGCACTTTTAAAGCACTTACATATACACACACAGTTACTGTCCCTCCATTTTAAAAGGACGGAGGAGTCAGAGTGAACTTCTCCATTCAACACAGACGCTCTCACAACCCAAATCCGTTACCATGGTTTTGAATAAATTTATGCATTTTTCTTTCCTAGGTTGCTACTCTACACCAGCCAAAATACTGTCTTTGGTTATTAACATTCAAAATTATAAAGCCACTTGAACAGTGGCACATAATTAGCTGCCTTTCCAACTTCTCTTTCCCTCCCAGGCTTCTACACTTGGCCAAATGTTGATTGGCCAACATTTCTACATGATTCTGTTCTTGACAGAGTTTGAATGCGTTTTTGGTGTTTTATTGTGGACAGAAGTATTTTTTCAAACCTGTACATGTGCATGGGATTTTTGGAAAAAAGTTGAAAAATACCCATGTAGTTGTGGACGTAGCCTTGGTTTGTTGGCAGTAAGTAGACTCATTACTGATCTGCCTCATTAAAGCATTTCCTGCACTGCAACTTCCCCTTCTAACAGATACGCTATTTTTCCTGTTTTAGATAGTTTATTGTTTTTCACATAATCTTCATAATCTCTTCAGATAAAACAAAACAAAACAATAAAAAAATTTCTAGGACAGCTAAACCTGTCAATCACCAGTTTTGGGCGCAACACATTTCAAACTAATGTATTATTGTAATCTGATTATATTTTTAACTAATAGCATTATATATGTTACTGTTCTAAATAAGTAGGCAATTAAGGAACATTGTCTTTTAACAAAAGGAATGAGTAAAGCGTAATAAGTTATTGTTTCGAGTCAACATTAAAGTGGGTCTTTGTGTAAAATCTGCAAAATAAAGCCTATAGGTGACTTCAAATTTGTCCTTGAGTTCACCTTTTTCATTTTAGTAATTATAATTTCAAATGCCAGTAGTGTAGACGGATTCAATGAAAAATCTGTTTGTGAACCCCCACAGAGTTATCTGTTTTTGTTGGCTGATATTTATTATTTTTGAATTTCTGTTGTATTTTACAGCCTGTATATCTTGGTAAGTACAGAAGATGTTCACATGAAATTTTCAGGGCGGAAAAACATGTTTGGGCTCATCTGTAATTTCACACCCGCTCCAAATGTCACGATTTTAAAATGTAACCATATATGAATAAAGCATAGAAGCATCACATCATAGCTTCAACAGCAAAACTCCAATTTATTATCTAGGATGTAGTCTAACATAAACAAACTTTGTTTATGACAAACCAATAACTTTTTGGTTGGTCATTGGAAGCAGAGGAAGGGGTTTTGGCTTTTTGGGGGGATTTAATTTTCTTGCCATGACTCCTTCTGGGCCTGGGGTCTAAATAATTTTCTAATAAAGTCAGATTTAAACATTCACCAATATAGTTTATGGCTGCAAAATTGCAAATGGACTGATTCTTCTTTAGTGCTTTTCTGCTTTATGCAGCACGCCTCATTCACCCATTCAAACAAGCTCTTTTGTCTATGCTTAAGTGCTTTCTGCCAAACACTCATGCTCTAAGGGATGAATTTGTAAAAAGGTACTGACTTGGAAAGTGCCTGGACAACAAAGCAGAAGGGGAGGGTGTCATTGTCTTGTGATTTAGATGGCGTCCATCTCAGGGTGAACTTTCCTGGTCCAATTTTATTCTGAATTGCATCATATGGTCCGCTGAACAGCAGCTCAGAGATCCTTCATCGAAGAGAGAAACAAAAAATGAATCAACTTAATTCTCATAGCTTCTTCAACGACATACAAAGCAAAGTGTTTGTCTGTGAATGAGCATCACTTTGAATAGAGACTTCACCTGACTCTGTTTGGTTTTAAGGGTTTGAGTTAATAAGCCAAATTTTACTTAAACATAATTTCACGAGTTTTTATTTACTCATGTTGCATCAAAGCAAAATAGCCTTAAAACAGATTTGACTTCTCTTTGGGTTAAATATGTGTTGAACCTACTCTTTATATCTCATACAGCCTTGTATACATCTGACTGTGTTACGCTCTTACGTGTCTTGTTAAACCTGTTTTGTGTGCCAGTGCAGGACTGATGCACAGATTAAACAGAACGCAACGGATAAAATCTTGATTTGATCAATGAACAGAAACATGACAGGAATCGACTGATGTGTGAATGTATTTCTTGTCTAACCTGAAAACAGTTCTGTGGGACATAGTTAACCTTACTTTACAATGTCAAGAATGTCAAATGTGTTTTTCTTTGACTTACGTGGAGTTTTGTGCCTCTGCACTGATGCTGATTTCCAGAGTCTTATCAACAGGCGTGTAGAGCCGAGCTCTGTTGTTTGGGGTTGGAGGCAAGAATTTGGGCAAAAAGTCTCCCTCTGTGCAGGATGAGACCTGGGGATCCACTGAAAGATGACAGAAAACCAACGAGTTTCTTTCGGGGTGGAATTCATAGTTCGAAGTTAGAACAGTATTTCTAAGTTTAGATCAGATCTTTACAGGTTCAACTCCATCTATTAAAATATGGACTTGTACCTATCAGAACAAACTGGATCGGTATTTTGCTGAGAGCATCGTTAGGTGTTTGTGTTGTTTTTGTGCCATTGACTCCAGTCATGGTGATGTTCTTCCTGGGAAAGTCCTCCATCAGCAGCTGTACTCCATAGTTGCCCACATTACTGTCGGCAGTGGGGCCGAACGACAGAGTACAAGTGGACTGCATGAGGAATAAAAAAGGAAAAGAGATCAAATGAGCAAATGTTTATTATTACAACTATCCTTCTGTCTCATTAAACATTAGATTAACAGTCATGCTCACTGATGAGAGGCTGAGGACAGATGGTGGCTCACAGCCGTTACACTCCGAGAGTGAGGAGTTTCCATATCTGCATTTAACCTGATCCCCATCAGGGTCAAACATCAACAGGCTGAAATCTCTCCGACAGTTTGAAGGAACTCTGAGAAAGAATTACAAATACAATCTTCATTTTCCAGGATTCACTTTAGTGTGAAGTTAATGTGCAGCTCCATGCATTCACTCTTAAAATCTGCAAAATACAGCCACAGCCTGATCACTGGTAATTTTAAACATAGCAATATTCAGTTCACTGTCTCAAAATAAAACTTTAAATTGTATAGTTTATATATTAAGTGAGATTTAATTTAAAGCATCACTAAACTACTTAAATATTACAGCAAACATGGAGGAACATTAAAATTACTCTATAATTTGCTGCCATAAGGAACAACAACAGACAAATAAAATATCTTTTTAAATTTAAACTTGCCACAGGTATAAAATAACTGCATATTTTCTCTTTGAAGTTTCTCAGGGGATGTTTCCATTTTAACTGCACTTCTCATTTTAGGAGGTTTCTGACAGGAAGTCTGTTTGTTAAATTAAACTTAAAAGAGATTTTTCTCATTTGGTGACAAAGAAGTTAACTCATCTTCATACTCATCCTCATTTTCTGTTTTTCTCTCATTTGGAGCCTGGGGGTACTGTAAGAGAAGCTCTTTAAGGAAAGAGTTATAGGATTACAATTAAAACCTTTAAATGCAAACGTTTTAGTGTGGAAACTATTTTTGGTAAATTATTTTTGTTCATTTAATTAGTTTATTGCCACTTTATTACGGAGGCAGTGGTTGCAATAGCGGTTAAAGTTGACCATGCAGCAAGTTATAGTCTATATTTTTGTCTATATTTTTTGACTTTGCCCTTATACTGTGAGCAGTTTTGTCTTCTACATGGAAACAATATCAGATTTGAAGTTTGCAGTAATGCCACAGTCACTCTTGTCCTGCTACTGCTGTTGCTTTTTTAGCAGAGACACAAACAGTGAGTTGGCTCACCTCACAAATGGGATCATGGTAGACTGGGGTGAGGAGTTTTCTTTGTTGATGTCAGAGCGGTTCCTCAGGTCGTATGTTACTGCAGTTGTCCATGATCCAATGTTATTTTTGATGCCACTCACCCAATTAACACCAGGGACCCTTCAATAGAAAATAGTGTGAGAGTCAGTTTTCAGCGTGTTACACTGTATATAGCAAAACACTACATGGACTAATATATGTGTGTGTGTGTGTGTGTGTGTGTGTGTGTGTGTGTGTGTGTGTGTGTGTGTGTGTGTGTGTGTGTGAGAATGATAACAATATGAATAATAAGTTCGTTTTATATATTTTCGAGGTACACTCACCCAAATGAACCAACCACATTAATGGGAGATGGCTGAACAGACCTAAGTTCATTCTGACACCACTCTCCGCTGCCTTCTTGGTCGACCGTCCGTACCAAAGTGCTCACATACCCACAGTTGCTATTTTGGCAATCAAATGAGAACTCGGGAGTGCAGTTGAGATTGTTCCCCATTAGGCGAATGGTCAGCTGTGGAGTCACAGTGAATAGGAATTTAGTAAAGAAAACCTACATTTCAAAATATAAACACATTTTAGAAAAAAACCTGTACATACCGAAGAAGAATTATTTACTACAAACTTCTCTTTTGTATAGAAGTTGATTGCACCAACAAAGCCATTTAAATTGCTAATGAAGAAATCAATATTCTGCGAGTTGCAGACCGTCAGATGCAGCAGCAGCAGCAGCACTGCGGAGAGCGACATGGTCAATCTGTTAGTCTGTCTTCACAAAGACACTTGTACGTCAAATACAGCCTCTCTCTCTGACTCTCCTCCTTTTATCTACTTGCTGTTTCCCGCATCATATACAATGTGTAGTAAACTGTTCTGGTATGAGGAAATGTTTCATGCTCATGAGTTTGAGATGGTACCTGATAACTGATAATGAACAGTGAAAGCAAATGTCTCAACCAACTGTCAGGAAATGAGATTAGTTTCCATCCATCTATCTTCTTCCGCTTTATCTGGGGCCGGGTCGCGGGGGCAGCAGCCTAAGCAGAGAAGCCCAGACCTCCCTCTCCCCAGCCACCTCCTCCAGCTTATCCGGGGGAATACCAAGGCGTTCCCAGGCCAGCCAAGAAATATAATCTCTCCAACGTGTCCTGGGTCAACCAACTGTTAGTAAATGAGATTTGTTTCAAAACTAAAAATAGAAATGTTTTAATTGCTGCTTCAACCAAATGTAATAAAGCATTTTAATGTGTGTATTAATTTTATTTTTAAGGCACTCCTATTTAGAATTTGATCTCATTGTTATTTTAGCACTTCTGCATCTATTTTCCCTATTCATGCCAGAAAAAGGGCAAAACACACAACAACCTTGGCCAAGGCAGATGACCTCCAGCTGCAAACTGCTGATGTACAATTTCTATAGTAAAAGACAGTTATTATTGCAACAGAACAAATCCACTGTCCAACTAGCTAGATGATAGTTTGTTCAATACAATTTGTTGACAAGAATGTCTTCCTTGACTTCCCAGTCTCACCTTTAAAGTTTCTATTACAATATCATTAAACTGACTTACGTTACTCACATAGAGAAAATCATCTAAGAGCACAGTAAGTCAGAAGTTTACATCCACTAATCATGGGAAGGAATATCATGATAATATGGGACTTTTAATGATTTATTGAAATTTAATAACAAGAATGCAAGAATTGACTACAGAAGTTTGAATTTATTTAGGATTTTCCAAACAGGTTCATAAACATATGTAGGTGGTGCAGAAGGTTATGACTGATAGTTTTTACCAGCATGAAAATGATTGGTTTGAACCACTCATTTCACTGACCAAAAAGCAATGGAAATGTCCAGGGAACTCAGGCTACGTCCACACTGTTTTCGTGTTTTTGTCTGAAAATGCTCCGCGTCCACACTAGCATTTTCAGTTGTTTTCACAGAGTTGTGCGTCCACATTGAAACCGCCGAAACACTTACATTCCAGTCCTGCGCATGCGCGTGAGTGAGAATTAAAGAATTGGAAGAAAAGCTATCTGGAGCATGTACAAATTGATATTAATCTTTTTTTAGGGTTGTCAAAATTGAGAGCAATCCAAACAACTGCTGTGTAATGCCCTCTGCTATCCTAGTTTAATTGGTCACATGACTGCATCACCTGAATAAAATGCGTCATCGTTTTAGAAAGTCTGCTTTTTCGAGTGTCCACACTGTGACGGGACAGCTCTGCTCTGAAATGTATGCGTTTTTCCTTGGGAAAACACGGTGTCAGTGTGGACGGGAGGCCAAAACGGAGAGAAAACGATGCGTTTTCAAATGAAAACGCATTAGTATGGACATAGCCAGTGAAGCGATTAGACAGAGAAATGTAGATTTACAAGCCATTTCTAAACGGACTGTTTTCATAGCGTGTTTTCTGTGCATAAAAACTTGAAGTTTTTTATGCATGTCTCTATTGCCCATTTACTTAAACTAACTGCATCCTATCTAACATTCAAACCCCAATAAATGCATTCAAGATCATTAGCTCAAACAAATGTACCTAAGTATAAGTTATTCACACTGTGTGTCTGGAAGAAAACCCAAACTGTCACCTTCAGATGAGAGGAAATTAGTTGGGATGGTAACAATCCAGGAACAAGGCTCTATGTTCTTTAATAATACTAATTATTATCATAATGATTTAAGTGACATGTAGATAAATTATTTTATGCTGACAAAGCAACACAAATCACTACATCAGCAAATGATGAGATGTGAGCTCACACAATCTTAACTTACTGTTCTGGAAAGTCTGAACTGTTATTTGTTCTGATCAGTCACTTTTTTTCTTTTTAAAATCAAAAGCACGCTCATGCTTAGATGTCGGAGAATGTGAATAATTTGATAAGGACTGAGATCTCTCCTCAAACACGTCATCACTAGACACCACAGTGTCAGAATGTGCGTTGTTCTTTAGAAAAAGGCTACAACTGAGACAGACAACGAGACAACTTATCAACAGAAACTGAAAGAATGTTATCTGACATCAGATAATTTTGGATGCCTTGCGTGGATTGTTGTTTAACGGGTAATTCTTTTGTGGTTTGACACCCTTCACATCTTCATCAGATGTGACAACCATACAATCTTTCAATGCAGGAAGTAGGTGAACTAACTACGGTTGTTATGGTTGTTACAGTAAAGCATAATGTCAGTCACTGGGGTAAACAACTCACAGACCTTTCAGATTAAGGAAAAATAAGAAATAAAAAATCTAATTTTTAATTTTATGAGGGTAAAGGCATATTTGGAGTGTGCAAGTAATTCTGTGGGGAATACAGATTACAGTTATGATTTTGGCACATCAGTTTGTTCAGTTCTGCTGAAAATTATGTGTTATGTTTGTTTGTTTTGTCCACTTTATGTTAAATGACAGTGGACTTAAAATCAAAACACAACTCCTCCCCATGGGGGGGAGGGGGGGGGGGGGGGGGGGGGGCAGAGAGAGTTGTGTTTTATGTAAAAAAATTTCATTACACTGTTCGGGCTGTTTGATATGATGTTATTTATTGGCTGAAGATATTAAAACATCTATTGTTTCATATTATACGCTATTGTTGGTTTCGTGGTGTCGCAAAATACACCGTTTACAGCAATATTTTTTCATGGTTGTGATGGTCACTGTAGTGGCTATATTAATTTCTTAAAGTTCTCTCTTTCACTAATATTTAAAATAACCACACCATGGACTGACGAGCGACTGTTTTTATGCTTAATTTCATTAGCAACAACGACGGTGAAACCACTGTGTGGCTCCACCGTCTGCTTGTTTATTTTCTATATAAACCTTTCACAATAAAGCTAAAGATCCTGTTGAGACTTCTCAAAATAAACTGAAACGATATACATTATTCTCTCTTTTTTTTTTTTTTGTTCACATAACCTGTTTAAACAGCAACATTTTTCTCATCTTTGACATTACTTCCTGTCAAAGGTCTCCTAGTGTGCAAGAACTGATAACACAATAAGCGGCATCATTCCTAGAGTACCATCTAATGCTGCTTTGTCAGATTTTTGAGTGTCAGGGATAATCACAAGGTGTTTGTTGGCACCTTGAACTCTCAGCAACAGTGACAGAAATCTCACTTTAAACTTTTCACGTGCTTTGTTTATGATTAATGAAAAGCTCTGAACATCTCATTTGGATGAGTTTGATGTTGTGAAATGGCATTTAAACCCAAACGCACTGTCACTTCCATCTGTTTTGTTCCCAAAGCTAAAAAAAAATAAGAAGTTAAAATAAAGTCAAACAAAATACTGTCTTCTGATTGAAAGTAGTGGTAGCACTTTTTTTATTGCAGGTCAGGAATAATGTGGCAGTCAGTGCTGCTGTCTTTAATTTAAAAAAAACAGGAAAGTATTAAAAATAACTTGGAATGTGGTAAGTAATAGAGTATGTTATTTAATTACTCATTGGACAAAGTAATTTGTCACACTGCTCGTTACATTACTTTTCTTTTTACTCCATTAAATTATCATTAATTCTTAATTGCAAGTTAACGACATAAACCTGACGTTGCAGTCCATCTGATAAACAAAAACACTGTTTCCTGATGAGGAAATTACCCCTTTTCCATTAGTACCTACAGAGATCGATATGTCATTTAATGTGAACTCCTAATGTCCTACTAAGTATCTCTGCATTCCGTCACATAGTCCGTATTTTAGCCCTTTTGTTGCCAGAAGTATGGGCCCCTACATGAATGAATGAAACAGCTTTTATTTGTCACTAGCAGATTGCCCCTGCAGCGAGATGGGAACCCCCCCCCGACCTTACACTCATAACACAGACATCACACGGGGTTACAAGTCAGAGATCGGTAGCGTTACAGAAAAACACTGAAATGTACACAACAACGGGAAAGTACAAGAGGAAAAAAAGAGACCTCCACTCATGCTGTGCTTCAATGGTAGGACAGCACGAGAACAGGAAACAAAAAAACTCCTCTGCACAAAAGCACATAAATGTCCACAGCACAACATTATGGAAGACATGACAAGCCACAGGGATGGGTAGGGGATGAGAAGTAACCCCAGGCAACTCCTCATCCCAAAATTGTTTGGAGTATTTTGGATTGTGGAATTTCCATGCCATTAGAGGATGGTCATGACCATTGAGTGTTATGTCTAGGCTCTCAGCATTTTACTTTATTAGCCAGGGAAACCCCTGAGACATTGATGAGGAGTACGTCTTTTCCATTGGTGACACCCACTGGTCCTCTGGATTTATAGATTATGGACAAAGCATCCTGATTACTGGAGCTGGCCCCATGGCAGATCAACACTCTAAATCTGTTAACAAACTGACTTCATAGAGGCTCTCCCCATTTCCCAAAAGTGGCATCATGGGGTCTGCGTTTGGTTTGCTCCACCCTGATTTCAGAGTTGCTGGAGTGAATTAATCTCTGTCCTTCTATCTTCCGAGTCGGGTGATTCTCTGCTCCTCTTCTTTCATCAACTTCCGGAGTAGACTACCCTTCAGTTCGTTACATGGATCAGGGGATTTATTCTGCCACTGGGCTGGGGTCCATGTATGGGTAATTAGTTGAGTCCCCCTTTTTGGCCTAGAGCCTTCCAGACCTCCTAGGCTCTTCCGCCACAGCACACTGGCTCCCGTGTTGCCAGGTCTCGACTTTCCTTTTCAGCTGGACTGGGTGTGAGATCCTTTCCATCACTTCGAATTGTCTGGTCCAGCTTGGGCCCGACCACTTCCTCTTGAGCCCTTTCCAACAGACCCACTTCTCCTCTGGCACTGCATGCTCCTGGTGTCTGTACCGCTTACAGAACCATAACTCCATCGCTCCATCTGTAACTTAAAAATGAAACTCCCCAGAAAACCCTCTTTTGGCACATGGACCTCGCCATGCGTCAACTCCACACAATTAGAGATTCACAAGAAAGTTGCACATTCTCTCAAAAAATTCCCAGGGCTTCTCCCTTGGACTAACTCTACTCCCAGCCTGTAACCCTGTCATAAGAAAACATTAGCCAGTGGTTAAATGTCAAGATTGTTCAACTCAATTGTTCAATTGTCCTTTTATGTACCTCCCCCCTTTTTTCTGAAACAAAACTCAGTTCACTCCACCTTTTGTTTCAGAAACATCTAAATGAAAATCTCTGTCATAGTCAGGCACAGCTAAACCCCAAATGCTTGCAGGTTACCATAGGCAACCACTCTGTGCATTATTAACCCCTTCTACAAATACCCTCTTTGGATGTGTGCCACTTTATGTATGATTTTGTGTTATCTCTAGTACATATAATGTGCATGTGTGGTGTCACCTTTCAGTTTTCTCTAACAGTTCACTTGCATACCTCAGTTCTTGTCTTCCTCCCCCCTTTGTGGTAGTCTGGACACTGTCAATCCTTCACTTCAAGGCAGTCGTTCGTCTCCCCGAATCCCTTAACCCAATTTGATTCCCCACACTAAAACAACAGCATTCCTCTGTGTCCTCATCTGCTCCTCTCACTCCGTTCTCCTCTCCCACTTTGCAGTCCAATGACAGTCCGTTCTCTTCAGCTTTGTCCCGTGTATCTCTTTGTCCCACTGTCTCTTTCATTGCCATCTTGCTCCAAACATGGCAAATGTCAAACTCAGACAGTCTCCTCAAAAGTCCTTCACACACAGTGAAGTTGCAGCTTGCTGGAAACGCATCTCCATCCATCCAATCTAGATGATGGATCTTCTCTTTCTGATGCTGTTTGCTCATAGCTTTCCCATGCTGGACCTCTCTGCTCAGGACTCTGGTATTGTCTCTTGGATTGTTGTCCACTGTTGATGTTCATGCTCGTGCTTCTGGAACTGCACTCCATGTCTTCAAGGAGAGATTAGCTTCCTTGGAGCTTGCTTTTTCAGGATGAGGAAGAGAAGCTGCAAAACAATTCAGCCAAAGCTCAGGCTGGGTGTTTCTAATGATGTTAACCTATAATTTTCTTCCGACTGCTGCCCGTGGAGAATTGATCCAGGTCCGTTCCCTACCTGAACTCTCCTAACTTGAAACCCAGAAAATGAAATTTTTATTTATTCTTAACCGCAAACACAAAAAATCTTCTTCATATTGTTATTAATTATTTTCATCCACCACACTCCAAATTATGTTTTCTTTTGTGTCCAACAGGGGAAGAAGGTGACCTGTAGTATCACTGCTTCCCCCAGTTGGAGACAATTTCTCACTCACACTTACACACTTTTTATTTTCTTTGTTTTCATTAATTTTCTTTCTTTCTTTTTCTTTTTCTTAACCCATTGTTTTACACCCACACATTAACCTGTTAACTCACTCCTCCAACCTCATTTTCCTTTCTCCCCAACAGCTCTCATGCAGTCCACAATCAAATTCTCCATTCATCCTTAAATACTTGATCACCTTTAAATGTCACTGTTAATTTTATCAATTTATTTATCATTACCTTAACACTAATCCACTGTTTAGTTTTCTTTATTTACTTTAGTTCATTTTCTCCTATTTGATCACTATGATTTCTTGACTATTATTATTTCACAGAAAATCAACTAATCTACTTTGTCTCCCCTTTTTCCTCAAGCGAGCTCACACACACACCGCCTGGTCACTCACCCACACCATTCTTTCGCGCTCTCTCTCACACACACACACACACACACACACACACACACACACACACACACACACACACACACACACACGTGCTTAACATAGTTATTAAATCATCAGCCAATACTCGGTGTAGGCCATAGCTGTATAATCTGTATAAGCTCTATAATCTAAATATTTTTATTGCTATAGTACAATTAATGTTGTTATGCATTTAATTTTCAATATATTATCTTACAGAACTAGAACTAGAAATAAATGGTAAAGCAAATTATTATTAAGATGCCAAGTAACAATTATTTATTTTAATTTCTGAAGAGAATGTTATGCTTTATTAATTTTACTCCTGAGAGAATTCCAGTTTAAATTTGATTATAAAAATGTGAATAATTCATTTTGAAATTCTTCATCCCTGTTCAACATGGTAAAATGTTGAACTCACTGAAAAGGAAAGAGTCCCAATTACAGGAATTAACTCATTTTTATGACAGGCAGTCTAATAAATCTAAAATGTATTGACAATTAATGTGGCATTATTTTATTTATATCAGTTTTAATGGACATAGCCTGCCACACCTTTATCGAATTGCTTTGTTGAAATCAGATTTACCCTTGTTGAAACGGTTAACGTTGTCTTAATTTCCTCTTTTAGGCTGTTGTGAAATGGCTGCAATGGTGAAACTCAGAATCATTTTCTCCGAAAATGATTCCCGGAGATTGATCCTTCCAAATGGGATGCCAGAGTCTGTCAGTGAGCTAGTTCAGCAGATAAAGGGACAGTGTGGAGTTAATGGGGACTTCAGACTTCAGTTCATGGATGCAGAATTTGGGAATGAATTCACCAACTTGGAGTCAATGTCGGACATCCAGGACAAAAGTACCATCAAGATCATCTTTAGCTCAGTTGCACCTGTCGAGCCTGGTGAGCCACTGATCCCTCTTTACTCACCTGCTGCCACTTCCCGCACTCTAGATGACTCCTCATCCATTTCATCTCCTGGGAACTCATTTGATACAGATATATTGTCTTCTCCTGAATCTACTTCCTCAAGAGCCACTGCATGGCCCGATGTCTTCCCCATTCCCCGGTTCTCTTATGATAATCAACTACAGCTGGACAGGGCCAATGCTACTTTCAAAGAAACTGGAGCTTTGTTGAATCCTGATCATAAAATTAAGTCTGCCATTCTTGATGGTTTAGCTGAAACAATTGTTCAGTACAAGGTCTACCTCTCTGACAGGGAGTTTGATGAGGTCGCAGAAGCTCTTGTAACAACCCATCCATGTTTGAAAGAGCCTGGTTCAGTCACTGGATATGGCGGATGGAAAACAAGCTTGAAGTATAAACTTGCTAACTACCGAACTAAGCTTAGACGGCTTGGTTGCCCTGAAGTTACTGTGAATTCCTTAAAACATAAACCTGATGGCAAATGTACTCCTGCGTATGGCGTGAAGAAGCCAAAAAAAGCTGAAGTGAATTACTGCCCCACTTATCCAGCTGGTGAAACTGCAGAGACACTGGAAGAAATCAGAGTGGACCTCCTGTCAGAAGTTAAGAAAAAAAACAATGACCACAGGGTGGCTGCAATGATGGAGAAGACCTTTGCTCTCAGAAGGCAAGAGGTAGTACGTGAAGCACCGATGATTGCTGATTTCAAAATGAGGTGGCCAGCTCTCTTCCATGTGTATGAGGTAATTGAATGGGTTTAAAACAACAGCAATATTTTGCTTCCATTGGATTATTATATAAAAGTAACTTGTGACCACATGGGATTTACTGAAGATCAGCTAAAGCAGCCTGTGTTAGCTCAGCTACAAATATGAATGCAGGAACCTAATATACAAGAAATTAATGGATTATGCATTCACATGTATTGAACAGACTTGACTCACTTTTAAGTGGACTGAATAATCACAACACAATCCTCTGTTAATTATTTGTGGTTGTATTTGCCTTTGTTAAGTATCCTGGGGTTTTTTTTAAAGGTGCTGTGTAAATCTCAGTTATAAATGTATTCTTATTATTAGTTTTGTCTGTTGGATTATTATTCTGCCTTTTGCAGGTGAGTGCAGAATTCAAGAGGATTACAACAATCCATTTGCAGTCTAAGTTCTTCTCCCAGCTGGATAGTTATTCGGCAAATTTTATGAAGATATATGCCAAGAAGGGTGGAGTGCAAGGGAGAAACATTAAGACCATCATGGCACCTGCAACCCAGGTATGACAAGATATATTTATACAAGCCCAATTGAAGAAAGTTTGGATATTGTGTAAAGTGTAACTAAAACCAAAATGCAGTGATTTGCATTTCAAAACCATCTTTTACTTACAAATAAACATAGAAATTTGGTGAGTTAGAAACATTTGTAAATGTTTTTGTACTTGATTCTAATCTGCTGCTGAGTCATTTTTATTCTCCTTAAACTGCAGCTGAACTAACCAGTTAAATTTGTAATTCACCTTAAATATCTGTTCAGTGACATTGATTTCACTTTGATATGGAGACAAGCTAATGTGATTTCCATGTTTCCTTTATCAGGCTGCGTGATGGTAACCTTTAGTGTTCAAGTGAGCCCAGATTAAATTGTCAGACCCTAATGTTCTGATATCACCTTACAAATAAACAACAGCACTTTAAGCAAATAATTTACTGGAACTACAATGTTTATTTTACTGCTCTGTTTATTAAAACATCAGATTCAACATTTGCTGCACCATTCATCACTAGTCCCTAAACAGCATGGGTGTTTTTTACTGTTATATTTTAGTCTTCTTTATAGATTGTTAATCCCTATCTGATAATGTCCCTAGAGTACACTTGTAGGGATTATTTCATGGAAGAAGAGTCATATGACCCGTGAAACGCTCCTTTAGATTGGTTAGATATTGCTAACACTAGAGCTGGGCGATATGACCCAAAATTCATATCTCGATATTTTTTAGCTGGATGGCGATAAAGGATATATATCTCGATATTTTTTTAAAGCCATAAGTTAAGAACAAAAAGAGAGTTCTTAGTCACACTGTGTCCCAGATGTCACACGGGCACTTTTATTTACATACAGCGTAGATGTACATGAAGAAATTACTCTAAAATAAATTATCAGCATTTATTAAATAATCATGGTCCATAAATAAAAGAAAACAATGTTGTTTTTGTGCATAACAAAAAGCTCACAATTGTGCAGTCAAAATGTAAACTAATAGACGCTGAGCGTAATAACAAAGAGACAGATTTCACAGCTGCACCACGTCTCTGAACAGGTGCCATTTGTGGTCCTTATACACACACAGTACGGTAATATTACGTTGAAGCACAGTACATATCACTCCACGAGGCTCCTCCCCGGTAGCCGTAATCCTCCGACAATCCATCAAGCGGTGCAGCTCCGTAGCTTAGCAAAGTCATATTAAAACATTTTTGACAGATTGCTGAGCGCTGTGTACCACATAAAATCGGTTCGCGGTCAGTAAGCACAACCAGAATTCATACATAAGGCGGCGCACTGTCGATTTTTGAGAAAATGAAAGGATTTTAGGCCATGCATGTCGTTAGCGCGGTTAGCTCGCTAACACGTTGACGCCGTCCAGCCCCACGCACGGGGCAATCCGCGGTAACTCGCTAACGGAGATTTTCCGCTTTCATCTTGTCATTGCCTGCAGGTGAAGCTATGGGGGAGGGGGAGTTGGGTTCAGTGAAGGAGAGGCGAGGCCGAGTAACGTTGCGTAGAGACAAAAGTGGACGAAAGAGAGGCAAACCTGCGGCTCCACAAGTATAATTATAACGTAACATAGACTTTATCGATATAAACGATATTGTCACATCTTATATCTCGTATGAAAATATATCGATATTTTTAAAGAACTCGATATATCGCCCAGCCCTAGCTAACACCACCCTTTTTATGGAAACAAGCCGGGGAAATCCTAGGTTAAGTTAACGAGTTCATAACCAACTTTGTGTGAGTGCATATCCTGATCACCAGTGTTAATCCAGATAAGGGAAAGATACCCTGGGTATGTTGAACTCGCTTCATAGTATAGGCCTCTGTTGCTCGACGTTTGGGAGAAGAATGTAATGTCATTCAAATGTTATGGGGGTGGTCAGAGGTCTGGAGAGCTGGCAGGCCAGTTCATCAAATTCAAGATGAGCTAATATTTTTCTTAAAAATTATCAAATTTTCCCAGATTAAAAATTTAATATGTTTATTTGTAAGTGACATGTAGTTTTGAGACTTTCTTGAATTGGGGATGGTATGGCATGATTAAACTCATAGACAAAGTAATAAATAATATTACAATGACAGATTTGTCTAAAATGCATAAAGACTATTCTATTCCAAAGGGGTAAAGATTGCAGAACAATAGCCTCTAAATTTCTCACAAAATGTTCTTTAACCCCACTGCTAGATATGTGTGTGTTATATATATATTAGGGGTGCAACGATATTCGTATCGATATCGAACCGTTCGATACAGTGCTTTCGGTTCGGTACGCATATGTATCGAACAATACAATTTAAAAAATTTATTTATTTTTTTGTTGTCCCGTTTGGATCTATAGCCATCAGAATTGTTGTCTTGAGGCCAAGAAAGATGCCAAGCGGATTTATTTTACCAAGTGGATCATCATATTGGTCCATTTGATTGACCTTTATTATAATTATGAATTTATTTTATTTTCAGTTGCAAACGGGACAGACATGACTGTGGGATAGGACAGGGGGAAAGAATGAAAGAAAGAGGGGAGAGAAAGAAAGAAAACCAAAGGGGAGAAAAAAAAAGAACAATACAAAATTTGTAATTTTTTTTATCAACTTTCCTTCTGACGATGCTGTCTGTGTTGAGCGCTCAGTGAATCTGCGTTCAACTACTCCGCCTAGGCTGCACTGTCCAGCGCAGATCCACTGAGCGCTCAACACAGACAGCATCATCAGAAGGAAGAGCACAGGGCAAGCTAGCGAGACAGAAAGTTAAGCTGTGCTAAATAACCAGGGGTGCACATAAGTGGAGCACATTCGCTGTCAAAATAAAAAACACGTACAAGGGTTAGGGTTAAATTTAAAAACTGTACTTTTTTGCCAAATATATATTTATAATTTTAATAAATGACAAATTAAAAAGGCATGAACATTTTTTTTGTATCGAAAAAATATCGAACCGTGACACCAAAGTATCGAACCGAACCGAACCGTGAATTTTGTGTATCGTTGCACCCCTAATATATATATATATATATATATATATATATATATATATATATATATATATATATATATATATATATATATATGTGTGTATATCTATGTGTGGAGAGTGAGATAGAGTATATTTGTGTAATTTATGTATTTTCCCTCTGTGTATTAAGACTGCTGCTGTTGAAGTCAGAAGAGAATGCATCCTCAAAGGTCTTTGCGTGTACCTGAATGAAGATCCAGAGAAGCTGGTGAAGGATTACCTGGTACAGTGGGGCAAAAAAGTATTTAGTCAGCCACCGATTGTGCAAGTTCCCCCACCTAAAATGATGACAGAGGTCAGTAATTTGCACCAGAGGTACACTTCAACTGTGAGAGACAGAATATGAAAAAAAAAAATCCATGAATTCACATGGTAGGATTTGTAAAGAATTTATTCATAAATCAGGGTGGAAAATAAGTATTTGGTCAATAACAAAATTACAACTCAATACTTTGTAACATAACCTTTGTTGGCAATAACAGAGGTCAAACGTTTACTATAGGTCTTTACCAGGTTTGCACACACAGTAGCTGGTATTTTGGCCCATTCCTCCATGCAGATCTTCTCGAGAGCAGTGATGTTTTGGGGCTGTCGCCGAGCAACACGGACTTTCAACTCCCGCCACAGATTTTCTATGGGGTTGAGGTCTGAAGACTGGCTAGGCCACTCCAGGACTTTCAAATGCTTCTTACGGAGCCACTCCTTTGTTGCCCGGGCGGTGTGTTTTGGATCATTGTCATGTTGGAAGACCCAGCCTCGTTTCATCTTCAAAGTTCTCACTGATGGAAGGAGGTTTTGGCTCAAAATCTCACGATACATGGCCCCATTCATTCTGTCCTTAACACGGATCAGTCGTCCTGTCCCCTTGGCAGAAAAACAGCCCCATAGCATGATGTTTCCACCCCCATGCTTCACAGTAGGTATGGTGTTCTTGGGATGCAACTCAGTATTCTTCGTCCTCCAAACACGACGAGTTGAGTTTATACCAAAAAGTTCTACTTTGGTTTCATCTGACCACATGACATTCTCCCAATCCTCTGCTGTATCATCCATGTGCTCTCTGGCAAACTTCAGACGGGCCTGGACATGCACTGGCTTCAGCAGCGGAACACGTCTGGCACTGCGGGATTTGATTCCCTGCCGTTGTAGTGTGTTACTGATGGTGACCTTTGTTACTTTGGTCCCAGCTCTCTGCAGGTCATTCACCAGGTCCCCCCGTGTGGTTCTGGGATCTTTGCTCACCGTTCTCATGATCATTTTGACCCCACGGGATGAGATCTTGCGTGGAGCCCCAGATTGAGGGAGATTATCAGTGGTCTTGTATGTCTTCCATTTTCTGATGATTGCTCCCACAGTTGATTTTTTTCACACCAAGCTGCTTGCCTATTGTAGATTCACTCGTCCCAGTCTGGTGCAGGTCTACAATACTTTTCCTGGTGTCCTTCGAAAGCTCTTTGGTCTTGGCCATGGCGGAGTTTGGAGTCTGACTGTTTGATAGTGATGGGTCGTTCGCGAACGAAATGGCTCTTAGAGCCGGCTCTTTGACGTGAACGACGCGAGCCGACTCCTTATCGCGAGCCGTCACGTGGGTTTTTTTTTTTTTTCTTTCTCTCAGCCTCTCTCTCGCACTTTTTTTCCGCTTCACTCTGCACACGAGCCTTGTGCTTTACGCTGGGCAGAGGGGGGAGGGGCGGTAGTTACACTCAGTAGCACAGGAACAGAGCCAGAGAGAGAGAAAGAGAGGCAGGGACAACAACATTAGAAAGGTATAGTAATCATCCACAACTATTTTCAGTTGCAGATGATAAAGGATTGAGAAAGTTTATTCATGCAGGTCCATAGTGAATAGTTGATTTTTGTATTATATGATTTATTTATTACATTTTATGTGGAGTGAATAAATAAAAGTATATTTACGGTGGCCCCTAGAGACAAAGCACATACAAACTTCAAATCACGTACGAACTCTGAAGCATGTACAAACTCCAAAACACGTAAAAACACGTACAAACTCCGAAGCACATAAAAACTCAGAAGCATATAAAAACTCAAAACACGTACAAAAGACAACAGAAGTGCTCCAGGATGCTGGGCGCAGTGTTGAGCCTTTGTTATCTTGTGGCTACACAAGCCAGCAAGTACCAACGACCGGATTTGGTGTGTGGTAATAACAGGTAAATGAACTTTTTTTTAAATTATTTGAATATATATATGAGTGCCTGTGTATAAATACACAAACAATACACACATGCTTTCAATTGTGTAATTTAAGTGATCTAGTAGCTCTGCTTTGGAAGTTCAGTTCATGCTAGAAATGTGTTTTGGAGTTTGTACGTGTTTTGTCTCTAGGGGCCACCGCATATATTTATATATAAACATATATAAATAAAACCACTTGTTTTTATGTTAGTAATTCCTTTTGTGCATAATTTTATATTATTGTTAATAATAAATTAATTAAAGCAACAAAACAACCTGAAGAGCCGGTTCGGAGCCGAAAGAGCCGGCTCTTTTTAGTGAGCCGAACCGAAAGAGCCGGATCTCTAAAAAGAGCCGGAAATCCCATCACTACTGTTTGAGGCTGTGGGCAGGTGTCTTTTATACAGATGATGAGTTCAAACAGGTGCCATTCATACAAGTAACGAGTGGGGGACAGAAAAGCGTCTTACAGAAGACGTTACAGGTCTGTGAGAGCCAGAGATTTTCCATGTTTGAGGTGACCAAATACTTATTTTCCACCCTAATTTACGAATAAATTCTTTACAAATCCTACCATGTGAATTCATGGATTTTTTTTCACATTCTGTCTCTCACAGTTGAAGTGTACCTCTGGTGCAAATTACTGACCTCTGTCATCATTTTAAGTGGGGGAACTTGCACAATCGGTGGCTGACTAAATACTTTTTTGCCCCACTGTATGTTAATTTGCAGTTATCCTTATCTAAGGAGATGATCAAAGATAGGCTCAAACTACATATAAAAAGCTACATGCAAGAAGTTTGTGGCTTTAAAAATTACCTTTTAAAAATAGGAAAAGTAAGGGCTTTATTTTTCTCACTAGATACTGCACGCACCATTCTTGAGTGTTTTATACTAACCTCATAAAATAATATCATCACAGAACTAATATCATATAATGATTCACCCCTTCACGCACACATTCATACAAGTATTTCTATGTAGCATTCACACTTTGATGAATGTATCAGGAGCAACTTAGGGTTTAGTAACTTAAACTTACCCATGGTTAGTTCTGGTATTCAGACTGGAGAACCCAAGGATTAATCCAGTACACAACTTGCTCTACCTCCTAAGCCACAGCCACCCCTAACTCAATATCTTAAAAGACGGGACTTTGTTGAGGTATTGAATTAGATTGTCTTGAGTCAGAAAAAATATCAGGCAGTCATTTTTGATTATATTTACATTATTATAAAGTTTGAATGAATAAAGCTTTTAGGTATTTTACATTAATTATCTCTCTCTCTCTTTTTTTTTTTTAAATTGTCACAGGACGTTGATAAAAGCATCGCCACTGCCATAGCAGAGACAGTCTTTGGAATCTGTGTCATTCGATCAGAGGGTGCGGAGCCTGGCGATGACCCTCAGGATGTTATGATTGTTCTAGAGGGGGTGGAAGTGATGGGTGAGTTGGGCAGTGTAGCTTTTGCAGTGGCAATGTTGCTTGGTCTGGTCTACTCACTAAACCTGAGCTACCCTCCTGAACTCAGGTACACCTTTGAGGTTCTGCAGAAGATTCTTATGGAGTTGGATGCACACAAACTATCCAACAAAGTACAGGTTCTCAAAACTCTTCTTTCTCGTTGAGAAATGTTGCCAATACAACAGCTACACCATGTATCTGGAACATGTACCAGAAAGAACTGCAGACAGATGATACAATGCATTTTCTTATTCATTTTGAGATACACAAAATTGGTGATATTTGTTTTTTTTGAAAGTGCATCTCTTTGACCTTCAAAATCACTTGATTCAGCCGTTCATTGTGGTTAAAAAATGGTTTGAACAGGTTAAGTTTCCACCATCTCCACTACTTTTTTTTCTGTGATATAACTTGCATTCGATGTATTCTTCACGTTATGTGAAATTTGCTATAAATACAATAAATTGGAGAAAACAAAAAGATGTGTATGACAAATTTTAATTTACCTTTTAGATGTAATAGTGAAATGTATGTTAACCAGACTCTAGACTTTGTTAAATGCTCCAAAAAATTACTCTTTAAATTAACTTAAAATAATCATGGAAAGAATTTCCACGTGATTAAATTGCTTTCTATTAACATTAAAGACTTGTGTTGGAATAACTTAATTTGTATGAGTTGGTTCAACTCAATTAACTTAAGCTGGGACCAAATTTAGTAAATTAGTTGGAGAAAACCTACTGAATTGAGTTTGAACAAAAATCTTTAAGTTGGATCAACACTATTAAAATATATTGGATCAAAATGCAGTAAATACGTTGATTCATCAATCTTTAATTAAGTTGGTCCAACTTGAGTGGATTAAGTTGGAGTAACAGAATTGCATGGTGCTAAAATAAAGCAATTTAATCACGTGGAAATTCTTTCCATGATTTTTTTATGTTCATTTAAAGAGTTATTTTTTTGAGTGTATACTGAAATTTGCCTCAAACACGCACCAGCAGGGTTGCTCCATTTGTTTTTGTGCTTGTATTATCAAGATCTACCTCACTATATAAAACACCTTGAAATAATTAGCTGTTAACCCATTAGGGCTGGGTCATATTATACCGTTCACGGTAATACCGGTATAATGTTGGGCAACGATAGGAAAATGAAATATCGTGATAGAATGAGTAAAACGCGCATGCGCAGTGCCTTTGTTTTCATACGCACATGGCCGATTGTTGAGTGAATCAGATGAACCAGAATTGGTTTGTAAAAATGGTGCAACTTCAGTGATGTGGAACTGGTTTGGTGTTTGTCCGTCAGATACACGACAAAGCACATTTTTTGCAGAACATGCAAGCGGCCATTGTTATTGTCGTATTTGTCGGACTAAGATGCTCTTAAATCTGGGAGTAATCTGGGTCCTAAACTCTGTATGCTTCAGGTCAAACAACACTGCAGCATCACTGAGAGTTAAAAACTGTCTAAATTCTTTCATCTTTAATAAAACGATCAGCATTGCTGCTTTACCAGGTGTAACTATGAAGTTTAACTTCCAGGCATCCATGAAAACAAAATTTATTACATTTAACGGAGTTGGAAGTTAGCAGGAAGCTAGCGGAAGTTAGCTCGCTAGTTTCGCTAGTTACCTAAGCATGATATAGCATGTTCTGACTGAGAGATTTCTGAAAAAAATCAAACGTACAGCTCTGCTATCACTTCCAACATAAATGAAGACAGAAAACTAAACAGCAGTGACGTTTGTAAGGTTACTGAAGTTGGGCTAGCTGGTATATAATGATGTGCTACGTGATCGCTAGCGACACAGCTACGTTAGCATAACATAAACACAGTGAAGCTGGAGGACGAACACTAACACTTTTCCACTTATAAAAGTTAACGTTCCTGATAGTTAGAGACAAATGCAATCGCATGGCAGGATGCTGTAAACGGACCAAACTTCAGTCAGGAGAACAACTGATATAATCCATCCACAATACGAGGTTAGTCATTAATATACTGCAACAACATGCAGCTGCCAGAGAATTCAACATTAATGAATCAATGGTACAGAAGTGGAGGAAGCAAGAAGAATGAGTTTAATAAAGTTTGATTTATCTGACTGCTTTGTTTCGCTTAATGTGCCTTATAATCCCGTGCACCTTATGGTCCGAAAAATACGTACTGCACACTGCAGTTTAATGTTGCAAAGCACCTCTTTTTAACTTCAGTGGATATTATACATGGTTATGCTCAGGATATGTCAGCCCATTTCTACTGGAAATGCCTTTTGGTTAAATTTTCAGAAAGGAATTTGCATTTGCACTGTTACATTTTTATAAAGCTTTAATGTACATAAAAACCAGCTTCTTGTTTAAGTGAAAATAAATGGAAGGTTGTCTTTTTGCGCTAGTAATGTTGTGGAGTTGTATTTTGTCTCGCATCAATTATATCGTCAGTTATATCGTTATCGCAAATTTTCAAATATATATCGTGATAAATATTTTTGCCCATATCGCCCTGCTCTATAACCCATTCTGTATAAATAAAATAGAAGTGACTCGTGAAACTAAGAAAAATTATGTGTCAGGACTGCATTTCTGCATTATTTTTTTTTGTTTTTTTGTCACAGTGGGAATTCTCTCCATTATCCACAGGACTCACTGTTGTCATTGCCCATACTCTTTGAAAAAGACATGTACTGCATAAAACATGCTCAGCATTTCATTTACAGAACGTAATTGTTCTTCTCACCTGTTAAAAGTGAAACGGCACACAGTGGCAGTCATTTCTAAAGTTGGACTTTAAATCTGAATTTTTCCAGATTAAAATGATTTTACATAATTTTGTCTCACCCTGTTGCATAAAATGCAGAAACAAGCCGAGGTGTGAAAAACTTTTTCCAAGCGTAATTCTTTATTTACTACAGAAAATACTGAGAACTTGCAGCATTAATGTGCTGTGGAAAATGTAAAGGGAAAACATTCTCTCTGGTATATTTATCTCATTCTTGGATGCACACATTAAAAGTAATTGTCAAAAATGTGTCTGCAGAGTTAAGTTCCTTCTCGTGAAAAGAATGACCATGCTTAAAGCGACGTCACTTCTCCAACCTTCCTTTTGTTTTGTTTTTTTGTTTTGTTTTTTTCTTCAAGAGTCAGGCCGAAGAGCCAGCACCAGCAGCTGCCCCTCCCCCAGAGTCGGGGTACCTGGGTGGTAGAGGGAGGCAGAAAGGTGCTCCAGGACCCTTCAGTGCAGAAGGTGCAGTCAAACAAAAAGTCGAGCTACATTTCTTCTGTTAAATATCTTTGTTTGTCCTTTCTTTACTCCATTTATAAGTAAAGTTAAAAAATGTAAACTAATGAGGACTGCACTGCAGAGGAAACCATCTCTTCTAATTGTGGAAAGAAATAAGGCAGTCCGATTCGATAACACTTTCTGTGCATTGCTAGAAATGTAAAATGCAGATTATATATTTGTAGACCGACACTATTGCCTTTTTGTTTTTTACATTCATATTAGTGCATGTGGACTGTTAACAGTCTTCATTTGTTTTCATTAGCTCTTCTACAGATTTCAGCTGCATTTCAGCAGGTAAAGCTTGGAGAAAGAAGTGGACGCCGCCGGGATTTTCATGATGCAGGCGTTAACATGAGGCAGGCAATGGAGCATGTGAAGGAATCCAAATGCGGTCAGTAGTTTTAAATCGAAACGATGCCAAATGTAACTTTCTGTAATCTGTGTTGAGGTTTGAAAATTACTACTAAAATTCTGTGTGTGTTCACTTCCTCAGGAGTAACTGGTAATCCCATTCAGCTGACCGCAAACTTCTTTCGCATCCTGTCCCGCCCTCAGTGGGTTCTGTATCAGTACCATGTGGACTTCAAACCACAAATGGAGTCGCGACGCCTGAGATCTGCACTCCTCTTCCAGCACGAGGAAACACTTGGCTCAGCATGGAGCTTCAATGGAGCTCTGCTTTTTCTGCCGAACAGATTGCACAGCAAGGTACTGTGATGCTCCAAACATCGCGCGTTATGAAGAAAGTGTTTGTGCACGCAGATGGAATTGCCTGTTCGTTATCATTGTAAAAAAAGTTGGTTTCCATAAATCAGTCAGCCTGAATGATCAGGTTAGTGTTAATCTCTTGAGAGATTGGAGTTATTGATTGCAAAACACTGAATTCCTGTAATTCTTTCAAAGTAGTAGTTGTTATATTATAAATGGCACAGGAGTTGACAAAGGCGTTGCTTGGTGGCTTGGAAAGTTGTGGTCTTTTGACAAGCCTGGATTTTCCTCTTATCCAGTGTCTAACCCTCGTGTTTAGGAGACTGTGGTCTGTAGCGAGACCAGAAATGGAGAGAAGGTTCAGATAACAATCACCCTGACGAATGAACTGCCACCCTCTTCACCAGTGTGCATTCAGTTTTACAATATCATATTCCAAAGGTAAGCTTTCCACCTTTCAGAGCTTCTTTTTAAAAAGTGATGTGCAGCAATATTTTGTGCAGGACCACCACCTGTCTTTTTTTGCTCTGCCCTTTTCTTGGTTGCTGTTATAAACAAACAAACAGATTATTTCAGGGTCTCTTTGCAAGAGACTAAAAGTGATAAATATTACCATTCTGTAGAATATTCTTATATTTCACTTTTACTTGTTTCCATGTTCTAGTGGGTCCTGTTGTGGCTCTAATGTGAAAGGGGATATAATATAATATAACATATTATAATATAATATAATGTAATATAATATTGGATAATATAGTGTGATATGATAAATTTACCCTACCGCCTACTGGTGTTGGCCAGCAGTGTTGGTCAAGTTACTTGAAAAAAGTAATCAGTAACTAATTACTGATTACTTCCCCAAAAAAGTAATCCCGTTACTTTACTGATTACTTATTTTCAAAAGTAATTAATTACTTAGTTACTTAGTTACTTTTTAAAAACACGATTTGCAACCTGAAGAGGTGATAAAGCGATAGATCTCTCAGCCCAATTCTACTTTTTCTACATAATCCATCATACAAAATGTAATCAAATGGAAAAGTCCCTTTTTAAAACTTGTTTTTATCAGTTTTAACCTTTTAACTTTATGCATCAAGCAAAAATGCAATTATATGCAACATTCACTGACTGGAAGAAATTTGTTTAATATTTAAACCTATTTTCTGCACATTCCAGCACATAAATTTATTTAGTTTTTTGTGTTTACACTCAGTCTTTCAAATAGATGCAAGTAAAACACAGCAGAAAATAAATAAAGTCAAAGACTAGCGGTCCTTTTGCTCTATTTTCACCTGTAAAGCAGGACTGCAGTAGGCGGAGGTTTACCCTGGTGCAAGTGTGCCGCAGCGGTCAGTGGAAGGATATGGCAGCTCTGTGAATTTCCCATTACGTCGTAGCGCACTCGGTGCTTGCTTGGAAGTTTAGGGGGTTTTTTTCGCTGTAAAAAGAAGTTTTCTTCCCATGCACAACGGACACTAATTTTTTTGTCACTTTTTATGGAATCAAACTCAAAGTAAGGTCAGTACTTCCACGCTTTAAACGCTGCACGCTCATACTCTCTCCAGTACTCGATATATGATCCACTGTTGATCTGCACACAGCTGTTGTCACAAACGTCATCCTTGCTTACGTCACTGTCATGAGACATTCTCGCAAAAAAAATCACGGTTTTGGCATGTTTTTTGAAGTTTACAAATACTTAAGTGCAAAAATGTACTCCTCCTACCCCCAGTGCCCCAACAAACTCATTCATTTTGTGTTCAGAATCAGCCTCTGCTGGTTTAGAATAATTTTAGGTTTATACAAAGAAAATCAAATTAATTTGGTATTTCTTAATTACATTTATGAACAACTAACAAAATTTATATGTGTTCTTTGAAAGAAGGACCTGAATCTGTTTTTTGAGTGTGGGGTTAATGTTTAATTTAATTCCATGATGTATCTTTTTAAGCAGGAACCCACAGTGACTTCTCTCTGAGGCCCAAAAAAGATGGTGAGAGTGCTGTCAGTCTGGTCATTGTGTTGTAGTTGTTCTGAATCCAAGTTTTCTGGGTGCATCATGGGCTATTGCAGATGTTTTCTTTAGCCTTGTAGGACCTTGCTTCCACATATGTGGACGTCACATTTTAGGTTGTCTAGACAAAAATACAAAATTTTGCTCTACGAGGGTCTCAATTCCACTTACGAGAACATTATACTGCCTCTGTTCTATCAAAATGTAAAACAAATGTCCTCATGAGTGGGTCTCATTTTTCTCAGAAACAAAAATCTGGTAAATCTTTTTTTTTTACACTAATCAGGTCCCAATCAGCCCAAATAGCAAAGAGAAATTAAAAATGCATGCCATGAAAGAGATCGCGTCTTAGCACATTAAGCTAGGATTTGGCTTACCAGGATAAAGAAATCTGATGCAAGTAATCAACTGTCAGATTATTAAGTAGTGGAGACTATGAATTGTTGTTGGGTGCATGTGGCTTAACTCACACCAAATTAAAACATAAAAGTTAAAATCTTTGGGAACATTCATGGCTTTAGTTAGATTTAACTGAGTAACCATACACAGATCCTCCCTTCTTTACAAGACATATTGAGAAGACACTGATTTACATGTGAGCATCTTTGTTATATGAAATGGTCACATGCCCTAAATGTCTTTACTTTTTTGCTTTTGTGTTATAGCCAGAAGACATGGGTGTCACAGTTCCAATGGATGATCAGGACATCCAGTTGCCACGTCTGGACAGATGTTCAAAGTGTTTATGCTTTTATCATTTCAATTTTGTGTTCGAAAAAAAAAAAAAGCTTAAAGGCTGAGTCACAAAAAAAGTTAAAGACACCCTTGAAGGACAAACAAAGTTCTTTATGTTTTTGCTAGAAATATGGCCTTCTATGTAAGCATAGGGTCAAAAACAATGAGCTCAAACAACAACTACGCTCAAACAATTACTATGCTCAAACAACAAAATAAGACTTTCTATGTAAACTGGGCCTTTAAAGGTAGAAAAGCTGGTCATCCAGTTTCATATTGGGCTCTTTGTGGATGCTTAAAGACACCCTTGAAGGACAAACAAAGTTCTTTATGTTTTTGCTAGAAATATGGCCTTCTATGTAAGCATAGGGTCAAAAACAATGAGCTCAAACAACAACTACGCTCAAACAATTACTATGCTCAAACAACAAAATAAGACTTTCTATGTAAACTGGGCCTTTAAAGGTAGAAAAGCTGGTCATCCAGTTTCATATTGGGCTCTTTGTGGATGCTCTGACCCACAAGGAAAGCCAACTTGTGGGCGTATTGGCAGGGAGCAGGCACTCTGATATGGAACGCCAGGACTGCCATAATGAATTAATTAAATACACCATTAAATAATTAATTAAATGTGGCAATAATTAATTAAAATTGGAATTAATTAATTAAATAAATAGTTATGATATATGTAATTAATTAATTATTGACACATTTAATTAATTATTTATGTATTTCACGTTTTAATTAATTATTGACACATTTAATTAATTAATTATTGACATATTTAATTAATTATATATGTATTTCACATTTTAATTAATTATTGACACATTTAATTAATTATTGACACATTTAATTAATTATTTAATGATATATTTATTTATTTCATTTTGGCAGTCCTGGCGCCTGGCTCTCATCATGAAATAATTTTATCTGTCAGCCTCACCCATCAAACTCAGGGGGCGGGGTTAACGCTGATCGAGTCAAAACCATTGCTTTGGCCTGGTGGCCATTGTTTCTAGCACACAACAACCTGCATGTAGAAGCTAACAGAACTGAGCTTTGAAAAACCCTGTTTGTGTGTCACCAAATACCGTTTTAATATTTTTTTAGCCGAGAATGTAGTGGTTTAATCTTCATGTGTCTGGTCGGTTTGTCAAGATACAGCCTCTTTGCAAAAGTGTTTCGATGATTTCGGAGATGTCGTCCCAGTCTCACGGCAAAGCGTGGGATAGACCTGCTCGCCTCGCAAGCAATCCCACCGACAAAGCGCAGGCCCCGGTACACAGCTGTAGTAACCCCCGCTGACTTCTTTTACTGAGGTTATATTTATCGGTGTTTTATTTCCTGATGTTCTTATGTGTCCTACGTGTTTCAGTCGCCAATTCTGAATTATAACTAACATTAAAAACATGTTTAAGGAGGAGAGAGAGCAAATAAATCTGTTTAACATCTGATCTTTGGGTTTTTGTTCAGTAATCAGCGTGACCTGTGTATAAACACATAAAAGAGATAACGTTGGTGTTTCCGTCATGTAGTAACTGCTGGCTTTAACTGTACAAAGGTTGTTCGACACTATGAAACACATACAGACTTCATGATGTTCGGCTAATATTTTTATTGTGAATATTAATCATGCTGACCTCGCTCTGTACACCACGCAGCGAGGTCAGCATATCCACGATATCCTCAGCTCCATGAGTTAACACAAAGTTTCCCAGCTGACTATCTAACTGCCAACTATTCCAGAGACGTGAAAATATACAGCATAAAGAAAAGTGTAAGAGACTCAGCAGCAGATTAGAATAACAGTTTGTGGCGTGAATAAGACACGGCGGGACCACGGAGCAACGTTCAGAGTCATCTTTATTTACATCTCACCACACCACAACACCCCCAAACCCCTCAGTCCCCGTGTTTTTAACTAGGCGGGCGTGATTAAGGATGCCGTGCAGGTGCGTCCGCCCTCCCTGCACGGCACCGCAGACCACGCCCCACCACATACCCCCATCGCCCGATTGAGGCCGGGGAGCCATCCGGCCGAACCTACTCCCCCACCGCCAGTGGGAGAGGGAATCAGCCCGGACAGCTGGCACCCCCAGGCCCCGGCCAAGCGACGGGGAGGTGCGAGTTCAGGCGGCCGCCCGCGAATCCAGCGGCGCAGGCAAAGCTGGTTCGGAAGTCGGACACGTGACAGGTGCACCCGGCGCGGCCGGCACAAGCGTGAGCCCCAGCTCACAGGTGGCTGGGCAGAGGTGTGGCGTGTACAGGCCTCTGGTGGTGAGGCCGGTCTGGCGAGCACGGCGATCTCAAGCGTGGCGCCCGCCTCGCTCGCCAGTTCCACTCGAGCAAGCTCCCCTGGCACTGGGACCTCCAGCTCCTTGCGCGGCCCCTCCATCACCGCTGTCGCTCCCTGCTGGAGCAGCCCATAGCGCGACTCCTCCGTCACTACTGCTCCCTCCGCCGCCACTCCCGGCTCGAGCAGCCCCTCGTGCAGCTCCTCTTTCTCCAACCGGCGCAGACCCTCGCGCACCTCGTCTGCCGCCTCCGGTTGGAGCGGCTCATCCACCACTCCCGGCAGGAGCAGCCCTTCACCTGGCTGTTCCCCCTCCTCCGGCAGGCGCAGATCCCCGCGCGCCTCGTCTGCCACCTCCGGCTGCTGAGGTGCCTCACGCGGCTCCTCCACCGCTTCACTGTCCTCGGGACACACCTGTGGGGGTGGCGCCCAGGCCCAGAGCAGCGCCGCCAGCTCCCCAATCCTTTCCAGGTGCCGCTCGGACTGGTCCTGCAGCTCTTCCTGCTGGCGACGCACCTCCGCCGCCTGCTCCCGCTGGGCGGCCGCCATTTCGGCCACCCTCTGGGCCAGCTCCTCCATTCCCTGGCTCCGATATGGACCCGCCGTGCTGCCTCCTGGGTTTCGGCACCAATGTGGCGTGAATAAGACACGGCGGGACCACGGAGCAACGTTCAGAGTCATCTTTATTTACATCTCACCACACCACAACACCCCCAAACCCCTCAGTCCCCGTGTTTTTAACTAGGCGGGCGTGATTAAGGATGCCGTGCAGGTGCGTCCGCCCTCCCTGCACGGCACCGCAGACCACGCCCCACCACACAGTTATACATTTAATAAATCACCAAATGAATCCAAGAAACGAGCAAACCTGTTCCGACAATTTGAATTTGTATTCCCTCAGCTGCAGACTCGCTGCTGTTTAAATGTTTGAAAAGGAAGATTAGATATAAACAAACGTCAAACATAGACTCAGTCTGCCTTCACATTTGATATGAGGCCAGCACGTATAGTGGCCTCAGCAGGCTATTACTGAAATACACGTGCTATATCATAAACTATGATATAAACAGGGAGGTCCTATTAACATGTTTAGTTTTAAAGGACACCTTCCTGCCTTTAGTCTCATTCATGAGCAGTATTCGTTTTCTTCTAACATCCAGAAGTCTGCACAATGTGTTTCATAGTTTGTAACAAGCCTTTGACAGGTAAACATAACATGACCGAAAAAGCAAAAAAAAAAAAAAAAAAAAAAAAAAAAAGAGAGAGAGAGAGAGAGAGAGTGTTGACATAAGAAGAGAAAATGCTCTCAATTATGGAGACAGGCAAATGGTTCATTTATGTTTGATGTGTGTTTATTCCTCCCTAAATATCGTCGGTGAAGTTCGCCATGCACGTCAGATTTTCCTGCGCATTTTTATACCTCTGCCAACAGAGAGAGAAAAAAAATCACATTCTAACAGACAGCTGGTGCTTAGAATACAGTTGAATAACTATTAAAAAACAGATGATATTTAGATGATAGTTCAGTCTAACACATGTGCCAGTGAACCATTAAACGTCTGTGAAACTATGCAGTTATGAAACGTAACTTTAACCTCAGCCAAACCGATTTGCTCAGTTGTAAATAAAACAGCGAAGTAAACGTGACCCGACAGACAGAACCTGAGTGAATGAAGTCCAGCGTTTAACCACTGAGAGCTAAAACTCAGCTGAGGTTTGAAAGCTGTGTGCTGGTGATTGGACATCAGCCGCTGATAAAGCTGGCTCGCCTATAAAGTGCTCTGTAAGGAAACAAGCTCCAGCAGCTCTGCGCTCGGGGAAAATACTATATTTACTTATCTTGTGCAGTTAAACTGTGACTATCACCAGGTAACTAGGCGTGTTTCTTGAATTAGCAGCAGGTGTTAAACAGCTGACAGATGAGGAGGAGGATGCATGCAGGTAAACTGAGGGTCTGCTGAGCTGATCGCTGGTTTCGTGAGAAAAATGTCAGCTCTTCTTTATGTTACAGAAGCACAGAGACACAAGACCAGGCGGAAAGAGACGATCGTTCGGTGAAAATGAGAATCTGCGAATGCAACATGTGGAACACGGAGAGTGGAATATGTAAACAAACCGGTTAATGTACCCCCTCGGTGCACTCTGCATGCTAACTGTTAGCAGAGCTAGTGAAATCTCTGAAAACATCTGAGCACTTTTGCAAACATGTTCTATGTTGACAACCTGACCAGACATACGGCGCGACATTCGCGGCTAAAACACTGTTAAAAGTGTAGCTGGTGACAGAAAAACGGCCTGTGATTTGATCTGCATTCTGGGATAACTGGCTGCCCCAAGTCTGCACAAGCAATCGATTATCTAGGATCGACCTGTTTTGACTTACTTTGCACGGCAACCAATCAAATGTTAGAGAAGCTGCATGGGCAGCGTTAACCCCGCCCCCTGAGTTTGATGGGTGAGGCTGACAGATAAAATTATTTCATGACGAGAGCCAGGCGTCAGGACTGCCAAAATGAAATAAATAAATATATCATTAAATAATTAATTAAATGTGTCAATAATTAATTAAATGTGTCAATAATTAATTAAAATGTGAAATACATAAATAATTAATTAAATGTGTCAATAATTAATTAATTAAATGTGTCAATAATTAATTAATTAAATGTGTCAATAATTAATTAAAATGTGAAATACATAAATAATTAATTAAATGTGTCAATAATTAATTAATTACATGTGTCATAACTATTTATTTAATTAATTAATTCCAATTTTAATTAATTATTGCCACATTTAATTAATTATTTAATGGTGTATTTAATTAATTCATTATGGCAGTCCTGGCGTTCCATACTCTGATGATCCCCTAAAGCACAAAGAAAAACAATCAGGCATGACCAACACAATGCCAAAGTCAGTGACATTTACACAGTCGGGGAAAATTATTTGATCCCTGCTGAATTTATACGTTTGCTCACTTACACAGAAATGAAGTCTAATTTTTAATGGCAGTTTTATTTTAACAAATACAGAAAAAAAAACATTATATCAGAGTTATGAATGGATTCACATGTCACTGAGTGAAAAAAGTATTTGATACACAAGTAAAACACAAGTGGGTACTTTGTGAAGGAACTCTTGGCCAGTACAGCCGTATAGTCTGTCACCAGGTTTGCACACATCTCTGGAGTGATTTTGGCCCGGTCCTTTTTACAGAAACTAAGTCCTTTAGGTTTCTCAGTTGCCACTTGGGAACTCAAAGCTTAAGCTCCCTCCACAGGTTTTCTATACAATTGAGGTCTGGAAACTGACTAGACCACTCAATGACCTTAATGTACTACTTCTTTGGCCGGTATGTTTTAGGTCATCATCATGCTGGAAGACTGATTCGGACTAGGGCTGCCACGATTAGTCGACTATCAAAATCGTCGACGACTAATTTAATAGTTGATGTGTCGTTTGAAGCTTTGTAAGATCCCAAAAGACGCAGGAATAAGTAGTAGTATTTAAGGGTGTAATAACGGACTGAAGCAGAAGATGGCAGCACTGCATGTACAAGGATGTCAGCTGCCGTTAAACCTTGAAGAAGAGGAAGCCTTGTCCCAGAATTCGTAGCGCAGCCCTGCTCAGTTTCCAACAATGGCGGCAGCTAGTTAGTTTTAATGTTACTCTTATTATTCTTTCTGGGTCACAAAATAAACGTTTAACATATTTTCAGGCGAGAATGTAGCTGTGTAAACTTCAAATATCTGCTCAGTTTATCAAGACACCACGTATTTTCAAAAGCGCTCCGACGTTTTCGGAGACGTCTGTTACCCACCAGCTCGATAGCGAGCCGGGGTTCAAGGCTCACCAGAGCCGGTGAGAACACCGGACTCCCGGCAAATCGTTTTCAAACCCAACGCCGTCTTTCACTACTCAGGTTAAACATATTGTAATGACCTGGCTGGGGTTGTTAGCCAGGTGCATTCTGGGTATTGTGTTGTCTGTGTTTTCTATCATTCTGCTAGTTCCTATGTGTTTGATTCGCATGTTGTGTTAGTGTTATGTTAATGTAAGCCACAGTGAAGTTGATGTGTGTTCTGTGGAGTGGGTTGAATTGGCATGGTTGGCTGACACCGCGACTCTATGTGGTGGTAGCGTGAAAGGGGTTCGGTGTCAGCAGCGTTACGTTGTTGAAAAAGATGGTAAATAAATGACTGGTGTGAACCACTACTGCCTCCTGCTGGATCATTCGGGGATTATCAGTCTGCTGCTGAGACGCTCGGGGTCGTGCGGTGTATGAGGCACGAGCACTCTCCATTCGCTGTGAAGTTTAGCGATAGCTGCTAGCGCCCCGCTAGCCGTTTTAGCTAGTGAGCAGTTTAGCCAGTTTAGCTCCACTAACCCACGGTCGTTACAATTGGTGTCAGAAGTGGGATTCATGAGTGTCTAGCAGACACTATGGAGCCGACCATAGGCGAATTAGAGCGTGTAATCCGAGACAACAGCTCGCTTCTGGAAAGCATGGCTGCCGAGACCCAGCGGAGAAGACCCGAGCTGGGGCAGCCAGAGGGCCACAGCGAGCCCCGGAACAGCCACCCCCTGCTCTCCCTGCGACGGGAGGGGATTCCTGGGGCCGCACCAACTTTACAACTTTCAATACAGTTTCTATTCAAATCACATCTTATCTATCATTGTGTGGTTCCTTCTCTGCTGATCCTTTCAAGGCTCCATAGTCTTACCTAGAACTTTCTGATACTGGTCCAAAGTTGTCGAGACAACAATTTAATGCATATCTCATGTTGTTTAATTGTAATACCTGTTACAAAAGTGGCGAGCCAGCCAGGAGCCTAGTTAAGTGTCAGCAGTGAAACATATCTCAAGTTTGGGGAATTGTATAAAAAAAAAAAAAAAGAAAAAAAAAAGTTGTTTAAATGTTTTAGCGTCATTGCCAAAGATGGAGTTCATAGCTAACTCAGGTATCAAAGTCCCTAATGCAGTGATTGTAAGTGGGTTGCTTGGATCGCCAGAAGATGAGGAGATTATAGACTTTCTGAAGAAATTTGGTTCTTTTAGGCTTGTTTCAGTAACTGATGCTGAATCAGAGTTCTATAAAAACCTGATTATTGAATATCAAGATGGTGCCGCCATTGAAGCCTTATCTTCTCTTTTGCCTTACACACATGAACTCAAAGAGAACCCAAGTGTCAGGTATCTCGTTCAAGCTTTGGCTAGCATTTACACTACGAAGGTTGGCTGCAATGTTACCAAAACCTACCTCAATGAGATAAAGAAATTGGCAAAATTAAGTGGGAAAGACTACGAAGAAGTGCTGAGAGACATGATGTCAGAGATCAGTGAGGCAATTGGAACAGACAGCATTGATGAGGCATCTGTAGCCAAACCGTTCGACACATCTCTTGAAACAGTTGAAACCTCAGAGCACCAGATGTTCAGAAATCCCTCCTTAACAGATTCCGGTCAGGATTGCCCCAAACCAAAGCCACCCACCATCCTGAGGCAAAATCTACCCATCAGGGAGAGTGACCTGCATCCACCTGAAGTTCAAAAGGTCATCGTTGAACACATTGTAAGGAAAAGTGACTGTAACACATATCCACATTTTCCCATCAAGCTTCACCCATTTTCAGGAAAAACCACAAGACCCAGTAATGAGACCGACTACGACACATGGCGATCACATGCTGAGCTTCTCAGGAAAGATCCCACTCTGTCCAATCTTCAGAAGTCTCGGAAAATGGTTGAAAGCTTGCTCTCCCCTGCAGCAGATATTGTTAAAAGGCTAAGTCCTGAAGCTACCCCTGAAACTTACCTTCAACTGCTGGATGCAGCCTTTGGAACTGTTGAAGATGGCGAAGAACTTTTCGCCCAGTTTATGAACACTCTTCAGGATCCTGGTGAAAAGGCTTCGTCTTACCTCTGCCGCCTCCAGGCTGTTCTAAACCTTGCTGTTAAGAGGGGAGGAATTGCTGCTGAAGAAGCAGACAAATATATTCTCAAGCAATTCTGCCGTGGTTGTTGGGACAACATCTTGCTCTCTGACCTCAACCTAGAAGAAAGGAAAAGTCACCCTCCAGCGTTTGCAGAGCTCCTGTTACAGATCCGTACTGAAGAGGATAGACATGCAGCCAAAGTCACACGCATGAAGAAGCACCTCGGCTCAAATCGACAGCGGGCCATTACTAGCTCGCAAAGCACATGTGCCTGCAGCCAGCAAGTAGTGATTCCATCCGAGTCCAACACATTGACGGAACTCAAACAGCAGGTCGCATCTCTTCAGAGCCAGCTTACCGCATTGATGTCAAAGAAACCCCAAAAGACCTCGAAACCCAAGGGGAGCGCTGAGCACACATCCAGCCAACCACTACCACCTAAACTTAACCCTAGAGCACCAAGCTGGAAGCCATCCAACCCAAAACAGAATGCAAGGCCAAAGGCCTGGTATTGTTTCAAGTGTGGTCAGGATGGCCACATTTCCTCAACTTGCACTAACGAACCAAACCCCACTCTCGTTGATGAAAAAAGAAGTCAGCTAAGAGAAAAGCAGCGTCTTTGGGATGCAACCGACCATCTGACTCCCAATGAAAATTTTTAGATGTAGCCTCAGTTGTAGGGCAAACTGAGGCTGTAGCAACTCACCAGCGCCCTGTTAATAAAGACGCTACACCTAAATTAAGTGCTGCTTTGAACCAGTGTAATGTCAGGAAACACCTTTCGAAGGTTTCCCCAAAACTGATAGGTACAAAGAGTACATGCCAAGTGATGATCCAAGATAAACAGTTTAACAGTCTGATGGACACAGGTTCACAAGTGACTACGGTTACCAAGTCCTTCTTTGATCAACATCTGTTCAAAACACAGATAGAGCCACTGTATGACCTATTGGAAGTTGAAGGTGCCAATGGGTTACCCGTGCCTTATTTGGGCTACATTAAAATCACCATCACCTTCCCAGAACAATTCCTGGGGAAGGAGTGTGATGTCCCAACCTTGGCCTTAGTGGTCCCAGACAGTGGAACATCTGGCTTTCATGTACTGATTGGTACTAACACCCTTGATGTGGCATATAACATGCACAAAGAGAAAGGTCCAGTGATCCACCACCCTTCAGCAGATGGCTACAAGACTGTGCTGAAAGTATTACAACTGCGACATGAACAATGTCATGACAGTAACGTTGGAGTGGTGAGGATGCATGGGAAAGACAAGAAGGTTGTTCCGGCTGGAGAAACTGTTGTTTTAGAGGGAACTATAGCAGTCAAGGGACTCCAGTCGGAGAAGTGTGCCATTGTGGAGTACCCTACATCATCTCTGCCTGGAGGACTTCTAGTAAAGACCTGCCTCCTTAACATACCGACCAGATCCCCATGCAGGCTACCAGTTGTGATTTCTAATGCGTCTGAGCACGACATCACTATTCCGGCCAAGAGCGTGATTGCTGAGCTCAATGCAATCCAGGCTATTCTACCGCACAAACAGAGTGCGACGGAGGGTCAGGAGCCAACCAAGCTACCTGGATCCAAGTCCCCTGATCAACCTGAGCTGGTCTTTGACTTTGGGGAATCTCACATTTCTCCAGAGTGGAGAGACAGAATTGTGGAAAAGCTGAATGGCATGCCTGAAGTCTTTGCCATGAATGATATTGACTTTGGGAGGACAGATAAAGTAAAGCATCACATCAAGCTGTCTGACCAAACACCATTCAAGCACAGGGCCCGGCCAATCCACACAAACGATGTGGAAGCCGTCAGAAAACATCTTCAAGAACTTCTTGATGCTGGAGTGATTCGTGAGAGCGAGTCTCCATTTTCATCTCCCATTGTTGTGGTCAGGAAGAAAAATGGTCAAGTTCGCCTCTGTATTGATTACAGGAAGTTGAACCTGCAGACAGTGAAGGATGCGTACGCACTCCCAAGGATGGACGACACTTTCACAGCACTCTCTGGTTCCAGGTGGTTCAGTGTTCTCGACCTCAAGTCTGGTTATTACCAGATTGAGGTTGATGAAGCTGATAAGCCCAAGACTGCCTTTGTCTGCCCGCTTGGTTTCTGGGAGTTTAATCGCATGCCTCAAGGAGTGACGAACGCCCCAAGTACCTTCCAGAGGCTGATGGAAAAGTGCATGGGTGACATGAACCTGAAGGAGGTTGTAGTTTTTCTGGATGACCTGATAGTCTTTTCAAAGACTTTAGAAGAACACGAAGCCAGACTCATCAAGGTTCTCAACCGGTTGAAGGAGTACGGGCTGAAGCTGTCTCCAGAAAAATGCAAGTTCTTCCAGTCTTCGGTTCGTTATCTGGGACATGTGGTGTCGGAGCGGGGAGTGGAAACAGACCCAGAGAAGATAGCAGCATTAAGGACCTGGCCAGTTCCTCACCGCCTAAAAGAGCTGAGAGCCTTCTTGGGATTCTGCGGGTACTATAGGAAGTTCATCAAAGGCTATTCAAGCATAGTAAAGCCTCTGAATGACCTGACATCGGGGTACCCACCTGTTCAGAAGCATCCCAAGTCAAAAGACAAGAGTGGGCAATACTACCACCCAAAAGAACCATTTCTGGACCGTTGGACACCCGCTTGCCAGCAGGCCTTTGAAATGATTATAGACAAACTGACAACATCCCCAGTTCTAGCCTTTGCAGATCCCACGTTGCCCTACATCCTACACACGGATGCAAGCTCCACCGGCCTCGGAGCGGCCTTGTATCAGGAGCAGGAGGGGCAGCTGCGTGTTGTTGCCTAAGCTAGCAGAGGGTTATCACGTAGTGAATCCCGCTACCCGGCTCACAAGCTCGAGTTCCTGGCATTAAAGTGGTCTGTGACAGAGAAGTTCAGTGACTATCTGTATGGCAATCAGTTTACGGTGGTCACTGACAGCAATCCTCTCACTTATATACTTACTTCTGCCAAGCTCGATGCAACCAGCTATAGGTGGCTGGCTGCACTCTCCACCTTCTCTTTTAAGCTCCACTACCGCCCTGGGAAACAAAATGGAGATGCTGACGCATTGTTGCGACGCCCTCACGGCAATCTGCGTGATGACCTACCATCTCAGAAAGAGTGGGACAGGATACGTCGTTTCACTCAACATCACCTATCTGACCCAGGAGACATTGGAGTGGTTAATCCAGAGGTCGTTCAAGCCATTTGTGAGAGACAACTTATCTATTGCGCCGACAATGCAATGGACTGTGATGGTAGTATCTCCCTGGTTGAAAGCCTGGCCATTTCTGCAGATGCGGTGCCTGACAGTTTTGGTCATGAGGACGGGCTTGGAGGACTATCCATCATCCCAAACCTTTCAGAAGAGGACCTCAGAGACAAGCAACGAGCTGATCAGTGCATTAAGCATGTCATTTCCCAGATTGAGCACGGAGTGAAACCACCACCTAGTCTAAGAACCGAGCTTCCAGATCTGCCTCGCTTGTTGAGAGAATTGAACAAGTTTGAGCTCCGAAATGGCATCCTCTATAGAACACGCCTAGAAGAGGGACACCCACAACATCAGTTAGTCTTGCCTGAGGAACTTCGGGACGTGGTATTGACCAGTCTGCACGACGACATGGGTCACACGGGAAAGGAACGCACAGTGGATCTAGTCAGAGCTAGATTCTACTGGCCAAGAATGGCTTTGGACATTGAGAAGAAAATAAGGACGTGTACCAGGTGTGTGTGCAGGAAAGCTCTACCCGAGAGAGCTGCACCTCTGGTGAATATAACAACGACGCGACCACTCGAATTAGTATGCATGGACTTTTTGTCTGTTGAACCAGACAGAAGCAACACAAAGGACATCCTCGTGATCACCGATCACTTCACCAAGTATGCTGTAGCTGGACCGACACAAAATCAAAAGGCTCGAACAGTTGCAAAGTGGTTGTGGGACAATTTCATCATCCATTATGGATTCCCAGAGAAGCTGCACAGTGACCAAGGTCCTGATTTTGAGTCGCGGTTGATCAAGAAACTCTGTCAGATTGCGGGCATCCGCAAAACGCGAACAACACCATACCACCCGAGGGGCAACCCAGTGGAACGCTTCAACCGCACTCTATTAGACATGCTTGGCACTCTGGGAAGTCAAGAAAAATCTCACTGGAAGGACTTTGTAAAGCCGTTGGTCCACGCGTACAACTGTACCAGAAGTGAGGTGACTGGGTTCACACCATATGAACTAATGTTTGGACGCCAGCCAAGGTTGCCTGTGGACCTCGCATTTGGGTTAACAGTGAAAGAACAGCGACACAAGTCACATTTCCAATACGTACAGGACCTTAAATCTCGCCTTGAGCAGAGCTACGAAGTTGCCACAAGGACTGCTGCCAAGGTAGCTGAGAGGAATAAGATTCGGTTTGATAAGCGAGTGAGTCCTTCTGCTTTAGGCGTTGGCGACAGAGTACTCGTCAGAAACGTGCGTATCCGAGGAAAGCACAAGCTCGCTGATAAGTGGGAGTCCACAGTCCATGTGGTAGTAAAGAAAGCTGGAGACCTCCCAGTCTATATAGTTAGACCAGAGAATGGCGAGGGTCCCAAGCGCACGCTGCATCGTGACCTCTTACTCCCATGCGGATTTCTTGCCGCACCAACGGAGGAGCGTGCTCAGCCCAAACGAGCTAGAAAGCCTAGGACACGTCAGAATACTCCCAACAGCACAACGGAGCTTGACCAGTCTTCAGACGAGGAGGACATTGTTCCCATTGCCTGGTTCGAAACACAGCCAGTCTCTGAGACGACTGGGGGTGCTGCAAGGCAAAATGCCCCAAGAGACCTAGGTTCCAGTCACGCCAAGAATAACCTGACATCAATCTCCGCTGAGTCAACGGATGTTCCGGAAGGTGCCAATGTTATGCCTGATGCCACATCAATTTACCATGAAACAGATCAATGTGGCGACGAGCAGACTCCAGATGATTGTCAGACCTCACCTCCTGCTGCGGACGTACCAGCACCTGAACTCCATGAATCTGTGGGAGAAGCAAAGATGGATGATAGTGCATCCACTGAATCTGAGGGACAAAGGATGCCGCTGGATAGCAGTTCAGGAGAAGATGAGTTGTTTAACGAGGTCAAGGATTTAAGTGAGGACCAACCTAAAGAGATCCCAGTCCTCCCGGACAGGTTGGAGGATATGATGAATGATCCTGGAACTGAAGGACAAGAGGAGAGTGGCGAAGTAGAGGAACGAGCTAACGCTGACATCCATGTCAGGAGGTCTGAGCGGGATCGTCAACCACCAATGAGGCTCGACTACACTGAATTGGGAAAACCAATTGTCACCGTGGTGAAGTCTTTCTTCCAAGGGTTGACCGATGCGTGGAATGACATGGTAAATGAAGGTGAAGCACCCGCTTCTTCCCTTGCCTTTCCCCCCAAGAAACATTTGTGTGAACCTTGTCATGCACAGGGACGTGCAAGAGTTCAGGAGGGGAGAGTGTAACCCACATCAGATTTGTGGGTTGTGCTGCTGCATAAGGTTGGAGGTGTAATTTTCCCTCCCCGCCGCTAGGAGGCGAGTATGCCTTGAGGTGACTTTCTGTTAGTCAACATTTCCTGTTGTGGAAGCCATTACTCACGAGGCAACCGCTACTCACGAGGCAACCGCCAAATTAGCTGAAAGATCCTGGTAAGAAAAGCTGAAATAAAAGTTAAATTCGCAATTTATCTTCACATACTAGCTGTTAACAGATGGCTACTTATTAGGATCTGAGATCTGTGAAATACGGCCGTGGGAAGCTGCGTCAGCTGGACGAGCTATCTCACCACGAGCTCCGGTAAGGGATGCTACATGAATGTTAGCACCATAAAGACATGTAGTTGACTGCTGTTAATATATTTTCTGCTTTAAAAAACAAAACCAGTCGGAGTTGTGATATTCATGTTTAAAGTACTGTAAGATCACTGATGTGCAGATGTTTAATTTTAAGTGCTAAAGTATACATTAGAATGTGCCCAGCTAACCGCTAGTATTAAGCCACTGCTTAGCGATCTCTGTGTTCTAACATTACTGTGATTCATCTGAGTTTGTTAGCTTTCCAAAACGTTGGAGAAGCAGTAATATTGTCATGTAGTGCTTAAATGCACCCTTTCAGTTTTGTTGACTTAGAAGTTAATTCATTTGATGAAGATGCAAAAAGTTCATAAAATGTGATTATAAAATGTGAGGGATCTCATTACCCTGTTGATGTATTAATGTTTAAAGAAGTTGATATATTTTTCTGAGAAATAATTCAGGTTGAAATATCTTAAAAAGAAGAACAGTTAAAAGCGAGCTGTTAAAAGGATAAATATGGGAGAGTGAATCTTATAAGTTTATTTATTCCCAAAAAGGTAAATATAAGGTATATTTTCTATTGCACTAAGACCTTGTGTGATGTAACTCAAGTTATTTTATGATGGTTGAGACATTGTATAACTAAAATAATTTGTTATACTTGAGCAATACTTGACTGAAAGATGAGTGATGGAAGAAGAATAGATAAAATAGTAATGTATGCACTCTGCACTGTGTGCATAGATTGGTTTTTGACCAGGACTGGATCATTTGAGATCTGAACCCTGTGGGTTCAGTGGCGAGCCAATCCCAAGAGAGTGACTGTCGACGGACCCGAGTGCGGTGTGGCCAGCCGTGGGATCCATCTTCAGCGAACCTCAGGACTATTACTACCTTCCTTGATACAGATAAGACTAACACTTTAAAAATCTACCCGGGTAGTGTTAGAACCAATGGACAGAAACACACACACACACAAGGAACTCTAATTTCTCTTCCCAAAGAGAAGTGGACTGAGCAACGGGAGCGGAAGCTCTTTAATTGAAACTCTTTGGAGAATTTCCTTAAAGAGGATGTTGTTTTGATTTTATTTTTGGGCCCTTTAATGTGCGTTTGTGCACTGTAGGAAGCCGGCTTTAGACAGGCAGGGTTTGTAAACTTTACAACTTTCAATACAGTTTCTATTCAAATCACATCTTATCTATCATTGTGTGGTTCCTTCTCTGCTGATCCTTTCAAGGCTCCATAGTCTTACCTAGAACTTTCTGATACTGGTCCAAAGTTGTCGAGACAATAATTTAATGCATATCTCATGTTGTTTAATTGTAATACCTGTTACACAAGCATTTGCAGCACCGCAAAACGTTCATTCTCCGGTTCCAATACCTTCTTGTTTTTTCTTTGCCGCACAAAAAGGTTATGTACAAAACGAAGGAGAACAATACCGGTCCGTACAAAGACAGACTCGACGAAAAGACAAAGAAAAGACACGAGGAAAAATCAAAGGAGTGAAAGGGTCAGACCCTCACGAGCTCACAGAGTGGACAAAAGACGTTAGCGTGCTGCCCAACTTTCAACACGCTCATATTTATAATTATACGGTTCTTGGACTGACTGCATACACTCGTGAAGTTTAGTAACTTCAGGTCACTGCAACAAGCCCAGGTAGTTTACCGACGGATGGGTATGTAACCCAGTGTTAATTTGGTTATCTGATATCCATCCATCCATCCATTTTCATCCGCTTTATCCGGGGCCGGGTCGCGGGGGCAGCAGCCTAAGCAAAGAGGCCCAGACCTCCCTCTCCCCGGCCACCTCCTCCAGCTTATCCGGGGGAATACCAAGGCGTTCCCAGGTCAGCCGAGAGATATAATCTCTCCAGCGTGTCGTGGGTCTGCCCCGGGGCCTCCTCCCGGTGGGACATGCCTGGAACACCTCACCCAGGAGGCGCCCAGGGGGCATCCTTGTCAGATGCCCGAACCACCTCAGCTGGCTCCTTTCGATGCGGAGCAGCAGCTGCTCTACTCTGAGCCCCTCCCGGATGGCCGAACTTCTCACCCTATCTCTAAGGGAGAGGCCAGCCACCCTTCGGAGGAAGCTCATTTCTGCCGCTTGTATCCGCGATCTCGTTCTTTCGGTCACTACCCACAGCTCGTGGCCATAGGTGAGGGTAGGGACGTAGATTGACCGGTAAATTGAGAGCTTCGCTTTTACACTCAGCTCCCTCTTCACCACGACGGACCGGTGCAGCGTCTGCATTACTGCAGCTGCAGCCCCAATCCGTCTGTCGATCTCCGGCTCCCTTCTCCCATCACTCACGAACAAGACCCCGAGATACTTGAACTCCTCCACTTGGGGCAGGAACTCATCCCCGACCCGGAGTGGGCACTCCACCCTTTTCCGGCTGAGAACCATGGCCTCAGATTTGGAGGTGCTGATCCTCATTCCCGCTGCTTCACACTCGGCTGCGAACTGTTCCAGTGCGAGCTGGAGGCCCTCACCCGATGAAGCCAACAGAACCACATCATCTGCAAAAATCAGAGATGAGATTCTGAGGCCACCAAAGCGAAAGCCCTCCGCCACTTGGCTGCACCTAGAAATTCTGTCCATAAAAATTATGAACAGAACTGGAGACAAAGGGCAGCCTTGGCGGAGCCCATCACCCACTGGGAACGAGTCCCACTTATTGCCGGCAATGCGAACCAAGCTCTTGCAACGGTTGTATAGGGATCGAATGGCCCGTAGCAATGGGCCAGACACCCCATATTCCCGCAACACCTCCCACAGGACAACCCGAGGGACACGGTCGAATGCCTTCTCCAAGTCCACAAAACACATGTAGACTGGTTGGGCAAACTCCCATGCACCCTCAAGTATCCTCGAGAGGATAAAGAGCTGGTCCAGTGTTCCACGACCAGGACGAAAACCGCATTGTTCCTCCTGTATCCGAGGTTCGACTAACGGACAAACTCTCCTTTCCAGCACCCTGGCATATACTTTCCCAGGGAGGCTGAGGAGTGTGATCCCCCTGTAGTTGGAACACACCCTCCGGTCCCCCTTCTTAAAGATGGGGACCACCACCCCGGTCTGCCAGTCCACAGGTACTGCCCCTGATCTCCACGCAACATTGCAGAGGCGTGTCAACCAGGACAGCCCTACAACGTCCAGAGCCTTCAGGAACTCGGGGTGGACCTCATCAACACCAGGGGCTCTGCCACCAAGGAGTTGTTTAACTGCCTCAGTGACCTCGCCCCCGGAAATTGGCGGGTCATTCCCCTCATCCCCAGACTCTGCTTCCTCCTCGGAAGGCGTGTCAGTGGGATTAAGGAGGTCCTCGAAGTATTCCTTCCACCGCCTGACAATTTTCTCAGTCGACGTCAGCAGCGCTCCGCCAGCACTATACACAGTGCAGGTAGAGCACCGCTTTCCCCTCCTGAGACGTCTGACGGTTTGCCAGAATCTCTTCGAGACAGTCCGAAAGTCTTTTTCCATGGCCTCTCCGAACTCCTCCCACACCCGAGTTTTTGCTTCAGCCACTGCCCGAGCCGCATTCCGCTTGGCCTGTCGATACCTGTCGGCTGCCTCCGGAGTCCCACAGGCTAACCAAGCCCGATAGGACTCCTTCTTCAGCCTGGTGGCTCCCTTCACCTCTGGTGTCCACCATTTGGTTCGGGGATTACCACCACGGCAGGCACCAACCACCTTGCGGCCGCAGCTCAATGCAGCAGCTTCGGCAATGGAGACGCTGAACATGGTCCATTCGGACTCAATGTCCCCAGTCTCCCTCGGAATGCTGTTGAAGCTCTGCCGGAGGTGTGCGTTGAAGATCTCGCGGACTGGGGCCTCTGCTAGACGTTCCCAGCACACCCTCACTACGCGTTTAGGTGCACCAGGTCTGTCCAGCGTCCTCCCCCGCCACCTGATCCAACTCACCACCAGGTGGTGATCAGTTGACAGCTCAGCCCCTCTCTTTACCCGAGTGTCCAGAACATATGGTCACAGGTCTGCTGATACGATTACAAAATCGATCATCGACCTACGGCCTAGAGCGTCCTGGTGCCACGTGCACTTATGGACACTCTTATGTTCGAACAGGGTGTTCGTTATGGCCAAACTGTGATTAGCACAGAAGTCCAATAACAAAGCACCGCTCGGGTTCAGATCAGGGAGGCCGTTCCTCCCAATCACGCCCCTCCAGGTCTCGCTGTCGTTACCCACGTGAGCATTGAAGTCTCCCAGCAGGACAACAGAGTCTCCAGGTGGAGCACCCTCCAGCACCCCCCCCCCCCCCCCCCCCCCAGGGACGCTAAGAAGGCTGGGTACTCTGAACTGCCACTCGGCGCATAAGCGCAGATGACAGTCAGAACCCGTTCCCCGACCCTAAGGCGCAGGGAACAAACCCTCTCGTCCACCGGGAAAAACCCCAACGTACCGGCAGCAAGCCGAGGGGATATTAGAATACCCACCCCAGCCCGCCGCCTCTCACCAGGGGCAACTCCAGACTGAGACAGAGTCCAGCCCCTCTCCAGGAGACTGGTTCCAGAGCCCAAGCCATGCGTAGAGGTGAGCCCGACTATATCTAGCCGGTACCTCTCAACCTCACGCACTAACTCAGGCTCCTTCCCCACCAGAGAGGTGACATTCCATGTCCCTCTTGCCAGTCTTGGCAGCCGGGGGTCAGTCCGCCAGGGCCTCCGCTCCTGGCCGCCACCCGGCACACAATGCACCCGACCCCTATGGCGCCTCCTGCGGGTGGTGGGCCTGCGGGAGGATGGGCCCATGTCTCCTCTTCGGGCCATGCCCGGCCGGGCCCCATGGACTAAGGCTCGGCCTCCAGACGCTCGCCCTCGGGCACCCTCCCCGGGCCTGGCTCCAGGGCGGGGCCCCGGTAACCCTATCCCGGGCAGGGTAAACTGTTCCCTCGGTGTCCCTTTCATAAGGGTTATCTGATATTGTGTGATATTCAGAATATATGTATATATCTATATTGGGTGTTATAAAATGTTCTTCAATGATTTTGAGTTTTCTTTTATTGCTATTGGTTTGCGGCTGCTTTACGACAGTCGACTGTGGTAGTACATCCTAGCGGGAGGGGCTATGAGCTCACGTGGCTTGTAGCTGTGCCAGAGAGCAAGCTTGGGTGAGCTAGCGGGGAATATCTCCTTCTGTAGTAGCCTTAAAAAAAGACTACTGTTCGTTCTCCTGCCAGACGCCTCGCTGCTGTGCTGCCTTACTGCTGTGCTGCCTTACTGCTGTGCTGTCTCGCTGCTGCCATTAAAGGACAAGCGGCTGCCATCCCTTCATCCATCCGGACTTCGATTATTTGGACCGAAGTACTCACACACGCGCCCGCACTCAGTGCCATACAGTCTCTTTATTTTGCTGGCCAGCTAATACCATTGTTTTTTTTTTGTTTTTTTTTTGTTTGCATTCACAAAGAGTATCCAAAGACATTTTGGTTATTGTCAAATAGACACTCTCTGATTACGGACTGAGGAGGTTGTGGTGTTACAACCCCAGGACTGAGAAAAAGGACTCTTTACATAATATATTCACTTGTCTCCTGGTTAGGAGAAGTGACTATTGTTGGAAATATTTTTCTTCTTCTTGTCTTTGTTTACATTGTATCCCAGAGAAGTTTTAAGTTGTTCAGGTTGAAACATTTGCACTTAAAGTCGGTTAAGTTTCCTTTGATATATCAGTGTCAAGCTGATGTTTAAGAGGGTATGTTAAGGACAGATGTGCTCCAGTCCATCAATCCTTTAAAGTGCTGGACACCGATGGTAAATTGCCATCAGACCCTAAATAAATTGTCCTCTGCTGTTATCCATATTGCTTCACTCATTCTTCGGTGAGTAGACGTATTGGTTACAGGTACAGGACCTTGAAATGCACCGTGTAGAACGAAAGACCATCGTACATATAAGTTTACCAGTCTCACAAATCGTCGTCATAAATACACATTCGTTAACCGTTTATTAATAGGACCTTTGAGCTCAACGGTAATTAATTAGTAGTGGAAATAATTTCTGGTTCATTACAGAAATGTAGCAGTGACAATAATATTGTATGTTGTAATTGTACTGGGCAATTAGTGATACAAAACAACTGTTTTATCCTGTGAATAAAAGTATATGTTTTTGTCAATGTACCATGGTAATAACAGTACCGAAACGCAATATTGTGTCAGGACAATTCACTATTTATGCACAATAAACAAAGGAGCAGAGCGCAACAATTTCTGTTCAGCGCCAGACGTGCTTGTAACCTATACCACCAGTTGTGTTATGAAAAATGACGTATTAACTACAACAGCAGACTGACCTTTGTGGGAATGCTTGGAGCAGACTAACCTGTGAGCTGGAGTGTTCTGGGATGTTATATTTGGTATATCCAGGCCATCCGTCGGCTCTTACTTCGGAAACATGGCTTAAAAAATTTCTCTTCAACGACGTAATCCGATAAAAAAAACGATCTCTTTACCCGTCGGCTTCCCGTGGCTGTCACGCGACCGGCTATTGCAGTTAATAATACAACAGCTTCTTGCCATTTTTTGGGTTTCTTTTTATCGCTGTGTAACTGCGAAAGCCTGCGTGCGCTAGTACCTCTTGCCACAAGTTCCCAGAATCCTTTGCGGTTTCACCCCTGAATGACGTCACATTTTCAATCTTTATCCTGGTGGGCCGGTCTCTAGTCAAAATGCCCGGGCCGATTTTTTGTCCCAGTCCAGCCTTGGAGAAGTGGATAAGACGTTTCGAGCGTTTTAGAATGGCAAATAATCTGAACAGTTCAACAGACGCTAACCAAGTGAACACATTAGTTTACTGCATGGGAGACGAGGCTGACGACGTCCTAAGGGGACTTGACCTAACAGACGGACATCGCCAGCAGTACGATGTGGTCAGAAACGCATTTGATAGACATTTTGTCCCCAGAAAGAATGTGATTTATGAAAGAGCAAAGTTTAATAAGTGAGTATAACAGCCAGCAGAAACAGTTGACTCCTTCATAACAGCTCTATATGCTCTCGCTGAAAACTGTGAATATGGTGAACTTCAGGATGAACTTTTGAGGGATAGGCCCGTTGTGGGTCTTAAAGATTCATCACTGTCGGAGAGAATGCAGCTCAACAAAGATTTGACCCTAACCAAAGCTATCACAATGGCGAGACAATCTGAGGAAATAAAAAGACAGCAAACTGACCTAAGAGGTGAAAGCAGCACTGGCAAAACAGCCGTGGATGCCGTGCATGTCAGAAAATCACAGCCATATAAATTCAGAAGCAGAGAGCAAAAGCAGTTCAAGCCACAAAAACCACAAATAACAAAACAAGAGAATAAAACATGTTCTAAATGTGGAAAAGCACAGATGCACCCAGCAGCACAGTGCCCAGCTAAAAATGCAGAATGCCACAACTGTGGGAAAGTGGACACTACGGGAGAGTTTGTAGGTCTACAACTGTGCATGAGGTGGCAGACTGTGCAGATGGACTTTTCCTAGGCGAACTGGATTCAGGAGAAGACCCGTGGCTTGCTAACATCTACGTGAGAGGCAAAAGCATGACATTTAAATTAGACTCGGGGGCAGATGTCAACGCTATCTCAGAGGAGACATTCAAAGACATTAAGCAGCCAAATGAACATTTGCAAAAAGCTGAAAAGCCACTGTATGGACCAGGAGGTGCAGCACTGACTGTACTTGGGTCCACAAAGGAGGACATTTCCTACAGTGACAGGAGCACTACAGAGACAATCTATGTAGTCAGAAATCTGCGTGTAGCTCTCTTAAGCAGGACAGCTTCTGTGAGACTGAAACTAATTGCCCGAATGGACAATGTTGACCTTGAGACAGTGAAGAAAGCGTACCCGAAACTATGTGATGGGCTCGGGCTTGTTCAAAAACCATACACGATTAAGCTGAAACCCGACGCTAAACCTTATTCACTGAAAGTGCCAAGGCATGTTCCGCTGCCACTACTGGGCAAAGTCAAAACAGAGCTGAGAGGACGGAACAGTTGGGAGTAATCAGTCGTGTGGAAGAGCCCACAGACTGGTGTTGTGGCATGGTTGTAGCCCCCAAAAAGGACAAAGAGAAAGTCCGCATCTGTGTGGACATGACACCATTAAATGGGTCAGTGTGTCGTGAAAGATATATCCTTCCATCTGTAGACCAAACGCTAGGCATGCTCACAGGTGCGCAGTATTTCTCCAGGCTCAATGCTAACATGAGCTTTTAGCAAATACCGCTGTCCAAAGAATCTGCTCTCCTCACCACATTTATTACGCCATTTGGTAGGTACCATTTCAATCATTTGCCATTTGGTATTTCCAGTGCACCAGAGCATTTCCAAAACATGATGGTGACGGAAGTGACAGCCGGCCTCGCGGGAGTCGTGTGCCACATGGACGACATCCTGGTCTGGGGATCCACGAGAGAGGAGCACGACATGAGACTCAACGCTGTCCTCGACCGTGCAGAGAAGGCGGGCGTCACCCTGAACATGTCAAAATGTGAGTTTGGCAAAAGAGCAGTGAAATTCTTAGGATTCATTGTGTCATCTGAAGGCATCTATATGCTCTCGCTGAAAACTGTGAATATGGTGAACTTCAGGATGAACTTTTGAGGGATAGGCCCGTTGTGGGTCTTAAAGATTCATCACTGTCGGACAAAACTGACAAAACTAGCGCGGTGCAGAATATGAAAGAGCCAAGCACCGTGAGTGAGCTTAGGAGCTTCTTAGGAATGGTGAATCAGCTGGGGAAATTCATCCCAAACCTCTCCGAAAAAGACAAACCACTGAGAGACTTGCTTTCAACTAAAAACATGTGGTACTGGGGGCATGAGCAACAAAACGCGTTTAACAGTTTAAAACAAGAACTGTCATCTGCACCAGTACTACAGCTTTACAACCCAAACAAACCCCAAAAGATCTCAGCAGATGCCTCTTCATACGGGTTGGGGGCAGTTTTACTACAGAAAGACAATGACGTGTGGTCGCCAGTCGCGTATGCCTCGCGATCATTGACAGCCACAGAGCAGCGCTATGCTCAGCTGGAAAAAGAAGCGCTGGTGCTCACCTGGGCGTGTGAAAGATTCAGTGACTTTATTCTAGGGCTACACTTTGAGCTTGAGACCGACCAGTGTGTGAATGTGTGTGTGAATGGGTGAATGACTGAATGTAGTGTAAAGCGCTTTGGGGTCCTTAGGGACTAGAAAAAGCGCTATACAAATGCAGGCCATTTACCATTTACCATAAGCCACTTGTGAGCCTACTTGGAGGACAAGCCTTGGATTTGCTTCCACCGCGGATACAGAGATTCCGCATGCGCCTAATGAGGTATTCTTACACTATAAGGCACATTCCAGGCAAAAGCCTCACCACAGCCGACACGCTGTCACGGTTACCGCTGGCAGGCAGCGTGATGCCCAGAGACAATGATCTTATGGAGGACACCGATATTTACGTTGACGCAGTGCTGGAGGGCCTTCGCAGGGCTCTAGACTAACTTTTTGCCATGGGCGTACCGGTACACCTAACTTTAAAAAGTTAGGCGTACCGGCACAAAAGTTAGGCGCACACAAATTTTATAATAATTTATATAATATAATGTGTTTTTCTGGTGTCAGGGTTCGAATTTAAGGAAGAGACAAACGACTGCATGGTCTCTCAGTAGATGTCAAAATAGTGATTTTATTATACATATGTACATATGGGGAAGATGAGCATCCCAAGCCTTTTAAGAGCTGATCTCCCCCGAACAACCCTATCACAAGGCTTTTATTGCAATGATGACGTCAAATCACATGATAAGTATATCAATCAGTTCTCCCTTCTATGTCCTTCTATGGCTAAGAACAACAACATGTTCCAGATGTTTCCACTCAGCCCAGCACTCAGAGACAACAGTGTGTGTGGTGTGTATATCTATTCGTGTCTATTGTGTGTGTATGTGAACGTGCGTGTTTTACATAACTCTGTATGTGCATGTTTGTGTAAGCCTGCAAGTGAATGCAGGAGGCCCAACTGGACCGTCTAGCTCGAGAGGTGCTTTCGCCACATGATAGAGTATTGTATCTAGAATTCTATTGTAGCAGATTTACTAAATGATAAGTGATACATGATAATATTGATGATAAACTGATGCAGACTAATGAAGTAATAATGAAACAATAACAGTGCTTTATGAATGATATATATTGACCGTAAAATAAGATGTCTTCCCCAATACTGGATACACTGTGCTTTTTCAGCATTCAAAGATTGATGACACCGTGTCAGAGCACTGGCTATGAATTTCAGAAGGATCAGGCCTTAACTTAACAGAAAAGTTAGCAATAGTTCTTTTCTTATTACAGCTACATCCACGTCTGTCGTGCCTAGGCTGCTCACTAGGGCTGGGTATCATCACTGATTTCTATAATCCATTTGATTCCGGTTTTCAAAGTCCCGATTCGATTCAACTTAGCCTCAGACAGTCAGAAATATTATAATTCTGATCATTTATCAGTACTGACTGATGGGTTTAGATTTTGTTATTGTCATTTGTATTAAGAAATATGTACTCATATATGCTTAGAAGTATATAATCATTTGTAGATTGAAAGAATGTCTCATCCTAGGATGTCTGTAACAACTCTGTGTAGCATGAAGAGGGGAGTGCGTTCACTCCTCTACAGAGTGTTCTGGCATAGAGTACACACCTCCTAGGAGAGGTCGTATCTTCTCTTGCTGATATATGGTATAGCAAACAATCGTATATCTGTGTGAGTGTAAGAGCCTTTTGTTTAGAGGGACCGCTAGACTCCTGGCACCAGCTATGGGGAGTCTTCACAGGGTCACATGTTGACCTCACACAGATCACACACACACACACACACACACACACACACACACACACACACACACACACACACACACACACACACACACACCCTCCATTTTACTCCTCCTTCGTTCCACCTATGAACCCACCTCTCGAGGCTGGCTCTCACGCACCTCATACTTCTCACAGTCCCCTTCACAACTCGCTGTGAGACACTTCCTCCTCTGTGATTCAGGACAACGCCCTGATCAGCACAAAGAGCGGGTGCCGTCCGCTCTTTTACACCTCAACCATCTCCTGCCGCGGTTTCTACACACCACAAACACACACTTTTAGACTCAAATTCCTTTGTTACTTTAATTGACTCCCGAACTGCAGTCGAGACGCTGACTCTAACGGCGCTTCTCACACACACTACACAGTCTACACACGCTGTAGTTAGTGGGCTAAGCAAAGCAGCTCGTACTCTCACTAGCGAAGCAACTTGCCCCCACTCTCATGCAGGCTATCAACCGTGACTAGGATCTAACACCTAGCTTTAGTTATTTAGGAGTCCCCGGTCCCCAGGTTACCAGCCTAGTCCTCCCGTCCCACGAGTCTCACCCTCGCGTCCGAGAATGAGTGGGGCAGCCAAGCCCGGAACACACATGGCCGTCAGCCGGTGACCAGGCCTCAAACCCCGCTTTCTAACTACACAAATTCGTAACAAACGTTTCCTGCTTTAACGCACTGAGCCTGATTTTCTTAGAGCACGCTAAACATCAACCTGAAGTTCTTAGCAAAAGTCTCTTGCTTTTGTCGCACTGGGACTCTTTATTCTACTGAGTGAATTTAAACTGGGATGCGCTCAATTTAGCGAACAGATAATTTAGACTTCATCCAATATGCATGGTTCGAAAATAAACGGGTCGTGCTTTTTAGTCATGTGAGCTAGCTCTCTGTTTGCCTCATTTTCACGATCTCAGCTCTGCCAATTCATCCTCTCTGGGCCTCGAGCGAATCTCCCGGGTTTCGCCACCAAAACTGTTACATAAAGCAGTTTCACCCTGGTTCTTTTAATTCCTCGGGCATCCAGAGATCAGTAGTCATTTCACAAAACCTTTATTCATCTTCAGTGACGCATGCATCTTCTAGGAGGGAAGACATGCAAGGCCGGTGTCCCTCTGCAGATCTTTACTTCTTTGTTTGTTGCAACCAGTTTTATAGAAGCAACCCCATCGTAAAACCCACATGGTGTGTTGCAAACTCCGTGTTTGTGTGCGAGCACGTGAGTGCCTGTGTGTGCGCATACCTGTGTGTTTATGTGGGTGCACGTGAGTGTGCGTGTGGATGTGGGTGTGTGTCTCTGTATATGTGACTTCCAGCCAGTCATAAAGAGGGCCATCTCCCCTCACCCAAGCTACACTCTACAAAACATAGTTAACAGATTACAAGCACTCAGACCCCCACTGTGCATCCACTGGGCCATTGACCTCTTGTTGTCTTACTTTTACAGCTAAACATTTAGACAGTCTCCTGAAAACCTACTTCTAAGTTGTGACAATTATGAGCTTTTATTATAGGTACAAGCATCATCATCCCCCAACTGTAGCTTCCTGTCTCCTTTTATGACAGGCAGACCCCCGGTGTCCATAAATTCCTTTCCCTCTAAACAATTACACACACTCTCAAGCCTACAGCTAAACCAGACTGAAACACACAGACAAATCCTTCCCTATTCCTCTGATCTACTGCTGGATCCTCTCATCTAAGCAAATTTAACGCATTATCTTCTAATAATTGTTTTCTTGTACTCACACCACATAATCTCCAGCATTGTTGAGGTGTTTTCAGCTGCTTGCTTTTGATGCAAGGAGTAATAAAAAACCTAATCACATTTTTCCAGCCGTATTCTCTCTGTTGTCTAGAGCTGGTGGAATTATGCTGTGAGAGACATGTGAGAGCCAATCATCCTCTGACAACTCAAGATGTAATTCAGATTCCAACTTTTGTTTAATATATAATGTTTCATTCCTTTTCAAGTTTTGGAGACCAATATATAATTTTGATAAAATTTTTGATGGAGGATTTTTATACGCACCTGATATTATTTCTATTATCTGGCTTCCTTCTCTCAAGGCCTTCTTCCTAATTTCTGTATTGTAAAAGTGTCTTAATTGGAAGTACCTAAATAAGTCTGATTTATCCAGTCCAAACTGTCTCTGTAGGTTCTCGAAAGATTTGAATATTTTCCCATCTATTAATGTGCACATTGCCGTAATTCCTTTATTAACTCATCTTAAAAATGTACTATCCCGTTGGCCACTTTGGAATTTTTGAGAATATGCAGGCCAACTCAGCGGTTTGCAGTCTTCTATAATTTGTCGCTATAATCCACCAGAGTTTAATAGTGAATTTAATAATAGCGATTGCGTGCGTAGACTGTATAGTTTCTTTTTCCAATCTTGCCTGTGGATGACATGATGAACAGTAATTTATCTCGATATGCTTATCATGAAGACCTTCTATGACTCTGTGGTGGCCTCAGCCATCTTTTATGGTGTGGTCTGCTGGGGCGGCAGCATCTCTGCTGGGGACAGGAAGAGACTGAACAGGCTGAGCAGAAGGGCCAGCTCTGTTCTGCCCTCTGGACCTACTGGAGGTGGTGAGTGACAGGAGAATGGTGGCTAATCTGTCACCCTGGCTGGACAACATCTCCCACCCCATGTAGGAGACTTTGACAGCACTGAGCAGCTCCTTCAGTAGCAGGCTGCGGCACCCACGATGTGGGACGGCGATATTTTGCAGGTCTTTCCTCCCCACTGCTGTCAGACTCCACAAAAAAGACTTTTGCATCTGATCAAAAACACACATGTGCAATAAGATTAAGTGCAATTGCGGTCGCACATTTTGAAGCACATGTCACATTTATATGCTGAATTTGGATAAACATTAACTCTGTTACCAGCTGCCAATTCACAATTCATCATTAGCGCTTTTAGCCCCCGACTTAGCGTTGCTGGCTATATGTCTGATCAAACTTCCCACACCTCTATAGCTGCCGAATCGGAATTTTCAAAGCTAAGTTAGACAATGCCACATTGACCACACAGTTCTTCATGTTGGCAGTAGTTAAACCATCACTCAAAAATCATCACTTGACCCAGCTGTCCTAGCCAATTATACGCCAATCTCCAACTTTCCTTTTATCTCTAAAATCCCCACAAGAGCAGCTGTAAAATAGCCACTAAGGAATGCCTTATTTAAAGAGTTTCAGTCAGGTTTCAGAGCACATCACAGCACATAAACAGCTTCGATGAAAGTTAAAAATAAACTTCTTAAGGTCTCTGACAGTGGATTGGTCTCTATGTTCGATACTGTTGACTGTAAAATGTTATTCGAAAAATCCTCCCACACACACAAGACTAACGATTGAGCTTCACAAGGTTTGGCATCAGGACCAGTCCCTGTGTACATTACACATGCCCCCTTCATGTAATACCGCAAAAGGCACAACATACCTCTGCCATGCTAATGACACCCTCTCTCTCATCCATCCATGAAGCCAGACAACACACAACTGTCAGTCAACCTAAAGGAATGCTCTGAATGGCACTACCTTGGTCTCCATTAACACTGTGAGGTTTCTTGGGGTCATTTTTGGGATGACTCCAAGAAGCTGGGCCTCCAGTTTTTAGGTTTCTCTTTGGAGTTATTATTTGTTATTAGTTATTATCAATCTCTGGCTCTCCTCCACAGCATATTTCCACCCCTGTCTCTTTCCACTCCCCCCTGTGCCCAGTTTTACTGGGCATTTATTCCTGTTAAAAAGGGAGTTCCTCTTCTCCAAATTTCTTGTTAAAAGGGGGTCCGATAAATAATTGTGTTTTAATGTTTTATCTTTGTAGTTTATCCTTAGATAAAAAAAAAAGTGCCTTTACATGACCGGCATCGTAATTTCATGCCTGTTCAACCTTGAGTTGAATACTATACAGCATGACAGCCTTTGTTCTTGCAGAAAAGTCACCACTGAAAAGCTAAAACAGCTGTATTAGACTATTCATACAAATTTTCATGCACGGATTGTTTATAGACAGTAATCATAATAAATTCCCTAATTGTACCCTGTTACATATCCGGGCAGTGGACTCTGAGGCAGATAATTACTTCACATCCCATTTTCCTTAACTTGAATGATAGCAAATTTTGGACCATAAATAATACATGTAATTGGTATTATGTTTACAATACACCTGGATGGCCATGATGAACACTGAGCCCTCCTGAAAAACAAACAGTTCCAACTGCAGGGTAAAAGGTCTACTTCAACAGTTTGTAAATTTGTATTGTACTAGGTCAACAGTTGCTCACCTATAGAGGTTTAATCATGCTGCGTTAACACTGCCTTACCGTAATCTTCCCAGTTTGCCCCATACCACTGAAATGTTCTTCTCTTTCCTTTTGGTTGCCAAGTGCCCGGTTAGACTGCATGTCCCTCCTCAGTGCTTCAAACTCTACCTCTGCACACTGTAACTAGAATAGAACTAGAATAGAGTCATTTAGTTCTCCAGTTTTTGCTAGAGTATGCATTTGAATAATTTAAATATGTCAATCCACAGACAACTGGACCGTGCCACACACAGGAAAGATAATGTATGCCCCATTTTTCTAATTTGAGGTTTGCTAAAAAAAATTTTTTTATAGGGGATCAGGCTTTAGCCTCTTTCCCTCCAAAATATCTGGTAATTTAGATTTTCTCCTAAATTGTTTTTCTTTATTCTTTTTTTTATTTGGTTCATTCTTTGGCAGAGCTAAGCTATATGTCCCCCCCCTCCCCCCCTTTGCCAATGCCGTTAAGATTATGACAGAATCCCTCTCTGCTTTCTCCTCCACACTACATTCATTCTTCGTTTTTCTTCCTTTTGAAAGGAACTACAAATTGCTCACACACTGAATTATAGCACTGTGGATAGTTTAGTGCTGCACATTTAGAGCTAGCATCTTACTATTAGCTTCAATACAGGAACAGAGGTAGCTGCCACTGGTCTATATGTAGCTGCACTGAAAAAGATAAAAGACAGATTATTTATCACATCTGCATTCAGAGTTACACATATGTACACATTTGCACCCACACATTTACATGCATATCAGGAGGACACCCAAGAGCAGTGTACCAGGGCCAGAAACAGCAAATGTTTAATTTTCTCATTTCGTGTTACCAGGGATCCTGAGTTTCATCAACAACTTTTAGTAAATCCCCATGTATGGGTCTCATCCCTTCAATAATGCAATCCTTATAAGGTGTCATTCCTGGATTAATAACTTCTCTAAGTTTACTTATCTGTCCCATGCCCTACTGGGGTTCTAATGCCCTGTGTGTATCTGTTCTAGTGTCAAAGAGAGTCATGTCTGCACCCTTTATGTATTAAACTTTCCTAACCTTCAATAATATTCTAATGTAAGAGTGTTAGTAATGAATAGATTTTTTAATAATCTCCTATCTAATGCTTTCATGTGGACTAGTTCTTATTATTTGTGTTCTTTTCCTACTGGGAGAGTAACACAAGGAGTGGAGCCCAGGGCTTTAAACTTATTAGTTAGTTATTTTAATAGTTTGTTATATTTATTTTATTTTACCTGAGAACCAGTTTACTGGCCTTATCATTTTCCTCCCTGGTGTTTCTTCTAATATTTTATTCTCAAATTTAGAGCTTCTTTCTTCCTGTTCCTCACTCTAATGGGCACTATTCTTTTTTTACATTTTTTGTTGTTTTTTGTTCATAGTACTCAGCATTTGATCACTTGTTTAAGCATCTTCACTGATGTGGGCCCTAAACTTTACAAACAAGTTACATCTTTTTCTTTTTTTTTCTTTTTTAAGCAAAGAATTTTGCTTCCTGTCTCAGGTGACTCCTCTGAGCTTTGCACAAGCTCACCATAACAATAACCTCTTTGAGACATGCAGGTCAGTCTTTTACTCTTCTTCTCACACACTTGCATTTGGCTTAGATCATTTGAAAGCCTGTGCACTGGTCAAGGACACTCTTGGCAGGATGTCGGGGCCCAGCCCACACACTCCACAGTCAGAGCAACTCGATTCTAAATTATTAAGTCCAAAAACTGAACACCCCCCCCCCCCCCCCCCCATCTCTAACAAAACTCTTCTATTTCAACTCACTATTATCCATCCAGTGATTTTAGCTATTGTGCTCTAGGTTTAATATATCAGTTAGTTGCATTTAAAACCTGTCTACCTTCTTTTCTCTTCCCAACTACTTATTTGTGACGGCAGCATTTTAAACAGATCTCTAGCAGGTGTCTCTAATTGTTAATTTGTTCATGTTCATATTTGTCCTCATGACCCCTTCACCCCACATGTCAGCCTATTTATTCTGAACTCCTCTAAGCTTCACACAATTTATTTCCAACAATCATTTATTTCAGATCATATCACTCAGGTGCCTCTTGCACTCTCTGCATGCTTTTGGGTGAGTTCATGAGCCCTCTGCAGAACTTTCTAACAAAGGCAAAACTTCATTATTTACTTCTCTTGCACTCCTCTTTGGTGAGTGATAACAAACCCTCAATATACATTTAACCTGCAAACTCTGAGACATTATTAGATTCTTCTACAACTCCTGCATTTTACTGAGATCGATATATGGATGCTGTTTTAACTCTCTTCTTATATTCTTTCTAACCCAACCATGTTCTTATTCATTTGGTCTCTATCTCTTGTTCCTTCCTGTTCAGATGTTCTTAGATCATCACCACTACCTTCTATATTTCTCCAAACACAACACAAACCTCCCTATTTCATTTATTATTTGTTTGTGTGATTTATTTACTTTCCCTCTAATTGTTTTAGGCCAGAATTCTGCTCCTTCAGCGTCTGCAACTAGCATTATTTCTTACAGTATAACACTATCACTTAGAATAACAGCGACCGTTTGATTAAAGTCCTTTTCAAGGTTAGGTGAAATCTACTTGGAGCCAAGGTGGGAACCCCCCCCTCCCCCACCTTGGCTCCAGGTATAGGGCTTTGGAGCGTGATGTCACGGGGGTGGGCGTGGAAAGGATTTTGGCCCGATCCGCCATTTTGGGGGTCTAAGTAAGGAGCGAAAGCATAGCTATGGTTCGTACTTGCTGTGTGGTCGGCTGCAATGTTCGATCTCTTTGCTCTCTAAATGCTTTGCTTCTTTTATTGATTTTTACCGATTTTTATGCTGATTTTTTCCCTTTTTTTCCATATGAGCTTACCTGCGATAGCTTCTGGACACTTATAGATCATTAGGACTAAAGTGTTCTTAACAGAAACAGCAACATTTTTATAGTTACCTTATCCTCAGCGCTCCGTGTGTCTGTGGCCTAGACACAGCTGAAGCCTGATTACAGCGTCTGGGCACCGAGCAGCCTCGATAGCCTAGAAAGGTGCTAACCGCTAGGCTAACTAGCAACAAGATGCCTTCCCTCTCCACAGATGACTACCACAGCCTCCTGCAGAAGATTGCAGCACTGGAGACAAAAATTCATCGCTTAGAAGTAAACGTGGAGGTAAATGGACTGTGTGGAAATGAAACAACCTTGCCTTTGACTCAAAACAATGGCGATGAGCAAGCTAGCACACAGCTAAGGAGCACAGATAACATGACCAAGAAAGTAGACTTTGTGCACTACTATAAATCCTCAAGCGATAATCCCCCCTTGGACTGTCTTGGTGCAAAACCAAGACATAAATCATGTCTCCTGGAAGGGGGAGGACGTACCACAGGCAGGGCACAGCGAGCTGAAATCTCTGAAACCGACTGTCCTTCACTTCCTACGAGACAGAGAAGCTCTTCTACCCCTGTATACGAGAGGAAACAGGACTGGACAACCGTGCCGGGGTTCTCTGTGCACCGCGCGGACAGGTCACAGGATCTTACTGGGAAAAGCAGAGGCGGTGGTGTGTGTTTCATGATCAACAACAGCTGGTGTGATTATGCGAACGTGCACCCGGTCAAATCCTTCTGCTCACCGGACCTGGAGTACCTGATGATTAAGTGCCGGCCATTCTGGCTACCGAGGGAATTTACAGCAGTGATTATTACGGCTGTTTACATTCCCCCACAAGCCGACACTGACCGTGCACTCAGGGAACTGTACAGCGCGATCAGCAGCGAGGAAACCGCACACCCAGAGGCAGCGTTTATCACAGCCGGAGACTTTAATAAGGGAAACCTGAAGAAAGTCTCACCAAAACTCCATCAACACATCCTTTTCAACACACGTGGAAACCGGCAACTCGACCACTGTTACACCTCTTTCCGGGATGCGTACAAAGCCCTCCCCCGCGCCCCATTCGGCCAATCAGATCACTGCTCCATCCTGCTCCTGCCCGCCTACAGGCAGAAGCTGAAACAGGAAGCTCCAACCCGGAGGGCGGTGCACTGTTGGACGGACCAATCGGAGTCTGCGCTGCGGGACTGTTTTGATCACGCGGACTGGGAAATGTTTCACGTGGCCGCCAGAGACATTGATGAATACACAGACTCAGTCTGTGGATTTATCAGGAAATGCGTGGAAGATGTCGTCCCATCCAGAACAGTCAAATCCTTCCCAAATCAAAAACCCTGGATTAACGGAGATGTTCGCGCGGCACTGGCGGCACGGAACACCGCCTTTGCCTCCGCGAACACATCGGACTACAAACACGCACATTACCAACTCCGGAAGACGATCAAAGCAGCCAAACGTGAGTACAGGGACAGGGTGGAACAACAGTTTGACAACCCTCGGAGTATGTGGCAGGGACTAAACACGATCACAGACTTTAGAGGGAAAACCAGCACACCGCAGACCACGGCCTCTCTGTGTGAGGATCTAAACGTATTCTACGCTAGATTCGACACAGCGAACACCATGAGACCGGACAGTGTGCGCACCGCGGATGACGTCAGTGCGCACACTGTGTCTGAGGAGGATGTGCGGAGGTGCTTCAGGAAGGTGAACGCACGCAAAGCTACTGGTCCGGACGGGATTCCCGGCCGCGTCCTCAGGTCATGCGCGGCTCAGCTGGCTGGAGTGTTCACGCACATCTTCAACCTTTCCCTCTCTCTGTCTGTAGTCCCAGCCTGCTTCAAAATGGCCACCATCGTCCCTGTACCCAAATCCTCCACCATCTCCTCATTGAACGACTGGCGACCTGTAGCCCTGACCCCCATCGTAAGCAAATGCTTCGAGAAGCTGGTCAGGGACTTCATCTGCTCTGCACTACCCGACTCACTGGACCCTCTACAGTTTGCATACTGCCACAACAGGTCCACTGATGATGCCATAGCCCTGACACTACACACTGCCCTGTCACACCTGGAGAAGAGAGACACGTATGTGAGGATGCTGTTTGTAGATTACAGCTCAGCATTCAATACCATCGTTCCCTCGAAGCTGGACAGGAAACTGCAGGATCTAGGACTGAGCAGCTCCCTCTGCAGCTGGATCCTTAGCTTCCTGTCTGACAGACGCCAGGTGGTCAGACTGGGCAGCATCACCTCATCCCCCATCACACTGAACACTGGTGCTCCACAGGGGTGTGTACTGAGCCCTCTCCTGTACTCACTCTACACCTACAACTGCACAGCCACTAACAGCTCCAACATCATTGTGAAGTTTGCGGACGACACTACAGTGGTGGGTCTTATCACCAACGGTGATGAGACGGCTTACAGGGAGGAGGTCAGCGCCCTGACCCACTGGTGTCAAGACAACCATCTCACCCTCAACGTCGCAAAGACAAAGGAGTTGATAGTGGACTTCCGGAGGTGCAGAGAAGTACACACCCCCATCACCATCAACGGCGCTGCTGTGGAGAGAGTGAGCAGCTTCCGGTTCCTTGGCGTACACCTGGCTGAGGATCTTACGTGGTCAGTACACACAAACAAAACAGTGAAGAAGGCGCAGCAGCGCCTCTTCTTTCTCAGGAGACTGAAAAGATTCGGCATGAGCCCCCGCATCCTCAGGACCTTCTATCGCTGTGCCATTGAGAGCATCCTCACTGGATGCATCACCACCTGGTATGGCAACAGCACCGCCTACAACTGCAAAGCTCTCCAGCGAGTAGTGCGGTGCTCTGAACGGATAATTGGAGGTGAGCTTCCCTCCCTCCAAGACATCTACAGGAAGCGCTGCCTGAGGAAAGCGGGGAGGATCATCAAGGACTCCAGTCACCCCAGCCATAAACTGTTCAGACTGCTTCCATCAGGAAGGAGGTTCTGCAGCATCCGATCCCGTACCAGCAGACTGAGAGACAGCTTTTTCCATCAGGCCATCAGACTGCTGAACACGTCATAGACACCTCAGCTTCACTACTGGAACTTCAACATTATGCACTCCACACTGTATATAAATGCCACTTGTTTTGCACATATTCAACTCTGTATATTTTATATATTTTATTATTATTATTATTATTATTATTATTTTATTTTATTTTTTTACTATTTAATTTGTAAAAATGTGTACACACACACACACACACACACACACACACACACACACACACACACACACACACACACGTAGGAAAATATTTAGTATACACATCCAGAAATGCATACACTATTATATATTGTACATATATTTATTAGTTTCAGGTTGGCCATTCTTGTATTTTGCTCGTTTGTGTTGTTGTGTTTGCACATCTCTGTTGCTTGTGGGGCTCGCACACAAGAATTTCACTCGCATGTGCTGTGCCAGTGTGCCTGCACATGTGATGTGACAATAAAAAGTGATTTGATTTGATTTGTGATTTGATTTGAATAGGAAGGTTAACAACAAACCTTCAAAACAACTGAATGTTAAACTGCAGAACAGATTTGCTCCACTATCAAAGGACCCTGGATCTATATCGGATAACCATCCATCTAAAAGTAGCGAAGTAAGGCCTGAAAATCCACGGGGAAAGCTAAAGGCTAGGCCTGAAACGCTGATTGTGGGTGACTCAGCTGTAAAGGATGTACAAAGCATGTGCGGTAAGAACACTAAAGTCCTCTGCTTTCCTAACGATATGGTCAACATCCTGAAGGAGAGAATTCTTCAAATTGCAGATGAATATCCAACTGTGACAAACATTGTCCTGCATACAGGGTCAAACGATGTGTCCAAACAACAATCGGAGGTTCTGAAACGGGACTTTATTGGATTATTAAACACTGTAAACTCTCTGAATGCAGCTGTATTCATCAGTGGGCCTGTACCGCCGGTCAGAGGAGGAGATGAGAGATTCAGCAGGCTGTTTACACTGAATAAATGGCTTATATCAGCATGTGCTGACCACTCAGTGCATTTTATCGACAACTTTAATATTTTTTGGGAACGCAGGCATCTGTTTAAAGCAAATGGATTTAATTTTAACAAGTCAGGGGTGAAACTGTTCACCTCCAACTTGTTTTATTCCATACGTCATCCATCTGTGCTTGGAGCCAAGGCTGAGATAAACGAGGAGTTATCTCATAAAGAGGAACAAACAGTACTCCAAGAACAGACAAAGCCCAGCAGAAACCTTGAGGAGGAGCTCCATCTGCCCCCACCCGGGAAGAGCCTCAGAAAGGAGAGACATCTGAGGCAAGAAGAGGCAAGAAGAGGGGTCCCTATTTGCCTCCAACTCTCTCAACAACACCAACGACCAGGACCAGGATCTTCCCCAGTCCCCCAAACCCCTGACAGGCCATCACCCCCATCACCCTCCTCCCCCTCCCTTTCTCCCTCCTCCCCACACCTGAAATTCACTGAAGAGATGATGGAGCGGGTCAATGCTGGGCTCAGATCTACCCCCCGGCCCAATCCCTCTTTGTCCCCCATAAACCCCCCACCAAAGCAGCCAAAGGTTCGCCACCGAGCCCCACCCTCAACAGAGCAATCGAAGTCACATTGCCCAGCCTCGCCCCCCTTAGTTCCTCCTTACCACCTTCATGCTTTGTCTCCGCAGTCTGATGTGTGATGTGTGAAGGGTCCGGGCTGTGAGGATTATGGCAGTGGTGACTTTTCCCAGGAGAAGCTGGGACCCTGTTTACTAGAAGGTTTTAAAATTTCTGTACTTTTAGGTGACAGAAGGAGACATGTGGCCTGGTCAAAACACAGAGAGCTGCACTCTAAAAGATCTTTAAACATAGTAAACATACCTTGTGTGCCACAGACTGCTCCCAAACACGAGGGGACAAGTAATGCCTCTAAAACACTTAAGTTGGCTTTATTAAACGTTAGATCTTTAGCTGGGAAAACATTTTTAATTAATGATTTAATCACTGAGCACAGCCTTGATTTTATGTTTTTAACTGAAACTTGGTTGGACCAAAATAACAGTGGAGCTGTTCTCATCGAGACGACCCCTCCTAACTACAGTTTTATCAGTGAGGCCAGGGTGAGCAGGAGAGGAGGAGGGGTTGCTGTCTTATTTAATGAATCATTTCAATGTAAGCAGCTATCTCCTGGAAGTTTTCAGTCTTTTGAATATGTGGCTTTACAGGTGAAGGCCCCATCCAAAGTTGTGTTTCTTAATGTTTACAGGCCTCCCAAATACTGCACAGACTTTTTTAATGACCTCAGTGAACTGCTGTCTGTGATCTGTGTTGATTTCGACTGTGTAATTATTGTTGGGGATTTTAACATCCATGTGGACAACCCTCAGGACAAAGGGACTAAAGACCTGAGTAACACTCTGGGCAACTTTGGGCTGACTCAGCATGTAACAGAGGCCACACATAATAGAGGACACACTCTTGACCTACTGATCTCCAAGAGCCTGAGCATTTCAAACATTACTGTGTCTGATGTGGGCTTATCTGATCATTACTGTGTTTTCTTTGAAAGTAAAATCTCAGCCCACACAAATATAGCAACAGCAGTGATCACAAAACGGTGTATAACTGAAGACAGTAGTGAGATCTTTAACCAGGTCTTCCCATTAACACCTGACCTGTCCAAAGGTTCAGTCAATGAGCTTGTCAATAGCTTTAATGCAAAAATGTTAAATGTAATGGATACTATTGCCCCCATTAAGGTGAAGGTTATCTCTGGAAGGAAAAAGTCTCCATGGAGAAACTCCACACTAGTGAAAAATGAAAAAAGAGAGTGTAGAAAAGCTGAGCGCAGATGGAGAAAAACAAACCTCCAGGTTCACTATGACATCTATAAAGAGAAACTTCACAATTATAATTTACAACTGAGGAGTGCAAGAAGGTCCTACTTCTCTGACATCATCACTAAAAACAGCCATAATGCTCGGGTCTTATTTTCTACAGTTGACAGGCTAACAAACCCTCCTGTGCCAGTGGCAGCTGAACTTCATTCAACCATGGCCTGCAATGACTTTGCCAAATTCTTCACTGAAAAAATCCAAAAGATTAGACAAGCAATTGGTACATCAACAGCAGATCCAGGATATGTACTGTGTCCACCGAAAAACTGTTTAAACACCATGAAAAAGTTTCACCCTATTAACAGCAAAGACCTGGAGGACATCTTAGGTCAACTGAACTCCTCCTCTTGCTGTTTAGATGTCCTGCCAACAAGTTTTTTCAAAAAGGTCTCAAAGACTTTAGAGTCAGACCTGTTACAGATCGTCAACTTTTCTTTAATATCAGGTGTGTTTCCAGAACCACTAAAAACTGCTGTAATCAAACCTATACTGAAAAAGGACAATCTTGACAAGACACAAATGAAAAACTACAGGCCGATCTCAAATCTCCCATTTTTAAGTAAGATAATTGAAAAAGCAGTTTCTCAACAGCTCAATTACTTCTTAAAACAGAATAACTGCTACGATGCCTTCCAGTCAGGTTTTAGACAGAACCACAGCACTGAAACTGCTCTGACCAAAGTGTTTAATGACATATGTCTGAACACAGACAGTGGAAAAATGTCAGTCCTAGTTTTACTGGATCTCAGTGCAGCATTTGATACAGTTGACCACAACATATTACTCAAACGACTGGAGAACTGGGCAGGTCTTTCAGGAACTGTACTAAACTGGTTTAAAACATACTTAGAAAACAGGAAATACTTTGTATCAATAGGTAACTTCACATCCGAGCAGACAAGTATCACATGTGGAGTTCCCCAAGGTTCCATCTTGGGACCCCCTCTGTTTAACATTTACATGCTCCCACTGGCACAGATTATAAAGAACAACAAAATAAACTACCACAGCTATGCAGATGACACACAAATATATATCACAATGTCACCAGGAGACCGAGGCCCTGTACAGGCTCTTGGTAAATGCATTGAGGAAATTAATGACTGGTTGTGCCACAATTTTCTCCAACTAAACAAAAACAAAACTGAAGTAATAGTCTTTGGCGCCAAAGAAAAACGATTACAGGTCACCAGAGAACTTCAATCTATACATCTAAAAACCACAAACCAGGCGAGAAATTTGGGTGTAGTGATGGATGCAGACCTAAACTTAGAAAAACACATTAAGACAATAACAAAGTCAGCTTACTATCACCTCAAGAATATTTCAAGGATAAAAGATCTGATGTCTCAACAGGACCTGGAAAAACTAGTCCATGCATTCATTTTTAGTAGGCTTGATTACTGTAACAGCATCTTTACAGGTCTACCTAAAAAATCAGTCAGACAACTACAGCTCATTCAGAACTCTGCTGCTCGAGTCCTCACTAAGACCAAAAAAGTGGACCACATCAGTCCAGCTCTGAGGTCTTTACACTGGCTGCCTGTCCGTCAGAGGATAGACTTTAAAGTTCTGATGCTGGCCTATAAAGCTCTGAATGGTTTAGGTCCAAAATACATCAGTGACCTCCTGACCCAGTATGAACCTTCCAGATCCCTCAGGTCATCTGGATCCGGTCTTTTATCAGTTCCCAGAGTCAGAACCAGACACGGAGAAGCTGCATTCAGCTTTTATGCTCCTTATATCTGGAACAAACTCCCAGAAAGCCTCAGATCAGCTGAAACACTCAGTTTATTTAAATCCAGGTTGAAGACTCACCTATTCTCAGCTGCATTTGAATAAAGCACCAAATCCACACTTTTAAGCTTAAATTTCAAAACTTACACTAACTACTGATCTTATCTATTTCTGATTTTATCTGTTTTGATTTTATATACTGTTTTGTTTGTTTGTTAAGCTTAAATTTCAAAACTTACATTAACTACTGATTTTATCTACTGTTCTGATTTTATCTGTTTTGATTTTATATACTGTTTTGTTTGTTTGTTTGTTTGTTTGTTTGTTTGTTTGTTTGTTTGTTTGTTTGTTTGTTTGTTAAGTGGGTTTAGAGCTCTGGGTAGCTCCCCAACTGGGTCTAGACTGGGTCTAGAGAGTATTTTAAATTCAGGGAATTTAAAATAGAAAGTAGCTCGTCCACAGAAGGACTGGTAGCTCCCCTTACGATAAGGGTTCAGATCACGCGAACAGGTGTGGGATTAGAGCTCTGGGTAGCTCCCCAACTGGGTCTAGACTGGGTCTAGAGAGTATTTTAAATTCAGGGAATTTAAAATAGAAAGTAGCTCGTCCACAGAAGGACTGGTAGCTCCCCTTACGATAAGGGTTCAGATCGCGCGAACAGGTGTGAAATGTGTGTGTTTAGTTAGTTTGTTTGTTTGCTTGTTTTAATCAATTTTAAATCATGCTTTTTATTTGTTTTTGTTTCTAATGTCTCTGTAAAGCACTTTGAATCACCTTGTTGTTGAATTGTGCTATACAAATAAATTTGCCTTGCCTTGCCTTGCCTTACGACCAGCACGGGAATAAGTTTGGATTGTCTTTTATGCTTTCCCAACCTGGAAGCAACATGAAGGAGCTCATGTATCGGATATTACCAAACGAAGGCGTCTAGCCTGGATAGAAGCCGTGAGACGAGCTGATATCAAGTTCTGTTACGTCTCCAGATATCAGTTGGTGTGATCAAGACATTTTCATTCCGGTAAGTTCTAAATATGTTCACATCACACTTTATAGCTGAATAATATCATCGTTGGTGGTCTCGGAAGTTATAGAATTTGCGATCAAACATCGAATGGAGTGACTTGATTGATTGATGTAAAGACAATAAATGAAATGAGACAGGAAGGACACAAATTGGCGTTAATAATTTGCCCGATTATCAATGTGTTAATTTGCATCTACTTTACAATTATGGGCATATAATATGATAACGATATTTTAGCAGTTCAATGATAAATGTATAACATTAATTATGGTGGGGGGTGGAAAATGGCTATTTCACTCGATGCACTCAGCTGACTCCAGCTTTGGTATGAATGACGACGTACTCAGAGTTTGGCGGCTTGAAAATAGCCAAATCTTGCACCCAGCCATTTGTAAATTGGATGTGCACCTTCAGTGACTTGTAATTACAAAACTGGTTCGCTGTGTAAGCGCTTACTCCACAAACAAGATACGTGAAGATATCGGGGTAGGACAGTGGCGGTAAGTCGTCTGGGTCTTTACTCCACTGCCGTATTTCAAATGGGTCCAGATTTGCGATGCACTCTATTCTTTTTCAAGTACCGCTGCTTCGCCTCTGGACGCAATCGGTCTCTATACCGTCCGTTTTCTTTTGAGCTGCTTTTAAGCATGTTTCTTGTCGTCGTCGTTCCAACACAGTGTGTTTGTTTTGATTCGTAGACCCAGAAAATGGAGCTGCGCTCCCACAATGCATTGCGGCGTGACGTCAACTCCAAAGCCCTATTGGGACTCGTAGGTATTGTTGTCACTGAGGAGAGTAGCCTCAAAGCGAGACCCCACAAGCAGCTACAAAAAGAAAGTTATAGCTTGCCTTCAAGACTTTGAAAAGGACAAAATTATTGACCGCCTTACATATCACCGCCTTTACCCAGGGGATGCCATACCCTGCATTTACGGACTTCCTAAAATCCACAAGGAAGCTGTCCCACTCAGACCCATTTATTAATCCTTTATTTATCCAGGTAAAAAATCTCATTGAGATTAAAAATCTCATTTCCAAGAGAGACCTGGCATCATAGCAACAAAAGTCACATACCACATAGGTATATAACATTTAAAACAAATACAATATCCCATACAAACATGTGTAAAATATACAATAACAGATCAAATTAAGAGTACATTAAAAACAATCACACTGAGTAAAAGAACTGTTCTCTCGTTCCTTTAAGACAGACTTAAACTCTCCCAAGGTAACCAATTCTGCTAATTTCAGTTCCTTCTGCAGATTATTCCGGGAAGCAGGGGCAGTGTATTTAAAAGCCCTTTTCCCCAATTCTGTTCTGATTTTTGGGACAATCAATTGTATGAATTTGTTCGAACGAAGGTTGTATTGGTTGTGGTTTTTACACATATAAACACATAAATAAGATGGAACCAGCCCAAGGAGAGATTTATAGATAAAGATCAACCAATGGGAGAGTCTGCGAATATGCAAAGATGGACATTTAGCAGCAGCATACAAAGAACAATGATGTACATGATTAATCATAGCATAAACTCAGCCACTTATAACATTGATAAAAAACCTTGCTATCATACTTGCTTCTCTTGTGGGGAACACCCCACACCACATCAAGAACTCCACCGACTTCACCGACAAGGTCCAGAAACTTACCCTGGATCCAGATGAAACCATGGTGTCCTTTGATGTAGTCTCTCTCTTCACTTGCATACCCACCACGGAGGCCGTGGAGACTGTCAGAAAACGACTACAAGAAGACAGCTCCTTGGAGGACAGGACCAACTTCACACCCGATCAGATCTGCACACTGTTAGACCTCTGCCTCACCACTACATATTTCAAGTACAACGAAGGCTTTTACAGACAAAAACATGGCTGTGCCATGGGCTCCCCCGTGTCACCTATTGTAGCCAACCTTTACATGGAGGAAGTGGAAAGAAAGGCTCTTGGCTCTTTCAAAGGAAGAGTACCGAGCCACTGGTACAGATATGTGGACGACACCTGGGTCAAAATCAAGACACAAGAAGTGGAATCCTTCACTGCGCACATTAACGCTGTGGATAAGAACATCAAGTTCACCAGGGAAGACACAAAGGACAACTGTTTGGCTTTCCTGGACTGCACTGTGCACATTGAAGAGAACGGCAACCTCAACATCGAAGTTTACCGGAAGCCCACACACACGGACCAGTACCTCCTCTTTGACTCCCATCACCCTTTGGAACACAAACTTGGAGTAATTAGGACCCTACACCACCGGGCAGAACATGTTCCCTCTAAGCCTGAAGGAAAAAAGAAGGAACACACACATGTAAAGGAAGCACTCAAAACGTGCGGCTATCCTAAATGGGTGTTCTTAAAGTCAGCAAAGAGGCACAGAAAAGAAGACCAGACACCAGCGAGGGAGGATAAGAAGGACAGACGCAACAACATTGTCATCCCCTATGTAGCCGGTGTATCAGAAAAACTCAGGAGAGTTTTCTCCAAGCACGACATCCCGGTGCATTTCAGACCCAGCAACACGCTCAGACAAAAACTGGTTCACCCGAAAGACAAAACGCCAAAACACAGACTTAACAATGTGGTGTATGCTGTACAATGCAGCAAGGAATGCCCAGACCTCTACACTGGAGAGACCAAACAGCCACTTCACAAGCGCATGGCACAACACAGAAGAGCCACCTCCACAGGACAAGACTCAGCAGTCCATCTGCATCTAAAGGATAAAGGACACTCTTTCGAGGATGCCAATGTTCACATTTTGGACAGAGAGGACAGATGGTTTGAAAGAGGAGTGAAAGAAGCCATCTATGTCCACTGTGAGCGACTATCTTTGAACAGAGGCGGGGGTTTACGACACCAACTCTCTGCCATCTATAATCCAGTTTTGAGATCCCTTCCCAGACGCCTTAACGCCCACTCACATCCTGGGCCATCTGACCTCAGGAATTCGCATGATAAGGTTTGGCCAGGTTTCACAATGAACTCACCCGAAACTCTGGCTGATTGGGACCCACACCCAGTTTCACACCATGGCTCAGGCGATTAGAGGATCATCAGGTGGTCCTTTTGTCCCTCTTTGGGGGGACACTCCCACTAGGTTTATATCTGGGACTCTCCACCATTTGACCTTAGAACTGAAGAAGCTTCTCGGATGAGAGGTGAAACGTCTTCAAGTAACTTAAAGAAGTCCAGACGCTTTTCTTTGCAACCTCCTTTGACTAAATGGAGGGACAGTAACTGCATGTGTAAATGACTAAAAACAAACTAAAAACTACTTCCAAAAACATTCAGCTTTGATATTAATGAGTTTTTTGGGTTCATTGAGAACATGGTTGTTGTTCAATAATAACATTATTCCTCAAAAATACAACTTGCCTAATAATTCTGCACTCCCTGTATATTGTATTATATTCTATTGTGTACAGTATCTTGTTGATATCTTATTCCAGTGTTTTTCAAAATTTTCTATGCAATTTTGCACTGTCTACTGCTGTAACAAAACAAATTTCCCACAAGTAGGACTAATAAAGGTAATCTTGTCTTATCTCATCCTCCACAGTAGCAGCGAGATGTCAGTGAACACTTAAGGCACGGAACAGCGGCGGGCGGAGTTCAGAACTCTGCCCTCCCGGCAGTGGCGGTCCTAGCCTGTTTGGCGCCCTGGGCGAACACTCCCTCTGCCGCGCGCCCCCCCCCCCCCCCCCCCCCACCCACACACAGATAAAACATATTAAGGATTGTATATTAACATAAACTGTTGAACACACACACACATATGAAGAGAGAGAGAGTATGCATTGTATGCAAACGGCTATCAAAACAGCCATCATAATTCGTCATACAATGAGAACAGGACAAGTCAACAATTGACAATGACTAATTAATATTAAAATCTGTAACATAATGTATTGTTTGGAATTTAGTCTGTTACTGTTACTATTTTTACCATTTCTTCTTGGAGCAACTGTAACGCACATAATTTCCTTACGGATTAATAAAGTATTCTGATTCTGACTCTGATTGTTTCAGGATGACCTGCCATTATCCAATGACACATCTGCTTACCTGTATCTGTTGCTCATTTCTCCTCCTCTTCTTTTCTCTTTTTTCTAAACTGAGCACCTGATGGCTTTGAACTTTTCTTGTCCATCTTCCATTGGTTTTAATTTTGCACTTCAGTATAAACACCCATCCCTCAACCCAAGGATCACCACAACATGATCTAACAAACTTGCACCTTAGTTCACAGATTCCCTTTGTCTGGGTGCATTTCTGAGATTCACACAACCCAGGATTCAAATCATGAATACATAATGGGCTTGGATTTACAACATTATAAATGAAATGTGCTCTATTTGGAAGCAGCCGGCCCCCCTCCCCTTTCAACGGGTTGTGTGTGAGACTTTAAATCACCAAACTGTAAATTTTAAATTGCTATTGATCCCTTTACCCCGAGTCCTAAAGTGTATATTTATTTTCTTACTCTTCTTATATACAGTGGAGCAAAAAAGTATTTAGTCAGCCACCGATTGTGCAAGTTCCCCCACTTAAAATGATGACAGAGGTCAGTAATTTGCACCAGAGGTACACTTCAACTGTGAGAGACAGAATGTGAAAAAAAAATCCATGAATCCACATGGTAGGATTTGTAAAGAATTTATTCGTAAATCAGGGTGGAAAATAAGTATTTGGTCACCTCAAACAAGGAAAATCTCTGGCTCTCACAGACCTGTAACGTCTTCTGTAAGAAGCTTTTCTGTCCCCCACTCGTTACCTGTATGAATGGCACCTGTTTGAACTCATCATCTGTATAAAAGACGCCTGTCCACAGCCTCAAACAGTCAGACTCCAAACTCCGCCATGGCCAAGACCAAAGAGCTTTCGAAGGACACCAGGAAAAGTATTGTAGACCTGCACCAGACTGGGACGAGTGAATCTACAATAGGCAAGCAGCTTGGTGTGAAAAAAATCAACTGTGGGAGCAATCATCAGAAAATGGAAGACATACAAGACCACTGATAATCTCCCTCAATCTGGGGCTCCACGCAAGATCTCATCCCGTGGGGTCAAAATGATCATGAGAACGGTGAGCAAAGATCCCAGAACCACACGGGGGGACCTGGTGAATGACCTGCAGAGAGCTGGGACCAAAGTAACAAAGGTCACCATCAGTAACACACTACAACGGCAGGGAATCAAATCCCGCAGTGCCAGACGTGTTCCGCTGCTGAAGCCAGTGCATGTCCAGGCCCGTCTGAAGTTTGCCAGAGAGCACATGGATGATACAGCAGAGGATTGGGAGAATGTCATGTGGTCAGATGAAACCAAAGTAGAACTTTTTGGTATAAACTCAACTCGTCGTGTTTGGAGGAAGAAGAATACTGAGTTACATCCCAAGAACACCATACCTACTGTGAAGCATGGGGATGGAAACATCATGCTATGGGGCTGTTTTTCTGCCAAGGGGACAGGACGACTGATCCGTGTTAAGGACAGAATGAATGGGGCCATGTATCGTGAGATTTTGAGCCAAAACCTCCTTCCATCAGTGAGAACTTTGAAGATGAAACGAGGCTGGGTCTTCCAACATGACAATGATCCAAAACACACCGCCCGGGCAACAAAGGAGTGGCTCCGTAAGAAGCATTTGAAAGTCCTGGAGTGGCCTAGCCAGTCTTCAGACCTCAACCCCATAGAAAATCTGTGGCGGGAGTTGAAAGTCCGTGTTGCTCGGCGACAGCCCCAAAACATCACTGCTCTCGAGAAGATCTGCATGGAGGAATGGGCCAAAATACCAGCTACTGTGTGTGCAAACCTGGTAAAGACCTATAGTAAACGTTTGACCTCTGTTATTGCCAACAAAGGTTATGTTACAAAGTATTGAGTTGTATTTTTGTTATTGACCAAATACTTATTTGCCACCCTGATTTACGAATAAATTCTTTACAAATCCTACCATGTGGATTCATGGATTTTTTTTCACATTCTGTCTCTCACAGTTGAAGTGTACCTCTGGTGCAAATTACTGACCTCTGTCATCATTTTAGGTGGGGGAACTTGCCACATTTAGTGGCTGACTAAATACTTTTTTGCCCCACTGTATATTGTTTGTTTACTTGCACTGCTGTAACTGGAGCCTCGATGTCTCATCTCTCTATATACTGGACTGTAGCTGATGAAAATAAAGTTTACTTTGACTTCAGCAGCGAGCAGGCGCACCGAGGGCTCTCGCGCTCACTTTTCGTGTATAGAGTTTCGAAAAAACATAGGTGCAAATTATAAGTCTATATCATGATGTCTGGTGTTTTCGTGTTTGTTGTTTTGTTTTTATTTTGTTTTATTTTGCGAGTTGGTTATTAGATGCTGCTCCAGTCGGTCAGAGAATCCCCCGCCGCCCCGCCCTCTCCTCTCTGCGCCGAAAGCAGCAGGCGCACCTCGCAAACGAAGGGCACGCTTACTCCCAACAAATGGACGATAGAAAACCGATCGGTGCCTATGCCATTCCCAATATGTGCTGGCTGACGTCAGGGCAGCATGAGTACGAGCATTTTTTTTTTTTTTTGCCGATGCCCGTGATGCCGCCCCCCACCACGATGCCGCCCCGGGCAACCACCCGTGTCGCCCGTATCTAAAACCGCTACTGCATCCCGGGGAAAGTACAGACTGTAAAGATTTATATAATACCCCAGGAAATTAAGAAACGTGACTGGCGCTGCTCTCCTGTGCCTAGCGGAACCTTGAGTGAAGCAGCAAGGAGGCGACGGAGGAGGCGGTCAGCGTGGCTCCCACTGGTGGCAGATTCTTCACAGCCAGGAAGTCTGGCGGAGCCTGATCGGGAACTTTGGGGGACTTAGCTCATGGACTGAGCATCATCAAATTTTTAGTATGCCGACGTTTATGTTTTTATTTTTCTCTCCCCTGATCAGGGCATTTTTAGTGTACTATTTTTATTGACTATTTCAACTGGGTATTACGTCTTCTGTTTCCGTGATCACCCCCTCCTGCTCTCTCCGTTATAGAAGGGGTTCCCTTCTAACTTACACCGGTGACTTTTAATTCTTATTCTTATTTTTATTTTCATGTCTATTTAAGCGTAATTTATGACAGTATGTTTGCACTGAAGCACTGCAGCAATTTCCTAATGTTGTAAACCTGCTCAACATTTGGCAATAAAACCCTTTCTGATTCTGATTCTGATTCTGATTCTGATAGGCATATGACACCCACCTTTATCTATCCATGAAGCCAGATAACACACACCAATTAGTTAAACTGCAGAATTGTCTTAAAGACATAAATACCTGGATGGCCTCTAACTGTCTGCTTCTCAATTCAGTGAAAACTGAGGTTATTGTACTCGGCCCTGAAAACCTTAAAAACATGGTATCTAACCAGATTCTTACTCTGGATTAATGATGGGAATCCCGGCTCTCTTTAGAGAACCAGCTCTTTCTGCTCGGCTCACTAAACAGAGCCGGCTCTTTTGGCTCAAAAGTGGCTCTGCAGGTTGTTTTGTCGCTTTAATTAATTTATCATTAACAGCAATATAAAAGTATGCACAAAATGAATTACTAATGTAATTTTTTTATTTATATATGTTTATTACATAAATATTCTTTTTTTTAAACACACCACACAAAATGTAAAAATGTTTTTATAAAATACAAAAAACAACTATTTACAATTTAACTTTTAACTATTTACATTTTCAGATTTTTCCTTTTAAACTAAATTAAAAGGAAACAACACAAGATACTGCAAACCACAACAAATAAAATAAAATATTGTTTAAAATATGCAAAACAAAAAGAAAAAAAAAAGATGCCCAGATCTTTAATTAAGGGAAAGGTTGGCATTTAGAAATACCAAGTGACTCAGCTTTGAGAGGCTGATCCGGTTGCACTTCTTTGTTCCCATTCCAGGTCTATTTTAGCCCATTTTCCGGGGTGCTGAAGCACCCCCAAAATGAATCAAAGCACCCCCAAAGATTTCAGTAGCATACAGTACTTTGTTGAGATGTAATATTTTAATAACGAAAGTATAGATACCCCCCCCCCCCCCTCCCAAAATTGTTTGTTCTAGCTCGCCTCTCCCCTGGCTGTAGCACCGTTGCTGCCAGAGCGATGGAGACTGAGACGCAGCGGAGCGGATGTGTAAGTGCCTGGCTTAAAACAGGACACGTTAGCGGCATGTAACCTTCAGTTACTCTTTATATAGTTAGGTAGGAGTCAGGCTATGTTTCTTTTTAGCTGAAAAACATTACACCAGGTAACCTGGAGTGTTGAAAACATGTTTTCCGGCGATGTTTGCTACCCTACAATCCGTCCTGCTCTGTAGTAAAATCAGTGACATTTGACTGTCCTGTTGCTCGCATTGAAATGTATAGAGCTTATTTAAAATATAAAACTTAAAATTATCTGTAACCTAGTGTTGTTACCACTGTCCAGTTTGAAAAGGAATGAGAGAAGCTGCTTATTTTGTCACATGTGCCGATATTAAACCCAAGGTACTTACTTGCTAACTGACTGGATTCCCATTAACCTTATAACTCCTGTTGTGTGTGTGTGTGTGTGTGTGTGTGTACAGAGAGACAGCCAGGTTCATAATGGATATAAGTTTTTTCAACAAAAGGAGCCACATTCAGGTAAAAGTGTAAGAATAAATGATCCGTCAATAAAGGATAATGTTGGATCAGTGTTTTAGTATTTATATCTTTTATTAGATGTGCATGTGGTTTGGTTATTTGCCTTTTGGTTGAAAGTACACTGAGAGAGGACTTTTCTATTAGTAATTTCAATAGTATTTTTTTCATATTAATTTAATTTTTTCATCTAATACAATCTATTTGGGTATGATTGTCAGTCCAAAGAAAGAGAGAGGAAAGAGGGGAATGTGAGGAGAAAATACAAGGTCAGGAAGAACCAGGTAAGAAAACAGACAGGGAACAGTGACAGGCACAACAGAAACTGTTAAACTGCTTGAGGGAGTTGACCACCAAACAGTGATAGATTTGCCAACCTCAAGGTGAGTTGACATAGGTTACAATAAAAATCTGCAGAGCCATATTCTGCAGTAAAGATCTTTTCATACATTGTACCATAGGCACAGTTGCCTCCATTTTTATAATTTTTTTAGTTAATAATTTGTACATTTAAAGGACTCTTCTATTTTTGGAGTGTATTTTTATGTATCTGTATTATGTTATACATACACATTAAAAGTGAATCTCTGTCCAAATAATGCACTCAGTTTACTTTTTACTCACTGTGAGAATCATTCATTATTCTCCCCCAGTAATTAAGGTTAGGATATGTATTTTTTTTTTAATTGCAATCCATTCTTCTTTTGCAGCATTTAAATAAACGTTATCAGATTTGATGGTTTTGTTACAGACTTTTCAAAAAAGTGTTTTGCTTTTCTTTCACAAATGTGGGGATTAGAATTTTTTTTTTTTAGAATTGAATATTGATTTATTGATTAGCATTCAAATATCTCAGTGAAAACAGAATAAAGATCATAAATAAATAAAGCAAGAAACCACGAGACAAGGCTAATCAAAAGGTATTGGCTGAAGCATATCCTTATTAAATTGTGTTAAAATTTACAAAACAGTGGTGTCATGTTTTGTGACGAGGACCCAGGCACAGAGAGACTTGATGAATTTAAGAATCTTATGATTTAATAAAGCAATTTGCAGACTTGCACAGAGAGGGTAAAATTATGATGACTGATAACGGAGACGAAGACAACAGACAACGAGGACAGGGAGGAACAGGGGTTTAAATGCACCAAGGAGACAGTCAGAGAGAACTTGGGACAACTGGAGGCATTTAGGGATGCAGGGACTAACAGAGACAGGGAGGAAGTCTCATTGTGACAAGTAAAGTTTATCTGGCCTGGCTGGGCAGCTCTCTGGGTGCTCAGCACCCCCAAAGCTCTGATCCTAGAATCGCCCCTGTGCCATATTATAATGTTGCAAACAATCACAAACTACAGTCTCTCTAACTCCAATGTATACCAAGCAATCTACACTCAACAAAAATATAAACGCAACACCTTTGTTACTGCTCCCATTCCCCATGGGATGGACGTAGAGACCTAAAATTCATTCCAGATACACAATATAACCATCCCTCCCAAACAGTGGTCACAAATCAGTCCAAATGTGTGGTAGTGGGCACATCTGCTATATTGAGATAATCCATCCCACCTCACAGGTTTGCCACATCAGGATGCTGATCTGACATCATGAGTAGTGCACAGGTGTACCTCAGACTGCCCACAACAAAAGGCCACCCTGGAATGTGCAGTTTTGTCTCACAGCAAAATGCCACAGATGCCACAAGCAATGAGGGAGCGTGCAATTGGCATGCTGACAGCAGGAATGTCAACCAATAGCGCAAAAAACTGCACATTCCAGGGTGGCCTTTTGTTGTGGGCAGTCTGAGGTACACCTGTGCACTACTCATGATGTCAGATCAGCATCCTGATGTGGCACACCTGTGAGGTGGGATGGATTATCTCAATATAGCAGATGTGCCCACTACCACACATTTGGACTGATTTGTGACCACTGTTTGGGAGGGATGGTTATATTGTGTATCTGGAATGAATTTTAGGTCTCTACATCCATCCCATGGGGAATGGGAGCAGTAACAAAGGTGTTGCGTTTATATTTTTGTTGAGTGTATTATTCTCAACACTACTTAATGACTTCCTAAATGCACGGCATCTTCTGGGTGAAGTCGCGTCTGATTGGGAATAGGGCCTTGTGTAGTTCCAGGATCTCTTTCGGAAATTGGTTGTTCATGTTGAAGTCCGTTCCTTTCAGATACCTGCTACGACACTTCACCTGCTCCTTCTACTTGAAATGGCCAAATTTGGCCACAATTGGATGTGGTCTCCCAGCCCCCGATCTCTTAGCTCCGATAAGAAGGACTCTTTCGTGACTGTTCCTTATGGTGTCCTCGGAAGCTTCAGGTGGGTTTTAATTAAGCTTTTCACTGTTGCTTCTGTGTCCTCTCCAGCAGATTCTGGGATACCAGAAAACACAAGATTGTCTATCGTACTACTGGCATGCAGTGTATTAACAGTCTTTAATTTTTTTTATTTTCTAAGTTCAACTGGGTCCCATTCTCGGTAAGAGACTTAACTGGCTCCCATAGCGTGGCTTTTTCAGCAGCATTTCCACCTGCTGCTGGTTGAACTCCATGGATTCTCTCACGGATTTAAATGGTGTAAAATTCTGCAGTTTAACCACGGGGACAGCCTTGCATCAAAGCTGGCATTTGCACATCGATTAACTCCAGGACATTAGCAAAGTCAGACGATGTTGTGCCGGGGGAGTCTGCCTGGCGACATCTTTTCAATGATAGCATCCTAATTTTGGCCATGGAGGCTGTGTTCTGGGCTTTCTTCATCACTATATCCTCTTGTTTAGATTCTCTCCAAGATGTAATGTTAATATAACTGAAGCTTAAAAAACATTTGTTAAATTCTAAGCTACCATTTGCTTTCTTTCTGCCAAGAGTCCGGCATCTGACATCACCTACAGCAGCGGTCCCCAACCCCCGGGCCTCGGACCGGTACCGGTCCGTGAGTCGTTTGGTACCGGGCCGCGAGAGTTGAGGCTCAGGTGTGAAATGTATGGTTTTCAGGGTTTTTATCGGTTTTCAGCGTTATTTTGTTATCGTTTTGATCGTTAACTCGTTTTTCCTGTGTCATTTTACGTGTGTTATGAATAAATCTTCTTTTTTCGGTACCGGTACTAGTTTTATTTTGTTGTATTTATCCGCGACACCTTAAAGGCCGGTCCGTGAAAATATTGTCAGACATAAACCGATCCGTGGCGCAAAAAAGGTTGGGGACCGCTGACTTACAGCATTCTCTAGTGTCACTTACCTTTTCCGGCTGTCAATAGAAAATTGTACTGAGTAGTCAGTATAATCTTTTAACTAGAAAGCGAAAATTTCAGAAGAAATTTTAAGTGTGCCTATGCCGCTACCAATGAGTGTAGTTTGCCATTCATACGGCTACAAAAAAAAAATCCAAATAAGGGCGTACTACTGCTGGCATACCACTAGAGTGAGCCAACACACCACAAATTAAGTGAGTGAGCCAACACACCACAAATTAAGTTTCACTTTCGTTTCAAGTTAAGTTTCACTTTCCTTCCCATTCATTTCAATGGGCAAAAACTTGCATTAAAATATTCATATTTAAAAAACTATAGAAGTAATAAACACCAAAAGTCATAGCACACCATTCCTGATCCAGCCGCACAAAATGATATAACATATATGAAGCTTGTGTCAAAACTGTGGATCCGAGGAATAGTAATAAGTGTGCCTCTTGGCATAGGCGCACTTAATAATATAAGTTTGCATATGGTAGAATACTGCATGTTGACCTTTTGATGTCTTAGCCTGTTGTTCACTACAAGACTTTGTGTGCATTCCAGAGTGCTCTGGCATTCACACCCACATCCTGGGAGCATGGGAGAGGTCGTACCTTCTCTTATTGTTTTGTGGTAGGATAAACGTAGCTATGTCAGTTCTAGTCTAAGTGCCTTTTGTTTAGATTAACCTGTGGACTTCCAGACCAGCAGGTTTAGGGAAGTCTTTATGGGGTCACACTCTGACCCCCCCCCCCCCCCCCCCCCCCCCCACACACACACACACACACACACACACACACGCGCATATACACATCCACATTCCAGTGTAAGGAATAAACACACCTACGGATGTATAAATAAAGACCAGGGCAGTGGCAAAGCGCGAGTCCCTGAACTCTCACTCCCGTGCGAGCACTCTGTGGCTGCCCTTGCTGCAAGTAAGTAAGAGAAGGGAGCTAACAAGCTAACTTCTACGTGTGTCAGCCTGGATTGCTGCCATGTTTTACATGTATTAATTTTTGTTTAACATTTTTAACTATTTCACATGACTAATTCACTGTTAATTCACCAAGTTAGAGTATTTCCAGGGAATGTCATTTTTGGAAGACTTGTAGGAGTAGTGTTTGGTTGACTAGTAGGTGTTGGTTCAAGTGTAGCAGTTTGTGGACTAATAGGAGGCGTTGTTACAGATGATCTGATTAATAACTTGGTAAAATAAATCAAGCTAAACTATCAGAAATAAAATTTACATCAATTCAGTAAATCGCCTGAAACAAATGAGGACAAATTAGTAAAGACTCCAATCAGTGTTTGCAACAGTGACACTTCAAAGATCAGTCATACTTGCACAGCACTCTGAAAATAAATAAATACCATGAGTCCATTTTGGATGTTATGTTATACTTCATTAACAGCTTAAAAATATTATGATGGATTTTGTTTCCAGATAAATATCAGTGTGATAGTGTTATTAGGCCAGCTCTTCACACTATTATTAGTTTTACAACATTTCAAGATTTGTAATTGTTCCATTCCTCGAAAAGCAAGGTTACGAAACCAGTAATTATATTAACAATAATTCCCACTTTACTAGGACAATGATTTACTGGGTGACGAGTACTATGTTTATTTATGTTGAATACAGTAGTACTCCAAATATAAACAAAAAAGATTGTAAAATCAATAAAACCATAGTGAAATAAAAATAAAAAACAGTTCCAAAGCACCGATTAAAAGTACTGATAAATGAAAAGAATGACAGAATCAAATAAATTCAGATATATAACCTTGCACTTAACATTATATTTTTTACTGTACTTATTTAATTTGATTACATTGGTTGGAACAAAACTTAAAGAAACTTGAAAAAAGTTATTTGTGCAGAGTCAGATGACATTCATGTTGTAACAGTAGAGGGCGCTACCGTTGCATCAATCCAGAGTCAGGTACATCTTCAATCTAGAAGGAAATTTGAAACAGCGCGTTCGTAGAAATTTTTTTTTTTTACATTTGAGATAATCCTCAGATTGATATGTTAGATATTTAGTGATTGTATGATGTGACTCATTTCTGGACCATTTCATAGAATAAGTTGTGCTTTGTGTGGTGTTAGCATATTTTGTGAATTATTTGTATGCTCCTACAGAGGTTGCCATAACCATTTTGTGTGTGCTCATAGTTTTCTGTAGCTCAATCACTGGACATCAACACTGCTACTTTTAGCAATACCAGTTGTACTATTAGTACTTAGTGGTAAAGAGCAGTTATTGATGCTATGGTAGAAAATCTGATTATAGAAGAACTTACCTCTGATTTTATCCAGTTTCATCTGAGATAAGAGACAAAAACTCAACATCAGAATGATGATCAAAGGGGTTGATTTAGTTTCATTTTAAAAGTTAATAATAGCAATAATAATTTTATGGGCCTAACATGTTTAAAAAATACACAAAATGTCACATTTCGGCAAAAAAAGATCTAAATATGCAGACACATACTTACATGGAAGGGAAGGCAAGAATAAGAGTTGAAAGGAAAGATCCCACGACCAGGACAACTAAAACAAGTAGAAAATGATTAAAGAACTTCTGACCAACCAAATAGACTTTTCATTTAAAAACACATAAAGATTAACGGGCGACTGTGGCTCAGGGGGTTGGGAATCGCATCTGTAACCGGAAGGTCGCCCGTTTGATCCCTGGGCTCTCTGTCCTGGTCGTTGTGTCCCTGGGCAAGACACTTTACCCTACTTGCCTACTGGTGTTGGCCAGAGGGGCCGATGGCGCGATATGGCAGCCTCGCTTCTGTCAGTCTGCCCCAGTCTGTGGCTACAACTGTAGCTGCCTCCACCAGTGTGTGAGAGTGAATGAATAGTGGTGTTGTAAAGCGCTTTGGGTGCCTTGAAAAGCGCTATATAAATCCAATCCATTATTAGTCGACCTGATTGGCTGACAAATGCTGTCACAAATTTTAAGAGCTATATTTATGTCACCTCTGGATTTATGGCAATTAAATATAAAATAAGGTCTGAGCATCATTTCTGCCTCCAAGAAAGGAGATAAATATGAAGAGAAATTCATTGCGGTTAGTTGTTCATTTTTAGCTTTTGATTTCTAATTAATGAATTTTGCAACAATGTCAAAAATTATTTACAAATACACAGGTTTAGCAACTTTATTTATTTGTTAACATTTGCTTCCTGTCATTGTTACTTACAAGCTGAAGCACTGGCTGGGACACCATTTCCAACAGTCACGCTGACACATCGAAGGTCTGAGTGATACTTGGTTTCACTACGGAAATAAATCAGAACAGTGATTCCATTATTTCCATGAGATTATATTATATTTTAAGATCGTCTTTTCTGTTAATGACACAAAGTATATGTACAAGTAATATGGGTGTGTTTGATTAACGGTTCTAGATGACAAACCAATAACTTTTTGGTTGGTCATTGGAAGCAGAGGAAGGGGTTTTGGCTTTTTGGGGGGATTTAATTTTCTTGCCATGACTCCTTCTGGGCCTGGGGTCTAAATAATTTTCTAATAAAGTCAGATTTAAACATTCACCAATATAGTTTATGGCTGCAAAATTGCAAATGGACTGATTCTTCTTTAGTGCTTTTCTGCTTTATGCAGCACGCCTCATTCACCCATTCAAACAAGCTCTTTTGTCTATGCTTAAGTGCTTTCTGCCAAACACTCATGCTCTAAGGGATGAATTTGTAAAAAGGTACTGACTTGGAAAGTGCCTGGACAACAAAGCAGAAGGGGAGGGTGTCATTGTCTTGTGATTTAGACGGCGTCCATCTCAGGGTGAAATTTCCTGGTCCAGTTTTATTCTGAATTGCATCATATGGTCCGCTGAACAGTAGCTCAGAGATCCTTCAACGAAGAGAGAAACAAAAAATGAATCAACTTAATTCTCATAGCTTCTTCAACAACATACAAAGCAAAGTGTTTGTCTGTGAATGAGCATCACTTTGAATGGAGACTTCACCTGACTCACTTCTGTTTGGTTTTAAGGGTTTGAGTTAATAAGCCAAATTTTACTTAAACATAATTTCACGAGTTTTTATTTACTCATGTTGCATCAAAGCAAAATAGCCTTAAAACAGATTTGACTTCTCTTTGGGTTAAATATGTGTTGAACCTACTCTTTATATCTCATACAGCCTTGTATACATCTGACTGTGTTACGCTCTTACGTGTCTTGTTAAACCTGTTTTGTGTGCCAGTGCAGGACTGATGCACAGATTAAACAGAACGCAACGGATAAAATCTTGATTTGATCAATGAACAGAAACATGACAGGAATCGACTGATGTGTGAATGTATTTCTTGTCTAACCTGAAAACAGTTCTGTGGGACATAGTTAACCTTACTTTACAATGTCAAGAATGTCAAATGTGTTTTTCTTTGACTTACGTGGAGTTTTGTGCCTCTGCACTGATGTTGATTTCCAGAGTCTTATTAACAGGCGTGTAGAGCCGAGCTCTGTTGTTTGGGGTTGGAGGCAAGAATTTGGGCAAAAAGTCTCCCTCTGTGCAGGATAAGACAGGAGGATCCACTGAAAGATGACAGAAAACCAATGAGTTTCTTTCGGGGTGGAATTCATAGTTCGAAGTTAGAACAGTATTTCTAAGTTTAGATCAGATCTTTACAGGTTCAACTCCATCTATTAAAATATGGACTTGTACCTATCAGAACAAACTGGATCGGTATTTTGCTGAGAGCATCGTTAGGTGTTTGTGTTGTTTTTGTGCCATTGACTCCAGTCATGGTGATGTTCTTCATGGGAAAGTCCTCCATCAGCAGCTGTACTCCATAGTTGCCCACATTACTGTCAGCAGTGGGGGCGAACGACAGAGTACAAGTGGACTGCATGAGGAATAAAAAAGGAAAAGAGATCAAATGAGCAAATGTTTATTATTACAACTATCCTTCTGTCTCATTAAACATTAGATTAACAGTCATGCTCACTGATGAGAGGCTGAGGACAGATGGTGGCTCACAGCCGTTACACTCCGAGAGTGAGGAGTTTCCATATCTGCATTTAACCTGATCCCCATCAGGGTCAAACATCAACAGGCTGAAATCTCTCCGACAGTTTGAAGGAACTCTGAGAAAGAATTACAAATACAATCTTCATTTTCCAGGATTCACTTTAGTGTGAAGTTAATGTGCAGCTCCATGCATTCACTCTTAAAATCTGCAAAATACAGCCACAGCCTGATCACTGGAACTGAAATATTTTTGGTTAAAAACCACACAAGGTAATTTTAAACATAGCAATATTCAGTTCACTGTCTCAAAATAAAACTTTAAATTGTATAGTTTATACATTAAGTGAGATTTAATTTAAAGCATCACTAAACTACTTAAATATTACAGCAAACATGGAGGAACTGTCACGGACCCGGCTCTGGAGGACTGGGGGTCCGTGAGCAGTTTTGACAGTTGTTGTTATTATTATTATTATTATCATTATTATTTTGTGATGTGTGTGTCTTTCTGCACAATGCTGTGTTAGTCTGTGTTCCACTCGTTATATGTATAGGCAGGGTGTGGGTGTGTACATGTGTGGCTGGAGGATGGAGAACAGCCACATGCAGGCCTGATGGGTGTGGCCCGGCAGGAGGACTGGCCACACCTGAAGTTCCTGCCACACACCTGTTGGTGATCAGGGCTCGTCGGGGGAGCTACTTAGGAGAGTGTTGGAGCTCCAGGTGGAAGAGTGGACCAGAACAGCAGCACGCACAGGGTGTGCGAGCACACAACAGCGGGGACCACGAGCACAGACGTCGGAGGGGAGCACACACACACGGGATTTAAGGGAGCAACGGGGAGTTATTGTGTTTACAGCCTTCACTGTAAATAAAGTGCGCTGTTTGCATCGCAGAACCATGCGTTTTGGGTCCTCGTTCCCCCATATTCCCACGGTCTGCCAGCCAGACCGTGACAGAATGATCCCGCCAACAACCATGGACCCAGCAAACTCAGGAGTTGCCACGGAGGAGGGATCGCTCACGCAGCTATGGGATTACTGCCGGAGCGTAATACAGGCTGTAGACCCACCCAAGAGACATATACAGGTAGTGTTCTTTGACAATTATCTCTCATTGACTACCTTCACTGCGAACTTTTTGGACATTAAGAAACTTAAGCAATTGGTCACTAGTTTAAGGGAGAGCTCAAGTTTTGAATTATTTGGCTTGGGTGGTCTAAGCAAGGAAAGTTCGGCTGCTCTCCTAGAGGCTTGGTTTTTCACGAATTGGCAGAGGGCTTTCCCGTCGATGCTTGCGGCACAATTGTTTGACATCCCTTCTCCATTACAGAAGGGAGGTCGCCTTCGCCATCATCACCCCATTACACCTCAACCCACTCCTGCGGTTTCAGCCCGGTCAGCTGGCGACGGTCTGACAGCACTCATTACCGCAGTGAGTATACCAGACTCAATTGTTTCAATAAATCCTGTCATCGAAAATCAAAACACAGATGAACAGCAGAGGACGATTTCCATGCACACGACCCCACCTTCACGGAGGAGAAGGCGTCCTCGCAAGCAGCGTTCAGCCACGTCTACACTCACTCCTGTGCTTGTTGAAGACTCAGGACTAGCTGCTCTGGACGCCACAGTGAGTAAAATGGACTCTGCCGGTGTTGTAAATTCCCTCCCTGTGAACATGGAAATAGAGACTATAGCCGCTACGGCAATTAACAATGGAGAAACTGTAGAAGGTCTTTGGACCACTGACAGACGAATGTGGTCTGAGTGCTAATTCTGGGGAAGAATTTTGCATAGACAGCCCTGAAGTCGTTAGCTCAGAGTCGGTGGGGTCAGAAACTGTTTGCTTTACCTCCAAAAACTCAGAAAATGTTCACTTTGAGACTGTGAGCCTGGAGCTAGGGAGCTCAGAGCATGCAGACCCAGATGACGTTTTGGCCCAGTCTGGCCACATGGAGACGGAGGTTCTCCCCAGGGCTTCCCCAGAGGCCGAACTGGAGGCCTCAGCTGCCTCTGGACCCCTGGTATTTGTTGAGCCAGCTGTAACATTTTCATCCTCTCCACCCTTCATGATAGCCATATCACCCTCAACTCAGTCTGCTGCCTAGCTAGTCACTCAGCTGTCATCTGTTCCACCTTCCACACCCACTACTCTACCATCATCTCCACCACCTGCAGCCGTTGTACCACCATCTTCGCCTCCGGATCAACCATCTGTTGTTGCGCCGTGGCAGGAGGGGCTCAGCGAGCCGGAGCGGGTGCTCGGCGAGTGGGAGAGCAGCTTGGAGAGCCAGAGGGACCAGCAGCACGTCCGCGACCAGCAGCACGGCCAGCACATCGTAGATTGTGTGTTGTGCTACATTGTCGTCCGCCACAGCTGCCACGCCGCCGCCACCGGACCCGTGGAAGCCCGCTGCAGCTGCCACGCCGCCGCCACCGGACCCATGGCCACCCGCCGGACCCATTTTGCCACGGCTGCCGGACCCATAGCCGCAATGCCGCCGCCACCGGGACCGTTTCGCCGCAGCTGCCAGACCCATAGCCGCCCGCCGGAGCTGCATTGCCGCCACCACTGGACGTGTGGCAGGCCGCCAGAGCTCCAGCGCTGTAACCATTGGACGCTTGGTAGGCCCCCAGAGATGCAGCACCGCCGCCACTGGATTAGTGGCAGGCCCCCGAACCGCTTCGTTGCTGCTGCCGGACCCATGGCCGTCCGCCGGAGATCCAGTGTTCCCGTTGATGGACTAGAGGTAGGTCTCCTGAACTGTTTTCGGCCTCTGCCTACCCACAGCAGGTCTCGCCTGTTTTGCCACCCACCGGGTCGGCCGCCAGAACTATGTTTGCTGCCATTAGGGCGGGAGAGCTCGGCGAGCGGGAGGAGCGCACATCACCAACTGCGGGGCTCAGCGAGCAGGACGTGCCTGCGCCGCAGCTTGGAGAGCCAGAGGGACCAGCAGCACGTCCGCGGTGGCCCTGCAGGAAGACTGGCCACACCTGAAGTTCCTGCCACACACCTGTTGGTGATCAGGGCTCGTCGGGGGAGCTACTTAGGAGAGTGTTGGAGCTCCCACCGGCGCGGGATCATTGAGTTGTCTACCCAAGTTAGTGTGTGTCAGCGTATGACGGTGTAGTTCATGTATGCCCGCCAGGGTTGGTGTTGATGGCTGTTTTTGTGGTTTCCCCCCCAGGTGGAAGAGTGGACCAGAACAGCAGCATGCACAGGGAGGGGAGCACACACACACGGGATTCAAGGGAGCAATGGGGAGTTATTGTGTTTACAGCCTTCACTGTAAATAAAGTGTGCCGTTTGCATCGCAGAACCATGTGTTTTGGGTCCTCATTCCCCCACGGCACGTCCTGCTCGCTGAGCCCTGCAGTTGGTGATGCGCGCTCCTCCAGCTCGCCGAGCTCCCCCACCCTAATGGCAGCAAACATAGTTCTGGCGGCCGACCCGGTGGGTGGCAAAACAGGCGAGACCTGCTGTGGGTAGGCAGAGGCCGAAAACAGAGGAACAGCGCTCTGACTTCATAGTGTTAAGTGTGCTAAAGCTGTAGCTTACAGGCACTAAAGCACCACCTTCAGTGTTTACAGACTCTAGAGAAATGTGATCAGCTGATGCACCAATAGTCTTAGAGCTACTTTCTTCGGAGCTAACCATGCTTATACTGTCAGAGGAGGGGTTAATAGCCGATGTAAACATAGTTCTGTGCACCGGAGAGGCAGATGAAACAAAGTCTTTTACCTCCGGATCGCTGGAAGCAGCAAACCTAGTGAAAACAGTGGTGGGTGTAGTGCCCCCTGACTCAAGAAAATTTGAATCAGTAAATACGTCAGAATGGACTTTCCCCATGATGGCTCAGAAGTAACGAACTGGGGTCGAGCTATCACAGGAACATTTACAGTCTTGGATTTTACTGCTTTAACATCTAAGGAGGCAGGTTTTAAAGCCCCAGTGGTGAGCGTAACTGCAAACAATCATCATCAGCAGACACACAGGTAAAGGGCACAGAAACAGGTGTCTCTAACTCAGGAAATGATGACTTCAAGTTTTCAGACCTAGGAAACACTAGCGAAGGATAATCTTTCTCAAATATGAGTCCAAACGTAGGAGAAACTGTCTCTGAGTTGACCCTCTGGGCAGTACAACAGTTCATAAGACGTTCGGGTTCGGATTCAACATTTACAGATCGTGAGCCTTTAGAGCATAGGTGTCAAACTCTGGCCCGCGGGCCAAATTTGGCCCGCAGCCTAATTACATTTGGCCCGCGAAGCCATACCAAATTACTATTAGAGCTGGCCTACTGGTATTATACAGCATATATATATTGTTTATTATTAAGCTTTGCTTGTTCCATATTCAGTTTTTCACCAAAACGTGTTTGAGTCCATAAGAAAAGATTCATTCTTATATCTGGAGGAATAAATATATTTCAATAAATATTAATGTTAGCCTGCGACTTTGTTTCAGCAGATCATTCATCCCAACAGCAGTTAGACTCTATAACTCCTCAATCACGATGTCATAAGTCACTGGACACTGTGAACATCCACAGTCACCACTTCATGCATAATGGACCTTCCATGACCTTCCAAGCTATATAGTTTGTCTTCCATATTTCCAACCATATCCATAATCACATACTGTGTATATAGTTATTATCTTACTTTTTTTCATTGATTGTACTTAATTGTATTTTTGTATTTCCTTCATATATCTGTACCTGAGTTGAGGTGACGCAAAAATTTCCCCGTTGTGGGATCAATAAAGTCTTATCTTAAACACAACACAGTACACAGAGATGAGCACAGAGGGAGAGGCAGAGAACAGGGATGAATACACGAGGGATGAGGAGAACACAGAACACAAAGGACGGGAACACGGTACCAGAACAAACACCACAATAAAAGCATGGACACAGGGGGAATCCAAATACCAAACCAAAAATCCAATGAACATAAGGAACAAAATACAAAACCACAGAAAAACTAAGAACACTGGGTCAAAATTATCCAGGACCATGACATCTTCATACTCATACTCATTTTCTGTTTTTCTCTCATTTGGAGCCTGGGGGTACTGTAAGAGAAGCTCTTTAAGGAAAGAGTTATAGGATTACAATTAAAACCTTTAAGTGCAAACGTTTTAGTGTGGAAACTATTTTTGGTAAATTATTTTTGTTCATTTAATTAGTTTATTGCCACTTTATTACGGAGGCAGTGGTTGCAATAGCGGTTAAAGTTGACCATGCAGCAAGTTATAGTCTATATTTTTGTCTATATTTTTTGACTTTGCCCTTATACTGTGAACAGTTTTGTCTTCTACGTGGAAACAATATCAGATTTGAAGTTTGCAGTAATGCCACAGTCACTCTTGTCCTGCTACTGCTGTTGCTTTTTTAGCAGAGACACAAACAGTGAGTTGGCTCACCTCACAAATGGGATCACGGTAGACTGGGGTGAGGAGTTTTCTTTGTTGATGTCAGAGCGGTTCCTCAGGTCGAATGTTACTGCAGTTGTCCATGATCCAATGGTATTTTTGATGCCACTCACCCAATTAACACCAGTGACCCTTCAATAGAAAATAGTGTGAGAGTCAGTTTTCAGCGTGTTACACTGTATATAGCAAAACACTACATGGACTAATATATATGTGTGTGTGTGTGTGTGTGTGTGTGTGTGTGTGTGTGTGTGTGTGTGTGTGTGTGTAAGAATGATAACAATATGAATAATAAGTTCGTTTTATATATTTTCGAGGTACACTCACCCAAATGAACCAACCACATTAATGGGAGATGGCTGAACAGACCTAAGTTCATTCTGACACCACTCTCCGCTGCCTTCTTGGTCGACCGTGCGTACCAAAGTGCTCACATACCCACAGTTGCTATTTTGGCAATCAAATGAGAAATCGGGAATGCAGTTGAGATTGTTCCCCATTAGGCGAATGGTCAGCTGTGGAGTCACAGTGAATAGGAATTTAGTAAAGAAAACCTACATTTCAAAATATAAACACATTTTAGAAAAAAACCTGTACATACCGAGGAAGAATTATTTACAAACTTCTCTTTTGTATAGAAGTTGATTGCACCAACAAAGCCATTTAAATTGCTAAGCAAGAAATCAATATTCTGCGAGTTGCAGACCGTCAGATGCAGCAGCAGCAACAGCACTGCAGAGAGCGACATGGTCAATCTGTTAGTCTGTCTTCACAAAGACACTTGTACGTCAAATACAGCCTCTCTCTCTGACTCTCCTCCTTTTATCTACTTGCTGTTTCCTGCATCCTGTACAATGTGTAGTAAACTGTTCTGGTATGAGGAAATGTTTCATGCTCATGAGTTTGAGATGGTACCTGATAACTGATAATGAACAGTGAAAGCAAATGTCTCAACCAACTGTCAGTAAATGAGATTAGTTTCTTTTTTTTTTTCTTTTTTTTTTATGTGTCCCGTTTGGATCTTTAGCCATCAGAATTGTTGTCTTAAGGCCAAGAAAGATGCCAAGCGGATTTATTTTACCAAGTGGATCATCATGGTCTTGCCATATTGGTCCATTTGATTGACCTTTATTATAATTATGAATTTATTTTATTTTCAGTTGCTACAAACGGGACAGACATGACTGGGGGATAGGACAGGGAGAGAGAATGAAAGAAAGAGAGGGAGAGAAAGAAAACCAAAGGGGAGAAGAGACGGTGAGAAGGGGGAGAAGAAAGAAAGAAAAACAAACAAAAAAAACAAAACACCTGGGTCACCTGTATGGAGAAAAAAAACAGAAGAGAAAGCAAACAACAAAGAGCAACATAATAAAAAAAACGGCACCATCACAATAAACTAGCTAGCAGTAGATATCAGTAGATACTAAATAATAAACGATATTGTGCAGCACGCAAGATAGACAGCGTACAATGTGCTTTGAGGCAGCAGCCAAGAAAGCTGTAGTCCGCGTCTGTGAATACCCGTGTGTACACCTGTGTGCATACCTGTGTGGATCAGCATGCTTGCATTCCAAAGGTTTCTCCATGTAACGATCTGCTAGGGAGTGTGGGGAGCCACAGCCCCGTCCTCCAGGGTATGAAGCAGGTATGGAGGAGATCAAAACTCCAGACATCCAGAGGCCCCCAGAACACAAGAGACCAAGGAAGACCAACAGAGGGGCAGCCGCGCCACTGTCCCAGTAAGAGCTGAGGAGAGTCCCAGATGACGGCTCACTCAGCAGCCACGGAGCAGAAGCCAGGGGGAGTTGCAGTGACGCGCCCGTGAGCTCCGCCGGCAGCCAGCTGTGCCTGAGTGACCGAGCCCCAGGCCGAGAGGCCGGGGGCACCCCACCTCTGAAGTGGCCCGAGCGAGCCCCAGGCTCCAGGCCCCGATAAGCGGCCGCCAAGGAGTGAGCCGGTGTGTACCCGGACGCCCACCCCCAGACACAAAGAACCACCAACACACCGACACCTGAGGGAGTCCGCCACTGGCAGGGGAAGTGGTGGGTGGAGATAGGCCTCCAAACCTTGGAGGGCCTGAGATGTCCCCAGAGAGGTGGCGTCTGATACCCAACCTGACATATAGACACAGACATACAGGCACACACAGACACAAACATCCATCCCCACCCTCATGCTCTCATATGCACTTACTCCACACTCAACCAACGTGGAGACAGACATAAAGAGACGCTGTACACACGATCACACTCCCCAAGCGTACTCTACGAACCGGGTCTAGGTACCCTTGCCCCTGGAGGGGGGAACTGCACCCAGACCGAGGTGGTGTTACCCTTTTCCCAGCGGTGGGGAGAGGCAGACCGCCCCGACTCCGCAGCAGCAGGGAGGCCCCACACTCCAGACCGCAGCTGGACGGCCAACTCCTCCTAGCCCCCCCGCTCCAGCAGGCCGCAGAGAATGGGGGTGAGAGAAGACTCCAAACCTCCCTCCACCCGCTCATTGTAGTGTTGATGCATGTGTGTTCTAAGGTGCAATTAAAACCCAGGAGGGCATGGAGCTACCTGCCAGAGAGCAGCAGGTAAGCGCATAGTCCCTCCTGCTATGAGATTAGTTTCAAAACATAGAAATGTTTTAATTGCTGCTTGAGTCAAATACAATAAAACATTTTAGTTTTTGAATTAATTGTATTTTTTAAACTATTTTATTTTAAAATGATCTTTCACTGTTATTTTATCACTTTTCCAAACAATTTTCTTTTTTTATGCCAGGAAAAAGGGCAAAACACACAACAGCTTTAGCCAAGGCACAGAGGTACTTAAAGAGCCACAGAGGTACTTTATGATGTAGTACTCATCATAAAATATATGGCTCTTGAAGTACCACCCTTAAGACCGACATTAAAGTACAGTAGTATAGGCCTAATTAACACCATATACAGTTTACACGAGAAAATTAAAATTTCTTATATAATAACAACTGTACTGCACTAAAACATTCAGATCATGTGGGAAAGCCAATCTTTAAATGATGAACTGATGAACCCTGTTTCCGGGTTCAAACTAGTCTCTGTTTATCAGGCTTGTTGTGTTTTTAACATTTTTTTAATGCTGTTTATCGTGTTCTATTTAATCTGAAAAAGCCCCTAAAAGCACTTTTTAAAACTTTACCATGTAACTACAGCCCAATATATGCAGCAGTATACTAATGATTAATCTCATATGGATGGATTATCTCAGTTGTTCTCTGGACTGAAGTTTGGTCCGTTTACAGCACATGTGTCAAAGTCAAGGCCCGCGGGCCACATCCGGCCCGACGTACATTTATATCCGGCCCGCGAGATCATTATATATAGATGTACTATTATGGTTATGCATGGCCCGGCGATAGACACTAATAATATACAAACTACAGATCCCATAATGCAGCGCTGCAGCCTCCTTGCTGAACGCTAGGCTAAACTACAGATCCCATAATGCAGCGCTGCAGCCTCCTTGCTGAACGCTAGGCTAAACTACAGATCCCATAATGGAGCGCTGCAGCCTCCTTGCTGAACGTTAGGCTAACTGGGAACATTCCCGCATCAATCAAGTCAAACTTCTGTTATTGCGAAGCTAGCCGCTGACAATGGTGGAGAGAAAAGTTGATTCTGAAAGCAGAGCCTTTCAGCGCCGGTGGGTGACTGAATATATGTTTACAGACATGCTGGTAAACCTGTGTGTCTTATTAGTGGAGCTAACGTGGCTGTAATTAAGGAATTTAATTTAAGACTAGACAAAACGTCAGGATAAGCTGAAAAACCTAAATGCTGAGCAGAAACTACAGAAAGTAGAAGAGCTAAAGAAGAATCTGACATTTCAGCAGACTTTCGTCACCAGAGCAAAATCACAAAGTGAAGCTGTTGTGAAAGCAAGTTTTATTGTAGCAGAGGAGAAAGCCAAATCAGCTGGTGTTGTGCCAAAAAGTGATTTCTGGTATTTGTCAAAAACTGATTGCTGGTATTTAAACTGCTATAAGTAACTTGTTGGGCTATAATATGTGAAACATGTCAAATGCATCCCTCATGGATGACATAAAGTCATCAAGCCACAAACAACATTTGTGTAACAAGGTAGAAGCCGCAATCAGTTTTTGGCAGTGACTTTTATATAACCTTTATTTATGCGGTTACAAAAATCTCATTGACATTAAAAATGTCTTTTGTAAGAGTAAGTTGGCCAAGAGGACAGCAGACATGGCAGCAAATATTACAATAGTTCTGTAAAAATATTTTAAGTATTGATAAAGAGCCGGATTGGTTATAATGTAAGTACAGTAACAGAGTTATAAAGATACTTGAAAAACAGATAATTTTTTAATTCTATATATAACCCCTTTGTAAACTCTGTTCACCGAAGTCTATTTACCAACATATGTAAAGATATTACACATAAATAATGTGTCCAGACAAAACGCAGATTTTGGCAAATGTGAGCCTGAGCAGAAATACGATTGCTGATCGGGTTTGTGAGATGGCCACTGATTTAAGAACACAGTTGTGTGAAAGAAGCAAAAACTTTATTGCATACTCTCTTGCTGTGGATGAAAGTATAGACATGATGGACATTGCACAGCTGGCCATCTTCATCCGTGGAGAGGAAATAATGAACATTAAATCGATGCACGGGACAACGACAGGCAAAGACATTTTTTAAAACGTATGTCAAAGTGTAACTGACATGAAACTGCCGTGAGACAAACTTGTTGGACTTACAACAGATGGAGCGCCGGTGTTGTGCGGTGAAAAAAGCGGACTAGTCAGCAGGATGCGAGTAAAGATGCAGGAGGAGAAATGTACCGGTGAGTTAACAGCATATCACTGCATCACACACCAGGAAACGCAAGGTGGTAAAGTCCTAAAAATGGAGCATGTAATGATCACCGTAACACAGACCGTAAATTTTATCTGAGCTAAAGGTTTAAATCACCGTCAATTTCAGTCTTTTATGTGGGAAATAGATTCAGAGTTTGCTGACATTCCTCATCATACAGAGGTCCGTTGGCTGAGTTGGGATAAAAGTTCTCAATAGAGTTTTTGAGCTCAGCAAGGAAACCTGTCAGTTCATGGACATGTATGATGTGGTGAAGGCATTTCAAGTGATGCTGTCACAAATGCACCAGTGCAACCTGCCTCACTTTCCCTGTTGCCAAGTAATGTTTTTTTTTTTTGTTTTTTTTTTGCCTGTCCCGTTTGGCTCTTTTGCCGTCAGAATTGTTGTCTAAAGGCAAAGAAAGATGCCCAACGGATTTACTTTACCAAATGGACCATCCCAGCCTTGCCGTAATGGTCCATTTGATTCACCTTTTATTGTTTATTTTATTTTCACTTACTGAATATGGGACAGACTTGACTGGGGGAAAGAAGGGGAGAAAGAAAGAGGGAAAGAGAAACAGCTGAGAAGAGGGACGGGGGAGAAGGGCAAAAGACAAAAACCAACAGAATGAGCAGAAAAAAATGCATATATCAATCACCTGGATCACCTGCTGAGAAAGAAAAAAGAAAACAAGCAGAAGAGAACAAGAGTAATAGAATAAACAACATCACAATGATATATGGGAATATGACAGTAAATACTAAATATTAAACATTATTGTGCAGCACATAAGATATAAGATCAACAGAACACAGTGTGCTTTGAGGTAGGAGCCAAAAAGGGTGTAGTTTGTGGGTGTGATCACCCGTGTGTACACCTGTGAGCATGGACGCGCTTGTTTGTTTGTTTTTTTAAAAGGTTCCTTCATGTAATGATCTGCTAGAGGGTGTGGGGAGCCACAGCCCCATCCTCCAGGGCATGAAGCAGGTATGGAGGAGATCAAAACTCCAGACATCCAGAGGCCCCCAGAACACAAGAGACCAAGGAAGACCAACAGAGGGGCAGCCGCGCCACTGTCCCAGTAAGAGCTGAGGAGAGTCCCAGATGAGGGCTCACTCAGCAGCCGCGGAGCACAAGCCAGGGGGAGTTGCAGTGACGCGCCCGTGAGCTCTGCCGGCAGCCAGCCGTGCCTGAGTGACCGAGCCCCAGGCCGAGAAGCCGGGGGCACCCCACCTCCGAAGTGGCCCGAGCGAGCCCCAGGCTCCAGGCCCCGATAAGCGGCCGCCAAGGAGTGAGCCGGTGTGTACCTGGACGCCCATCCCCGGACACAAAGAACCACCAAGGCACCGATGTCTGAGGGAGTCTGCCACTGGCAGGGGAAGTGGTGGTAGGGGGAGATAGGCCTCCAAACCTTGGAGGGCCTGAGATGTCCCCAGAGAGGTGGCACCTGACACCCAACCTGACATATAGACACAGAAATACAGACACACACATATACAAACATCTCTCATGCTCTCATATGCACTTACTCCACACTCAACCAACGTGGAGACAGACATAAAGAGACGCTGTACACATGATCACACTCCCCAAGCGTACTCTACGAACCGGGTCTAGGTACCCTTGCCCCTGGAGGGGGGAACTGCACCCAGACCCAGGTGGTGTTACCCTTTTCCCTGCGGTGGGGGGAGGCAGACCGCCCGACTCCGCAGCAGCAGGGAGGCCCCACACTCCAGACCGCAGTCGGACGGCCAACTCCTCCTCCTAGCCCCCCCGCTCCAGCAGGCCGCAGAGAACAGGGGTGAGAGAAGACTCCAAACCTCCCTCCACCCACTCATTGTAGTGTTGATGCATGTGTGTTCTAAGGTGCATTTAAAACCCAGGAGGGCATGGAGCTACCTGCCAGAGAGCAGCAGGTAAGCGCATGGTCCCTCCTGCTAGCCCTCAATGTCTGTTGCCAAGTAATGTTGAACCAAGTCAGCGCACTTTGCTGAACTGCAGCTGTGCAGATTCAGATGGAGCTGCAGTGTAATGATACACTCAAGGCAAAGTACGACACTGAATGGCCCTCGGGTTATTAGTTCCACTCCTGAAGCAGTGCGCAGCTCCGTCTACATGCGGCTCCAACCTTGTATATGCTTTCATTTATTTTTTCTGGGGTTTTGGCAGCATGTTCATATTTCTAACTTGCAGAATTTTGACAGGATATATTTTTATGAAGAGCAAAATATTTAAAGTTAAAGTGTATTGTTTTTAAGTTTATTTAATCTGGAATAATATTCCTGTCAGTTTTCATTCATATTTATGTTTAAAAAACATTGTTTTAGTGTTCAATAAATGTTTATCTTGTTTGGCCCGCGACCTAAAGTGTGCCTTGACATTTTGGCCCCCTGTGCAATTGAATTTGACACCCCTGGTTTACAGCATCCTGCCATGCAATTGCATTTGTCCCTAACCTTCGGGAACCCTCATGTGAACTTTTATCGAGTGGAAAACAGTTAGTGCTCATCCTCCAGTATCACTGTGTTTATATTACACTAACATAGCTGTGTAGCTAACCACCATCATTATATACCAGCTAGCCCAACTTCAGTAACCCTACAAACGTCACTGCTGTTTAGTTTTCTGTCTTCATTTATGTTGGAAGTGATAGCAGAGCTGTACGTTTTAACTTTTGCTGTGGCGGTTAAGCTGCTGGATTTCAGCCAACGACACGACATACAATCATGTGGTGGCCTCTCTGGATCCACTGTCCACTCGGGTCTGGGTGATGGTACCACTCTCAAGCTCATGGAAAGTACGCTGTACTTGCTAGGAATGGATGATGGCGGATTCCTCTTCACTCACCTCTGCATCTGACAGTTACCGGCACCAGTGCAGCTGGCCTCAACCACTTCCCGCTACTAGCCTCGAACGATTACTATTCACTCGCAAAAGAAGCGGATTGCATTCTCTTGGCTACTAGGAGCTTTGGCATCCAGGCCATAGTTGGGACAGCATCTCCCGCGCCCCCACCGATTTTCCCAGGGGCCTCCGACTCATCGATGGTGGCTAGCATCGTGGCACAGCAGAAAAGGGCTGTGGTTTTACCATCAGCATTTTAGTGCCCCAGCACGGTGCTGTCTGCCGCCTTGCAGATTTAAGGCCCAGGGAAACGAGCCTGCCAGCACTCTGTAGCAGCCGCAACCGCTGGTGATAAGGAAAGGCTGCTCTTCACAAAAGACTCACTCAGGGAGACATTTTCTGGTCAATTCATGCTCCCAGAAGAGCCTCAGGATCTCTTGTGTCGTCTTTGCATACCTCCACAATGGTAGATTGTTTATCTTAAAAAATAAATGGAGATTTCCTGTGTACCATCAGAGAGAGCCCACTAGTGGTACAGGTACCACAGTTTGAGAAACACTGAGATAGATGATTAATTTGTTCAATACAATTTGTTAACAAGAATGTCTTCTTTGACTTCCCAGGCTCACCTTTAAAGTTTCTATTATATATTATCATTAAACTGACCTGCGTTATTCACATAGTGAAAATCATGTAAGAAGACAGTAAGCACAAAATAATAAATAGAGTTCTGGCCAGAAGTTCACATCCACTAATCATAGGAATGAATATAATGATAATTTGGAACTTTTAATGATTAATTTGACCTTAAAAATATGCAAGAACTTACTGTGGAAGTTGTAATTTATTGAGGATTTTCCAGTTTCAAAAGCATATGTTTGTGGTGCTCTTAGAAAGAGAATTGTAGAATTACAAGCCATTTGTAAATGGACCTTACATGAGTTTCTCAGACCTGTATCTCATCAACATAATCTATACTTGCCAAAATATCAAAATGTTATGGAGAAAACGTGTTTTTTTTGTCTAGAGTTAACATTGGTGTTAACAAAAAGTTACCAAAAACGCACAATGTATCAAATGCAACAAAAAATTGATATATATTTTTATGATATATTAAATATATCATAAAAGTATATCTTAAACAACATAATGTAGCAAAACAAAATGTGTGGATTTTGTTATAAGGGTTATTAAACATCTCAGTTCCAAAAAAATCTGAATTTTCTGGCCTTTTTTTTGATGAGTTTGGTCTTACAAGCTAAATGCTTTTTGGAGGAAAGGTTTTATAGTTGAACGATACAAAGCTGGAGCTATTTCACAACAATGACAAGAGATTTTTGAAAAATTAAATCTGAGGTTTCAAATTGAAGAATCGGGTGTCAAGCTGCAATAAAACGGTAGCATCATGGTCTATGGCAGTTTTATTGCCAGTGGTAATGGTAAATTAAAAAGGTTTGATTAAAGACAGCAACACTGGCTGCCACATTATTCCTGATCTGCAATAAAGTGCTACAACTACAAACTACAAACTGCAAAAACAATTACCCGTTAAACAACAATCCACACAAGGCATCCAAAATTATCTGATGTCAGATAACATTCTTTCAGTTTCTGTTTATAAATGGTCTAGTTGTCTGACTCAGTTGTAGCCTTTGTAAAAGAAAAAAAAAAAAAAAAAAACACATTCACACAGTGTGGCAAACTAGTGATGTCATGTTTGATAAGAGATCTCAGTTTTGATCAAATAGTTCACATTCTCCTACATCTTAGCATGAGCGTGCTTTTGATTATAAAAAGAAAAAAAATGTCACTGGTCAGAACAGATTGTGTGAGCTCACGTCTCATCATTTGCTGATGTAAGGATTGCTTTACATTTCTCTGATTTGTGTTGCTTTGTCAGCATAAAATAATTTATCTACATGTCACTTATATCATTATGGTAATAATTAGTATTATTAAAGGACATAGTTACAAGAACACTTTGGGGCATTATTTTGGCTGTTTTTATATCTATATCTATCCTTCTAGAGCAGTGTTTCTTAACCTTGTTGGAGGTACCGAACCCCACCAGTTTCATATGCGCTTTCACTGAACCCCTCTTTAGTGAAAAATAAAATGTGATTTTTTTCAAATTCAAGACATAGATATGTTTTTTATTGGTGCACAAAATGAGCCGTGCATGTCACAGTAGAGGCTCTGCCGAACCCCTGAGACCGACTCACCGAACCCCTAGAGTTCGATCGAACCCAGGTTAAGAACCACTGTTCTAGAGGCAGCTATTTTTCTGTGTGGAGTTTGCATGTTCACCCTGTGTTTGTGTGGGTTCTCTCTGGGCACTTCGGCCTCCTCCCACATTTATCTCTACGTTTTATTTGAGTCAAATTAAAGTTCAAGAATCTGGAGGTAGTCCTCCTCTGTCATAATTCCATCCATGCTTCATTACGCACGTAACTGCTTCGGTACCTGATTCAAACGGATATAAGGAAGTGAATCATCCACGGGATTCGTGGAGTGTGTTGATGGTGACAGAGAGCGAAGAGGTGATCATTCCACTGACAGATATGGAGCCAGCGAGGAAGAGAGGACATTCTGGCGTGTGGGAATATTTTGAGTTGATTTTGCTCAATTCATTTTATCTGCCGAAGTGAAAAACTTGAAATGTCCAAAATCATGTTTTCATAATGGAAATATCATTACAGCATATGACTTTAGGAACACTTCCATGTGAATTAAAGCTGATGAAGACTACAAAAATGTATTTGACACTATACGTACATGACATTGCTACAGTTTAGAAAATCATTTTGTTTATTGTTTTTAGGTGATAGTCTGCAGGACCCAGGAATACCTGCATATCTACCAGCTTGCAGTGTAGTTCCTGCACTCCACAGCCTCTTCTGTTCCATGCAAGTGGATTTTCTCCAGGGCAGGAGAAACTATTTCTAAGAAAAGAAACAGACTCAGCCAGCGCACAGTAACACTAATCCTCTTTTTAAATGTAAATAACAAAAGGGCTACCTGACATAGATCATGTTTTTACTTTGCAAGTTCTTGATTAGGGGTGGGTTTTGATTATCGCCTTTCTGATTACAATCCATGCTAAATTGAATAAAGTGATATTGATTCATTAAAATCCCGTGTCGATTTGTAAATTAACGTTATTATGCCTGAAACGCCAGCATCTCAGGTTAAACCTCACAACATGTCGTCAAACACCATACAGCTAAAACAGTAACTGGGAGCAGGTTTACGGATTCTGCATACAAACGTGAACACAGAGCGCGGACCCGACGCGTCAGAGTCAGATTTTGGTGCGTCATCGGGTCCGCGCTGTGTTTGCCTCTTTTTTTTCCCGCTGGCTTCTGCAGCTGCAGGTTTCATAACTCTCTGTTTACATCTCTAATTAAGTCTCACATGTGTCAGCTTTCTTTTAATAGATACGAAATTATGGATATATACTGTTAAATGATCAGAATTGTAATATTTCTGACTGAGGCAAAACTTTCCAGATTCCAATCAAATTGAATCGGATCCTGTATCGAATCAAAAATGATTCTACAAATCAGTGACGATGCAGCCGTACTCAGCTCCCTAAGCATTTTCCCTTTCCAGTTCACAATCAATCCCACCCCTAGGTCAAAAATATGTATAGGACAATTGGCCTCATCTAATATTTTGTATGAACCTGTCCAGCTGTCCAGTGATTAAACGACAAGTAGATGGAGGCAGGACTTCACAGCAGGGGCATACTCCATAATGTGCTGTGCATTATCATATGTATATTATATATATTGCTCACTTATTGTATTTACCAACATCAAGGAGTTATGAGCAAAGAAAGGCCACACCATAGTGCATGTTTAAATAGGGAAAGTTTATTGATCAAAATGTATTGCGCAGATACGCATTACATTTTTTTCAGCCCCCCAATCGAGAAAACAAAACCAATTACATGTTCAAAGCAATGGAACGGTGGCCCAATATCAGAGAGAACTCCACTCTTGAGTGAGCAGTGATAATTGAGCAGTCCGTTTTATTTTGCAGATTCAAGCTGCTCTTCAAAATTTTCACCACCAGATGTCACCGGAGAGGACTGTGTTGAAAAGCTTCGAGTAATGAACCGTTTTTCAATACAAGCTTCAGTGCTTCGGAAAGCTTCATTTGGCCATCACTATCTGTGCCACTGCCTTAAATAGCAGCTGGGGAAATCAGCCAGATCAGCCGCAGGTGGACACCATCACACGGGTGCGTGGGCCAAGAGTGAGAGCCCGTAATGAGCTCCACCCAGAGAGGAGGAGGAGAGACAAAAAACCAAAACTAACAACAACAAAACCTGTAGCCAGCGTGGGCCAACCAGAGAGACACGGGGACCGTGACATGAAGTTTGGCTTGCTGGTATATGATGATATGCTACGTGATCGCTAGCAACACAGCTATCTTAGCATAATATAAACAGTGAGGCTGGAGGGCAAACGGAGGACTTTTTTCCACTCGATAAAAGTTAATGCGAGAGTTCCCAATGGTTAGGGGCAAATGCACTTGGATGGCAGGATGCTGTAAACCAGGGATGTCAAAGTCAAATACATCAGAGGGCCAAAAAAACAAATTTGCTACAAGCTGAGGGCCGGACTGGTTCAATGTTAATTAAAACATATTAAAATGATTGCACATAACCTATTGAGCCAAGACCTTACAAGTAACGCGTTACTGCCCATCTCTGTATGTAAATGTTCTGCGATACTCACTTGTCTGAGACTGAGCCTGATACTTGGTGGTGTCTCATCTTTTGTACGAGTTCATCAATGTTCGGGGTCAGGCTCTGAGCTGAGGAAATCCTCAGGATTAAGTCAAGGTGTTTATCAGTAAGACGGCTCCGGTGTGATGTTTTGTTTAGCTTCATCAAAGAGAACAATTGTTCACACAGGTATGTGCTGCCAAACACAGAGAGCGTCTGAGCAGCTTGGATGCGCAGCTGAGGCATTGTGTCGGGGATGAAACGTGCAAACTCAGCGGCACCCACTCTCTCATATTTTTCCCTCAGTGTGTCATTGCACTGGAGCTCAATCAACTCCATTTGGAGGTTTGGTGGTGCGCTTTCCACATCAACTCCAAAAGGATTGGCAAGTAGTTCAAACCTGCTTTTTTGAGCTTCAAAGTCAGCAAATCGACGTCGGAACTCAGCGGCAAGTATGTTGAGTTTATCGGCAAACTGTGCACTTGGGAACACAGCGGTAGAGAGCTTCTCTTTCATGGTCTGACAGCTGGGGAAGTGGCTCAAGTTTTCTTTCTGCATCTGAGTCTCCCACAGACTCAGCTTGGTTTTAAACGCCTTCACCGTACTGTACATATCAGAAATGACACGCCCCCGTCCCTGCAGTTGCAGGCTCATCACATTCAGATTGCTTGTGATGTCGCACAGAAACGCCATTTTACACATAAATGTTTCATCTCGAAGCTCTGTTGTGTCTTTCCCTTTGCTTTCCATGAACAGACAGATCTCCTCACGAAGCTCAAAACATCTTTGCAGCACCTTTCCCTGGCTTAGCCATCGCACATCTGTGTGATAGGGCAAGTCACCATACTCTGTATCTAACTCTCCCAGAAATGCCTTGAACTGGCGGTGATTTAAACCTTTGGCTCTGATGAAGTTAACTGCACGCGTTATGATGGTCATTACATGTTCCATTTTCAAGGCTTTGCCACATAACGACTCCTGGTGTATTATGCAGTGATAAGCTGACAGCTCCTCTGTGACATTTTCATCCCGCATCCTCTCACGTATCCTTGCCACCAATCCACTCCTGTGTCCACACATCGTGGGTGCTCCTTCTGTTGTCAATCCCACGAGTTTTTCCCAAGGCAGTCCCATCTCATTTACACATCTGGGTACCTCTTCATACAGATCTTGTCCTGTAGTCGTGCCATGCATCGGATGTAACGCCAAAAACTCTTCTGTTACGGTCAGGCTGGAGTCCACTCCACGAATGAAAATTGACAACTGGGCAATGTCAGTTGTGTCAGTGCTCTCATCCACAGCAAGGGAATATGCAATGAAATCTTTTCCCTTTTCCACAAGCTGTTCTTTTAGATTGGTGGACAGCTGGTCTACACGTTCAGCAACAGAGTTTCTGCTCAGGCTCACGTTTGAAAATAGTTGCCTTTTGTCTGGGCAGACTGCGTCACAAACTTTAAGCATACAGTTTTTGATAAACTCTCCCTCTCTAAATGGTCGGGCTGATTTTGCAACTTCTTCTGCCACAAGAAAACTCGCCTTGACAGCAGCCTCACTTTGTGATTTTGCTTTTGTGAACAGAGCCTGCCGGGACTTAAGACCTCGTTTTAATTCTTCCACCTTCTGTAGCCTTTGATCTGTGTCCATATTCTTATCTTTGTGTTTCTTAGAGGTTTCATAGTGCTGTCTTAGATTATATTCTTTCATTACAGCCACACTTTCTCCACACAGAAGACAAACAGGTTTGCCTTTTACCTCCATGAACATGTACTCTGCCTCCCACCTGGCTTGAAATACCCTGTGCTCACCGTACACCTTCCGTTTAGCCATTATTGGGGAGGGGAGTTGCTGCAAGTTGACATCTGCTCTGAATGCTAATGAATAATGAATGAATAATGAAGCCGAGCCCTGCTTCTGGCACTGCAGTGAGTTCGCGGGCTTCCGTTGTATTGTGGGGAATGGAGTATTGGTGCGTGCAAAACCCCAGCAGGCGGCTATGACCTGCGGGCCGATTCTAATACTAATCAAATATCATCCCAGGGGCCATAATAATTGCCAAATCTGGCCCGCAGGCCTTGACTTTGACACATATGCTGTAAACGGACCAAACGTCAGTCAGGACAACAACTGAGATAATCCATCCACAATAGGAGGTTAGTCATTAATATACTGCTGCATGGGCTGGGCTGTAGTTACATCGTAAGGCTTTAAAAACGGAGCTTTAAAATGATTAGTAGTAGTAAAAACCGAGAGAAGCCAACATTGATCACTGACTGTTTTTAGGAACTTGTTGAAATTAAATAAAACAAGATACAGAGCATTAAAACACATTAAAAACACAACAGCCATATTAAATGCAGTGTACTTTGGCCTGGCTGCAGGATTCATCACGTCATCACTTAAAGACCGGATTGTAAGGCATAGACCCTACAATCATACAGACAGCCCCAACAATCAGACGGCCTCCTGTGAGCAAGAATTTTGGCTACTGGGGAAGGAAAAACACCCTTTTAACAGGAAGAAACCTTTGGCAGCTTCAGGCTCAGGGAGGGGCAGCAATCTGCCGCAACTGTTTAGAGTTGAGGGAAGGGAGACAGAACAAAGACATACTGTGGAAAAGAGACAGAGATTAATAATAACAAATAATTAAATGCAGAGTTGCACATAAAAACATATGTTAAGAAACAAAAAAGTGAGGGTAAAAGGCAACTGATGAAGAACTACAACTTCTGAAGTCCCCAGCAGCCTAGACCTATCGCAACGTAGGTAAGGCTGGATTCAGGGTCACCTGATCCAGCCCTAGTGTAACTGTATGTTTTATCGAAAAGGAAAGTTTTAAGCCTAATTTTAAAAGAAGAGGGGCCTGAAAGCTGAAGGCTCTGTTTGCCATTGTTTTTTCTTTTCTTTTTTTCCACATCCTGTCCTGTCTTTTGCAATCAGAATTATGATCTGAATGCACTGTTATCAACATGTTTTGCTTTTCCAAGAACAGCTCTATAAATTCTCTGTAGGCACCTCATGTTCATGCATTTATTTTGTGGTTTATGTAATTATTTTTATTAGTATTATTTCTGTTATTATATATAATATAATATGGTATAGTATTACAATATCTAAGTCGATGCTTAAAGAAAGAAAAACAAGAGTGAGCTAGTGAGTGACTGTGTATGTCTCTTTATTATAGTTATTGAACATGTATTAAAATTACTAGAAAAAAATTAATGAACAGAATGAGAAGTGGGTTATTAGATAACATTTGCAATCCAGCAAATACATATTTTACTTATTCAATTTGATTATTCAATGTAATATATTGTTACAGGAAAAATGATTCTATGTTTCTTTACCTTCTTTTAAATGTACAAAGATGCCTTTTGTCTGCCCTCTGCCCTGGTTAATTAGTTTAGAATTATCTTTTTAGACTTTCCCAGCAAACACATCTTGTTTCTGGGACATATTGTTTTAGATTGTTTTATCTTCCCTAGCTCTCTGCTGACGAGACTAGCACCATATATGGAGTTGTTTTATTTTATCTGTTTATTATTTGTTATCCTGTTCTCACTGTCTCTGTGCTCTGTGCCTATAAAAATTACCAAGCCACTGTGCATGGTGTGAGTTGTTCTTAGCAGCTCACCCGTGTACACGTTTGATAAAGAAAGTAACTTTGTCTCATTGTGTCTTTATTTCTCCTGGGTTTCTTACAGAGTTTTCCCCCGACATTTCTTGGTCCTTCGAGCCGGATCGCCTCCATCGTGTCCCATCTCCGTGACCAGTCCACGTTGCTCGCCTGTCGACAGCTCACATACTAGGTGTGTGATAAAAGACCAAGAGCGTTAAATTCGAGTCTTGGCCAACGTCTTAGAAAGCGACCCACGGTGGTGGGGCCCGATCGAGGTGGACCAGACCCGGCGACACCGACCAGGTAGATACAGACACACTGACACAATCTTGCGTAAAAGCGTATTTTAAATTCAGGGAATTTAAAATAGCGAAAGTAGCTCGTCGCGACTGGAAGCTCCCCACCTCTGTGGGTTTAAAGTAGCTCGTCGGCTGGTAGCTTGGAGCTCGTCGACTGGAAGCTCCCCACTTCTGTGGGTTAGGTTTGGAGCTCTGGGTAGCTCCCCCAGCTGGGTCTAGACAGGGTCTAGGGAATAAGTAGCTCGTCTACAGAAAGACTGGCAGCTCCCCTTATGATAAGGGTTCCGATCGCGCGAATAGGTGTGAATGTGAATGTGTGTGTGTATTGTTTTAATTAACGGAGCAAGCTGAATTTTCACGGTCCAATAAGAGACTGAGCTGCTCCTACTGTGTTTTTCTTTTACTGCTATTCACTGACGTGCTGGTGAGTTGAGAGAACGGTCGAGTTCCGTCTCGTAAAGTTCACACCGCTTTTGGAAATAGTCCGAAAGTAGAAGGGCGTGTGAGCAACCACTCTCGTCTCTAATACCAGCGAAGGTGATAGCAGCTGTATCGTGTATATATTACTTAAACAAAAATAAGTAAATACATAAATAAGATGGGTAATCAAGCAAGTGAAATTAAAACTCACTCCTGCTGACGAGCAGTGGTGAGAAAAGAAAAGTCCAGACGCCGGACAAAAACAGTGTCTGTAAACTGAGAGATTTAAGAAAACAAAATATAAACAGTCGGAAGAACAGAATCCAACTGCCAGTTTAGTAAAACCAGAAGACGAGACACTGTGCAGTCCCCACAATCCTTTTAGTAAACCAACACTCATTCCTGCAGCCGCATCTGCAGCACCACCCATATCAGGAAGAACATAATAATCCCTTATTAAGTGAAAACTAGAGATCAAAGTAGTTTGAAGTAGTTTAAAAGGGTTGAAAACAGACCCCACTGAGTAGATATAAATATAAAAAGTACGAAATAAAGATGAACAAAGGGAAAATTACAGTAGAAATGATCTTTAGAGTATTTGAAATTAGTAATAGCAAGGATAACAACCTGTAAAGTGATATTATCAATGAAACACAGTTGGCATGATGACCATGCCCAGCATGTATAAAATGAATATAAAGCAAATAATTCACACGAAAATATTTTAATAAGATAAATAAGGTATATTAAGGCTGTGTCACTGTTCAGCCAAGGACAGTGTGTGAAAAGGTAACTGTCTCCACCTTGGGAAAAGGATGATTCTGCAGGTCATCTGAAGCCCTTGATGGATACAAAATAAAATATAAATAATATATTATAATAGAACTGCCTGGTCCGCCATGCAACAGAGAGAACAAATGTGACCGCAGATTGGATGAATTCTAAATTATCTGTTTGCTGAATAAGATGATCCTAACTAACAAATTGGCTCAGGAGTAGTATAGTGGTACACACTGATAAAATATTATAATATGCTATTGCTGTTATATAAGACAAAGAGGATAATATTAACAATGACATAATATTAATATGAAGAGGCACCTTAATCGGTTATGATGTGAGGTGGATAATTGTTAAGCAGTAGTCTGCATCAAGCTTAAGGTTTGCTAAAACTCAGTGTAATGACATGTGAGATGAAGACAATACAGAGAATAACTAAACTAATGAAGTGCATAGAGGCACTTAACCAGCTTGAAACCTATCATCCTAGAATGACACATTGCTGAGATATAGAGCACACCTATAATAACAACCAATAAGCAAAACCCTGTAGACAACAGCTACAACTACAGGATTGAGAAGCTGAATTAAATATGTAGACACTGCTGATGAGCATGTTCCACATTTTCTTTTCTTTTTATTTATTTGTTTCTTTTAGAGCAGAAGCTGCTGTAACACACCCAAAGAAAGACTCTAGGTCTGACCAACCGTTTCAGTCATGGGCAAAAAGATGTCAGTCAATAAAATTCTAAAAGATAATTTATTGACAAAAAATATATCAAGAGATAAAAGATAAAACAGTCCAGTGTCCCACTTAAGAATTGTATAAAAACACACAGTCCCAAGGCCAGAGCCAGCTATGCCACACAGCCAAGTTGCACTCCACATGTTGCCTTTAACAGGGTTAGAAGTTGTCCTTGGAGACCCACCACCCTGCAAGCATATAGTCAGTGGTCACTCAAGCCTCTGCAACTCTGCTGCCTTTAGGCTGTGGCATATAATAGGCCCTGGCCTGCACAGAGAGACAAAACGACACACTTAATATAAAATTCATAGGGCAAAACCCATCCATCCCAAACATATCTGATTTCATCACATTACATACCTGCACAGAGAGACAAAACAACACAGCAGTGTTTGTAGTGTGGGCTATAAGTAGACCAGTGTGTCAGTGCAATCAAGTACACCTGCCTCTAATTAGTCCAACCCCATTCCAGCCATTGGCTCACCAAAAATGTGACACACACAAAACCACTCCCAACCCAGTGCAACTTCACACAATAATATGGAGCTGAATTAACACAGGCACATTAGTCTACCATGTTACAAGCTGCATGCTATTACAAGCCAACATATGCAGACTTCTGCCTTGTTCGGGTGGCAGCATTTTTCTTTTTTCTTTTGTGTCCTGACACGTTTATGTTTTTTGTTTTTGTTTGATTATTTTGTTGGTTTTGGAAACGAATTTAACCGAACTTGTGACAATACTTGAGAATCACAGTGACACATAGTGATTAGGCATATGATTGAAAAATGCCTAGGTTTAGAGCTGTGAGCTATGAGCTGTGAGCAATGCAAAGTTAAATATATATATATTTGTATAAATGGGAAACAACCCTAACTTGAAAGTTTGAAATGTGTGAGATCCATGAATTGTTTGAAGAACTAGAAATTATCTAAAAATGCCTTAAGTGAAAATGTAGAGTTGCATCTATTCTCCCAAACCAAAAAAAAAAAAAAAAAAAAAGGAGAAGAAGCATTCTGTAACTTAGAAATAAGGCTGACGTGTTGACAACAGACTAAAACACTAATTCGCAGGTGGCTATCAGGAACAGAGAGGCGAGCAAAGTCACAAACACCAAGGCTGCAGACAGCCACGCAGCAACAGCAGATAACATAGAGACAACGCCTGCTAGAACCGTGGAGAGGAAGGTCACTTCACACGAGATTGTAGGAGTAGGCCACAGAGAAATAATGCAAAACAGTTTTGAGGCAGCCACTTAAACTGACAGTTTTCAAAGGACAAATTAGTTGTAAAGTCAGCTTCAGGCCACACAACTGTACAACAATTAACTGCCCCTTTAGAACTAGTACATACAGCAAGTGGCCGCAGGTGCTTTATTAAATGCATATATGACCCGTCGTGTCCAGTAAATTTGCTAGGTAGAGACGCTCTGACAAAACTTAAGATAGCAGTCATGCCATTCTTTTCTGGTATTAAACCTGAGTGCATGCTAAATGACACCCGCCACATCCACTTTCCAGAAACCGACCGAGTATCACAACATTCTGAGATTTAAACAAACTCCAGGCCCAGATCCACCTTATGATCAGCAAGTGTGGAAGCTAGGAGAACAGCATTTGACCTTACAGCACAGGCCGAAATTGTGTAGGTTACGCAGTAACCACAAATAGTAGAATAATAGAAGCAAAACCCCTTTCTTCTTCATGTTCTGCACAGAGCGCTGAGCTGATAGCTGTGATACACGAAAGCTAAATACACAAAGACAAACTAATAAACATACATACAGACAGCCAGTATGTTTTCTCTGCTGTGCATCATTTTGCAAAAAATTTGGCATAACAGAGGAATGATTACACCAACTGGAAACTGACAGAGCAGCAAAATAGGCGGCACAAAAGACAAACATCACATTGATGGCAGTAAACACACATCAGATTCCACTGGATGTGTTGAAAAATGAACAAAAGCAGCAAGCACAGCAGAGCAGGCAAAATGGCTAAAACACGGTGGAGTTCTGACAAACGACTTAATGATGTGTTATGGCAAGCTAGTGTTGCCAAAATTCCTTCACAAAATGGCGGCATTAGTGACTCATGGCTGTACGCATTTGTCAACGGGGGGACTGACCAGTATTGTCAACTCTCATTTCTACACTGTAAATTCTACACTGTAAATTTTGAAACCTCAGCAAAACAATTTGTCAGAACGTGCATGACGTGTCAAAAATATAATGCTCAGGGAAACCTGAGACCACACAATCCATATGGACTTTATTGAGCTAAATGAATGCCAAGGGTAAAAATACACCCTAGTGGTTATAGATGTATTCTCAAAGTGGCCAGAAATCTACCCAGTGAAAAAGGCAGATACAATTTCAGTAGCAAAATGTATGTCTAAGTTGTAGGAAAATAAAGAGATGATTGTAAATGACGAAGAATGTAATGATGTCTATCAAGTGTCTTGCAGATCACAGCCCGGTGACTGGGTTCTGATCAAAGTGCTCCAAAGGAAAAACTGGAGCTTGCAAAATAGCGGAACGACCATCTTGCATCCATCAGAGCCAGTAAGTGAAGCCATCTAAACACAGCTGACGGCAGGCTTGCCCACTTGTTGTGATCTCGCCCGGTGGAGGGGTCAGCTTTCCTGGCCGGGGGGTCTACTCACGACAGGAGGGTGTGTCCCGTCGTCATGAGGTGGTGGCTCTTAACAACTGCAGCGGCCCTGACCATGGCCGGGCTCCTCATCTTTGCTTCCGTGAGGGACAATAAGTCACGCTATATGAAGAAAAGGCAGACACTGTATGACAAAGGAAAGTACACCAAGTTTCCCCATGGCTATGCCACTAATTTCTGGTGGCAGTTTATGAACACTACAGCTTACTTGAATAATAAAACTGACTGCTATGCAAATACATATACACTTTCTGCCCACCGAGGAACGAGAGGAAGTGTATGGACTGTTCACTCAACGAAACCTGTGCCAGTAACGCAACACTGATGAGCCTCAACTGTCGCTCCAACTACAGCTACCGAATGATACTACAAACAAAGACTCATTACCAGACAGGATGTGCACGGACGGCACCAAGCAGTAAAGGAACCAGAGTTTCGCATCTGAGGAGGAGTGAAATTCTTACAGAGCTTGATCCCCGGCATTGGAGTTGCCGAGGTGCGGGATCATGTGGAAATCAACCGATATGCTCTGCTACGACACATCAACTTGACTAAGACCCTGGGAACCGCCTTAGCAGGTGAACAGCAGGCCATCAGAACGATGGTGCTGCAGAACAGACTGACACTAGACCTGCTAACAGCATCACAAGGAGGAGTTTGCAAGCTGATCGGGGAAACATGTTGCACTTTTATCCCTGATGGATACGAAACTGGAGGAGACATTTATGAAGCTTTGCAGAATTTGACCGCTCTGCAAAAATATGTCACTGACCACACACCTGGAGCAGCTACAGCACAAGGCTGGCTGGACTGGCTGTTCAGCGGTTCATGGCTGGCTGCTGTAGCAAAGCCATTTTTCCTTCTAGGTCTCATCATGATAGCACTGCTCATATTAGTGTTGTGTGTGTTGCCATGCCTAAGAGTAATGATTTCAAAGATGATAACAACTACAATGACTGCTTATGTTGCCGTGCCTGAGGAAGACCAGCATCCCGTTGCAATTCTGTTAGAGGAGAACTTGTAATAACTGCTAATGAATGACGTGGTGATTAAAAATGACTTGTCAAGTGATCACGCACTGATTAAAACATTAGTAGGTTATGCAGGTTTTCATCCTTTTATTTTTTGAAGTTTTCAGTTTTAAATATAAAGTTTTCATCCTTTTATTTTTTGAAGTTCTCATCATTTTATTTTTATTTTTTTGAAGTTTTCATTTTAAATATGAAGTTTTCATCATTTTACATATAAAGTTTTCAATTTAAGGTTTGCATCATTTTAAAATATAAGGTTTTTATCCTTTATTTTTTGTAGTTTTAGTTTTATTATTTCTTGTTTATTCCACTTGTTATTTCATTTACTATGATTTTCATTTACTATGTTTTTCTTTTTATTATTTTCTTTTGTTTTATTCTTTAGACCAAATGACTTCCATTTCTGCTATGCTGACATTTTGAAAATTAAAAAATTGCTTAAGATACTTAATAAATAACCTTCACAGACAATTGCTGTATACATTTAAAATAAGTTAAAACAGGAGGGAATGTTACAGGAAAAATGATTCTATGTTTCTTTACCTTCTTTTAAATGTACAAAGATGCCTTTTGTCTGCCCTCTGCCTATGGTTAGATTAGTTTAGAATTATCTTTTTAGACTTTCCCAGCAAACACATCTTGTTTCTGGGACATATTGTTTTAGATTGTTTTATCTTCCCTAGCTCTCTGCTGACGAGACTAGCACCATATATGGAGTTGTTTTATTTTATCTGTTTATTATTTGTTATCCTGTTCTCACTGTCTCTGTGCTCTGTGCCTATAAAAATTACCAAGCCACTGTGCATGGTGTGAGTTGTTCTTAGCAGCTCACCCGTGTACACGTTTGATAAAGAAAGTAACTTTGTCTCATTGTGTCTTTATTTCTCCTGGGTTTCTTACAGAGTTTTCCCCCGACATATATCGTGAAGAAAACCTTGGAAAAAGTTATCTACAGAAATATTTATGCAGAAAAAAACAACTGAATTTCCTGATCAAGGAAATTCATGATGTTACAGTAGAGGGCACTACAGCTTCACCAATCTGCGCCTCCCTGCTTCAGAGGGCTACAGTAATATCTCCTGATATCGCCTAAGTCTGGTATATTTTTAATTTAGAAAGGAAAAAGGAACAATAAGATGCAGGAATTTAGAAGCAATGTGTTGTAGAAATCATCCTTACATTAGAGAAGATCCACTGGTTCTCAATGTTATTATTGTGTGTCTTATGTGTAGTTTAAAGGTTGAATGAGGAGACTCAGATATAGGCAATTTTGTTGAATAAACTGTGTGACAGCATATTTTACAAATTATTTGCATTTTATGCATTTTAAACCTCCCCGGTGGTTTACATGCTTTGCAAGGCCTAACTGTGCCTACAGCTGTTATCAGTTTTCTCTGTAGAGCTAATGTTTGTACAATTCCAATTATATTTATAAGGTTGGAAATTACTGATGGTAGAAGTAATATACCTATTGTAAATATCAAGTACTAAGGCATTTCTTGATGCATATACATTTGCAGTTTGCATTAATGGAGCAATGCTCTATCTGTAGCTAGAGAAACACATAAAATTCAACAAGACAAGACATGGGTTACTATAAGAGACATCAAAGTTCCATCTTCCCATCTTTTTGCACACTAATTGGCTGTTTTCAATCCAGCTGCTATTTTTGGTAGAAGTCCCATTGTGCCTGATTGTCCTAACAACAGCTCTCCTCCTGTGTGTAAAAATGATCAAATATAGAACGTTCGAAAAAATTATGGGAGGGTAAATCTGCTGCATGGTCCAGGTAGTGAGAATCTTTGGTTTAAAAAAAAATCTTTCAGTTTGGCAGTCTTGTACACACCGTAGTTCACATCTTTCTCTTGTTTTGGTAAATCTCGGGTGTATGATAGCAGCAATATTAATGAGACTGGGACGGCTCTGTCTTAACGTGGTGACTCTGTTTATTCCCAAGCTGCAACAACAAACACACACAGCGCAACCACCAGAGGGTGCTGCATGACCCATTGAATTTTTTCTCTCATACGCCTCATGATTCTATAGTACAGGGTGGGCCATTTATATGGATACACCGTAATAACATGGGAATGGTTGGTGATATTAAAGTCCTGTTTGTGGCACATTAGTATATGTGAGGGGGCAAACTCCTCAAGATGGGTGGTGACCATGGTGGCCATTTAGAAGTCGGCCATCTTGGATACAACTTTTGTTTCTTCAATAGGAAGAGGGCCATGTGACACATCAAACTTATTGGTAATGGCACAAGAAAAACAATGGTGTGCTTGGTTTCAACGTAACTTTATTCTTTCATGAGTTATTTACAAGTTTCTCTTTGTTCACAGCCATTGACATGTCAGAGGTTAACTACAGTTACATGATGATGTGTTTCCCTCTTTATGCACTGAAGCTGGCACGTTCCCTGAGTTTTTCCAGCAAGATGGTGCACCACCACATTATGGGCGCCAGGTCCGAGCATTCCTAGATGAACAGTTTCTGACCCCCTTAGACTTTTATCTTTGGGGTCATCTGAAGGATATTGTCTATGGTACGAGATCTGCAGCACCTCAAACTACGGATACTGGATGCCTGTGCTGGCATTTCTCCTGCGGTGTTGCTATCAGTGTGTGAAGAGTGGGAGAAGAGGGTTGCATTGACAATCCAACACCATGGGCAGCACATTGAACACATTTTATAAGTGGTCAGAAACTTGTAAATAACGTACAACTTTTTAAACAGATTTTCGCTATCAGAGCTCTGTTGAGCCAACCAAGGCTTGTTCCTACTTTCTTCTAACAGTGATGAGCAGTAAGATTTTCTAGCTTTTTTTTCTTTTTTACAGAGTAACACGTGTTAACACATGGCATTGAAGAAGGTAACAAAGGAGGAAGCGCTTGTTTAAATTTTGTTACAGTATTTTGTGAGATTATTATACTATCTTATGCCACCTTAGACTTCTAATTGAAGAATTGTTGAATCATTATACGGCTATAGGCCACATTATACCTTGGATTAAAGATTGTGAAATCATTACACTGTTTTATGATGCATTATACTGCTGAATTATAAGAAATGCTGTTTTCAGAGGATCATGGCCTTAATTGTCTGATTAGAAAGAACAGAACATACTGCACAGGAAGCCAATGTCATAACTTAGGCTCACTGAGAGAGAAAGAATGTGGAAGTTTAGGTTTTATGACTTTGGAGGGGGGCTGAAGCTATAAGAACGTGAGAAATGGTCAGACATTCGAGATCTGGCAGACACCCTGCTGTCCACATCTCCCCTCCAGCCGTTTATGCTCAAAGTGTTGTATGGAATAAAGAGAATTGTATGGAATAAAGAGATTGTTGATTGAGCACTTATACACCAAGTGTTGTTCTTCCTTCAGCCCAAAGATCAAAGAATTGGGATATTTAACAGTTTTCAGAAAGTGAGGTTGTCATTATCAGCATCAATTAATGTTAAAATCTTCCACTATAATTATTTTATCTGAGCTGTTCTTCGTGTTTTCCAGTTGTGGATAATGAGTGTATCAGTTCTAGACTAAGGATAGTCACACCAAAAATAATATTTAATCTAACAATTTCTAAGCACAAATTAATTCATTTTAGATTATAGAACTGGAGAGTCAGGCTAACGTGTTGCTTTTAAAAGCTGCTCTTGAGAAGTGAACTTAATTATTAAAAATGTGTGTTAAATAACAGTGAAGCCAAAACTTCATTCAGCAGCTGAAATGAAAAAGCTCTTGAAGCTGTCAATAGATGTTCATGTTGTGCCAGTAGAGGGCGCTGTAGTTCCACCAATCTGTGGTTTGCTGCTTATGAGTTGGATGATCATGTGTTGGGGCAGCCCTATGGATATAAGAAAATTTTTGATCTACAGAGAGAAAAAAAGAAGAGCGAGAGATATGATCACTGATTTCTTTTATAAATGTAAGAAAGAAGTAGCAAAGGTTTTACAAAACTCTGCTCACAGAAACTATTTTTATGTTGAAATATGTACTTTTGTGGTTGTGCATGTCTATCATGTGTGAACACTGTGGAGTAAATTAGGATGATTATTCAGTTCATAGTATGGCCCCATGCAGTCATTTCTCAGAGTGGGATATTAGACATGCTCACCCAAAGGAATCGCTGTCCAATGAAAAGGCATATTCTTTAAATTATGATAGCAGTTTTGTATGCAACAGTTTTGCAGAGGAATTTGGTTGCGAATTTTTGTTTACTTGCATCCTAGCTTATTGTGGAAATTTTTGAAGTCGGGTATTCCACACACACACACACACACACACACACACACACACACACACACACACACACACACACACACACACACACACGCACACACACACACACACACTAAAATGAGACCCCACTGCTGCAACAAGTCAAACAATTTCATCCCTCCTACATATTCCATGATCAACTGTAAGTGGTATCATTACAGAGTGGAAGTTGTTAAAAATCACAGCAACTCAGTCACAAAGTGTCAGACCACATAACGTTACAGATGAGGGTTGCCAGATTCTGGGGCACATCAGCAGAAAAACTGTGCACCTGGAGCTTCATGTTATGAAGTTGTCATTTCATGGTTTTTTGAGAGATCGGCTCCTGTAGTTTTAACGTGTTAGTGGCCCGGTATTTTTACCATTTAGTGTAATAAGGAGCCTGCCCTCATTCCCTTTATCCTTATGAGTCAGTGGGGATAATGGGTGCATTCCCTGTAATTTGTTGTCGATAAACTTTTTATGGTGCAATTGTTTGACGCTCTGATAGAATTTCTGAATAAATAAAAATATACTTACCTGTGTAAGGAAGGTATCTCTATCAATTTTAGACAAGTCCACCAAAGAGGTCATCTTCATTTGCAAAACTGCAACATCTAAACAGAAGAATGCAACATGTTAGAATTCAATAGAAATCACTTTGCGCTAAAGTTACTGCAAGTAGTTCATCCACCAAGGCTTAGTTGGCTTTACCTAGTAATCGATTTCATTCCTGCTGGCATTTTGATTGTGATTGTATATTTCTTACTTTGCTGATCTTAAGTTTATTCACTAATTGACACTGTTGATTTCAAAGACAATCATTGTGTTTTTCTGGCCAGCTCATGCCTTTATTTTGGAGTTTGGATTTTGTATGCAGTTAGTCAATGCTACAAAATTCACTCAGCATACCTCAAAAGTATTTTGCTGGATTTACAAATTGTGACATGAGGGTATTATGTAGTGATATAAAACTGACGTGAATTTTACTGTTTTGGTGTGACCAGCAATCAATAGACATGAATTAAGGTGAGATTAATAATTGTTACACTGAGACAGAGTAACTATAAAAACATCACCTCATTTTATTCATACTCACAAGATGGTTCACTGGGTGTAGTTGATGTAGGAAGAGTTGTGCTTGGAGTATTAGTAGTAGTAGTTGCAGGTACAATAGTTGGAGTACCGGTAGTAGTTGTTGCAGGTACAATAGTTGGAGTACTGGTAGTAGTTGTTGCAGGGAAAATAGTAGGAGTACTGGTAGTAGTTGTTGCAGGTTCAGTAGTTGGAGTATTGGTAGTAGTTGTTGCAGGTTCAGTAGCTGGATTACTGGTAGTAGTTGTTGCAGGTTCAGTAGTTGGAGTACTGGTAGTAGTTGTTGCAGGTACAATAGTTGGAGTATCGGTAGTAGTTGTTGCAGGTTCAGTAGTTGGAGTATCGGTAGTAGTTGTTGAAGGTTCTGTAGTTGGAGTATCGGTAGTAGTTGTTGCAGGTTCAGTAGTTGGAGTATCGGTAGTAGTTGTCGCAGGTTCAGTAGTTGGCGTATTGGTAGTAGTTGTTGAAGGTTCAGTAGTTGGAGTATCGGTAGTAGTTGTCGCAGGTTCAGTAGTTGGAGTATCGGTAGTAGTGGTTGCAGGTTCAGTAGTTGGAGTATCGGTAGTAGTTGTTGCAGGTTCAGTAGTTGGAGTATCGGTAGTAGTTGGAGTATCGGTAGTAGTTGTTGAAGGTTCAGTAGTTGGAGTATCGGTAGTAGTTGTCGCAGGTTCAGTAGTTGGCGTATCGGTAGTAGTTGGAGTATCGGTAGTAGTTGTTGCAGGTTCAGTAGTTGGAGTATCGGTAGTAGTTGGAGTATCGGTAGTAGTTGGAGTATCGGTAGTAGTTGTTGCAGGTTCAGTAGTTGGAGTACTGGTGGTAGTTGTTGTCGTTATTATTGGTCCTATAAACAGTCAGAATTAGATGTTATAACTCAGTTACACTGATTCAGTAAATTCAATTTAAAATGTGGCTGAAATGGTGAAAGGCTCTACTCACCGTTTGCAACAGTCACAGTGACACATCGAAGCTCTGAGTGATACTTGGTTCCACTGTAAAAATAAGTAAGTTTAATATAGGCCTCTGATGCCATGATATCTTCAAGTCACCTAAGCACTGATACTTTCTATCTTAATTGAGCATGCTTTTACGACATGGTGGTTTTCAAACTGGCTGCTTTCTAATACTTGCACCCCTTACTGTACCCCTTACTTATTTCTGGCGCCACTCCGAGCTGGCAGCCAGTATCAGCAGCTCCGACCTGACCGAGTCCTTTTTTCTCTTTTTTTATTGTTATTGTGTTTCTTGTTCTTGTTTTTTTTTTTTTTTTATTGAGGGCTGTACTACTCTGCAACAGAGCTTAGAATTTTATGGACAATTGTTTTTTTTATCACATTTTTTACGGCATCTGTTTCCGGAGAGCGCGTGGATGTCCGACCGCTCATTGTATACAGCAGGGATCAGCTGTTAGCCCTCAGCGCCGCTGCTGTTCCGCCTAGCGCCAAGTGAGCCAGCATCCCCCGCGACGTGAGGAGGATGAGACGCGGCACTTGGGCCGGGATCGGGCGTCGCAGTAAGGTTAGGAGGTACCAGCCTGCGATTCCATCTGTTATTATGGGGAATGTGAGAATGCTCCCCAAAAAAGTGGATGAACTGGCGGCTCTAACCCGACATCAGCAGAGCTACAGGGAGTGCAGCCTGATGTGCTTCACAGAGTCGTGGCTAACCGCGCTAAATCCGGACTCTTGCAAATGGAACATTGAGCAAAAAAAGATCACTTGAACGCAGGCTGTAAGAAACAGTACTCCTCCGTGTGAGCAGATCGCAAATGTAGGTGGGCATTTGTCCAAGCAGGGCCTTATAAATAAAGATGCACCAGTGAACAAACCTCCTGTGTCATGGTCCTGGGCCATGTTGGCCCAGTGTTCTTAGTTTCCTTGTATGTTTGTATTTTATTCCATGCTTCCCCTGCCCATTATGTTTAAGTTCCCCCTGTGTGCCCTCTATGTATTTATGAGCCCTCGTCCCCTTTCGTGTTTATTCCATGTCTCCCCTGCCTGTTACGTTGGTGTTCTACTCGTGCTCTCTCTCCTCCTGTACTTCCTGTTTCACCTCTCCCGTCAGTGTTCAGTTCACCCCGCCCTGTCTCGTCATGATTATCAGTGTCACCTGTGTTCCCCGTGTGTTCCCACTTCCCTCGTTAACCCTCTGTGTATTTCTGTCTGCGTCTCCCTCTGTTCAGTGTGACGTCGTCCCTCATGTTGTGTGGATCTCCCTGTGTCTCTCTGCGTATGTTAGTTTACTCTTCCCAGTTTAGTTTTGTATTTCCTATGTTCTGCCATTCCAGCATTAAAGCTGTGATTTTGAGTTCATCCCCGTGTCTGTGAGTTTTGCGTTTGGGTCCTCCTCCTGCCTGCCACACAGCCGAGCCTTGACAGAACGACGTCACCAGACATGGACCCAGCAGGCTCCTCCCGGGAAAGCGATTTGGCCCGCATCTTCGGCCTGTGGGAGCGAGTTTCCCACGCCTCGGACATTAAAACCATGTCCATTGGGATAAACGCCATCGAGGCTATTCTCAAAGGGAATCCCCATCTCCACGAGCTCTCAGGATTTTCGGGCCTACTGTCCAATCTGCAGAAAGCCAAGGAGACAGTACAAATCCGCGAGCTCGTCATACCGCAACAGCGACCGCCACAATCGGGAAACGTTTCCACGCTGCTGCCACTGGACTCCTCTCCATCCACCCTCCACTCTGACTGTCACTCACCCGCTGCTTTTCTCGCAGCAATGTGGTCGGAGGATGAGGAGCCGGCCGCGATCTCTCCGTCGTTGCCGGTTTCCTCCATCACCGCACCTCCGGCTTCCCGAAGAAAACGGCATTCACGCCGCCGACGCGCCACCCCACAGCCGGACATTCGGCCTTCTAATTCACCTGCTGTGGTGAGTGAGAACTCTGTGTCTTTTCCAGACATTATGACTGTTCATTCAGGGGCTGTGTTTTGTGTGGCGGAAGTCAATGCGAGCTGCTTATCGCCTGCGCAGCCCTTCACAGCTCCGTTAGCTCCCTCGCAGCCCTTCACAGCTCCGTCAGCTCCCTCGCAGCCCTTCGCAGCTCCGTCAGCTCCCTCGCAGCCCTTCGCAGCTCCGTCAGCTCCCTCGCAGCCCTTCGCAGCTCCGTTAGCTCCCTCGCAGCCCTTCGCAGCTCCGTTAGCTCCCTCGCAGCCCTTCGCAGCTCCGTTAGCTCCCTCGCAGCCCTTCGCAGCTCAGTTAGCTCCTTCGCAGCCACCCTCAGTTCAGTCTCCTGTGTCCCCGCTAGCTCAGCCATTAACTCCACCACAAGCTCCATTTTCACCTCTACCATCGCTTCAGTCATCAGTTCGGTCTGCCACTCAGTCGCCCTTAGCTCCATCATCCACACTACCACCTGTTTCTCTTCCACCACAACCGTCACTACACCCAGCCACTCAGGCTGCTACTCAGTCAGTCATTCAACCCATAGCCCTGCCGTTACCATACCCTGTAGCTGAGCCACTAGCCGTCCGACCCACAGCCACTTCAGCCACTCCTTCACCCGTTACACCTCCACTACAACCATCACTGCAGTCTCCAGTGTCCCCAGTGCAGTCTCCAGTGTCCCCAGTGCAGTCTCCAGTGTCCCCAGTGCAGTCTCCAGTGTCCCCAGTGCAGTCCCCAGTGTCCCCAGTGCAGCCTCCTTTAGCACAGTCATCCACTCAATCACCAGCTCCACTTTCCCCTCAACTACCACTACCACCTCTAGCTCAATCTCCTGTGCACTCACCTCTGGTTCATTCTCCTGTGAAGTCATCTACTCCACTGCCTACTCCACTCTCACCACCTCCGTTACAACAGACATCAGTTCAGTCCCCTGTGCCAGTGCAGACGCCCTCAGTTCAGTCCCCCGTGCAGTTATCTACTTCACCACCATCAGTGGCTCAGCTCCCACTCTCATCCGCCCCTCCAGTAGCTCAGCTCGCACCTGAACCATTGGCCCAGTCCCCGATAGCAATACGGTCTTCTGTTCGGCTTAACATTCAGCCAGGGGTCCCAAACCTCTCTGGCTCTACATCAGCTCCTGCTGGAAGCTCGGACGAGCTCATCCAGGACTCCGTGGCTCCCACGCCGCCATCTGCCTCATCCGCTGGGGGTTCCAGTGAGCCCGGCCAGCACCTCCTCGTCTCCGCTGGAGGGTCCGAGAGGCCCGTTCAGCCTCCTGTCTCCGCTGGAGGGTCCGAGGGGCCCGTTCAGCCTCCTGTCTCCGCTGGAGGGTCCGAGGGGCCCGTTCAGCCTCCTGTCTCCGCTGGAGGGTCCGAGGGGCCCGTTCAGCCTCCTGTCTCCGCTGGAGGGTCCGAGGGGCCCGTTCAGCCTCCTGTCTCCGCTGGAGGGTCCGAGGGGCCCGTTCAGCCCCCTGTCTCCGCTGGAGGGTCCGAGGGGCCCGTTCAGCCTCACGCCGCATCAGCTGGAGGGCCCGAGGAGCCTGTCCAGCCGCCATCTGCGACCGCTTCGTCATCGCCTGGGCCAGCCTCTGCCTGTGCTTCTGCTACGCCTGGTCCGGCCTCAGCCTCTGCAGCTCCGCCTGGTCCGGCCTCAGCCTCTGCAGCTCCGCCTGGTCCGGCCTCAGCCTCTGCAGCTCCGCCTGGTCCGGCCTCAGCCTCTGCAGCTCCGCCTGGTCCGGCCTCAGAGTCTTCGTCCTCGTCTGGCCCGGCCTCAGAGTCCTCGTCTGCTGCAGCCTCCTCAGAGTCCTCGTCTGCTGCAGCCTCCTCAGAGTCTTCGTCTGCTGCAGCCTCCTCAGAGTCTTCGTCTGCTGCAGCCTCCTCAGCCTGTGCTTCGCCTGGTCCCGCCTTGACTGGTCCCGTCTCGACTGGTCCTGTGCCCTCCGGGCCTCGGCCGGTGCGCCTGACACTGGAGAGCCGCCGCCGCTGCCTTCCGCGCGGCCGGCCCCCTGAACTGCACCGTCATCGCCTGAGTGGCCGCCGTCGCCTTCCGCACGGCCGGCCCCCGGACCGCCTTCGCCTGAGTGGCCGCCGTCGCCTTCCGCACGGCCGGCCCCCGGACCAGCGCTGTCATCGTCGCCGCCGCCTCCCGCGCGGTCGGCCTCCTGAACTGCTCCGTCGTCTCCTTCACCGCCGCCATTGCCTTGCGCACGGCCGGCCTCCTGAACTGTTTCCACGTCTCCGCCGTTGCCTTCCGCATGGTCGGCCCCCTGAACTGCTCTGTGTTTGGGTTATTTTCTTGGGCTCCGGTGTTTGCTGTGCTCTTCTTTTGTTTTCTGTTCCGAGCCCTCCGTCCTGGGCCCCCGCCGCCCGCCCTGGGTTGTTTTCTGTTTGGTTTTGTTTTTCTGTGTTTGGGCTGTCTGGAGCCAGCCCTTGAGGGGGGGGTACTGTCATGGTCCTGGGCCATGTTGGCCCAGTGTTCTTAGTTTCCTTGTATGTTTGTATTTTATTCCATGCTTCCCCTGCCCATTATGTTTAAGTTCCCCCTGTGTGCCCTCTATGTATTTATGAGCCCTCGTCCCCTTTCGTGTTTATTCCATGTCTCCCCTGCCTGTTACGTTGGTGTTCTACTCGTGCTCTCTCTCCTCCTGTACTTCCTGTTTCACCTCTCCCGTCAGTGTTCAGTTCACCCCGCCCTGTCTCGTCATGATTATCAGTGTCACCTGTGTTCCCCGTGTGTTCCCACTTCCCTCGTTAACCCTCTGTGTATTTCTGTCTGCGTCTCCCTCTGTTCAGTGTGACGTCGTCCCTCATGTTGTGTGGATCTCCCTGTGTCTCTCTGCGTATGTTAGTTTACTCTTCCCAGTTTAGTTTTGTATTTCCTATGTTCTGCCATTCCAGCATTAAAGCTGTGATTTTGAGTTCATCCCCGTGTCTGTGAGTTTTGCGTTTGGGTCCTCCTCCTGCCTGCCACACAGCCGAGCCTTGACATCCTGGAGGACAACGAAGGCCATCCCACTCAAGCGTACAGATCACAACAATGGGTCAAGGCCCTACAGTTTGTAATAAACCGTAAAGAGGCATGATATACTGAGTCAATCTTATGAAGACACTGGGCGGAAGCATTCATGTACAGCTGATCACCATAATCTAAAACAGATAAAAATGTGGCATTTACAAGATGCTTTTTTGTCTCAAAAGAAAAGCAAAATTTGTTTCGAAAGAAAAATCCCAGTTTTAGTTTGAGTTTTTTCACAAGATTGTCTATGTGAGATTTAAAGGTCAGAGAATCATCAATTAAAAAGCCAAGATATTTATACGTATGCACCACTTCTATGAGGTTTCCCTCAAGAGTGGACACCAAAGGGACAGTTTGAGGAAATCTCTTTATGTTTGAAAACAACATTAGCTTTGTCTTTTCAGCATTGAGAACCAATTTCAGCTCCAGAAGTGTGTTCTGGACCACGTCGAAAGCTTTCTGCAAAGATTCTATTGCCTTTTCAAGGTTTGAGCCAAAGGAATAAATAACTGTGTCATCAGCATAAAAATGCATACTAGCATTGGACACATTTTGTCCCAAATCATTTATATACATGATGAACAACAGAGGTCCTAAAATTGAATCCCGTGGCACCCCAGTGTGAATATTCAAAAGTTCTGAGCACAGATTTTCACATTTAATGCATTGAGTCCTGTCACTCCAATAGTTAGTGAACCAGGAGACGACATGTCTAGACAGCCCCAAAGAAAGAAGCCTATGCTTTAAGATGGCGTGATCCACAGTGTCGAAAGCTTTTGACAGGTCGATAAAGAGAGAAGCACAGTGCTGTTTTTTATCAAGAGCAACAAGTATGTCATTTATCACTTTTGTGGCAGCAGTAACAGCACTATGCTGTTTTCTGAACCCAGATTGCAGTTTTGAGAGAACTTCATTAGAGTACAAGAACTCTTTTAATTGCTCACTGACGAGAGACTCAAGGACTTTTGCCAAGACACACAAGTTTGATATTGGCCTGTAATTAGTCAGAATGGCCGGGTCGCCTCCTTTTAATATTGGCGTAACAAAAGCAGACTTCCAAACAAGTGGAATTTCTTTATTTTGGATTGAAAGATTAAAAAGGATCGTAAGAGGTTGTGCAATGTAATCAGCTGCTATTTTCAAAAAAATAGGGCTCTATTAAGTCTGGCCCTGGGGGTTTCCTGTGATCTAAGGCTTTAAGAGCTTTATGCACTTCCTGGACAGAAAAAGGAGAAAAATCAAAAAGCTCCCCAAAATATGTTTGGGGTTCTGTGCAGGGAATCATGGGGGCTGCTCCAACAGAGTTAAATAAAAAACCAGTAGCTACGAAGTGCTTGTTAAAGCTATTTAAGACCTCAGTTCTGTCATAAACTGGGACAGAATCTTTTAAAATGAATTTTGGAAGAGCCTGTGATATTTTATTTATAGATAAAGACTTAATTACTTTCCAAAATTTCTGAGGGTTATTCAGGTTTTCTGTAGTAACAGATAAATAATATTCTGACTTAGCCTTCTTGATAAGTGTTGTGCATTTGTTTCTTAATTTCCTGAAATCTAACCAGTCAGTCAGGGAATCGTTTTTCCTAGCTTTTGCCCATGCCACGTTGCGCTGATGGATGGACTCTGATAATTCCGATGAAAACCAAGGGTTCTCCCGTCCCTTGACCCTAAATTTTCTGGCAGGTGCATGCTTATTTAAAATCTTCATAAAAATTTCTTTAAAATAAGCCCAAGCCAGATGGATGTCTGGTATCAGACTCACATTTTCCCAATTTACCATGGACAAGTCATAATGAAACGCTTGCTCATTAAATATTTTAAAATTTCTTTTACAGATGATACGCGGTTTACATTTAGGGATTTTAGTGTTCCTACAAGTAGCAACTACACAATGATCGCTTAAATCATTACAGAACACGCCTAGAGACAGGAACTTATGAGGGACATTTGTTAGAATTAGGTCAATCAAAGTAGATTTGTCAGGACTCTTTATATTTGGCCTTGTAGGTAGGTTGACCAACTGGCTAAGATTAACAGAGTCACAGATTTAAATTCATCAGAAGCTATATTCAGCCAGTCCCAGTTCAAGTCTCCGGCCAATAGAAGTTCATTATAATTTAATTTGGACAGAAGATGCTTTAGAGATAATAAAGTTTCCTTTACAGCAGACGGAGGCCTATAGCACCCAACAACTGTTATAGAGAGAGACTTTACTATTTTAATATTCAAAGCCAAGAATTCCATTTGTTTAGGAATAGATTCAGATAAAACAATGGATACTTCATATCTTGATTTAACATAAATTGCTACGCCTCCACCTTTCCTAGGCCTATCTGTACGATAAAGATTGTATCCCGTTATGTTGATGTCATCATCTGTAATAGATTTGGACAACCAAGTTTCGGAGATAATCACAATATACGCGTTTGTCAATTTCGCCCAAATTCTGACCAAGTCCATCTTGTGTAATAAACTGCGTACGTTTAGATGAACACATTTTAACCCTGGCTGAGATTTAAAATCGGCAGGGGTCTGGACACTTTTCAACTCAGGTCCAGGATTTGGTTGCACATCTCCGGATATAAGTAAAAGTAAAACAATCATCATTAACCTTCGTTTCATATTACATTTAAAAGCATTTTCGTACTTTGCAGATGTTAACGACAAATACTGCTTTTTCTTAAGTGAAAATGAAAGATTATACAGAACAAGAGAACCTTGTAATTTGGGTAATACTTCATATCGATTTAAGCTAACAACCAGAGCCAAATGAATCGTTGGTGACTCCAGGTGCACTTCTACAGTTGACCTAGTGCCACTAAAATAAGTTTCACCCATACTCAGCTCATATTCTGCAGGCCTGTTAGCTGCGTGTCCGGACGGTGTAGCAGTCTCCGGCCTGTTAACTCTGCGTCCAGGCAGTATAGCAGGCTCCGTCCTGTTAGCTCCGCGTCCGGGTGGTGTAGCATACTCCGGCTTCGTTAGCTTCGAAATACGGACAATGTAGCCGGCTCCAGCCTGCCAGCTCCGAGTCCGGGAAATGCAGCGGGCTCCGGCCTGATTTGCTCCGAGTCTGGGGGACGCAACAGTCCGAGCTAGCTCCAAACAGTGCTAGCTCCAAGTCCGAGCGGGGGAGGACAAGGAGGACAGGGCAGGGCCCAGCCTGCCCTCCCAGGAATCTAGTAGACGCAGTAGGCACTGGCAGGCTCCGGCCCATCAATCCAGAGTCCAGATGGAGGCGGACACGGTAGACTCAGGTTTGCCTACCCAGAGTCAGTATTTAGACCGGCCCGCTTTGCCCAAAGCCCTATTTCAGTCCAGAGGGAGACGCTACGGCGAGAGTTTACGTGTCGCCATCTTGGAAAAAATTCAGTGTTGTGACAGTCAGCTGGAAATGGAAGATAAGGCAAGAAAAGGAAAACTACAGGAGGAAGATGGAAGAGCAGCTGCAACAGGACAACATCAGAGGGGTTTGGAACAGCCTGAAGACAATCTCAAGACAAAAACCAACCCCCCAGGCTGCAGGAGACTTGGGGTGGGTGAATGACCTAAATAAATATTTGAATAGGTTTGATCAACCACCCACCCCTCCCCCATCACCGTCCCCCCTGCTGCCATTTCCCTCATCTTCAGGAACTGCCTGTCTTTCATCTCAGGACTTCTGTTCAATCTGTGCCTGTCACTGGGGAAAGTACCACAGCTGTGGAAGACATCCTGTGTGGTACTGGTACCAAAGACGTTCCTCTTCACCCTCTACACTGCAGACTTCTCCATCAACTCCCCATGCTGCCACCGACAGAAGTTCTCTGACGACTCTGTCATAGTCAGCCTCATCACAGGAGTACAGACAGTGAACTCTGGACTTTGTGGACCAATGCCAGCAGAACTACCTGCTGATCAACACTGGAAAAACCAAGGAGTTGGTGGCGGACTTCCGGAGACGCAGACCGACCACATTGACAGCGGTGAACATGCAGGGAGTGGACATTGAGATAGTGGACTCGTATAGGTGCCTGGGTGTTTACCTGAATAATAAGCTAGACTTGAGCCACAACACAGATGCTCTATACAAGAAGGGTCAGAGCAGACTCTACCTGGTGAGGTGGCTGAGGTCATTTGGAGTCCAGGGAGCGCTTTTAAAGACCTATGACTCTGTGGTGGCATCTGTAATTTTTTACAGTGTTGTATGTTGGAGCTGCTGTTTATTGACAGCTGAGAGGAAGAGGTTGGATAAACTCATCAGGAAGGCCAGCTCTGTACTGGGATGCACCCTGGACCCCAGTGCAGGTGGTGGGAGACAGAAGGACTCTGGCCAAAATAACATCTCTGTTGGACAGAGTCTCCCACCCCATGCATGCATGTAAATGTTGCTGAACTGCAGAGCTCCTTCAGTGACAGACTGCTGCATCCTGGATGCACGAAGGAGCATTTCCGCAGGTCCTTCCTCCCTGCAGCTGTCAGACTGTACAATCAGAACTGCTCCCAACAAACATAGATGTTTACATCAGCGCTGTAACTTGGCACTATTTTATCAACCAATTCACACTATAACCAGGGTTTGCCTCTTATCTGTATTTAATTTAATTTAATAACAGTACAGTACTCTGTTTTTGGTAACCATTGTCCTTGATGTAAATATGTAAAAAATGTGTATGTTTGTTTGTATATGTGTCTTTCTTGCTGCTGTTACACCCAAATTTCCCCTTGTGGGACAATTAAAGGATTATTCTATTCTATTCTATTCTATTCTATTCTATTCTACTGGTCACTACAGCAGAAGATTTGCCTCCTATGTTTCTAACATCCTTTTCAGTCACACCAACCCTATGTATGTCTTCCTTCACTACATCCATGAATCTTCTTCAATCTTTTTTTCTCTTTTTCTCTTTCTAAAAGCAGTGTTAGGGAGTAACGAAATACATGTACCAGCGTTACGTATTTAAAATACAAAATATAAAATATAATATAATATAACTGTATCCTGTTAACGTTTAAATAGGTGGTAATCGGAATACAGCTACTTTGTTGAAATAAATGGAATACACAGTGGTCATTTCCTGTTTCGTATGTTAGGCTATCCCCTCTCTATGTCTTCTCCAATTTGGTGATTAAACACAGTCAGGCGCAGGTTTAGCTCAGTTGGATCCGCATGTAATTACATATCACATGGCTGAGAGCGGCTGGCCCAGGTTCGAGTAGGATTCGCAGCCTTTTATAAAAAAAATACCCCCCCCCCCCAAAAAAAACAAACAAACAAACAAAAAAAAAACAACCCAATTTCTATTTGGGATTAATACAGTTTCTCTGATTACTAACATTGTTAGCTGGCGTTAGCTGAGGTTAGCTCATAGACTGCAGACTGTTAGGCCGTTTCTAAATACTCATGTACTTGAGTCCGTACTCGTGTTCTTGCTAGTCTGGACTTCATAAGTTCACACGGGAGTCCGGACTTTCCGAGAACGCAGTGCGATCATTCCACAATTGGAACAGCAGTGTACATGATGATATCACAGCTCCGGAGTTTTTACTGCCGTCCCCTCTTAATTTAACTGTAATTAATATTTGCAATGGAAATGACACACGACATAAAAAAATGACACATGATGTAGTAGATTTCTTTAAAAAAAGATAATTGAAACTAATTTGATTTGAACAAATATTTAAAATATAATCTGATCATTTTTGGAGCAGCCTTCAGGATCTCCAGTATTAACATGCTGTTTTTAGACTTGATGGATAGCATTAACAACCTGCTACCTGCAAATAATCATGTGCAGTTACACATGATTATTGACAGACAAAAAGAAAACATATTACTGATACCGAAATAGTTTTCTATACAAGATCAATGCAAAAAGTGCAGCCTTACCTAATGTCCATCCCACTGTTATTCGTTTTATATTAAGATTCAAAAATTTAGTTGGTATTGGTAAGTGAGTAACCTTCAGTAATGGTAATAAATCACACAGCAATAGTGCATTCATGTAGTTGTAAAAAGCATGATAATATATGTAAGAGCTGTTTTTCTCTTGTTATCAGCTTCCTGGTTTTCATTTTGTCTCCTCACTACAATCGTAATCTCAAAAGATAAAAAAAAATGTTTATTGACTCAAAGGAGAGCTAACTGACTTCTAATGACGGAACAATCCTTAAAACAGGAAACTTTTTCAGCAACAAGTTAAAATGTCCATCCATCCATCCATCTTCATCTGCTTTATCCGAGGCCGGGTCGCGGGGCCAGCAACCTTGAGCAAAGAGGCCCAGACCTCCCTCTCCCCAGCCACCTCCTCCAGCTTATCCGGGGGAACACCAAGGCGTTCCCAGGCCAGCCAAGAGATATAATCTCTCCAGCGTGTCCTGGGTCTGCCCCGGGGCCTCCTCCCGGTGGGACATGCCTGGAACACCTCACCCAGGAGGCGCCCAGGGGGCAGCCTTGTCAGATGCCCGAACCACCTCAGCTGGCTCCTTTCGATGTGGAGCAGCAGCTGCTCTACTCTGAGCCCCTCCCGGATGGCCGAACTTCTCACCCTATCTCTAAGGGAGAGGCCAGCCACCCTTCGGAGGAAGCTCATTTCTGCCGCTTGTATCCGCGATCTCGTTCTTTCGGTCACCCACAGCTCGTGGCCATACTTCAAATCCTCCACTTGGGGCAGGAACTCATCCCCGACCCGGAGTGAGCACTCCACCCTTTTCCGGCTGAGAACCATGGCCTCAGATTTGGAGGTGTGACTTTGAAAATTTTTCATTTCAGGAATTTCAGCTGCTATAACTTTCTACAGAGTCATTTATATGAAATATGAGACTGACCCAGAAACGGCCTGGACAACAAAACAGATGGGGAGGCTTTGTCCGTCTTCGCTCTCAGATGGTGCCCATCTCAGGGTGAACTGTCCAGGTCCTGATGCACTGTTGATTAACTTGTATGGCCCACTGTAGAGCAGTTCAGAGATCCTTCAAAAGACAAAATCAAAAACTCGTCAAATTGTGTTTCTTTTTTTCAATATCTCCGCGACTACAAAAGGAGCATATTTCTTTGGTTTCCCAACTAGAGCACAGCTTTTATTAGGCCATGCTTGTTTTTTGTTTTGATTTTTTGCATATACCAACCAACCTTGGAAGTGTTTCATGTTGCCTTACTTTCAATGTTTACTGTTGTTTTACCTAATCTTTTTGTATTTATGTCCTTAAATCTGTATTGTCTTGGCTGTTTTTCACTTACTGTGTCGTCTAACTTGACGTCTGACTGTAATCTTGTACATCAGCACTGGAGTTTTGTAATACTAAAGATCATGTCAGATATGTAACCTGATAAACTAAAAAATAGTTTTGATTTTCACATCACTCATTTCTGATAGATTCAGACTTCTAGGACTATTTCTCATGTCTACCCAGAGGCTGCCCTGAATGAAATATTTAAACTTTTATATATTCAGACAAAGTCTTTAACTGTGTTTTACTTACATGGAGTTAAGTGCCTCTGCAGTGATGTTAATTTCCAGAGTCTGACTGACATTGTTGTAGAGCTGAGCTCCGTTGGCTGGTGTTGGAGGAAGAAACTTGGGCAGAAAGAGTCCTTCTGTGCAGGATGGAACTGCAGGATCAACTGGAAGAATACAGAGAAGTTAAGGTGATTCTCACAGGATGCAAAGATGATCCAGAGTAAAATATCTGCTGGACAGATTAATATTTGTTGGTCCAGAGAATCAGTCCCGATGACACTGGTGGTCAAACATCTCTGTACATCAGGCCGAGCACTAAGTTCATCAGCAGCAGCTCTTTAGTGCTTTCATTGTAAGATAATGAAACGTATATTTGTACCTTTCAAAGCAAACTGAATCGGTATTTTGCTGATGGCATTGTTGGTAGTTATTGTTGTTTGTGTCCCGCTGGTTTGAGTCAGAGTGATGGTCTGTCTGGGGAAGTCCTCCATCACCAGCTGTACTACATACGAACCTTCATTACTGCTGCTGGTGGGGCTGAATGACAGAGTACAAGACGACTGCAAGAGGACGAAAATGGGCTTGAAGTTAAAATAACCAAAATGTTTTCTGTCATGTAATTAAATTGAGGGCTATAAATAACTGCTACTTCTTTTGGACAAACTTTCACTTCTACCAAATCGATATCAATTGTAATTCAATTAAAAAGCTTTTAGTCTTTGCCTGTCTCATCTGACATGAGAGTAACAATCATTGCTCACCGATGAGAGGCTGAGGACAGAGGGTGGAGTGCAGGGGTTACACTCTAAGAGTGCAGAGTTTCCATATCTGCATTTAACTTCGTCTCCATCAGGGTCAAACATCAACAGGCTGAAATCTCTCTGACAGTTTGAAGGAACTCTGAGAGAGAAACAAAGATTGTAGCTCTATTTGCTGTATTCATTTTAATGTAACGAACGGGTGATAAATACTTTGTTAAATTAATTGAAAATGAAAAGGATAAATGAAAAATATGAAATGTAAAAGAAAACTAGATTTATAACAAAGATACACACATAAAGTGGGCTTACCTCACAGCTGGTAGGATGGTGGTCTGAGGTGATGTGTTGGCTTTGCTGATGTCAGACCGGTTCCTCAGTTCCACCCGAGTCACAGCTCTCCATGATATGATGTTATTGATGTTTGATATCCAGTCACCACTATTCAACCTTGATAGAAAATTCAGTTTTCAAACTCTGAAGACAACATGTTTTAGTAAATTATTAGTTTACCATGTGTCACTCATCAAAAAGACTGTTTAGTGGAGCTGCTGATGTTTTGGGGAAGTTGTTTTGTCGCCCTTCAATGGCAATTAAAAAATGTTGTAACAAATTACCTTTTCCTGTTGTTGTACACTCACCAAAGTTCAAACGGAGCGTTGCTGGAAACCCGTCGAGTCATGATTCCCTCTCTCTGACACCAGTCTCCGCTGCTCTCCTGTTTTACCACATATAGTGTGTAGGTTCCAGTCCCACAATCACCACTGAGGCAACTCCATATATCACCATGTGTGCAGTCGTGGAAGTTCAGTTTATACCGAATGGTCACCTGTAGAGTTACAGCCACAAAGTGTTTACCTAACATTTTAAATTTTTCAAGTCCCTAAATTATTTTAGAAAGAAAATGTACGTACTGTGACAGATCCGTTTTCAAAAGTGTCCTTTGGGTAGTAGGTCATGACTGTGCCTAAAAAATGTGAAGCCTGAGTGCCGCAAACCATCAGCAGCACCAACGATGTCGCAGAGAGCAACATGATGAAAGTGTGTGTCTCTGCACAAAGGTAGAAATCACTGACAACACGAATACATGTACTTCCAAAGACAGCCTCTCTTTCACTCTCTGTCCTTTTGTCTGATGTTTTTTTCCCACACGGAAGTTGATTCAGTTTGTAAATCAGAAAATTACCTGGAATGAGGAAACGTCTTTCAAAGATTACAGTCAGATGGGTATTGCACCGAATGCAGCTGTCTAAACCACCTGCAAGAAGCACGAGTATATTTTCAACTATATTTAAACAAAGTTGTTTTGAATTTGTCAAAACAACATTTGTTTTTAATTTCATCTTTTGGGGGGCGACCGTGGTTCAGGGGGTTGGGGAGCTCATCTTGTTTGTGGAAGGTTGCCAGTTCAACCCCCTGTCTATCTCAGTCGTTGTGTCCTTGGGCAAGACACTTCACCTATCGCCTATTGGTGATGGCCAGAGGGACCGATGGCGTGGTATGGCAGCCTCGCTTCGGTCAGTCTGCCCCAGGGCAGCTGTGGCTACAACTGTAGCTGCCTCCACCAGTGTGTGTGGATGTGAGAGTGAATGAATAGTGGAAATGTAAAGCACTTTGAGGGTCTCGAAAAGCGCTATATAAATGCAATGCAATCCAATCTTTCAGTTGTAATAGTGATTAACACAGTGTCAATTGGTTTTGTGAAACAAAAGTTACTTCTTCTTTTTTTTTTTATTGAAAGTTTTGTAATTATGACAGTCATCCACATGAAAAAAACAAACAAAAAAAAAAAACAGTAAAAAAACCAAACAAACAACTTATGATCATTGCTTCACTCTCATGGTATGTTTAGACCAAACACAAATCCCTCTTTTCCCATAATTACATATAGATATACAAAATTTGAGCCCCAGTCATCTTTATGGACCGCCAGCCCTGTATCATTCAGCTTTGATATGGAGACAGAAAAAATAGGAAGGGAAAATATTGTAAAATCCAAATTCATTCTATATCTCACAAATGATCATTTCTGTGCAGATTGTACCTTCTTATTTTCCTTTGGCTTTGCTAAGAAATAACGTCTTATTGCAGATTATATTCTGCCACTGAGAACCTCATAAGCTTTTTTATAAAAAGGTACTTTAATTTAGCAATACACACAAACAAAAAAACAAACAAAAAAAAAAAAAAACAACCCGCCCCCGTCCCCAGAAAAAAAAAAGAGAGAGAAAAAAAACCCCCAACAAACAAAGATACTACGCTCTAACAATAACATAATGGCACAGTGAGACCCGCAGATCTGCTCGGTCCAGTCTCTTTTATAAACTACCTTAAAAAAAAAAAAAAAAAACGTCCTTAGCAGACCTTCCTTCTTCCAGTAGTTGCGTGAATATCTCATCCCATGTTACCACCTTCAACAAATCTCTCCCATTTCCTCCAGTTTTTATGAAATTGGTCCATTTTGAGGTTAAAAAAAAAAGTAAGTTTTTCCATTCTATGTATTTCCTCCATTATTCCTATCCAATCTTTCTTTGTTGGGGGCTCTTTCTCCAGCCACCTCCTGGTAAGCGCTTTTTTGCCAGCTCCCAACAGGATGTTTATCAAGTATTTGTCCTTTAAGGAGGCTGCTGATGGGATATCGCCCAAGTACACAGTACAAAAAATCCAAATTTAGTTTGACACCAGTCACCAAGTAAATTGATTTGACCAATTCACTCCAGTATGACAGGATTATTGGGCATTTCCAAAATATATGGAAATGATCTGCCATGTTTTCCCCACAGTTTCTCCAGCAGTGTCCATCTGTCAGTTGACCTTTTTGTTTGTATTTTATTTTGGGTGTTATAAAAAACCTAATAAAATTTTTCCACGTGAATTCCCTCCAATAACCCGAGCTAGTAGTTTCCATCTGTGTCCTGCATATATTTAACCAACTGTCCTCTGATATGTTGATTTTAGCCTCCGTTTCCCATTTAATTTTGATATAATTGGTTGATTGATCCTTAAGTGATTGTAAGCAACTTTTGTTGTGTTTACAACAAAAGTTACTTCTGTTCACAACAGATCACAGAGAGTGCAAGCTCCATGTTTCATTAGTGTCTCTTGTGCATGGTAAAATGTACTACAGTCAATACTAGTAGTGCAACGGATCAAAAAACTCACAGTTTGGTCCGGATCACGGTTTTGAGTCACGAATCAGCAAAAAAAGAAATAGACAAGAAAAATTTAACTCTCAGTTTTTTTATTTAAATACTTTTTGGCCATTAAAAACATTCAACTCAAAACTCATTCCCCGCAATTATATAAAACAAATTAAGGTGCATAATAGGGTATAATAATCATTTCCTTTAATGTGGGCACAATCAAAAACAACTTAAAATGCAATTTAGGTATCATTCCTTCCTACTTTGAACATGGAGAATGAATAACACTCCACATCAAAAAAGAAGAAACAAAGCAAAGCAGACGTATGCCTATAACTTCAATTTTTTTTTCAAAAGATGAGGATTTCTACATTCTCTGGGGAGAGTGTAGACCTCTGTGCTGTAACTATCTCCCCTGCTGTTGAGAACACTTTCTCGCTAGGCACTGAAGTGCCAGGCACCACAAGCTAGACTCTTGCCAACATGGCAAGGTGAGGGTATTTACAGTCATTGCTTTTCATCCACGTCAGTGGATCACCATTGACTGGAATGCCACTTGCAGCCACATAGGATGCCACCTCCTCTTTGATGGTGTCAGCAAAAGCCTTGCTGCCCATGTCCTTTGGTGCAAATGTCTTGCCAAAAAGCTGCGCCATTGCCGACTTCTTTTGACAAGACATGTGTCTGCTCCTGGTGGTGCTGCTTGACCCTGCAGGGAAAGTTACTTCATAGATTAAAACATTTTTTTAATATATATTTCATAGATGTTAAAATGGGGCAATAACTTAAACATCATCATTATAAATAAATAATACATAGTTTTAAAATATTTATTTTCTTTACCTCTTCACAGTCTACAGTGCGAAGACTGCTCACAATCTCAGTAGTGAGATCACTGTATATCCTCAGGCATAGAGCAAGGTTTAGGTGAGACAGGGACTTGAACCTTTAATCAAGTGCAGTAGATCTGTGAAGGTAGTCCTGTAGGGTTGGTGGGGAAGTGTTTCTGGGCTTCAGGTCCTCTCTAATGGCAGACTTGACGTGATGGCGCTGTCTTCCTCACTTGGGGCCATGGATTGTAGGATCCTGGTTTTCAGAGGCAGGATCATGAACACAGATGGTGCAGTTTCAGTGTTCAACAGAGTTGTAACCGCTTTGAGTGGTTTAAGCAGCTGGAGGACCTCCTCTGCCACTCTAACATTATTATCAGACAAGGTGACAATGTCTCTGACATTTTTCTTCAGGTTTTTATCTGTTGTGACATCATGTACGAGCTTATGAGTAGGCAGCTGTAGCATAACTTGCTTGGTCTTAAGCACATGAGCAGCTGTTGAGCTTTTGTCTAAGTAGGAAACCACCTTCCTTATCCTCCCAAGGAAGCGTCCCATCTTACTCAATATAATTCCTTTTTGGGATGCTAAATTAATTGCATGTGCTAAGCACCCTATCTGTGGGCTCAGTCCTGCCTCATTCACTGCATTTATTTGGTTTATAGTATTATCTGTTGTGACTGGGATGTTATTATTGGGCCTCTATATCCTCCACTCCACCACTGTTCCAGTAAATGCGCCAGATTTGTGTCTTTCTGACTCTCATAGAGGGAGCGTGTCTGCAGTACAGGGCTTTGTATTGTGGGATTGTGGGATTGTGGGATTTGAATCCGTAACAGTTTGGGGGCTCGTCCTGTGGTATTGGGGTGGAAGTTGGAGGTTTGGACGGTCCAAGGTTGTCAAACGGACAGGCACAAGCCAGTGGTCTGACATGAGTGGGCATAAGCCGGCTTATACAAAGGTAAGGCACTACCTGTTGAATCTATTTTCAAAGTGTGCCAAATTGGACATGATAAAATTAAAGTCTACTCGCTGAAATTACTGGTGGATGTCTGTTTTGATTTTGATGAAAAATCTCATGAGTTAAAGCAGTTAGAGTCTGCTAAGAAGACGTTAAAGCAGTTAGAGTCTGCTAAGAAAAGTTTAAATACTGGGTTAGAGTCCCAAGAAATTGAGTTAGAGTCTCAAGTAGTTTGGTAGGGAATTGGTCATTTTGTTGGTTAGAGTCCAAATTGGTTATAAGAGTGGACCTGAGTGGTCATTTTGTGAGTTAGAGTCTCCATTGACCTTTGGCACTTGCCTCAGTCAGACTCTTGTTTTGGGGTGCTGACTGTGGCTTCAAAATGTTATAAATTATTATAGGATGGCAGTTAGAGTCTGCTAAGAAGCGCATAGCCCGGAGGTTACGCTCCCTCCTGGCCGTGGACGCGCGACCTTGACCTGTCGGCGAACAGGGTTAGTTCAGTTTGGCTTAACTGTGGGGTACAGGGCATCCTGGAATAAGCTAGGAGTTAGAGTCTCCTTACCGTTTGTAACGGTATCTGCGCTTTTTTGGACACTGTTAAATTGAGTTAGGGACTTTAGAGATTAGGCCAGATACAGTTAGAGTCTGATACTGGTTAATTGATTACAAAAAAGTTGGACTTTCTTCGGTTGGACCCATTAACTTAAATTTGTCAAAATTGTGTAGGCGCTAAAGCTGTCAGGCCTTACAGTGATTGTAAATATAAGACGTCTGTGTAATATAAAATAACAGAGCTTTGTGTGAGACTGTGTGAGACTGTGTGTGACGTGCAGCTGCAGCGCTGCGAGCTATTTTTAGACTGTGTGTGAACATGCAAATGAGGTGGCTGCTGTGAAGCGCACAGAGGACTTTTGCTTCCTGTTTAGCGTGTTTTTGAGTTTTATAATTATGATTTGCAAACAATGATGCATGCCTGTAATTAAAACGCTGATTTTGCTGATTATAATATTACAAATAAAGTTTTGAATGACTAGGGTGAAGAGTATGCAGCGCCACCCTGTCAGATGCCAGTCACGGTGGGGCTCAGTGATGAATCAGGTGAGCTGGATTCATGGCTGAATCAAGACAAAGATTCCCCTGCTGTGGTCAGTAAGGGAAAAGCAGGGGGAAATAAAATTTAAAAGAGGCATGGATGAACGTTTATGTGTCAAGTTTATAAACGGGATAAAAATGGGGTGTTTTACTGTTATTTTAGCATCAGCATTATTATTGCATCAGAATCATATAACAGGCATTGCGTTAATCATTTATTGAAGCTATTGGCATTATACTAACATTTGTATTACAGTGATTGTTATAACCTCAGGTTAATCTTCTATTCACAGGTGTCAGGATAATCATATAATCTTTCATTGCAGGTGTAACCATGATCATTTTTATACATATTGCAGTTTGTTGCTCATTATAGAGTTGTGCTCAAGTTAATAAGGGTTAAAAGCTACAGTCAGCGCGATGTTTGGCTGATCTATGGACTGGAGTGACTTCGAGCATAGAAGGCCGCACGCGCTTACATAACACTGACATCATGCTTTTCTTTGTGATCTTTTATTCAGTTATATCTTTTGCTAAGTTTTATGTAGTGGCAGTTAATTAAACGACATTCATTTAATATTACATACCTGATTCAGAGCATTACACAGATAAACTTAACAATCTGCAAAACCTTGTAGCTGCAATGTTGTGTCTCCATAAGGGACAGTTGGCTGCAGAAGATAAGTGGGAGTCAGTGCCTGTCCTCGAGAAGGAGAGCATGTTCCTTTGCTGTGTCAAAAGTAGTCAACAAGTTCATATTCAAGTGAAGTTCATATTAATGCAGGTTTTGTTTCTTGGCAATTCTGCGGACGCAGGCTCTGGGCGGAGCCAGGAGTTGAACAGATCTAACATGACAATTAAATTGATTTCATTCCCTGGCACAGGCTGACAGGACTGGAGCAAAGACACTGGATAGGAGGAGGTCTCATACCTTCTAAGATAGGAGGTCACTAACCTTTTCTTTTAATTTTCTAGCTCCGTTGATTTGACACATGGGAATATGTCAAAAAAGGGGGGGAAGTTGAGTTTTAACATCAAACAAGGATTATATGAACATTTTTATGACTTCATTTGTGTTTTAATAACTTAGGTATGGTAAAGCTTAAGCTAATAGTGACCCAAAAGGTTTCCGGACTTTTTTAGAGAACCAGTGAGAAGCATAAATCATTATTTCCATGTTTATGCATTAATCATTGAAATGAACTGAATAGCATTTAGATGATAAAATGCCTGTGTTCATGAGTACCACACTGGAGAGGAAACCGTGGGACAGTAGGCGAAAGCAAACACATGATTTTTGGGGGGGCAAATGTTAGAATTAAAAATGGCTAATTTGTTTTTGAGGTCTTTTGTTAAAATGAGTGGTTTTAATAATTTTCAGACACACCTTGCAAATGTGCTTATAATGAGTTGGCACTCGGTCTTTTGAAGGTCATAAGCTTCGTTCGGCGTGATGGTCCGGACTGATAAAGTGTAGGAAATGCTTTGAGTGCAGAGGGCTAAATGCAAACACGCTTACACACACATAGGATATGATTAGAATAAGTCCCTGGGACATTCTGAATATTCTAAACCAATTCTGAATCACTAGAAGATCAGTAGATAACAACATTAGATTATTAGGGCTAGGAAGAGAGGTGTTTTGGTTTTCTGTCTCTTACAGAGAAAGGAACAGACACCAGACGAGGTCACAGATATACGAGGATCCTTCGCAACAGAGACAGACACGGTGACTGCTGAGACACCAACTGGGTTCAAGTGTCATGGCGTTTGGGCTCCGATTAGTCACCTCAAAAGGATGGATCCCATAAACACACAACCATGAAGGGGTTGGCGGAAATCCAGGAAGACCAGACCAACGAGGTTCGAGAGGCTCTTGGGCAAAAGGGGGACACATTCCTGTTCCTTTTTCTGGAGGATACACAGGACACACAGGACCCGAGGATACACAGATCGTTGTTTGAAATCGTGGCAGAATAATCCCCTGATCTGTGTAACGACTGAAGGGTTGTCTAACCCCTGAGGTTGAAGAAAGAAGAGCAGAGGATCACCCAACTGGACGACACTGGTGGCTGCAGCAATAAAATAAAGGCTAAAAGCTCCTTGGACAGAGGTTCTAGTCTGAGTACGTCTGAAGGGTATAAGGTAGCACCAAAATAAAGCTGTGGGAGAACTGGAGAGTGTCATCTGTACCTGCTATTGTTGTAATAATAGTTTTTCTTGCATCTGAACTGCGCAAACTCAGAGGTCATCTCACATATGGTTCACCCAACAGGGGGACAAAGGGCCTCAGGAGTGAGAAGAAATGAACTCGGCCACACTGGATTACAGGGTGTAATCTCTATTCTAAAGAGCTCATCAGGGGGACTGTGGGATTATAATATTATTTTATGCCATGTTAGACTCCTAATTAAAGATTGTGAATTATTATGTAGTTTTAGTTTGCATTATTCTCCTGAATTAGAAGAAGTGAAATGCGTTAGTCAGTGACGGAAGTGACAAGTAAGGTAAGCGACCCATGTTGTAGGTGACGTCAGACGCCGGAGATTTGGCGGGGAAAAAAAGCAAATGGTAGCATAGAGTTTAACAAAGGTTTTTCAAGCTTCAGTATTACCAAATATACTAATCAATTGTCATATAACTAACAACATCTGTCCTATCATCTCTAACACCCTGGAGGACAACGGGGAGAGTTTAGACGCTCTCCAAGATTACATCGATCGCTGTTTTCAAGATTTAGTAATGAAGAAGGCCCAGAGTGCATCCTCCCCGGCCAAAATTGAGACGCTGTCATCGAAGAGATGTCGCCCGGCAGACTCCTCCGGTACAACATCGCCTGCCGGCAAAGACATCGCAGACATCCTGGAGTCAATCGACAAGCGATTGTCCAGTTTTGATGTGAGGCTGTCCCTGGTGGAGATTTTACACCGGGAATTTAAATCTCTGAGAGAATCCCTGGAATTCAGCCAGCAGCAGGTGGAAACGCTTGCCGCTGAAAATACCACACTACGGGAGTCGGTCAAATCTCTCACCGATAACGTGACCCAGCTAAACATTGAAAATAAAAAAATAAAAGAGTCCGTTATCGATCTACAAGCCCGTAGCATGAGAGATAATCTTGTGTTTTCTGGTATTCCAGAAACTGCCGGAGAGGACGCGGAGGCAACGGTGAAAAGCTTCATCAAAATCCACCTGAAGCTGCCGGAGGACACCGTAAAGAACATCGACTTCGATAGAGTGCATCACTTGGGGGGCATGAGGTCGCGGACCGGGAGACCACGGCCTATTGTGGCCAAATTCGGTCAATTCAAACAGAAGGAACAGGTGAAGAGTCGCGGCAGAGAGCTGAAAGGAACGGACTTCAGCGTGAACGACCAGTTCCACAAAGAGATCCTGGAATGACGCAAGGTCCTGTTCCCAGTTCGACGTAGCTTCATCCAGAAAGGCTCCCGTGCTGTCATCGCCGTGGACCGGCTCTACGTGGACGGACAGCTCTACCGCGACCCCAGCACCACACCGTGGTTATATTGACTGCACTCCAGATAAGAACCCGCTACACTCTTTTCTTATTCATTCACACTTTCTCCTTTAACATGGGTTTAACCTAGTAATATCAATATGATGTCATAGCAGATATAACACCGTCACCCTCCGTCATTACTTTAATTGGAATGTTTCCGTTTCGTTCCTTTTTTTTTTTTTTGTTGCTCACAGTTCATGTGGTTTCTTTCTTTCTCTTGTCTTTCACTGCTGTGATCACCTACTTCCCCACTCACCTACAGACAACACCCTCTATTTCTCCATATTTTCACACCACGATCACGCAAACACATCAGCTCAACGGAAGCACATTCACAACAGCCTCACAGCACGCACAGACTTGCAGGACACATAACACAAGCCACGCTTGTTCATATTAGTGAATATTCACACACATAGTCAGACTTATGGAGCCTCTCACCACACTTTTTTTTTCTCTCTCTCTTTCTATTTACAAACAAGGGATGTTTCCACATTCTCTCCACCTGTCTAAACGAAACACCCAGCATACATCATTAGACATACACACACAATTATGGGCATGCTGAGGTTTGTCACATGGAATGTAAATGGAGCTGGCTCCAGAGGAAAGAGGTTAAAGATATTTAACCAGCTTAAAAAACTACAGGCAGATGTTGTTTTATTACAGGAAACTCACAGACCTGTCACAGGTTTAAGCGAACTTAAAACACCTGAGTTTCCTAACGTGTTTGCAGCCTGTTATAATTCTAGACAACGGGGAGTAGCAATTTTAATACATAAAAATGTTAATTTTACAGTACTCGATACAGTTATAGATCCAGAGGGTAGATTTCTAATTATTAAACTATCATGCTCCTGTATCTTTAACACTAATGCACAAGAATAATACTACGCCAAGTAAAAACTGGAGATTTTATACATCATTGCTTAAAGATGAAGACTTTATTAAATATTTTAAAAAGGAATGGACTTCATATTTAGACTTTAATGACACTTTAATATCTGCTTCTGTTCTATGGGAAGCAGGGAAAGCTGTGATGAGAGGTAAAATATCTTTCTCATCACACAAAAAGAAAGAAGAAAGCAAAAATATTCAGGAATTAGGAAAAAACCATCAAATCACTAGAAGAAGCCTACGCGTGCGACCAAGATCAGGAAACATTGAACAAAATATGCAAGACAAAACTAGAATTAAATGAAACTATTAATAAAAAAACACAATTCCTTATACAAAGACTTCGCTTGCAGAATTTTGAACACAGGAACAAATCAGGTCGATTTCTAGCTAACCAGCTAAAAATAAATAAAGAAAAAACAACTATATGTGCTGCTAAAGATTTATCGGGGAACACAATATATGACCCTGGAAGAATAAACAACATTTTTAGGGATTTCTATGAAACTTTATACTCACCACAAATAAACCCATCTAAAAATGAAATTGATCTGTTTCTTGACAACGTAACTCTTCCAAAATTACTACACAGTCAAGCAATGGAACTGGATTCGCCACTGACGCCAAGTGAACTCCAGGAAGCTCTGATAAGTATGCCCAATAATAAGGCTCCAGGTCCAGACGGCTTCCCTGCAGAATTCTACAAAGAATTCTGGACAATTCTGGCACCAGTATTCCACGGCATGTTGCAGGAAATCGAGGAAAATGGCAGACTACCACCAAATATGAATTCTGCCAACATTAGTCTCCTGCTAAAACCAGGCAAAGACCCTTTATTTCCCTCAAGCTATCGTCCAATTTCTCTTTTAAATGTAGACCTTAAAATAATCTGCAAAGCTCTCTCAAAGAGATTAGAGAAAATAACCCCCCTCTTAATTCATCCTGACCAAACTGGTTTCATAAAAGGTCGGCACTCCTCAACAAACACTCGTAGATTGCTTAATTTAATAGACTACTCATACAATAAAAACATCGAAACCATAATATTATCTCTAGATGCAGAAAAAGCATTTGACAGAGTTAACTGGAAATTTTTATTCGCAACTTTACACAAATTTGGTTTTGGAAACTCTTTCATAAACTGGATAAGAATATTATACAATTCCCCAACAGCTCGTATCAGAACAAATGACCAGACATCCTCCAGCTTCTGTCTCCTGAGGGGCACCAGACAGGGATGCCCACTCTCCCCTTCACTTTTTGCAATTTTTATCGAACCTCTAGCAGCAGCATTTAGACAGGCTACAACAATTAAGGGCATAAAATATAAGAACATAGAACATAAAATCAGTCTCTATGCGGATGATGTGTTGCTTTTTCTGCAAAACACACAAACCAACCTCTCTGAGGTAATTACTTTAATAAACTGGTTTTCAAGAGTTTCAGATTATTCAATTAACTGGCCAAAATCTACAGTTCTCCCCATTAACTGCTCCTTCCATAATTCTTCCTCTGCCCCACTGCAATCCGGAAATATTAAATATTTAGGTATTAATGTTTCTCCTAAGCTTTCAGACTTAACTAAATTAAACCACATCCCACTTCTAAAGAAAGTAGAAGGCGATCTGACTAGATGGAAATCTTTACCCATATCACTCATGGGAAGGGTCGCCACTATAAAAATGATGATCTTACCAAAAATAAATTACTTATTTTTGATGATCCCTAACAAACCATCACAAGATTGGTTCACATCTCTGGATTCATATATTTCCAAATTCCTTTGGAAAGATAAACCCCCGCATATCAGCTTAAAAACACTACAAAGAACCAAGGATAGAGGAGGATTAGATCTGCCTAATTTTCACCAATACTTCTTAGCCAACAGGCTTCAGTTCATCTCAGAATGGTTAAAACATACCTTCTTAGATGAGCCCTGGCTAGATGTTGAACAGGCACTATGCAAGGATCTAGAGATTTCAGACCTACCATTTATTAGCTCAAACATCAAAAGACATGAATGCTTTAAAAGTATCAACATCAGCTTTTCTCTGACAGCATGGTGGGAGTTTCTAAAAATAACGGAGTCTTCATTAATCCCATGCAAACGTACACCTATCTGGAATAACCCTGACATATTACAAAACAATAATATGATTAATTTCCCAGAATGGAGTTGTAAAGGAATTAAATACTTAGAACATATATTAGAGGGAACAGAATTTATTCCATTTGACAGACTAGTTGCACAATATGGGATCAACAAGAAAATATTTTTACAATATCAACAAATTAAATCCATAGTAAAAAAGAAATTTAACCTCAGTCAAGTTGAATTACAAACACCACCAAGTGCGGCACATTTCCTTACTCTTAAATCCCCCAAATTATTATCTAAAATATACAGAATACTTTCTAAATTAGATGAATCAATATCCCTTCCTATTGCAAAGTGGGAAGCAGATTTATCAGTCAGCTTAGACCAAAACTTCTGGTCTCAGGTATGCTTAAAAACCTTTAAATTGATTAAAAATCCCAGTCTGCAATTAATACAATACAAAATACTACATAGAGTGCACTATACAGGTCATCGGATGTTCAAGATGGGCTTTACATCTTCCAACAACTGCTCACACTGCCAAGGCAATACACCAGACAATTACATTCACGCTCTTTGGTTCTGTCCACCAGTGCAGAAGTTTTGGCGCGAGATATGTGAAGACTTATCAAAGTGTCTGAAATGTAACATTCCAACTTCCCCCTTAGTGTGTTTGTTGGGCAGCTTAGATAATGTCACTTCAGAAAAGAATATAGCCCATATGGTTTTCACTGCCCTATGCATAGCCAAGAAAACTGTCCTCATGAACTGGAAAAATGAAAACAATCTTAATTCTAACCAATATAGAAATTATCTATTAGATTACATTAGTCTTGATACAGCCTCTGCCACCACATCAGATCAATTGCTCTGGGCTCCTTTGATCAGCTCCATCACCTAGTGGGGGTGGGGGGGTCATAGTTTGGTCCCGCCTTCACTGTTGTGACTGGTGTGGGGGTAGGGACAGGCTTAGGGCGTCGGGGGGTTCCCCGGAGGCATCTTCCTTGGGGGGCTCAACCCGGGGTAGCGGTCATGTCCGGTTGGGGGCTCTTTTGGCTCTCGGGTGACTGTTTCCTCGTGGCTGCGTGCAGCGGGGCTAGGGGAGGGTCTGTGCTGACGGACGTGGGTTACTGACCTGGTAGCCTGGCTGCCCCTGGGTGGGTCCGGGATGGTCGTGAGGTTCTGGGGGCGCTCCGTCTCTGGGCTGGGGCCCTGGCCGGGCCTCGGGGCCTTGGGTCCTGGTTGGTGTGTTGCCGGGGTTGTGGGCGGGTGGGTGCATGGGGGCCCATCCCTGGCGCAGGGTGCCGCCGGTGCGTCGAGCCACCTGGGGGGCTCTTCAACTGGTGGGGGAGATTGTCACACCTTGCAGGAGCTTTCCTCTCCTCAGGAACTCTCTCTGCAGGAGGGGGAGATACAGGAGAGGTGGAGGAAGATCTCAGCCTGGGCGTCTATTGTCTCATGTAGTCTGGAAGATGAGTGGATGGTGGGGTGGGTGCAGTTTTCTCTGTGGTGGGGTTGGGTGGACTGTCCCGGGCTCTGTGGGGCCGGGGGGCGCTGCTGCACTGGGCCCTGGTCTGGATGGGCCTGGGCCCCCTTTCCCAGGCGGGTCGCGGAGTATGGGAGTGCCTACTGGGGTCAGCGGGGGAGCTGGCCCCAGGGAGGGGTCACCTGCCCCTCCCTTCCTTCCCTCCCCATCTCCAGCTGCCTCCCTCTTCCCGCTCCACCACAACCACCCACACATGCAGGGCCTTGGAGTAGGGGTATTTCACCAGGGTGCAGAGGAGGCTACCCCCCCCCCCCTGTCCCCTTCTGGCTGCCTCTGCCTCAATTTTATCCCACAACTTAGACATTCACATTACTCACACTCTCATTACACATACATATAGGATCTTGGGGGTGGGCACGATACACGGAGTCCAAAGTACCATCAGGGTGTACACCCCACCCCTGGCGTCGTTGCCCACCTCTCAATTTTAAATACACGTAGACATTGAGGGCTAGCAGGAGGGACTATGCGCTTACCTGCTGCTCTCTGGCAGGTAGCTCCATGCCCTCCTGGGTTTTAATTGCACCTTAGAACACACATGCATCAACACTACAATGAGCGGGTGGAGGGCGGTTTGGAGTCTTCTCTCACCCCCATTGTCTGCGGCCTGCTGGAGCGGGGGGGCTAGGAGGAGGAGTTGGCCATCCGACTGCGGTCTGGAGTGTGGGGCCTCCCTGCTGCTACGGAGTCGGGGCGGTCTGCCTCTCCCCACCGCAGGGAAAAGGGTAACACCACCTAGGTCTGGGTGCAGTTCCCACCTCCAGGGGCAAGGGTACCTAGACCCGGTTTGTAGAGTACGCTTGGGGAGTGTGATCGTGTGTACAGCGTCTCTTTATGTCTGTCTCCACGTTGGTTGAGTGTGGAGTAAGTGCATATGAGAGCATGAGGGTGGGAATGGATGTTTGTGCCTGTGTGTGCATGTATGTCTGTGTCTATATGTCAGGTTGGGTATCAGACGCCACCTCTCTGGGGACATCTCAGGCCCTCCAAGGTTTGGAGGCCTATCTCCACCCACCACCACTTCCCCTGCCAGTGGCGGACTCCCTCAGGTATCGGTGCGTTGGTGGTTCTTTGTGTCCGGGGATGGGCGTCCGGGTACACACCAGCTCACTCCTTGGCGGCCGCTTATCGGGGCCTGGAGCCTGGGGCTCGCTCGGGCCACTTCGGAGGTGGGGTGCCCCTGGCCTCTCGGCCTGGGGCTCGGTCACTCAGGCACAGCTGGCTGCCGGCGGAGCTCACGGGCGCGTCACTGCAACTCCCCCTGGCTTCTGCTCCGTGGCTGCTGAGTGAGCCCTCATCTGGGACTCTCCTCAGCTCTTACTGGGACAGTGGCGCGGCTGCCCCTCTGTTGGTCTTCCTTGGTCTCTTGTGTTCTGGGGGCCTCTGGATGTCTGGAGTTTTGATCTCCTCCATACCTGCTTCATACCCTGGAGGACGGGGCTGTGGCTCCCCACACTCCCTAGCAGATCATTACATGGAGAAACCTTTGGAATCCAAGCATGCTGATCCACACAGGTTTGCACACAGGTGTACACATGGGTATTCACAGACGCGGACTACAGCTTTCTTGGCTGCTGCCTCAAAGCACATTGTGCGCTGTCTATCTTGCGTGCTGCACAATATCGTTTATTATTTAGTATCTACTGATATCTACTGCTAGCTAGTTTATTGTGATGGTGCTGTTTTTTTTATTATGTTGCTCTTTGTTGTTTGCTTTCTCTTCTGTTTTTTTTTCTCCACACAGGTGACCCAGGTGTTTTGTTTGTTTTTTTGTTTTTTTCTTTCTTCCCCCCCTTCTCACCGTCTCTTCTCCCCTTTGGTTTTCTTTCTTTCTTTCTCTCCCTCTCTTTCTTTCATTCTTTCTCCCTGTCCTGTCCCGTTTGTAGCAACTGAAAATAAAATAAATTCATAATCATAATAAAGGTCAATCAAATGGACCAATATGGCAAGGCCATGATGATCCACTTGGTAAAATAAATCCGCTTGGCATCTTTCTTGGCCTTAAGACAACAATTCTGATGGCTAAAGATCCAAACGGGACACAAAAAAAAAAAAAAAAAAAAGAATTAGAAGAAGTGATAACTATTGCATTTGTTAAACTGATTTGCATTACATTAGACTGCTGATTTATTGTGAATGAATGATATTGTTTTATGATGCATTATACTGCTGAGTTATAAGAAATACTGTTCGCAGAAAGTCATCGCCTTATTTGTCTGATTAGAAGAGAACAGAACATACTGGAGTTTTCTGCCCCATCTCAGCAGGAGCAGATAAACAGGGAGCCACTGTCGTAGCTTAGGCGCTGTGTGAGAGAAAGAATGTGAATGTTTAGGCTTTTATGATTAGGTGAGGGCCACTAGAGGCTATAAGAGGTTGATCAATGCTCCACCATTTTGAGATCTGATGCTATCTGCGTACGGTGTCCATCTCCCACGCATGTGATCATTAAAATCATCGTTTGACTCAACCCGGCCGGACCAGTGTTGTTCTTTTGGCTTTTCCTCTTGTATCCATCCCCAATATTTGAATCCGTAACAGTATCTACCACTCCGCTGTGACATAATGAGCGTTCACTCTCCGTTTCCCTGGAGGTCCACCCGTCTGTAGTTAGGGTGACAGAAGATGCCTGGGACAGCTCAGCCATAATGTCAGACTTTTCCTGCTCATACATGCCTGAAATGATCTTGTCACTGAAGTGGACAATGGGATAATATAGCGTGGCTCAAGCACATTCATCATACCTTTAAACCCCTTGTTTTGCAAAAGGGAATATGGCCTCTTGCCTGCAGCTATAAACACTCTAACAGCTTTTGTAATAGCTTTAGCCTGGTTGGATTGGACAGCAAAGGGCTGCTTAAATGCTGCAGATATCAGCAGTTGTTGTATAGTATAGTGTAGTATTCTTATATTGGTTAAGCTGTTCAACCTATTGTGCTGTGTGGCCTTCGTTTTAGCTCCCATCACACCAGGGTGATGCTATTTCAAATGAGCAGCCATGCCCCACGTGTCGCCAGTGTCATAAGGCTTCCTCGTACCACACTGTCGACAAACTTTTCCCATCAATATATTTAACGGGAAAGCCAAAATACTACCACACATGAGATTTAAGTGATGCGGGAGGTTTCTTGAGCTCCTCTGCTCCTCCACTCCTCCACTTGGACTGTTAGCGCAGGCCATGAATATCACTTGACAGACTGACCACACTACACTTTTTTTTTCTTTTTCGAATCTTCAGATCACGTGTGTGCCAAACCATGGAGAGGGATCGTTTTGGATCATGAATCAAGAGTATAGTGTAGTGTTCTTAAATTGGTTAACCCATTCAACCTATTGTACTGCGTGGCTAGTGGTAGGTTATAGCAAGAGGCAATGGAAGCTTGGGGCACTTGAATAGTGTAGCTGGACAGTGTAGTGGCAAAATTACCATCTTTGGAACAATAGGTCAGGGTCTGATTCACAACCAGAGCATGAATCCATTAAGCGCTCTCATGCTACCCAAGCTTACCTCAGAATTTAAGAATCAGATAACTGATGGATACCAACTCAGACCTTACCTTCACTAACTAGGTCCCAGGCTGGTGTTGAGGAACTAGGACAGAGGCTACTGATGAGAACAAAGCATACATGGAGTGGGGTCATATGCCACACATGTGGGAACTATTAATGGATGATTTCAGTACTGAACAGATCTTTGCAGTTGCCTATCTGACCATTTTTTTCTGCTGATCCTCTTTAGGGTCGTGGGGGTCAATGGAACCTATCCCAGAGGTGAAAGGCAGGGTACACTCTTAATAGTCTGCCGCAGGGCTTGAAGTAGCCTACACATTTAAATTTACATGCAGCTGTAGAAGTATTTAGGTGCTTTATTAGCAGTAGGTGACATCAATGTAACTTCTTTTTAGGGGGAAAAAGAAGTTGGTGCTACGCAATGCCTTGCAAGATGGATTTCACTAACAGAAAAAAAGGATCAGTGATGCAGAGGCAAGCGATGTTTCTCTGACCTCTGGTTCATGATACAGCTGCATTAGCGCTCTCGCCCTTACTCTCTCTTTGTGTGAGTCCTACAGAGAGAGTTGGAAGAAGAGGCAAACCAGCACAAAGCAAGGTAGAAACGGCTCTGCCATGGTCCTGGGTCATTTTGACCCAGCGTTCTCAGTTTACTTGTGTTTTTGTATCATGTTAAGTTCATTTGTTGTTCTAAGGATTTATTCTATGCTTCCTAGGTTGTTCTGTTCAGTTTAGTTTATTAGATTCCCCCTTGTGTCTTTGCCATCTGTCTTGCACACTTTGTCTGTTTATTTAATTGTGAGTTCTTGTGCCTCATTTCATCATGTTTCCCCAGCCTGTCATGTCTGTGCTCTCCCTCTTGCTCCTCCGTGTTCTCTCTCCCTCCAGTCTGCGTACTTCCTGTTTTACTTTGATAGTCTCCCATCAGTGTAGCTCATGTTGTGTTTGCTCCTGCCCTGTCTTGTTATGATTATCAGTGTCAGCTGTGTTCCCCATGTGCACCCACATCCCTCGTTATCCTGTGTATTTATGTCCGCATCTCCCTCAGTTTTGTGTCGTGTCCTCCCTATTGGCTGTGTTCCCTTGTGTGCCTCCTCGTGTTGTTAGGTTATGATTTTCCCAGTTTAGTTTTGCATTGTTTTGTATTACCTTCATCCAGCAATAAAGCTGTATTTTGAGTTAAGCCCTTTTTTCGGTGAGTTTGCGTTTGGGTCCTCTCCTGCCTGCATACAGCTGGTTCATGACAGGCTCCTTATACACTGCTGTAATTTTACACCATTCATGTTAATGATACTTTGTTTTTTGTTTTTTAACCAAGTACTGAGCTGCTCTGCCAGGAGTTTTTTTTTTTTTTTTGTGTGTCACATTCAACATTAAACATCATTATTATACAGTTTTCAGTTAAATTTAGGTTTCATAAATGATATGCAAGTCTCTGCAATCAATCTTTATGTACATTTGACACAACAGCCGGTAACTGTAAAAGAAAATTTGTTTGTCATTTTGGGCATTTAGATTAGAGATCTAAAGAGATAGCTGAAAATTTATTTGTTTCAGTATTTTTTTAGTAGGTGAACAAACTGCATTTGGTGCTTTGACATTGAATGCTGAGAGACAAACTTACCAAGCAGGAAATAAAGTCACAGGAACACATCTTTTGGAAAGAAACTGTGACTGGTATTGTTAGTGTTTAAAGTGGAGCAATTCTGAACAATGATCAGCTGTGCAACACTGGCACAATGGTTGTGACATGGACATCTTTGTCTTCAGAGCTGCAGCAAATGAATCATTTCTTTCCAGACTAGAAAGGGTCTATTTCAGATGTAGTATATGTAATGTTACTTCATGATTCATCAGTCAGTGATTCAGACATGGTTCAATTTTGTACGACTGCTTTGAAAGCTTTGTTCAGACACACTCATGACAGTGACAGAATCAGAACAAAAAGAAAATTGTGCGAGAGGAAAACTAAAAAGCTCTGCATGACAGTCTGTGGTTTGGTCAGTAAGACATCAAAAGCACAATGCTCAGGTCATGAAAGACTGCACAGAACTGACACAGAGTTGTGTCAGTTTGTTGTGTAACTGTTGAAAACACGGAGTCATGAAGCAGGTTTTTGGCCTAATGAGGTAACTTGTGGGTTAAGTCTTTGTTTTCAGTATCAGGGAAGTGACTCACTTCTTACTCTACCATAACGTCATGTGCAGACTTGAGGTGCATTATGTTATTCTAAATGTAGTTGACTGTAAACAATTTTACAAAGATTTTCTAATAAAAATCCATATATGATCCTAAAACAGGACACCTAGTGAACAGGACACTGTCTCAGGTGGCTTAATTATCCATCCATTCATTCTCTTCCACTTTTCCTTGACGGGCTTGCAGGGAGGGCTGGAGCCTATGCTAGCAACCACAGAGGAACAAGCAGGGAACATCATGGACAGTCTCCAGTCTGTGGCAGGGCTAACACATTTAGAATTATCAATTAACCTAACCCCACTACCTTCATGTCTTTGGACTGTGGGAGGCAGCCAGAATACCCAGAGAGAACCCTCGCAAACACGTGGAGAACATGAAAACTCCACACAGAAAGGCCCCGGCCAGGTGGTGGAATTAAACTCAAAACCTTCTTATGTGTGTATACACATGCACACACACATAAAATTATACAATAATTACACTGCAGTGAATCAAGACTGACATGATATTTTGGCGTTTGAGCACCCCATCAATTCAAGCACTCTCACACTCAGATGTGTACTGGATACCCCAAATCTATTGACTTGATGTTTGCTCTATGATTCGTCTTTTCACTCATACTCACACGCTGGTTTACTGGCTGGTGGTGTAGTTGATAAAGACTTGAAGGTATAGTAATTGGTGAATTTACTTATAACCTTAAATCCAGTAACCTAATGCTTGTAGGAAAAAATGGGGAATGGCTCTACTCACCACCTCCAACACTCACAAGGAAGCTTTGAGTGATTCAAATGGTAAAAATAAATTGATATGGTAACTCCACTGATAGGTTTGTAGCTTGAACCTATTCGCTGGAACGTTGAAGGCAATATAATTACACCGCAAGCAAGACACGAAGTAGGCAAAGTTCTTCATGTTTCTCGTGCACGGGAGAGAACCGGACAACGCCATTCCTTCGCTTGACCCCAGTTGCTCTCGTCCGTTCTCCCATAACACTGCTCTTTTATTGAGGTTACATGAATATGCATAGGTTCATTAACATATGATGTCTACATACACACAAAGAGTACCTTGCCTTCGTGTGTGTGTGTGTGTGTGTGTGTGTGTGTGTGTGTGTGTGTGTGTGTGTGTGTGTGTGTGTGTGTGTGAGGTCAAGATGTGACCCTGTGAAGACTCCCCATAGCTGGTGCCAGGAGTCTAGCGGGTCCATCTGAACAAAAGGCTCTTATACTTAAACAGATATACGTGTGTTTGCTATGCCATATATCAGCAAGAGAAGATACGACCTCTCCTAGGAGGTGTGTGATCTATGCCAGAACACTCTGTAGAGGAGTGAACGCACCCCCCTCCTCATGCTACACAGAGTTGTTACAGACCTCCTAGGATGAGACATTCTTTCAATCTACAAATGATTATATACTTCTAAGCATATATGAGTAAATATTTCTAAGCATAAATGACAATGAACAATACAAAACCTAACATCCCCCCCTTTTTGACCTTTATGCTAGAAAAGCTCCCAGTTATGATCACCTCATGTCTGACCGTTTCAATGCAAACATTTTTATACACAGCATATGTCAAATCACACTAAATTGCTGTAAAAGTACACAGTTTAACAAATGTATTAGCAGTTATCCCATTCCTCATTGCTCTCATCCAATGGCAAACTGCATCCTATGAGCAAACAAATGAATCGTTAATTTAATAGTTAAAATAAGAAAGTAACATTTTCAAAAACATCTCAGCTTTGCTGTGATCACCCATCATCTGTGCAGAGTGGTTTGAGTTCTGCAGGGCGTCATGAATGTCTCTTCCAGTTGTTTCCATCATTGTCCATAGGACCAGAGTCCAAATGTATGTAGAATAAACATTCAAACATACCAGTTGGTTTTGTTGTTTGTCAACATGGGTCTCAGCTATCTCCAAAGCTGCAGACCTCTTCAGCACTCTAGTTTTATGGCCTCTACCAACCCCCATCACCTCACTACAGGCCTTCGTCCTGCGAGGGGGATACTTATGACTCCTCCATTGTCCACGCTCTGCAGAAAAACCCCTCTGTAAAAAGGGTGCTGGGTCCAGTTATCTTACTGCTGTTGTGATCCCAGCAGCCTTCAGAGTGTCATCGTATGCACAGTATAGTGACACAGCATTAGGTGATGTTCATAGGAAACTGCTGTCATCACCACCATAGCTTCTGGTTCCTGTGCTTTCACAGAATCATGATGTCATCCTTAGACTCCTTCTGCGTTGTCGATGGAGCTTGGCACGCTCCCCTCATCCTTCAGGTGCCCGTCTGTTGTCCACAATCTCCTCTGTTGGCCTCTGGAAATCCCCCCGGCACAGCTCTCATTCCAACGCAGTTTCATGGTCCTTGCTGTGGCTCCAAAGTCTGATCTCATGATGGGCCCCAACCAGCTTGACCTTTGACCTCAACCACTGCCTGGGCTGTCAGCTGTGCCTGGAATGGTTCTCGCTTCTTCACTGGGCCTCTGAAGATTTCTCAGGAGATTACTGCTGCACCTGTATTTCCTTGCTAGGAGGAGAAACTTCTATTTGGAGAGCATGTCAACAATCATCAAACAACATTCTTTAGTTCAGTGAACTTCACTTATAGGCCATCAAAGTCTCATCTGAACATGGATGCACCACTTGCATAGGTTTAATACCTGTAAATAAACTGTTAATCACACAAATCACTGCAACAATAATAAAAAACATTATTTCATGTTAATCCTGGACCTATAATCCTGCAATCAAAGATGTTAGTGTGTTTTGCATATTAAATTTGCTTAAAAACTGGCTCCGCCAGGAGCCTGCATACACACCATCATGGCCTGGAAACAAGATCTGGAAGTAAAATCAAACTTCACACTTCTAAACAATTGTATCATAAGAGTAATAAGCATTCAACATCAGCAAGACAAGTGTCATGTGCAGGTTTTCTCAAATCAGTAAACTACAACTATTACCCTAATTTGCCTCAGACATGGATCATCCCATGTACTCAGTCAACATTAATGTAATCGGTGACTGCTCTTAAGCAAAGTCACTCCACTCATATATTATTTATGGGCTCAAAAGTGGCCAGCAAATGAGCTCCATATTAAACTATTCCAGAAACACTGCATCTCTTATTTGTTTTCCTCATGTCACTTGTTCGCTTCTGCTGAATCTTCTACATGCATTCTCAGAAAAACAAACATTAGCAATACACATTGACTGTGGTCAGACGCAGGTCGACAGGTTCCAGAGGTGCCATAAAAAGACCATAAAGTTAGCCATCCATAGCTGTGGAAAGAAGCGACACTAGTTTTCAACACAGGAAATTTCTCACATGTTATTCACATTATCAAAGTAACCTTCACATTTTCCCAAAAACACAGTGTAACAGCATCACCACTCATAACCTCTAAACACAGTTTTCTTCACACATAAACCCAGAAATCCTGTAGTAGGAAAAACATCAACCAGTTGTCCTGGTATAAGTCGCATCATCAATTCACATGAAGAACTGTAATGCTGTAGAAAAGAAATGCAAAAGTTAGCGCTGCGCAGACGTATACACACTTTCTCACAGTTTCCTCTGTGAGCAACACAAGGTAGTGAATAACACCCCTGGTAGATGCACAGACACAGAAAGTGGCATTTAAAAGGTTAAATCATCACGCAACCTCGAATGTGGCTGTCATCTTCTGCTCCTGTAAAAGGAAACACACATAGATTCATCTGCACCTTTGTCAAGTGGGGGTTAACTTCGCACAGTCATGTTACATCAGTAAAGTCTTGTCAACTTTTTGTCAGCTTTTACCAGTCAGTCAGTTTGTTTTTTTTTCTTTCACTCATTCATTCATGCATTCATTCTTTCTTTGCTGATAGTGGAACCCATCGTCGCATTTAGTTTCCACTCTCAGCAAAATGACGTCATTTCAAAAAGAAAAAGAACTTTAGTTCGGATTACATCGCTGAATCCTTTTTGGGCAGGGACTCTCATTTTCTAATTGTCCCAAATAAGTGGCTTTCTCCAGAGCCCATTTTAATGTGGAGAAACTCACTTGCAACAATTTTCTCGACGACGTGTCGTACAGCGCTTTCTGTTCTAATCGTGCAGATCTGCTCAAACGACAGAGATTATCGAACAAAACTTTCAGTGCACTGTGAAAGTATCAAAATAAAAAGGCCTTATTAAGTCATGACACAAGCTCCTCATCTCAGGAGGGTAAATCATACCATTAGCATGGTTTATCGTACCATCATACTAATTGGCAGGCTCAACTTCACAACAAAAGAAAAATCATCAACTAGATTAACTCCAAACCAACCATCAGCTGCACAACACACAACATAAGCCTAATGTGTCTTATTAGCTATGAGTTTAATGCCCAGGTCTGTGCTTTTCACTCATTTAGGCCACAGATTTTATTCAGTTTTCCTTTTTTCCCGTTATCATAAAACGTGTGACATGTTGTCATGCACTTCACAAAAGACGTTTATTCTTGTGTATTCAGAGTTGTGTATCTAGATACAGAATTCACTCGCACATCAAAACAGGAAACTCAGTGTTTTAGAGTCTCCACTCAACACACAACAAACTCCAACACATCCCATTCACTCGTGCTAGAATTCAATCACCTTTCATTAATCTAAAAACGATCAACTAATTTGAATCAGCTATTAACCCACTAAGATGACAGGACAACAGAAATGCATGTTCAAAATGTTATCACAAAAATAGAATTTCCCTCATACAGTAAATTACTTGTGCTGCATCAATCAAGCAGGAAGCTCCTCCCAATTTACTATATCAACAACTAAATTTATTCTCTGATCACTGGTTGGTCAAACCAGAATCTTTTTTCCCCACAAAAGTTAAACTGTTGTCCTGCAACCTAGAGAGTCAATTTTTTGCATTGGATAAATTCAGTATTTAATAACAAGTGTCTGCTAAATTGACACTATTTTAACACTGATGAAAGATAACAAGCTAATTTTCATTGCATGGGTGTTTGTGTTATTAGGCAGATTTAATGCATGTCTGAGGAGCTGCATATCCAACAGCGCATGTTCTTAAAGCTGCCTTTCCTACACATTTCTCTGCTATTATTTGATCATTTCTTAACTAATGTGCTATGAGTCCACTGGTTTTTGCATCACACTAAGTGACTTGGACAAGATGATAAACAGACTCACACGCTTAAGATGTTGTCTAATCTTCATGAGTTCTCTTGTGTTTGGAAGTGTTAGTAGGGTTAATGCATGTTCTGCTTGTGTGTTGTGATTCTGTATATGTTTCTATTTTCGCAGTGTTTCAGACTCCTTCACAATTTTCCAACTTAAGCAGTCAGTTTTCTTTTCCCCAGGTTTGCTAACCCAAATTTTGATTTCCCACATTAAATAACAAAATTCCTATGTGTTCTCACCACTCCTCTCATTCTGTTGTCCTCTCACTCTGTTGTCCTCTCCCACTTCAACAGTCCAATAGCCGGCAGTTCTCCTTCAGCTTTGTCCTGTGTTCCACTGTCTCTTCTTGCCATTTTCTCCAAAGGTGGCAAATGTCAAACTCCAACAGTCCCCTCAGTTCTCCTCAAAAGTTTTCTTCACATGCATAGTGAAGTCACAGCCTGTTGTAAACACAGTGCCATTCATCCGATCAGTCAGGATGATGGGTTTGCTCTTCTTCTCTGATGCTGTTTGTCCACATTGCTGCTACTTGTTGGGACTCTTTGCTCAGGACTTGCTGCTGTCTCTTTATCTGCCATGTTATTGCTCTTTGGAGCTGCATTCCTTGTCTTCAGGGCGGAGTGAGAGCTGCTTGTGAGTTTGAGAGACACACGGTGCTGTAAATAAGTTAACCAGAAACTTGGCCTGAATGTTTCCGATGATGTTAAACTATAACTTTCTTCCGACCGCTGCATGTGGAAAATTGATTCAGGTCTGCTTTTCACCTGAAAGTAACAAACTAAGACATTTTCATTATTATCATCACTGCTTAATCAACACACATCTCTCTCTCTCTCTCTGTTTTTGTGAACAGTCCTTTCTTAAAAGCAGAAAATGAAATTGTAGTTGTTTTTGGCTGATCAACACAAAACCTTTTTCCTATGATTTTTTTCATCTACAATATAAATTCTCTTTTTCACTCTTTTTTTTTCTTTACAATAGCTGGTGACCTGCAGAATCACCGCTCTCACAATCAGAGGCAATTACTTTTACACAGCGCACAAAAACACTGTGATGTCAAACACATTCACACTCACTTTTTCATCTGCATAAATAAATCACATGGCTGATGCTATGTGCCATGGTGATCCATAAATAAGATCACCAGTTTATTTAACTATTTTTCCACACAACAAAACAAATAAACAAAAACATAATGCTGATGCTATGAACACTCTACACACATGAGTCAAGATGCAGGAAAACTGCTCACGGAAACGCTGCACACTCCAGTTATCACAGTTATCATAGTTCTGTTTCCCTCTCTTTGAGGAGTTCTCAGACAGCGATCTGATAATGTGTAGCTTGCTCATCAGCTCAGAAGAGACCACAACGCAACCTCACACAGTAGTTGCATGCTCTGCCCACAGTGGCAAAGTCTTACACTTTCATATTCAATTCAGCTTCTCCATCATGTACTTTTAGATGTGTCATACAGGGTTCAGCATATTAGTTGTTTTCACAGGTGTGCTCTATATCTCAACAATGGCTCATAATAAGACGACAGTCTTTCACACAGGTCAAGTGCCTCTATGCACTTCATTAGTTTAAATATTTATCTATATCACTTCACCTCATATGTCATTGTACTAAATTTGAGCAACTTTTAACAATTATCCACCTCAATTAAATTTATGGTCTGGAGCACAGGCTGTTGTCGATCAGGGCAAGCTAAAGAATAAACATTTTATGTCAGCAAGGGGTGGGGGAAAGCCATTCACCAGAGCATATCTTAAGTGATGTGGACTGGCCTTCTCCACACGCTCTTCAAGGCTGGTGTGTTTTCTGAAAACTTCTGACATTTGAATCTCTTCCATTTATAAGCCTGCGATTAACCGCACGGCTCAGGTCCGCGTGAAACCCGCGCGACCGTGCTCGCGTGAACGCGCGCAGCTAAGGAGCCGTCGCTCTCTTTTTTTTTTTTTAAATACTTTGTGCTGCCAGGAGCAAAGTCCAGCATAAACATCTGTCACCCTCTGACATCCACTTTCTACATTAAAAATGTCATTTATATATTCTGTAGGATACACTTTAACGTTGAGACAATGTAAATGTCCAGCAGTACTTTGGAAATGTTTGGTCATGCCTAGACTGTCCCAAAGGTGAGTCATAGCAGGGAAAATGGTAGATGTACAGCGCTGTCCAACAGTATGTTATTGTCACACTGAAGCCTGTTTTTGGTTTTTATATTTGGATAAGGAACTAAACTGATGAATGTCAACAAAAAACAATGAACAACAAAGTTCTAAAAAGGTTATACAAACAAATGTTTGCATAGCTCTTTTCTATGACAAAATGTTTTAAATACTTTAACCTGCCATCAATGTTCTGAAGACAGTTAAACTTGTCAGGTAGTGATTTCCAGCAGGTGAAAATCCAAGCTGCATGAACACACACAGCTGTGGATTCCAGCTGTTTCAACGTTGCATTAACTGGCATTAACTCAGCCAGTTCTCGAGTCTACGGATGTATCCGTGTATTTCTGTGGTGCTGATGCTGTGCGGAGCGGACAGCTCCTGAAGCTTTTGAAGTGTCAGAATGTGGAAAGCTAACAACGACCCTCTCACCAGTAGGCTAAGTTATTTTTAGCCAATTAAAAGTTGAATCTGGTAGTTGGGGTTGTTAGCTAAGATACAGTCATTAAGAAGAGGCACAACTAATGTGTCTATGCGAGCTAATTTGCGATGTGCACCGCTGGTGCGGCCATTTATTTTTTAATGCACCTTCTCAGATTAATTCACTGCGTGTCGTGCCCAGGGCTGGACTGGGACAAAAAAATCGGCCTAGAGACCGGCCACCCAGGTATTAAAGTCTTAAAGCCTTTGAATGAAAACAAACACTGTTGTGACAGTGATGTACTGTCTTGTTGGTATATGTATGATTTCTATACATTTTACATCAGATAAAAACTTTGGTTGTAAGCTTCAGATAATTATTTAATGACAGCCAGACATTTTAAATGAGAATAAGAAAGAAAAAGTATTTCTTTGTGACCCCCTTTCCCTGTTAATGCCCTACCTGGCCCCTGGCAAAACTTTGCTAGACCCACACCTGCACAGCTATCAGCTGTCAGCTACTTAGAAAAGGATCCTGGTGCTATTTATCTCTCAGAAACAGTTCATAACTTCCCTTCAAATCATTCATGTCACCTAAAAGGTAAACCTGTTTCTCCATCACCTGTTCAGCTCTGATGATTCAGTAAGGACATCTCCTGGTATCATCTTCATGTTTCCCTCTCACCAGATATACAAACCGATATCATGACCAGCAGCTTTACAGCTGTGGCTCCAGCAAACATCAGCTGATACTAGAAATTAATATTAAATAAATTCTAACAACAGCTGATCAAGCTTAAAAGTGCTGCTGTTGTTTAAGTGCGACATCCGCTGGTTTCCTCTTTCTGGCGCAAAGCGGGCGATAAATTAAAAAAAGAGAAAAGCCGATCAGCTGATCATTGATCACTTTCATGATTGAATTAGCAACAGGAGAGAGAGAATGAGAGAAGATGCAGCAGCTGACAGCGCAACGACAGAATAAATCCAGCTTTGTGTCTTTTTCATTCCAGCTGAAGTACGGGGCAAACTGTGTTCCTTTTCAGCTCAATACGAAACGCATAATATTTTCTCTGAATGCGGGACGATTCCGTCTTTTTACGGGACGGTTGGCAACTCTACTAATTTATGAATAAAATAAAGTTCATGCTAGCTAGTACGCAGTACAAGTTATTGTAACTGACTGTAAAAAGTCAGCAGAACGAAAATAAACTCCACCTAAACTTGGTTTATATCTGACCCAGATAGACTGCAGGTCATAACTTCTTACCAGAAGTTCAGTTCACCTGACACTCGGACAGGTGTTGTAACAGGCGGCTGCTTCGAGTCTCTCCTTTTGCCTCCCCTTTCTCTCATCCACCCGCTGGCCTCCACCACTTGCTAATGTTACTGAATCTAAACAAGAGAGAAAAGGAGTTCTCTCTTGAAATTTGTATAAACTATCAGCCTGATATTATACAAATAATATCAGGCTGATTCTGCCACGATTTGTTCCCCAGTTCCTACAGCTGTTTATGTTTTTAAACCTATTTTGCATTGATAGCAATGTTGAATATTATTACACAGGAAAAAAAACAACTACATGTAAAATAATTACACCGTGATGCCTCTGCCTTTCTAAATGGAGGGACAGTAACTGCGTGTTTATATGTAAGCGTGTAAAACCTGAAGATAGATTAACAGTAACAGTATTTTGTCTCTATCTGCCATTCTGCAATTCATCTCATGTAAACAATAACGTGGCGCAAAGCGTGACGTTAAAAAGGCACATACCTTTGATGTTGCATGACAAACTCTGTATTCCTCGTCCACACGTAAACGCAAAGGAGTTTTAAAAAATCTCAGTTTTCGCTGATTCGAAACGCCGTTCACGTGTGGACGAAACAGCTGCGTTTTCAAAAATACCCGTGTAGGTGCGGACGTAGCGTAAAAGAGTTAGTAGTTTATTTTATTTCTACCTGTAATTTATTGCAGATTACTTTTTATTTGCTTAATTGTTTACTAAATGTTTGAGGTGTGAAATGAACCGCAATGGAGCAAAATATGGTCGTGTGTGGTTGGAGGATGTGTTTGTGCGTGCATGCGTGTGCACGCGCGTGGGGGGATGCGAACATTTTTCATGTAATACGAAGGGGGGCCCAGGGGCCGGTCTCTAGTCAAAATGCCCAGGCTGATTTTTTGTCCCAGTCCAGCCCTGGGCACGACACGCATTGGATTAATCTGAGAAGGTGCATTAAAAAATAAATGGCCGCACCAGCGGTGCAAATTAGCTCGCATAGACACATTAGTTGTGCTGCTTCTTAATGACAGTATCTTAGCTAACAACCCCAACTACCAGATTTAACTTGTAATTGGCTAAAAATAACTTTGCCTACTGGTGAGAGGGTCGTTGTTAGCTTTCCACATTCTGACACTTCAAAAGCTTCAGGAGCTGTCCGCTCCGCACAGCATCAGCACCACAGAAATACACGGATACATCCGTAGACTCGAGAACTGGCTGAGTTAATGCCAGTTAATGCAACGTTGAAACAGCTGGAATCCACAGCTGTGTGTGTTCATGCAGCTTGGATTTTCACCTGCTGGAAATCACTACCTGACAAGTTTAACTGTCTTCAGAACATTGCAGAGTCCTTATTGACAGTATTTGGCTCTACATATCTGTGTGAGCAGATTTTCTCCCACACAGTGGGAGACCAGAGATCACATTAACATGTGTATCCCTGTATTAACAAACATGACATATTGGCCCAGTTTATTTTTCTTATCATTGTTGTGAGGAGACTATAAATAGCATTTGTATTTTCTGTTGTACAGTTCATTTGCTGTTTTGGAGTTCTTGTTATGAATAAAAAGTGTCTTTTTTTGTTTAAAAAAAGCTGATAACTATTCGCTGATAGCTGCAAACATCTGCGAACAAATATAATTCTATAAAGTTCTTCTATATAGTGTGTAACTGTTAATATAGAGCGTTATTAAATTTATTGCTAATGCAATCATATGGCACACTGACTTCTGAGGAAATTTTAGAAGGCATTCGTCATCAGAAAGGTCTACCCCTACCCCTGCTGTAAACAGACTCGTCTACTAGCCAGGGTCTTTAAGTTTTAGTGCACGTTCTCATTAGTTTATGTAATGATTACTGTGATAACCCTACCATCACTGAAACGTGCACAGTTGCTGCATTCAGAAAGCGTCTGAACTTTTTTAATTGAGAAAATAGTTCTGTCTGATGTCAGTGACAGGTTAGGCTTTAGAGCAGGGATGGTAAACTCAAGGCCTCAAGGTGTGACCTTGATCCAACACAGCTGATTCAAATGGTTAAATTACCTCCTCAACATGTCTTGCAGTTCTCCAGCGGCCTGGTAATGAACTAATCATTTGATTCAGGTGTGTTGACCCAGGGTGATATCTAAAACCTGCCGGACACCGGACCTTGAAGCCTGGAGTTCTCCACCCCTGCTTTAGAGGGTTTAAAGTAAATGCTGCCCAGAGAGTGAGCTACTTGTTTCAATGGTAAATGGCCTGTATTTGTATAGCGCTAGTCCCTAAGGACCCCAAAGCGCTTTACACATTCAGTCATCCACCCATTCACACACACATTCACAGACTGGTGAAGGCAAGCTACATTGTAGCCACAGCTGCCACAATGATTTTAACCTGTTAACACTTGGAAAATACTGGTTCTAGTTTGGCATTTTTTAATATTGAGTCACCAGCAAACAGTGGTGGAATTAAACTCTGTGGGAACATGAAAAACCTGTACCTGTTATGGTTAGTCTGCAAGACAGGAATTCTGACATTTGAGAGGAGTGATCTGTGTACGGCTTTCTGTCATGTTGTCTGCAGACAATGTGAGTAATGAGGAAATCTTTCTTTTTTTCAGACTTACAAGAACTCCAAACACAGGTGTTGTTCTCAGTGCCAACATACCAAACATGCAGACTGTAAGGCAGGAGTGTCCAACTCCAGTCCTCGAGAGCTACTGTCCTGCAGCTTTTAGATGCATCCCTTCTCCAACACAGCTGAATCAAATGATTGAATTACCGCTTCAGGATGCCATCAAGTTTGGCAAAGGCCTAGTAACAAGCCATGCATTTGATTCAGGTGTTTTGAAACAAGGATGCATTTAAAGCTGCAGGACAGCTCTCGAGGACTGGTGTTGGACACCCCTGCAGTAAGGTAGTCTGACCAAAGCCCAGATCAGACAGGAAGTCCAAACATGACTGTCTGTTCATCAATCTGCTAAAACAGTTGTGGAGCTAAACATTACTTACATTAGGACACAATTTAAGTTTTGTTCAAAGTAACCTGTCCTTCAACAACAAGAATCCATAGGAAATATATGGTCTTAACAAAAACTTAATTACTTGCTGTTTTCCCTCTTGGTTTCAAGCAACTTAATTTGTCTTTGTCTGTTTAATCCTAAAAATGGGCACCAACATCTTCAATTTAACAATTTGAATTATATTTTTAGTTTTTCTTTACTTGCTTTCATCTGGAGGAAAAGGGTTAAAATTGTCTTGAGTGCCACAAGAATACCTTTATTTAAGCAACATCATAGTTTTATGGTCTCTGCATTGCATTATCCTGTTTTTATTCTAATATTACAGATTGATATTTTTTGTAGAATATGTCACTGTGGTTCAAGGGGACCTGCCCATGCTTGTGATTGGCCTGTGGTGCTGCATTGTACTTTTTATATTAATATGTTTGATGCATTGACCTTTTGAACTGATGACCACTTCTGTGTGACTGCTTATCAGTGTTAGTGTAAGTGAAGCCAGATAAGGAAAGGATATGCAGTTTGTGTTGAACTTGCTGTACAGTACGTGCCCCTGAACAGAAATGGTGTCACGGTCTGGCTGGCAGACCGTGGGGGGTGTAGGGAAGGAGGACCCAGGCGCGGTGCTCTGTGTGCGAACAGTGCGTTTATTTACAGTGGTGTAAAACCAGACAACAATAAATCCCCCGTGCGATCCCGACTCCTGTCCCGTGTCTTCTCCCTAACCCCGTGCTCTGTCTCCGTTCCCTGTGTACTGTCCCTGTGCTGCCTCCTGGTCGCCTCAATTCCTCCTGAGGAAACACGCATACAAAAGGCAGCCGTGAGTACAAAACCTAACGACAGAATTGCACTAACCTTGCACATTAATCTAAGACTGACGGGAAGTCACTCAACGGTCCAGCGTCAAGGAGCTCTCAGCCACAGTGTCTTGAAGCTCCCCTGACGAGGCTTGATCGGCGCCAGGTGTGTGTGGATTCCTGGGTGTGACCAGTCAGCTGGCAGGGCCACACCCATCACCATCATGCACACACCCATAAACACCTGACAGTACACAAACACGGAACACAGGACAGCAGAAAAAACCGTAAAAATAATAACAACAATAATAATAACAACAATAATAATAACAACAATAATAATAACAATAATAATAATAACGACAATAATAATAACAACAATAATAATAACAACAATAATAATAACAACAATAGTAGTCCAAACTGCTCATGGACCCCGAGTCCTCGGAACCGGGTCCGTGACAAATGGTTTTGTTGCCACTTAGCTTATTTAGCTATATATAGATCCAGAAACAGATTACACAGTGTAAATAACATTGATTTTGCTGGACTTATACAGGGAGTGCAGAATTATTAGGCAAATGAGTATTTTGTCCACATCATCCTCTTCATGCATGTTGTCTTACTCCAAGCTGTATAGGCTCGAAAGCCTACTACCAATTAAGCATATTAGGTGATGTGCATCTCTGTAATGAGAAGGGGTGTGGTCTAATGACATCAACACCCTATATCAGGTGTGCATAATTATTGGGCAACTTCCTTTCCTTTGGCAAAATGGGTCAAAAGAAGGACTTGACAGGCTCAGAAAAGTCAAAAATAGTGAGATATCTTGCAGAGGGATGCAGCAGTCTCAAAATTGCAAAGCTTCTGAAGCGTGATCATCGAACAATCAAGCGTTTCATTCAAAATCGTCAACAGGGTCGCAAGAAGCGTGTGGAAAAACCAAGGCGCAAAATAACTGCCCATGAACTGAGAAAAGTCAAGCGTGCAGCTGCCAAGATGCCACTTGCCACCAGTTTGGCCATATTTCAGAGCTGCAACATCACTGGAGTGCCCAAAAGCACAAGGTGTGCAATACTCAGAGACATGGCCAAGGTAAGAAAGGCTGAAAGACGACCACCACTGAACAAGACACACAAGCTGAAACGTCAAGACTGGGCCAAGAAATATCTCAAGACTGGTTTTTCTAAGGTTTTATGGACTGATGAAATGAGAGTGAGTCTTGATGGGCCAGATGGATGGGCCCGTGGCTGGATTGGTAAAGGGCAGAGAGCTCCAGTCCGACTCAGACGCCAGCAAAGTGGAGGTGGAGTACTGGTTTGGGCTGGTATCATCAAAGATGAGCTTGTGGGGCCTTTTCGGGTTGAGGATGGAGTCAAGCTCAACTCCCAGTCCTACTGCCAGTTTCTGGAAGACACCTTCTTCAAGCAGTGGTACAGGAAGAAAGTCTGCATCCTTCAAGAAAAACATGATTTTCATGCAGGACAATGCTCCATCACACGCGTCCAAGTACTCCACAGCGTGGCTGACAAGAAAGGGTATAAAAGAAGAAAAACTAATGACATGGCCTCCTTGTTCACCTGGGCCCTGTGCTTCGTACGTCGCTTACTACATCCAAGATCAAATGAAACATCCAAGACCAAACCATCGCGCTAACCGTGAGCGCGCTAATCCGGTTCCCCGAACACACCTGCTGTTGACGATTAGTACAGCTGGACGCAGTAATGTGACATCACTGGGTGTCGTAAAAGGGGCTACGCATCGATAGTAGAAACATTGATCGGCAACCCTCTGATTGGTCGGCGAAAATGTCGACGGAGCGCGCTCGGCTCGGTATTTTTCGGCAGCAGAGCAAGAACTCTTGAGTGAGGGATTTCAGGAGTTTCAGAGTTTAATCAGAAAGCAAGGGAACACTGCAAAGGCTGCAAAAGCAAGGAGCGAGGGCTGGCAGGAAGTTGCTGACAAATTAAACTCGTAATTTAATAATAACAATAATAATGGAGTGGATTGATATAGCGCTTTTCAAGGCACCCAAAGCGCTTTACAATGCCACTATTCAGTCACTCTCACATTCACACACTGGTGGAGGCAGCTACAGTTGTAGGCACAGACTGACAGAAGCCAGGCTGCCATATCGCGCCATCGGCCCCTCTGGCCAACACCAGTAGGCGGTAGGGTAGATTTATTATATTACACTATATTATCCAATATTATATTACATTATATTATAATATGTTATATTTTATCCTCTTTCACATTAGAGCCACGACAGGACCCACTAGAACATGGGAACAAGTAAAAGTGAAATATAAGAATATTCTACAGAATGGTAATATTTATCACTTATATTGCTTTTAGTCTCTTGGAAAGAGACCCTGGAATAATCTGTTTGTTTATAACAGCAACCAAGAAAAGGGCAGAGCAACAAAAGACAGGTGGTGGTCCTGCACCCCCTCGTCAACAAGTTGGTTAAGTAAATAATACCCTCACGGGAAAATCGATATCTCTCTATGAGCACACTGTCGCGCTGAGCTAAAGGATCCTGTCTGTCCCGCAATATACGCTGAATTCTGAGGACTCTCCTTATCAATCTTGCACCTTCCACAATGGGTGGCTCGCGTATACGGACAGGACATGGCTGCGACAGACTTCCCAAATCCACCTTCGCTTTTATAGCCGTGGTCTCTCATCTTGATTACACGAAGTAATTTACAATTGCTACTCTGAAATATGAATTAAATCTGTAATAATCACATACATGTAATAGAATGTTAATAGTACATTTCCCTTTTTTAGGAAATGACCTGTGTGAAATCAATAAATGGATCAGGTGCTGCATTGTCTTTAGTTACATTGATGTTATTTATTTATGGTGAAACAGTGGTGGAATATCGCTGTTGCTTTCGTATGAATGACGCGGGCATACCTGCGTGGCCGCGATCTAATCCTGTTTACATAAAGTAAACCTGCTCCCCAGCAGGTTTACGCTTACGGCTCTGTTGCTATGACAGCAAGTCCCGGATGGGCTTCGGGGAACCGAACGATCCAGGATCACGCGAAATCGTCAACAATCTCATCCAGCTAACTCACTTAGCGCGGTACGAAGAACAGGCCCCTGATCTGAACCCCATTGAGAACCTGTGGTCCATCATCAAATGTGAGATTTACAAGGAGGGAAAACAGTACACCTCTCTGAACAGTGTCTGGGAGGCTGTGGTTGCTGCTGCACGCAATGTTGATGGTGAACAGATCAAAACACTGACAGAATCCATGGATGGCAGGCTTTTGAGTGTCCTTGCAAAGAAAGGTGGCTATATTGGTCGCTGATTTGTTTTTGTTTTGTTTTTGAATGTCAGAAATGTATATTTGTGAATGTGGAGATGTTATATTGGTGTCACTGGTAGAAATAAATAATTGAAATGGGTATATATTTGTTTTTTGTTAAGTTGCCTAATAATTATGCACAGTAATAGTCACCTGCACACACAGATATCCCCCTAAAATAAACAAAAAAAAACTACTTCCAAAAACATTCAGCTTTGATATTAATGAGTTTTTTGGGTTCATTGAGAACATGGTTGTTGTTCAATAATAAAATTATTCCTCAAAAATACAACTTGCCTAATAATTCTGCACTCCCTGTAATTCTCTTAATGATTTTTGAGTCTTTATAATGATTTTTTCTTAAGTGTTTCTGCTTGTTATAGGATAACATTCAAATTGTTTCCAAACTACACACCTACAAATAAACCAGTGGTGCCAAAATGCTAAAGCAACAAGAGCACCACTATGACTGGAAACTACCTGGCAGCAGACATTATTCTCAAGCGGTTTTCATTCCCAGGAGATTGTTATCTCTCTTTTTTTGCTTTGATGATTATACAACTGACAGCTGACAGCTTGTAGTGTTGCTGTCTTGTCAGACCAGTCTTATGTGGGTGTTTCATAACACCACTGAGAAAATCGACTTCCTCTTCATCTGATCACCTAAATGTTAGTAAACCCTTGTGGGTATGCCCTGTTGTTTAACCAGAAACGGTCGGGTGATTCTCTTTTTGCGGCAACATTTTACCTTCATAACTTTTAAAAAATAAAGATTTATGTTTTTTATAACAATTGTCAATGCTGACATGTTTAACTATACAGGGAGTGCAGAATTATTAGGCAAGTTGTATTTTTGAGGAATAATTTTATTATTGAACAACAACCATGTTCTCAATGAACCCAAAAAACTCATTAATATCAAAGCTGAATGTTTTTGGAAGTAGTTTTTAGTTTGTTTTTAGTTTTAGCTATTTTAGGGGGATATCTGTGTGTGCAGGTGACTATTACTGTGCATAATTATTAGGCAACTTAACAAAAAACAAATATATACCCATTTCAATTATTTATTTTTACCAGTGAAACCAATATAACATCTCCACATTCACAAATATACATTTCTGACATTCAAAAACAAAACAAAAACAAAACAAATTTTGCGCCTTGGTTTTTCCACACGCTTCTTGCGACCCTGTTGACGATTTTGAATGAAACGCTTGATTGTTCGATGATCACGCTTCAGAAGCTTTGCAATTTTGAGACTGCTGCATCCCTCTGCAAGATATCTCACTGTTTTTGACTTTTCTGAGCCTGTCAAGTCCTTCTTTTGACCTATTTTGCCAATGGAAAGGAAGTTGCCTAATAATTATGCACACCTGATATAGGGTGTTGATGTCATTAGACCACACCCCTTCTCATTACAGAGATGCACATCACCTAATATGCTTAATTGGTAGTAGGCTTTCGAGCCTATACAGCTTGGAGTAAGACAACATGTATGAAGAGGATGATGTGGACAAAATACTCATTTGCCTAATAATTCTGCACTCCCTGTATGAAATCCATTATGATCAAGCTCAGGGATAGATATAATAGTAGTTACAGGTAGTTCTCTTAAACATCGCCTCTGAATGTGTTCCATCCTGTTAGGGGCATTTACATATAGACCAGAAATAGTTAAACATGTAAATATTGATCAATTGTGACTTTTTCTTGGCAGAGTATGTCCCTTTTGTTAATATAATGTTTTATACTTGAAACCGAAACAGGTACAGTAATTTAATTACAAATACTATAGGTCTGTGTTATGCAAAAAACAATTTGTTTTTAACACTTTTTTTTTTCTGAGGACATTGAAAATACTTGCAGTCTTAAAAACATATGCATATTTGTGCATTTTAATGTTCCTGAGTTCTCAACATGGCACAACAAGTTTCAGAAGATTTCTGATTCTGCTCAATTATTTAAAAAAAAAAAAAAGTTTTTCCAAACAGGGTGGAATTGAACATAACAGGATGGAACAGAGTATAACAGAGGTGGCAAATCAGTGTTTGTAATTATGAAATCTGAACAAACATCTACAGTTCATTTTTGCTTGTTATATATTTTTTAATTAAAAAGTAGATCTGAATATAAACATTATGACACACAACATAGTACCACTTATAAATTCCCTGCTTGCATCTGTGGGCGGTCAATCCTTCAAGCTTTGGTCCTCTACCAGAGGCCTGGGAGCTTGAGGGTCCTGCGCAGTATCTTAGCTGTTCCCAGGACTGCGCTCTTCTGGACAGAGATCTCAGATGTTGGTCCCGGGATCTGGGGAGCCACTCGCCTAGCCTGGGACCACTGTTACCTTCACTCTCCACATTTTCTTGAGCTCTTCTCTGAGCCCTTGGTATTTCTTAAGCTTATTGTGTTCCTTCTTCCTGATGTTACTGTCATTCAGAACCGCTACATCGATCACTACGGCCGTCTTCTTCTGTTTGTCTACCACCACTATGTCTGGTTAGTTACCCACCACCATTTTGTCCGTCTGTATCTGGAAGTCCCACAGGATCTTAGCTCAGTCATTCTCCACCATCCTTGGGGGCGTCTCCCATTTTGACCCTGGGACTTCAGGTTATACTTGGCACAAATTTTCCTGTATACTATGCTGGCATCTTGCACCCTGCTGTTATGTGCTGGATTGTCTCTGGGGCATCTTTACACAGCCTGCACCTGGGGTCTTGCCTGGTGTGATAGACCCCAGCCTCTATGGATCTTGTACTCAGAGCTTGTTCTGGTGCTGCCATGTTTAGTGCCTCTGTGCTGTCTTTCAGTCCAGCTTTGTCCAGCCACTGGTAGGATTTCTGGATATCAGCCACCTCCTCTATCTGCCGGTGGTACATACCGTGCAGGGGCCTGTCCTTCCATGATGGTTCCTCGTCTCCCTCCTCTTTCTTGGGTTTCTGCTGCCTGAGGTATTCACTGAGCACTCGGTCAGTTGGGGCCATCTTCGTGATGTATTCGTGGATGTTCGTTGTCTCATCCTGGACTGTGGTGCTGACACTCACCAGTCCCCGGCCTTCTTTCTTCCGCATAGCGTACAGCCTCAGGGTGCTGGACTTGGGGTGAAACCCTGCATGCATGGTAAGGAGCTTCCGTGTCTTGATGTCAGTGGCTTCTATCTCCTCCTTTGGCCAGCTTATTATCCCGGCAGGGTACCTGATCACTTTTAGGGCGTAGGTGTTGATGGCCCGGATCTTGTTGTTACCGTTCAGCTGAATCCTCAGGACTTGCCTGACCCTCTGCAGGTACTTGCAGGGCTCTAGACTAACTTTTTGCCATGGGCGCACTGGTGCGCCTAACTCGCACAAAAGTTAGGCGCACTCAAATTTTTCAACCACATCGCTTAATACCGCAGTTTTACACGTGCACTTTTTTTGGGGGGGGAATTGCAGTCCATACAGACAATATTCATTTCTAAATTATTAACCCTTTAGAGCCGATCGGAGCGGGCACGCTCTGTTTTGCGTAACTATTTTTAAATCCCGGTAGAACTGCAACCACGTAAGCTAGCGCAAAAAAATTTTTTGCATATGAAACCGAAGGAGTTGTACTTACATCTTATGCCATCAGCTTGTCCTAGGTCACGGTTTCCTTCCACATATAGCTTTGCAAAAACTGCATAAAAAGCGCTTGCAGGAACAAAAACATAATATTCCAGAAACACGCTTTGCCGATCCAATCAGCTGTTCATAACACTTCCTATGTTGGAATAGACGTCAGCGCGAACTTTTGCATTTCCGCCATTACCTGCCCGAAACCGGAAGTGACGTCATTTTCGCGGAAATGTAGTCTTTTTTACCATCAGGGCCTCAGGGCCTATACTGGTCTTTTTAAAAGTTATCTTTGACTTTATGACTTTCTGTGTCGTTTCTGGGATGCTTAGGACTCATATTGCACTGCTGGAAATAGTTTATTGTGATGCATATGCTGCTTTTTTGCAAATTTGCAGTATAATATTTATTTTTGTTTTTCCTGCAGTGTATAAAAATTGGTGTATTTCAAAAATAAAACTATGAAGAAACTCAAAATAAATTTCCTGTGGTGGGAAACTATTTTGTGCAACTTTTTTGTATTTACAGTTTTGAGGGATAAGCCTCTTAAATTTCTCTAACTAGAAATATATGTTAAAAAAGCAAAAACGATTTTCAATTTTTTTGTAGTTTATTGCACTTTTTTGCAATTTATGTAATTACTATGCACTTAATGAATACATATTATTAAAATCTGGGCTATAATGGTTGTATTGATGTATAGCAACTTGAAATGCTCCCAAAAATGGCTCCACAGCATGTAAAAATATAATATAAGCTCTGGCGGACTTGGTTCTATGGTAGGTCTTTGTCAATATTGTAGAAAATGTTAAACTTAATCATCATCTCGGTCTCCTCTGACGACCTGTTTGCTGTTGCATGCTGCTGAAAGGCCGTGGGGAGAGGGGACACTTGGGCAGTGCATTTATTGCAGCATATAATGTGTTTTCTGGATACACTGTGCTTTTTCAACGTTCAAAGATTGATGGCACCGTGTGAGAGCTGGCTATGAATTTCAGAAGGATCAGGCCTTAACTTAACAAAAAGTTATCAACAGTTCTTTTCATCCTTTCTTATTACCCACAGCTACATCCACTTCTGTTGGGCCTAGGCTGCTCACTAGGGCTGCGTATCATCACTGATTTCTATAATCCATTTGATTTCGATTCGATTCAATTTAGCCTCAGACAGTCAGAAATATTATAATTCTGATCATTTATCAGTACTGACTTCATCAGAATTGTGAACATCACAGCAGATGCTTTTGTGTCAAAGTAACTGAGAATAAAACAAAGAAAAACATGAAGGAGATTTTTCTGGCCTGGCTTTTTATAGCAGATAACCTTAAAAATATTCTGCAATTTTGCATAATTTTAAAAAGTTTAAATTTCTTCAGTATTTAACAGCAGAAAAAAATAGGCTTTCTTGTCCGAGGTCATTTAAGTGAACACCTGGAGGCGTCTTAAAAATGCATCCACCTTTGTGCTTAACGACAATAAATGTCCATTCCCCAAAAAGTGCTATAAAAACTTTATATATTCATATTTTTTTTCACTTTAAATTGGTCAGTCTTTTAAAACTATTTCTCCCTGAAATATTTATATAAAGTTTTAATTATATTTTCGTTGTTTTAACCCTTTAAATACCAGTTTCATTACATGAGCACCCTGTTTTTTTAGCCCCAAAAAACAAAAAAACTAAATATTTTCAAAAAAAACCATTTGAAGTAATATTTGATTGTTATTATAATTAGGCCTTCAGATGGACAAAAGATTGGCACCAAAATGAATTTTGACCTGCCATTATTTTTTTTGCAGGAGCACATTAAAAAATCCATGAAAAATGCAAATTCCCCAAAAGTGCAATAAAAATATTAAATATTAAAAAAAAATTTTCACTTTAAATTGGTCAGTCTTTTAAAACTACTTCTCCCTGAAATATTCATATAAAGTTTTAATTATATTTTCGTTGTTTTAACCCTTTAAATCCCAGTTGTATTACAAAAAAACTAAAAAAAAACCTAAAAAACTAAATATTTTCCAAAAAAAACATTTGAAGTAATATTTGATAGTTAATATAATTAGGCCTTTAGATGGTCCAAAGATCGGCACCAAAATTAATTTCGATCTACTTTAAAAAAAAATTTCCGGAACCGAAAATAGTCTCCAGGCGGTCAATGCTGGTCCTCTAGGCCGAAATTAGTGCCTCTTCCCGGGGTAAGTTGCGACGAAGAACCGGGGCATGTTGCGTGGGACTCCTTTCTCCAGCAGACACATCCATACCACGTGACAACAAATACGTCATTTCCTGTTGATTGAAAAAAAAAAATCCACCCTCTCACGTCGGTGAGAGGGTGGATTGGTCTCGCCCGATCAGCGGGCATAGCCGGTGATGCAAGCCGGAAATCAGACTTCCTTTCCCGCAGTTCAGTTCTGCAGCCCGCTGTTTTCGAGCAGAGGTCAAATGTGAAGCAAGGGCGCCACTCGGTGGACAAATAAAAAAATTACAACTCTAAGGTCTCTAGTTAAAAATGAAACCTAAGGTGGAAACCTGACGATCCCTTAAGCCTTAATTTTTCTGGCGTGAAAAATAGCGTTTATAATGGGTTTCAATGGGACAATTTTTGTCCAAAGGCATAAAGGTGGATGCATCGCTGTAGCTTAGCCATTTTAGGCTAATTTAATGAATTTACACCACAATTAAAAAAAAAAAGTTAAAAAAAGATTCTTTGACAAATTTGGCTTTAATCCACTCAACACAGTGAAAATGGTTTAAAACTAAAAATTCAAAAGACAATAAATGTCCTTAAGACCCTCCAGGGGTTTAAGTGAAAAAAAGAAAAAGAAAAGAAAAAGACAGCAGCCGACAGCGCTGTAATCAACGGTAGACTGGTGGGTAATAAGCGAATGAATAATGCAGAAAACAGAGATTGGAGACGGGAAACTGTTCTTGAAGTACAGAGAGAGATAGAGAGAGCTAGCTGTGCATGAAGTGTGATTTTTATCGTGGTGGAAGCAAAACAGCAAAACTCAAAGGGAATTCATGACGACATTGACCAAATGTGAAGCGCAGTTTGCTGCTTCTTTTGCTGCTGGCTCGGTGAATTTTGGTTGGCGAGACAAAACCTGCAGCTCAGAATGTAACGCAAAAAGACGTAAACACAGCGCGGACCCAACGCATCAGAATCGGTGAGCTCCGACGGCATGTCCGTCTACAGGCCATCGGGTGAGAAAGCCGAGAAAGACAAAGTTGATTCTGATGCGTCGGTCCGTTCTGTGTTTACGTCTTTGTGTGGAATCCGTGTACCTGCTCTCATTTGCTGTTTGGTTGTTGTTGAAATAGTTTTGTGAGCTTTAATCTGAGAATCTGGCGTTTCTGGCAAAACACAGTTATATTTAAAAGTCAATTCAGGATTTAATGAATTGATATCACTTTATTCAAGCTACTCACCTCACACTTCCACCTGCACTTTCAACTGGACCACGGCCAATCAGAGAGGTCCTGCCCCTTACTATCTCTGATTGGTTTAGTCCACGATAGGGGCATAATGTGTGTCTGTTGTTGACCACACGGAGAGTTGCAGAGATTTTTATTTATTTTTTTGTTACCCGAGCAGTTGGTTGCACTGCTGCGACCAAATATTTTTTTTAGTCGCACCACTGAAAAATTTGGTCGCATTTGCGACCAAATGGTCGCACTCTAGAGCCCTGACTTGGTGTTTGCAGCTTTCCTAGCAGCCTCTTGATGGCTCCCATTTGCATTTGGGATCCCCAGGTACTTGTAGCTGTCCTCTATGTCTGCAATGTTGCCTTCTGGTAGTTCGATCCCTTCAGTTCTGACTACCTTCCCTCTCTTTGTTATCATTCGACTACATTTCTTCAGTCCAAACAACATTCCGATGTCATTGCTGTATATCCTGGTTGTGTGGATCAGTGAATCGATGTCTCGATCACTCTTGGCATACAGCTTGATGTCATCCATGTACAGGAGGTGGCTGACATCTTCGTCGTTCTGTAGTTGGTATCCGTAGCCAGTAGGGCCGGGCCATATCATACCGTTCACAGTAATACCAATATAATGTCGGGCAACAATAAGAAAATGAAATATCACGATAGAATATGGATAAAACGCGCATGTGCAATGCCTTTGTTTTCATACGCACATGGTGGGAAAAAAGTGCCGCCGACAGAGAATGAGGAGGGTGAAAGTGGATCGTTGAATGAAACGGATGAACCAAAATTGGTTTGTAAAAATGCTGCAACTTCAGTGGTGTGGGAATAGTTTAGCTTTCGTCCGTCAGATATACAACAAAGCACTATTTTTGGTAGAGCATGCACACTTAAAATCAATCCTTTGATTTTTCTGAAAATTATGTATGAATTCTGGCAGTGCAGGCTCATCAACCTAGTCTTGCAGTCTAGGCAGACTGCTTGGTCTACCAGATATCCTTACATCTTACGGTTTGGCTAATTTGCATTGCAGCAGGATTTTTAAATTGAAGTTGAAAAATGGGAGCCACATATAACGATATTCGTTTAAAATTTTGATAGAACAATACAATATGATGTCCTAGTAAGTGGATATCAGGACCTTGTTGAGCAAAATTGAGTATTTTGGTCTAAATAACCCAAAATGTCATGTGTGGACGCCAGGTCCTAGGAGGTTAAAGCAAAATGATGTTAACTGACCGAACTTGTTGCTTCTGGGCTTAATAAAGTTTCTGAAATCGATAAACACAAACATAGACACTTCTCTGCAGAAAGTTAAGCATATTTGGTGTTTGTAGTTCCTCTTTTCTGATGTTTTTTCACCTGGTAAAAGAAAAATAAAATTTTTGCTAAAAAGAAATGGATGCAAAAACTGTTTTTCTTAACTCTGTGAGGTCTAAGTCATCAGTGATCCTAAGTCAGATGTTAAGTCTATGTTTTAGAAAACAAGAAAACTTTTGATTTAATTTGTAGGAAAAATAATTTGAAGTCAGAAATGTGACTGAGATTGTTTTTTTGTTTGTTTTTTCATTCCAGCCACTGGCTGCTATGACTTCGAAGAACAGCTTTCTAAAGCCAAACAAATAAACACGACTGTATAAGAAACTGATTCACCCAAAACCAGTTTACAAACCTTACACTCATGTAAAAAATATGATTAAAAAAATCCTCCACGACCACTTGCATACAGAACACAGCCCACCAGACAAGGATATTGGAAGAAAGAACAAAGAAGGATTAATCAATAGTAAACATAAATTTCAACCTTGAAAGATCCCTTTAAAAATTTAATATTATAAAGAATGTTATATGACAGACCTGTTTAGTGCAAAAATATCTGTTATAAGTAATATTTTTTATTATCTTTCCACATAAAAGTCTTGAACTAGTAAATACACAGTGAAGAAAGAGCATGCAGACGCAGGACTTCAGGTTCATGTTGTAGAATTAGAGGACACAGTTACACCAATCTGTGGCACACTGCTTATGAGGCGCAGACTGATGTCATCAGGCAGTCCGTATGACTGCAGTTTCTGTTTAATCTGAGGAGGAAGAAGGAACAGTGAGAAAACATCACCACACTCTCAGGTGTGGTTTTTCTTTGGAAAGTGGATTGAGAAACAATTCATCTACAAAACAGTTTTACTATTTTACACTGAGAAAATGTATATTTTGTAATGTATATCTTGAGTGAACAATTCAGGTTTTCTTAATTCTTGAGCATAAACAGGTGAAAGTCTAAAAGATGTAAAGCTAGATTCTCCCTCTGATTCTTTCACATTTAGATGCTACTTTATAGTTCTGCTAACTGTTTTATCTAAGAACAGTTATCAGTCCTAGATACATACGCATATATAAAGCTGAAGAACAAAGCAAAGACATTTAATTTTTGGGATTAAGATCCTACATTTCAATTAATTACTTGCATTCATGAGGAGACCAATTAGTTTTCATTGTTGATTTTCATGCTTGATTAATTTCAGATTTCTCAGAGAAGTTGGAATTGAAAAATGTCAATCCCGATTGTTATTTGCTTAATGAATAGCAATATTAATTTTAAACACATTTTGTTTTCTTGGTTTTATGACTGGTGGTCTAATACAATTGTTAGTCACTGTATACATGAATACACCACATTTCCTAAACATTTGTGCTGCAGGAAGTCAGTTAGGACATGGCTCAGTTTAGCCATGCAATAATTCCACAGGTAATTCTGATGGTAATTATGTAATTATTACAGTTCACAGTCCTGCTCCTCTCTACAGAAATTTTAACAAATTTAAAAATACTGAATTTGATATTTCAACTCAAAGTGTTTGTGCTGCCTGAATGCCAAAAAACAGCAAGTGAAGGCAAACAAAACAAAACAAACGTAGACAAAAGTTCAGACACACACTGTGATCTGAACTTTTTTTTCTGTAATCACTCACAGAAGCTGTTTCTATCGTAATGTCTACAACTGCAGGGGTGTAGTTCACTGGTACGCTTATTTGGTTTCTGACTGGATATAAGTCTGACCTGATTTAGGAAGACATTGGTATTGATTTTAGATAAATCCATCGACGAGGAAAACTTCATTTTCAGCGCTGCAACATCTAGAAACACAAAGAATGTTAGAATGTCTCTAAACCAACAAGAATGTTTTTCTGACTTGATTTGTTTGAGTTATCTAATCATAACATTTCCTTTACAACTTTATGTTCATGTCATTAGAGATGGGTCATTTTTGTATTTTCAAACATAGTTTTGTAAAACTAATACAATTAGTTTTCTACAATATTTGTTTTTATTTATTTTCTGTCACTTTGTTTATCATTTCACAGTGTTTTTCCCATTAAGAGTACTGAGAAATTAAGATAAATTTTGTAAGAGTTTTCTCAAGGTCACTTTTGCTCATTTGGCAGCCCTGGAGTAAGTCATCTTACTCCAGGGCTCAACACTGAAATGCAGAACACTTTGCAGTCACAATCAAGTCTACTTTGTAGTTGTAATAAACAAAGTTCTTGACTACAATGTGCACTTGAGGCCATTGACTTTCATGTTCAGAAGCCAAACTTCAGAATTAAATTTAACATTTTTAAACCTGGTACAAATAAACACTTTGGTCTACAGCCTCAATAATTAAAGGATATAGAGTTCTGCATGTTCTAGCCTATCCAAGAACTTTATGTTTGGCTTGAGGTGAAATTCTAATATTTTATTGGTCTCTTACATATCAATACATACATACATATCAATAATTACCAGGTGTGTGCATGTAGCCTTTTAGCTAAGCTTGCTAGCGCTAGTGGTTTAAATGCCACTCTGCCCTCTAGTGGATGAAGCTGAAAATTAAATTTCTGCAGTTAGTGGGTGGTTTGAAAGTGAGCAAATGTTTACCAAAGTTGAACTATGCAAAGAGCAATTATGCAGCGATTCCACTGGAATGAGGGAAACTATCAACAAGTTCTGGGTTTTTGGTTTGACTCATCCTTAACACAAGTACGAGATTTTATTCTTCTGCTATTTTCTATTTATTCACTAAATCTATCAAATAAGACTAACTTTGAGTGTTAAACATCACTCCACGCTTTTATACTCACACTCTGGTGTATTGGGTGATGGAGTTGGCAATGCTGTAAAAAGTCAAAACGGCGGTTACTCATGAACTGCATCAGTTGTGCAGTTGTTAGTAGTGGATGTTAATGCACTGCTCACCTTTTCTAACGGTCACAATGACACATCGAAGCTCAGAGTGGTACTTGGCTGCACTGTGAAAATAAATCAGTACAATAGAGCCATTATTAAATTGTGTTTTAAATTAAAAAAAAATATTTTCAATGTTTTAGTGTTGTAACCTGTTTAAATGATCTTTTTTAATGTTTAGAGAGTTTAACTTGTAGATATTTAGTTTGCTACAATTTGATTTATTTTGATTTTAAGTCAAACAACAAGAAAAATTAGTACCTTATGATTACCTTTTATAATTAGCATCAGTAACTTTACAAGTATAAGAAACACAAAAATATAATCCTTTGATGCAGTCACAACATCAAGTCTACAAACCATTGAACTTTAGTATCTTTGTTGGAAATGCTCTTCCGGTGAAGCAGGATTTCAGCAGATAAAATGTGTCCTCAGTACCCTTCAACCCTTAGCAGTCATGATCATGAGACACTAACAAAATAGTGTGCACCAAATAATGAATCAGCTATGAAAGGAAAGATAACGTGTATATGCCCTATTAAGGGGATATGTGTATGATGCTGTGGACTTGTTGTCCTACTGGTTTGCACAGACTGAATAATGACATTTTTAGCATTAAATGAGTTATAATTTGTCAAATTAACTGATATTCTATTTAGTACTTAAAGGTTTAAATGTGGAAACTGACTTGGCCAGTCTTAGATCTTCCTGTTCTTGTCACTAATAAAAGCTTTGTTTTGCAGCTGGACTATATATGATATCTGGACTCATTATGTTGCTCTTCTTTCTCTTCTCTTTTTCCTTAATCTTTAACTTGCTGAGGCAGCTCTTGGTAAAAAAAAAAAAAAAAAAACCAACAACAAAACATTGCATTTTGCAGTATTTATCTGTTTCTGCTCTACTTTCAAAACCAATCTTTTCACACCTACGCAGGTGTCTGCTGTTATGGAGTTATTCCTCAAAGGTATTTAAAAAACATATGTGTTCTGTCTTCAGTGAATTTCAGTTTCTCGCTATGTCTGCTTTGTGACTGTTTTGATGCTACAATTATAATGTCAGAGTGTGAAAAGGTTTACAGGAATGCAGTTTGGACACATATCATGAGTGAACAAAAAAGGGCAACATATTCAGCAAATTACAGTTGTTCCATTTCACTTTTTTTAATGAAAATTTCAATAGTTTTTGTATAGGATCATATTTATGAAACAGGATACTGACCCTAAAACTGCCTGGACAACAAAACAAATGGGGTGGCTTTGTTCAGCTACTGAATCAGATGGTGTCCACGTCAGTGTGAACTGTCCTGGGCCTGTTTGATTTTGAGTTACTGTGTGCGGCGCGCTGAACAGCAGCTCAGAGATCCTTTAAGAAAAAAAACAAAAACAAGAAAAAAAGTTAGTTTCTCAAAAGTTCCCCATCTTCAAACAGAAAAAGGTATTTACCTGTGACATGGTTCAGTTTTGGCTTAAAAGATGTTTATTTTTATTCTTGTTTCTCTTTAATTGTCTTAGCTTAACCTAGTGCTAGTACATCCTAACATCAGTATAAAACCGGTTGGGTTGCTGGCTTATCAAACCTGTCTGTAGAAGCGCAGCGTAGAAGTGCTAAAGTTACACAACTCAGAAGATAAGATTCATGATCTGATTAAATGAAAAACAGGTTTGATTTGCGCATTAAAGCTACATTTTAATTTTAGAAACTGTCAGTGCTGCAGGATGTGTTAATCATTGGTAATTTAACAAATAAAGCCTTTAATTCTATATTTAGAGATCTACTTACGTGGAGTTAAGTGTCTGTGCCTTGATGCTGATAGCCAGAGACTGATTGACGTAGGTGTAGAGCTGGGTTCTGTGGGCTGGGGTTGGAGGCAGGAACATGGGTAGAAAGAGTCCCTCTGTGCACGATGGCACTGCAGGATCCACTGAAACAACACACAAAGCAGTGATGACAATAATAAAGACTTTTTTTTAAGAACAGAAACTCTAACTGGTCCACCAGGATTGTTTTTCTCATCTACAGGTAGCCAAGCGAAAGCTTTTTCCAAGTTCATAAGCAGCCAAGTTGTAAAGTAAAGATAAGTTGTTTAAATCTTGACAAATTCTGGGTTTCTTGCAGTAAGGATAAAGTAAACGTTAGCTTCATGGTGGCCAAAATCAAAAGGCCAAAATAACAGGGCCATTAAGCAGGAGCCAGGAGAAATTATTTGTACCTCTCACGACAAACTGAACTGGCATTTTGCTGATAGCATCGTTGGTTGTTATTATTGTTTGTGTCCCGTTGGTTTGAGTCAACGTTATGTTCTGTCTGGGAAAGTCCTCTATCATCAGCTGTACCGCATACGGACCTTCATCACTGCTGTTTGTGGGGCTGAATGACAGAGTACAAGAGGACTGCAAGAAGATAAAAATAGGGCCATGAAGACAAAATAGCACAAATATTTCCTACTTACTAAAAAGCAACATTTCACATAATTTACACTTATCTAAATGAACAAAAAGCAGGCTTTTTTTGTTTGTCTTTGCCAGATATATTGATCTGACATGATGAACAAGCATTGTTGTCTATGCCAACATGTCTCATCTTGATGCATGCTCAATCATCCAGGTAAGTAAATCTCCAAAAGTTGATTCTGTTCATCTGGACGTAGCGTTTCGTCACTCATCCAAGTGACTTCTTCAGTCTCAGCTGACTGCAGGTTTCTCCGAGCTTATAAACAGTACATTTGCATAATGACTGAAACCAGCCCACTGAGGAACAATGGGCTGGGAGGTCAGTTCGTTAATCTGACACTGGAGCCAACATGTCTCCAGTGACAAAAAAAAATAGCTGTTACTTACTGGTGAAAGGCTGAGGACAGACGGTGGTGTGCAGGGACTACACTCTGAGAGTGATGCATCTCCATTTCTGCATTTCACTATGTCTCCATCAGGATCAAACATCAACAGGCTCAAATTTCTTGGACAGTTTGACGGAACTCTGAAAGAAAGTTAAAAAACCAAACAAACTCATTTTCCATTATTTGCATTCATTTCCATGAAATATCTGACACAATTTTTTATTCATTTTGATAGCTGCTCAGTACACCCACAGCCTGGATGCTGTTCTGGGTTTATGGTTAAAGTTTCACAACTGCAAAAATTAACTTGGACCAAAGATTAATTTTCACTTGTAGCATTCTCTATCTTTCTCCTTCTCTATGGTGAAACTTTCCATCTTAAAGCAAATTAGTCTGTGAAAAGCAATGAAAGTGCCAGACGTGACACATAAAATTGTATGAATGCATGTATCTGTGTATAAATACTAAAAAAGGAATGGAGGCACAAACAGGGCTGACCTGATAGCTGGTATGATAGTGGTCTGTGGTGATGTGTTGGCTTTGCCGATGTCAGAGCGGATCCTCAGTTCCACCAGAGCCTGAATTTTAAATGATACGATGCCATTTTTGATGCCAAAGATCCAGTCTATGCCAGAGACCCTGTGATAGAAATGAATGACTTTTCAGAGGAGGTTTTTTAACGTTCATTCCCCCTCAGACAACAAAAAACATATTTATGCATGTGTAATTATGTACAGCGTATGTGTGCACTCACGGAATTGAAAATATAGAGTTGCTGGAAAAAAGCCGAGAGATGACTCCTTCAGTTTGGCACCATTCTCCTATACTCTCCTCGTCGACCTTGTCTAAAACAAGTGTCTGACCACCGATGGAGTAGGGCAAACTATACAAGCAGGAGCTGTAGCCCAACTTGTAATACAGGATGCCCTGCAGATTTACAGTGAAGATGTGTTTACTTAAACACCTTCAAAATTCACAAAGTAAATATACTTGTCTTTTGAGAAAGTGTACTTACAGTGGAAGATCCTGTTGAAACATTGCCACGTGGATAGTAGTTCACCACTATACTGTAAAAATTAGCCTGAACACTGCAGACCAGCAGCATCAACACCAGCGCAGAGAGCGGCATGATAAATGTGAGAACGTCTCTGCACAAAAGAAAGTCATAGTAGGCTGGGACATGTTGTAGTATGAGGAAATGTTTCATGGTTGTCTGTTTGACAGTAATTTGCAGTGAAGACAGGGCTAACCGGTTTGCCAGTAACAAAGAAATTAAATTCCTTTCCACATCGTACTGGGACTTCAAACATTATCTTTGCTCTGCATTACATTTGTCAAGTTTTTTTTAATTCTATATTTTATTTTTTTGTTAACATTTTCAGCAGTAGTTGGTGATACATGTCAGTGTGAGTTTTCTGGATGGATTAGTGCAGAGGTCGCGCTGTGTCCAAAACATCCGGGAGAGCGAACGAAAGCACACAAGGGGAGGCGAAAAGAAGGGAGACTACCCAAAACACAACACACAGACAACAAACATATTTACAAAGAAACAAGCCCTGGGTCCCAAGACTGCCCCTGGAGGAGAGAGAGAGAGAGAAAGAGAGGGAGAAAGAGCAAAAACAACAAAAACACATGTTGCCCAATACGGGATCAGCTGGTGAGACCATGACAATATCTTCATTTCAGCTAATCCTTGATCCCGCTTCTCCATTAAGAAAAAATTACAAGCACCTGTCAAATATCCCTTAAATGTGGCGCCTGGATGTGTTCCACTTTCTACAATAGCCCCCCTGTGAAGGTGCAATAAACAGGAGGCCCACTTGTGATAACATTCTACATGCATACAACTGGTGACAACATGATTCTACTATTGCTATAGTGAAATTGTTAAAATATGTGATCAATATATGGAATAAAGAAATCTGCCGTTACATCAGCCTGTGGCTTTTCGTCAGACTCTGTGAACGAGACACTCTCATGACACATCGAGTGACACGCAGCGTCTGTATAAAGAAAGCCAATTCAGACTGTATTTCCTCAGGAGGCCGAGGTCTTTCAACATCTGCTGGACGCTCCTGAGGATGTTTTATCTGTTTATCTGGGGGCTGGCGCCTATCCTAGCTACCATAGGGTGAGAGTCTGTCGCAGAGCTAACACAGAGAGACAGGTAACCATTTGCAACCATTTGCAATGATGTGATATTTTGGCATTTTGGTGTGAGCACCCCTTGAATTCAAGCAGTCTCACACTCAAATCTGTACTGAATATCCCAATACTATGGACTCAGTGTTTGCTATATGCTACTTCTTTTCATCACAAGTGATGTAGTAACTGGTGGTGTAGTTGATAAAGACTTGTAGGAATAGTAATTGGTGGCAGTTTGTAGTAGTACTAGTAGATTCAAAGGTTAGAATCATAATGCACCTTGACACGACTGCAATACAAATGAAACTAGACTGAATTTACGAAAATACGTATATTCACTAACCTAATGAAGGTGGGACACAATGAGGATTGGCTCTAATCACCACCTCCAATGCTCACATTGATGCAAAATATGTTAAAATAAATTAATATGGTAGCTACACTATTGACATTAAAACAAATGTTATTTATATAGTCTGTAGGATAAGCTTTCATTTTTAGACAATGTAAATGTCCAACAGCTCTTTGGAAATGCTTGATCATACCTCTACTGTGTCATGAACTGGCTGTGCGCAGCAGGCAGGATAGGACCCAAAAGCAGACTCACAGGCAGGGCTGACTCTCAAAAACACAACTTAATTACAGGCGTACAGGTTATACAAAATGAAACAAAACTAGAATTGCAAAACCTAAATATACAGCGAAACACACGAAGAAATACACATCCATGAATGAGGGAGAATGCGACACTGGACTGAGTGAAATACAAGTTGTTGCGTTTATATTTTTGTTGAGTGTAGATAGATAGATAGATAGATAGATAGATAGAGCCGCTCAGCTCCAGCCAGCCCAAAGGGCCCGTTCAGCAGCCTGTCGACGCTGGAGGGTCTGAGGGGCCCGTTCAGCCATCTTCAGTCCCTGCTGAAGGGTCAGAGCGATCCATCCACCTGCTCCTTCGTTTCCGGCTGCCACCCCATCATCTGGTCCTGCCTTGTCTGGTCGTGTGCTTGCCAGGCCACCGCCTCATCCACGTCTGGCTCAGTGTTGGCAGCCACCTTCCAGGCTGCTGTCTGGACTTCTTCGCCGCCACAGACAGCCTTTGGACCTGCTTTATCACCGCCATCTTCCACGCGTCTCAAAGATGGTGGTCGCTAGCCTCTGGGTCGACCACCTGAAATGCTTGGACTTCTGTGTTGTCGGCCTCCGGTTCGGCCACCTGAGCTGTCTCTGTGGACTCAATTTTGGCTATGGTCCGAGCCCTCCGTCTTGTACTCTCCACCACCCACCCGGATATGGTAGTCTGTTGTTTTGTTTGGGGCTGTAAGGAGCCAGCCCTTAGAGAGGGGTACTGTCACTGTTCTGGGTCATTTCTATCCAGCATTTTCCATTTCTTGTATTTTGGTATTTTTCTATATTATGATTTATGTTCTGATTCTTTAGTTGAGCTGTTTTGATTGTTGTTGTTATTATTATTGTTGTTGTTGTTGTTGTTGTTTTGTCTGCGCTTCACCAGGCCCGCTAGTTCAGAGACTTATCACCCATGAAGAAAGCAAGATGAAGAGCTTAACCGGTTTTACTTGCTAGCAAGGGGAGGATCTCAGGGCAGCACATTTGCCCTCGAACTCAATTGACTCCAAAGAACCAGTGTCCCCTGCAGCCTTTTATTCTGTAACACACAGTTTACACAAACACTCATCTTTGAGAGTCCTGCATTTTGGGTCCTTTTTCCCTGTCTGCCTGCACACAGCGTATCATGACATCACAGTTGGAAGTTCCCAAACAAACTTTCCCAGCTGCAAAACATGGCAGATACAATACAAACACCATTCATTTGTTATACAGTAAAGTCAGTGCTTCAGGACAGAAGTAAAGTAAGAAAGATTAATTTTCTCTTCACTTATGTGGAGTTAAATACTTCTGCACTGATGTTGATGTACATGAATGACTTGGTTTCAAACTGAGCTGAACTTAGAACTTTTAAAGAGTTTTTTAAATTATATTTTATATTTCTTTTTCTTTTTTTTTCGTTATTTAGCTGCTTTCATCCGAAAGAAGGGGGTTAAAATTGTCTTGAATGCCGCAAGAATACATTCATTTAAGGAACATCATAGTTTTATGCTCTCTGCATGGTATTATCCTTTTATTATTCTAATACTACAGATTGCTATTACATTGCTATGTCATTGTGGTTCAACCTTATATCACATCTTTTCCTAGTTAAACATTAAGCACTTTTTTTATTTTACACCATAAAACCAGCTTACTTTAGTTTCTGTTCATCACAGTGACTGAGATGAACAGATTCACTCTATTGGCACTTTGCTCCAATAGAGACAAAAATGGAAAGATTGTTAAATGCAAAGTAAGGAAATAATGAAAAGACTGATAAATGAAGATTAAATCTTTTTATTTGTTTTATTCCCACTGCTTTTTCAACTTGTTACAGGATATCATTCAAATTATTCCCAAACACCAAACCTACAAACAAAATGCTAAAGCAACAGGAGCACAACTATGAGTGGAAGCCACCTTTTTTGCTTTGATGATTATACAACTGAAATCTGCATACAGTTTGCAAGAGTTGCAGTCTTGTCAGACCAGTCGTATGTGGGTGTTTCGTAACACCACTGAGAAAATTGCATTCCTATTGCATTCCTCTTCATCTGATCACCTAAATATTAGTAAACACTTGTGGTTATGCCTTTCTTGTTTAACCCTTTAAGACCTACCATAGAACCAAGTCCACCAGAGCTTACTTTATATTTTTACATGCTATGGAGCCATTTTTGGGAGCATTTCAAGTTGCTATACATCAATACAACTTCCTACAACATATTTTAATAATATGTATGCATTAAGTCCATAGTAACTACATTAATTGCAAAAAAGTGCAATAAACTACAAAAAAATTGAAAATCGTTTTTGGTTTTTTTACATAAATTTCTACTTGGAGAAATTATCGGCAGGCTTATCCCTCAAAACTTTAAATACAAAAAAGTTGCAAAAAATAGTTTACAACAACAGGAAATTTATTTTGAGTGTGTTCATAGTTTTATTTTTGAGATACAGCATTTTTATATACTGCAGGAAAAACGAAAAACAATCCTATGATGCAAATCTGCAAAGAAAACAGCATGTGCATCAAAATAAACTATTTCCAGCAGTGCAATTCGACTTCTAAGCATCCCAGAAACTATTCAGAAAAGCATAAAGTCAAACATGACTTATAAAAACACCAGTATAGGCTTTTAAGGCCTAAAAGTAAAAAGAACTACATTTTCCACAAAAATGACGTCACTCCCGGTTTCGGGCAGGAAATGGCGGACATGCGATTGTTTGCGTTCAAGTCTGTTTAAATGGCTGTATCCCAATTCAGGGTCTGCAGCCTTAAAGGTCGCATTTTAAGGCCGATTACGTCACCGTGACGCAACGAAGGCTGTCCCAATTCGAAGGCTGCTCGAAATGCGGCCCTCAAATGCGTCCTTCATTTCCCTGAATTTTAAGGACGTGGCTCTGTATACTTCGTGGCCCAACATATCCCAGAATGCATAGCGCCACGGTGGGTGTGGATAATTTTGCCGGAATAAAACGGCGGATGGGGGGCGCCTGAAGAGTAAACTTTAAGTAAGTACTGAATATTATGTCACTTATTTATGTGCAAATGTTTAATAACGAAGAACATTAGAACATTACTGTTGGCCACATGTCGGCAAAGTTATGTGACATTAGTGACGTTTGCACTAACTTGGTTTTAAAGCCTTTACTTTAAAATATACGCCGTTCAATAGCTGACCTTAATTAGAGAATGATCAAAGCTCATGTAGAAACAAACAAATGAACAAAAGATTTTCTCCTTCATTTCTGTCAAACAAAGCTGTATGAAACGTTTCCAGCTGTTAGTATCATGGTTGCTAGGCAACCTGGGCAGCGCGACGGAGGCTAGACCGTCCCATTACACAAGCCTCGCACTTCTGGCCTTAGCGGTCTTTAAGTATGCGGCCCTTGAGGATTGTTGAGGCTGCGTACTTTAAGGCTGCAGACCCTGAATTGGGATACAGCCACTGTGAGAAGTGTTATGAACAGCTGATCGGATCGGCAAAGCGTGTTTCTGGAATATTATGTTATTGTTCCTGCAAGCGCTTTTTATGCAGCTTTTGCAAAGCTATATGTGGAAGGAAACTGTGACTTAGGACAAGCTGATGGCATAAGATGTAAGTACAACTCCTCTGGTTTCATATGCAAAAAAAATTATTGTGCTAGCTTACGCGGTTCCGGTTCTACAAGGATTTAAAAATAGTTACGCAAAACGGAGCGTGCCCGCTCTGACCGGCTTTAAAGGGTTAACCAGAAGTGGTCCTGCTGAACATATTGAACCTTTAGTGGTTTTAATATATTTTTCATTTTACTTCTGTGGATTTTATAAATTTGCTGATCTGCTTGACAGTGTTTTAGAATAGAGTGCTATTGGCTGCGGGGAGGGAGTGTTCGCCCAGGGCACCAAACAGGCTAGGACCGCCACTGGTTCAGGGCAACGATTATCTTGATGCTCTTAATTCTTCTGTTGAGTTTTAATTTTTCATGGTAATTCAGTAATTCAGTCCTGTTTTATCATCTTGTTCATGTTGTTATTGAAAACATTACCTTCATGTAAGGCTAGGTACTTGTTCCGTTAGCGGTATGAGTGGTTTACTTATTGTTTATTTATAAGGAACCCCATTAGCTTCCACAACAGTAGTTGCTAGTCTTCCTGGGGCCCAAACCATCAAATACAATCTACTAAAATATTACACAATAAAGTGGATGCAAAATGTCTGGATAATTTGGCTCTTGCACTAAGTACTTGGACCCCTGGATTTTCCCCTCACTGTATATATTCTGCACTGGTGTTGTAAATAAACTGTGTTTGGAAACGTCAACTATCGACCGTGACACCAACCAAGTTCCCATCATCTAGATGTTTATACCAGTTATCTGTCATAGCAATGAGTGCTGAGCTGGTGGAGAGACGTGGTTTGTAAGCATGTTGAAACTGAGTAGATGATTTTCTGTTAAGTAATGTTGAATTTGCTCATAAACAATCCTCTCCATAACTTTACTTAGAACAGGGAGTAGACTAACAGGTCTGCTATCAACACCATTAAAAATGTCATTCCTGTTTTAAGGAAAAGGAATTATTTTCTATTCTTTCCACTGCAATGAAAATCAAATCAAATCACTTTTATTGTCACATCACATGTGCAGGTACATTGGTACAGCACATGTGAGTGAAATTCTTGTGTGCGAGCTTCACAAGCAACAGAGTTGTGCAAAATACAATAACGTAAACAAGCAAAATACAAGAATGGCTACATCTGAAACTAATAAATATATGTACAATATATAATAGTATATGCATTTCTGGATGTGTATACTAAATATTTTTCTACGTGTGTGTGTGTGTGTGTGTGTGTGTACACATATTTTACAAATTAAATAGTAAACAATAAAATAAAATATATAAAAATATACAGAGTTGAGACATGTGCAAAACAGTGGCATTACTGTACAGTATGGAGTGCATAATGTTGAAGTTCCAGTAGTGAAGCTGAGGTGTCTATGACGTGTTCAGCAGTCTGATGGCCTGGTGGAAGAAGCTGTCTCTCAGTCTGCTGGTTCGGGACCGGATGCTGCAGAACCTCCTTCCTGAGGGAAGCAGTCTGAACAGTTTATGGCTGGGGTGACTGGAGTCCTTGATGATCCTCCCCGCTTTCCTCAGGCAGCGCTTCCTGTAGATGTCTTGGAGGGAGGGAAGCTCACCTCCAATTATCCGTTCAGAGCACCGCACTACTCTCTGGAGAGCTTTGCGGTTGTAAGCGGTGCTGTTGCCATACCAGGTGGTGATGCATCCAGTGAGGATGCTCTCAATGGCACAGTGATAGAAGGTCCTGAGGATGCGAGGGCTCATGCCAAATCTTTTCAGTCTCCTGAGAAAGAAGAGGCGCTGCTGCGCCTTCTTCACTGTTTTGTTTATGTGTACTGACCACGTAAGATCCTCAGCCAGATGTACACCAAGGAACCGGAAGCTGCTCACTCTCTCCACAGCAGCGCCGTTGATGGTGATGGGGGTGTGTACTTCTCTGCACCTCCGGAAGTCCACTATTAACTCGTTGAGGGTGAGATGGTTGTCTTGACACCAGTGGGTCAGGGCACTGACCTCCTCCCTGTAAGCCGTCTCATCACCATTGGTGATAAGACCCACCACTGTAGTGTCGTCCGCAAACTTCACAATGATGTTGGAGTTGTTAGTGGCTGTGCAGTCGTAGGTGTAGAGTGAGTACAGGAGAGGGCTCAGTACACACCCCTGTGGAGCACCAGTGTTCAGTGTGATGGGGGATGAGGTGATGCTGCCCAGTCTGACCACTTGGCGTCTGTCAGACAGGAAGTTAAGGATCCAGCTGCAGAGGGAGCTGCTCAGTCCTAGATCCTGCAGTTTCCTGTCCAGCTTCGAGGGAACGATGGTATTGAATGAAAGAAATTAATGTCCATATTTATACTCACTGGGTAATGTGTTAGCAACAAAAGGACAAGACATTGTTTGATGGAAATTAAAATGATCCACGTAGATGACCTGCGGCGTCCTTTAATGGTTATGCCTCCCAAGGTCATCACTGACCCACCAACAAACCAGTCATGCAGAACATTTAACAGTATTTCCTGAAAAACCTGTTTTCCTAATAACATTTAAATTTAAAATAATAGATTACACAGCAGTCGGGGACAGATTTCTCTCTGAAAGCACTTTAAATAAGTCTAAGGATATAATTAATTCACTGTTATCTTCAGTACCAGCACAGGGCAGAGCAAATACCTGAATGCTACTCCCATAGAGATTATCTCGTTAATAAATTTCCTTCTTCACTGCATATGATACATGGATCCTGTAGATCCTGTGAAAAAGAGAGCCTCAAATCAGAAATACTTGTCTCTATTTCTCAAACGGGCACCAAAGTGCTCATGACCTGTAAGGTGGAGAAGAAATGTTATCTCACTAATTTAGAAGAACACTTCTCCAACTCCAACCCCCGACGCATGTGGCAAGGACTCCAGACCATCACAGACTACAGGACCACCAAACCCTCCCCCGCATCCTCTGATGTCTCCTTCCTCAACGAGCTCAACAACTTTTATGCTCGTTTTGAGCGAGGGAACCCCACAACCACAACCAAAGCAGACATGACGCCAGACCACCAACCTCTGACTCTCTCCCCCACCGATGTAGGAGTGGTGCTGAGCAGGATCAATGTCCACAAGGCTGCAGGCCCTGATGGCATCCCCGGGCGTGTTCTCAGAGCATGTTCTGAGGAGCTTGCAGGAGTGCTCACAGACATATTCAATCTGTCCTTGGCCCACGCTGTGGTACCGGCCTGCTTCAAATCCACCTCCATCGTCCCGATACCCAAAAACTCCAACCCATCTTGCCTCAATGATTACTGCCCAGTAGCACTCACCCCCGTCATCACTAAGTGCTTAGAGCGACTGGTCCTAGCACACTTCAAATCCTGTCTCCCCCCCACCCTGGACCCCCACCAATTCGCATACCGCCAGAACAGGAGCACAGAGGATGCAGTCTCCATCGCAATGCACTCTGTCCTCTCACACCTGGACAACAACAACACCTACGCCAGAATGCTGTTTATAGACTTCAGTTCAGCATTCAATACAATCCACCCCTCACAACTCATCAGGAAACTGACAGACCTGGGCATCAGTTCCCTCATCTGCAAATGGTTACTGGACTTCCTGATCAACCGCCCCCAACATGTCCGGCTGGATAACCGCTGCTCATCTACCATCACAATGAACACCGGTGTACCACAAGGCTGTGTGATGAGCCCTTTCCTCTACTCCCTCTTCACCCACGACTGCAGACCTGCTGATGGTTCCAACACCATCATTAAGTTTGCAGATGACACCACGGTGATTGGCCTCATCAGTGACAACGATGAGGCCGCCTACAGGGAGGAGGTGGATCGTCTGGCTGAGTGGTGCGACAGAAACAACCTGCTGCTTAACACCGAGAAGACCAAGGAGCTCATCGTGGACTACAGGAGGAATGCTGACCCACATCCACCCATCCACATTAAGGGGACGGCTGTGGAGCGTGTGAGCAGCTTCAAGTTCCTGGGAGTCCACATCTCCGAGGATCTCACCTGGATGACCAACTGCTCCAAGCTGGTCAAGAAGGCTCACCAGCGCCTCTTCTTCTTGAGGACTCTGAGGAAGAACCACCTGTCCTCAGACATCCTGGTGAACTTCTATCGCTGCACCATCGAGAGCATCCTGACCAACTGTATAACAGTCTGGTACGGGAACTGCTCTGCCTCGGACCGGAAGGCATTGCAGAGGGTCGTGAAAACTGCCCAGTGCATCGCCGGAGCACCACTTCCTGCCATGAAAGACATCTACAGGAAGCGGTGTCTGAAAAGGGCTGGGAAAATCATCAAAGACCCCAGTCACCCATCGCATGGACTCTTCACCCTCCTGCCCTCTGGGAGGTGCTAGAGGAGCCTCCGGACTAAGACCACCAGGTACCGGAACAGCTTCTTCCCCACAGCTGTCAGACTCCTGAACTCTGCCTCCTGACATCTGACCCACGTTAAACTCATGGACTGAACATACACACACCCACAATGGACAACTGTACCCTCAAACACACAATAATAACATGGACTGAACCACCACTCACAACCACTAGCACTTTATATAGCCTCTGTAGAAACTATCTACACCCTCACTTTGTCATGATCCTGGGTCTGTTGACCCAGCGTTTTCAGTTTTAGTTTATGTAAGCCCGTCAGGTTTCCTAAGTTCATTTGTTATCATGCCTAGGTGTTTCTAGTTCTTATTATTTCCCCCTCGTGTTTCCAACTATGTTAAATCTCCCCTGCTCTTCATTCGTTTCATGTCTGTGTCTTACGTTGTCAAGTTCGGGTTGTCATGTCTATGTCTCTTTATGTTTCCTGTTTTATTGTGAAGAGGTCTGGTGTTTCTGTGTTCATCGTGTTCAGTTTTACTCTCCCACGGTGACGTCATTATGTTCATATGTGCCAGCTGTTTCCCCATGTGTTCCCACTTCCCTCATCATCCTGTGTGTATTTAGTCCGTGTGCTTTCAGTCATTTGTTGTCAGGTCGTCTGCTCATCCATGTCTCATCCCCAGGTACCCATGTCAGTTCACTATGGTTAAGCTTTTTCATGTTTTGTTATTAGTTCACCCAGTTTAGGTTATTGTTTAGTTTTCACCGATGCCCGATTATTTTTACCCTCATTGCTAGCCTCAATAAACGGCTTGTTTTGTTTATCCACACTACGTTTTGGTCTGCGTTTGAGTCCTCCTCTGCAACACATACGGTCTGCCCCAGCCAGACCGTGACAGTACGACCTGACCACTATGGACTCAGCAGACCGCGAGCTTTACGAGCGTCGGGAGGCAGCCTTCGCCCAGCTGGAGGAGGAGCTCCGCTGGAAGCTGTGGCGCGCCCCCAACTATGAGCGGATTTTCCACGGGACTCGGCTAGCTCTCGGAGGTCCCAAGAGCTGCCGTAAGTCCCCGCCTGTTTCCAAGCCTCGTCCGCTTCAAGTGGGAGTTTTTCGCGTGGCTACAGGCGCTCACGCTCCAGCCTCGTTGTCGCCGTGTTGTGCACCGGGGGCTCAGTCGCTCGCTCCGCCGGCTTCCTCCGCTCGAAGGAAGCGGCGCGCCCGTCGCCATAAACTGGACAATGCCGAGCTCACGGTGGTGAGTGACATTGACTTTTATTCTCACGTCCCGTCTGACATTAAAAGTAATCAGCTCACTTCTGATCCGTGGGGAACTTCCCTTATGGATGACGACGTGGACTGGGAAGAATCGTTTTGCTTTGCTCCCTCTACACAGGGAGAGATGAAAAACAATACCCGCTCGCCTAAGTCTGCACATGCGGTTAAAGGGAAAACTGTGAACCACTCTACCAGGTCAAACACCTTCAGTTCCGGTTCCGTCTGTTCGGGTTTTGTCAGGTCCGGTTCAGTCATCCCCGAGTCAACCCGCTCTGCAACTGTTAACCCAAGGATTTTGAAAACTGTTAAAACTAAGACTGCTATTGCTAAGACTGCTAAACATGAAGTGGACGGCGGGCTCATTTTTGATAGATCCGTTTTTGTTGACCCTATATATGTTGACCCTGAGCCTGCCGTTTCTGCGACTGTTTTATCTGAGCCTGCTCCCGTTCCTGCTCGTGTTTCTCCTCCCGGGGCAGCTCGGGCCCAGCGTACCTCTGCACCCATGTCTGTTCCTCGGGTGGGGGAGACTGAGGCCCAGTTGGCTCCCGCTCTGGTTTCCAGGCCGGCTGAGGCTCTGACCCTTTCTGCACCCGTACCTGCTCCTCGGGTGGGAAGGGCAGTTGCCCAGCCGTTGCCGGGACCTGTTCCGGTCCCCAGGGTGAGGGCAGCCAGGATACAGCCCGTCTCCGCACCCGTACCTACTCCTCGGGTGGGAGTGGCTAGTGTCCGGCATGCTCCTGCACCCGTCCCTGTCTCTACTGAGGGCTCAGGAGAATTCGGTCTGCAATCCACGCCGCCATCGCTACTGCATGCCTTTCAGTCATTAGCTCAGTCATTAGCTCTGTTAGCAGCCCGGTCCGTAGCTTACATTCCTGTGCTTCCGTTAGCCCAGCCCTTAACCCACTGTGCAGCTCAGTCATTTGCTCCATCACCTGCTCAGCCTTCTGTCCAGCCGGTGGTCTCTACACCTGCTGGTCATGCCTCGACAGCTGGAGGGTCCGAGGGGCCCGCCCAGCCTCATGTCTCCGCTGGGGGGTCCGAGGGGCCCGTTCAGCCTCCTGTCTCCGCTGGGGGGTCCGAGGGGCCCGTTCAGCCTCCTGTCTCCGCTGGAGGGTCCGAGGGGCCCGTTCAGCCTCCTGTCTCCGCTGGGGGGTCCGAGGGGCCCGTTCAGCCACCCGTCTCCGCTGGAGGGTCCGAGGGGCCCGTTCAGCCACCAGCTGCTCCACCGGCAGCCTCGTCCACGTCTGCTGCAGCTCCAGCCTGTGCTTCGTCTGCTGCAGCTCCAGCCTGTGCTTCGTCTGCTGCAGCTCCAGCCTGTGCTTCGCCTGCTGCAGCTCCAGCCTGTGCTTCGCCTGCTGCAGCTCTTGCCTGTGCTTCGCCTGCTGCAGCTCCTGCCTGTGCTTCGCCTGCTGCAGCTCCTGCCTGTGCTTCGTCTGCTGCAGCTCCAGCCTGTGCTTCGCCTGCTGCAGCTCCAGCCTGTGCTTCGCCTGCTGCAGCTCTTGCCTGTGCTTCGCCTGCTGCAGCTCCTGCCTGTGCTTCGCCTGCTGCAGCTCCTGCCTGTGCTTCGTCTGCTGCAGCTCCAGCCTGTGCTTCGCCTGCTGCAGCTCCAGCCTGTGCTTCGCCTGCTGCAGCTCTTGCCTGTGCTTCGCCTGCTGCAGCTCCAGCCTGTGCTTCGCCTGCTGCAGCTCCAGCCTGTGCTTCGCCTGCTGCAGCTCCTGCCTGTGCTTCGTCTGCTGCAGCTCCAGCCTGTGCTTCGTCTGCTGCAGCTCCAGCCTGTGCTTCGCCTGCTGCAGCCTCCGTGTCTTCAGCCTCGTCTGGTCCAGCCTCCGTGTCTTCAGCCTCGTCTGGTCCAGCCTCAGAGCCTTCAGCCTCGTCTGGTCCGGCTTCATCAGAGTCTTCATCTTCGCCTGGTCTGGCTTCGTCAGAGTCTTCATCTTCGCCTGGTCCGGCTTCGGCCTCTGCTACGCCTGGTCCAGCCTCGGCCTCAGCTCCTGCTTCGCCGTCGCCTGGTCAAGTTTCAGCCTCTGCTTCTGTGTCGGCCTCGCCTGGTCCTGCAGCTGTGTTGCCGCCGCCCAAGCCGCGTTTTGCCCCTTGGAATCGCTGGCCGCTTTCCGGGCCATTAGCTGGACATTGTTGCCATCGGGGTCGGCCGCCTGAGCTGTTGAACTGTGACCTGTGGTGCTCGCGACCTCCGGGTCGGCCCCCTGAACCTTGGAACTATGACCTGCTATGCTGTCGGCCTCCGGGTCGGCCCCCTGAGCTCGTGGACTATGGACTACTGGACCGTCACCCTCCAGGTCGGCCCCCTGAGGAGTTAGGAACTGTTCCCTGCGCTTCTGTGTTTTTGATGGACATTTTGTTTTTGTGGCCTTGTTTCTTTCACCCAGTTTAGGTTATTGTTTAGTTTTCACCGATGCCCGATTATTTTTACCCTCATTGCTAGCCTCAATAAACGGCTTGTTTTGTTTATCCACACTACGTTTTGGTCTTTGTTTGAGTCCTCCTCTGCAACACATACGGTCTGCCCCAGCCAGACCGTGACACACTTATCTTAACTGCACTACTGTATAGCTCTGTGTAAATAATCATTCTGTACATTCGATAATCTTTAATCCTACAACTGTTTACAACTTGCATAGTTCCCATTTCTGTATAGCTGTATATCTCAGATTCTGTAAAGTTATTTATTTCATATTCTGTATAGTTTTTCATATTTATATCCTGTTCATATCCTGTACATAGCTTGTACTCACTACAGCCTGTACATACTTATAGTTATAGAATATTCACAACATACTTCATACCGTGTACATTATAACATACCATAATAGACCCATTTCTGTAATATACTCACATATCTATATTATTGCTAATATATATTGTAATATATCTATATCACTAAAGCACTTCTGGATGGATGCAAACTGCATTTTGTTGCCCTGTACCTGTGCATGTGCAATGACAATAAAGTTGAATTCTATTCTATTCTATTCTATTCTATTCTATTCTATTTAGAAGATCATCATTTAGACTGGAAATATAGTTTGAAGCTTCATTTACAAAGCCCTCTGTAAAAACATATACTGGTCAAAATAACTCCAAGATTCCTAGATATATTCTGAGATACTGGAGCAAATAGAATATGGGATATCCAGGCTATTAAGTCTTTAAGACATAGCTGTAGCTTGATTGATTTATATAATCTGGCTTCATGGATAAATAAAGCTGGTTAGCAATTAAATTCATAGCGATGATAAATGTATGCTATTCCTTCTAATTATACTGCCTAAGCAGGCGTGTATATCATAAACGGAATTGGTCCTAGCATGGAATACTGAGAAAGTCCTAACATTAATGTGTGAAGACTATCCATTCACATGAATGAACTAGAATTATCTGATAGATATGATTCAAACCATTGCTTTGCATTTTCTTTAATCCCTACTGTGTGTTCTAAGAGCTGCAATAAAACATTGCTTGATACTGTTGACCAATGAGAAAGTTGATATTGGATATCATTAGCTCCCACATGGACTACAATCCACTTCAAAAATTCAAGTGCCAGGAAAACAGTAAGTCTTTTCCATCTTCATCCTGATATTCCAGATATGTAGTCCTCCACAGAAAAGGTTGTGGAGCATGATGGTGTGAGAAACAAGACACGATTAGCTGCAGTGTCACAAAACTCCCTGGCTGTGGATTAGAGCACGGCAGTGCTGGAGGCACTGAGTACAGAACAATAAAAAGTTTTTATTTACAGAAGCACCAGTTGATCTATTTACAAAGTGGGGAAAAGACGGGTTCTGGGAATCCACACACAAACAGGGGGGAAAGACACTTGCAGTCCACACACACTCCAAAGACCACACTCCGTCCACGCCTCACACTCCTCTTTATACTCCACAAGAAACACAAAAGCTCGCTCCAATCCTCACACACTTGATCTATCAGGTAGCACAGGGGCAGGTCCACGGAAATCTATTCACAGCGATACAAAAGGTTACTATAGGAAGATCGCCAGGGAAACACGACAATAAACCGAGCTGGGGTTAACACTGACGAGAGTCGGCAACAGTCCAGCAACGAGAAACACAGAGCTTCCATCTTATAAAGGGACTGGAACACTGTTTGGTGATGAGCCACAGGTTTGTGATTATGACCAGGTGCGTGGGCCAAGGGCAAGAGCCCACAGGTGAGCTCCGCCCAGGCAGTGAGAGAAGGAGGGACAGAGCAGGAACACAATCAAAACAAAAACACATGTAGCCACACTGAGCCGACCGGGTCGACACAGGGACCCTGACAGTCTTTTACTTTTAAAGTGAATATTCTCTTTTTCCTTTACTGTGAGCATTTAAGTCAAAGCAGTTTTAGTCTTTGAAGTATTTACTTTTGCTTGGATGCTGGAGTTTCATAGCACAAAATATACAATCACATAATTGACCGGGGCCCTATTTCAGGAAGCCGGTTTAGTGCAAACTCTGAGTAAGTATACCCTGAGTTAACGAAAACTCTGGGTTTTCGGTTTCACAAAGCGAGTTTAGATTAATTCTGAGTGAGTTACTATGACGACACACTCCGTGAAGCTAACCTGCCCCCTAGCAGGTTTACTTCAACTAACCCTGACTTTCTCCGCCTCTTTGTCGGAAACCTGACTGTAGGAAGTGTCAGACATGGCGTGTCCCTTCCTTGAAGAGCCAGTAGATGTTGAAGCCCAAATTCTCCGCAGAGCTCTCCGCCGGGAGAGAGTGATTAGAGCGCGTTCGGACATTTTATCATTTCCTGATGATTTTCTGTGTGAACGTTACCGTTTTTCAGCACAATCTACAATTTATTTGAATAACATGCTCAGGCCTAATATTGCTCATGTGACACATCGCGGACATCCTCTCAGTTCTGTACATATTATTTGTATCGCACTTCGGTTTTTTGCAAACGGGAGCTTTCTATATAATATTGGTGACGCTGAGCACGTTTCCAAGGCTACCGTCTGTCGGGCAGTCAGGAATGTTACAGTTGCACTGAAACGTCTCCTGCACTCGTTTGTGGTGTTCCCCGGTCATAGACCCACAAGATTTATCAAAGAGGGATGCCACAAAATTGCAGGTAGCAGGATGAACAAAACTTAATTCATGATGTAGTGATACTTGAACTACTACTTAAAGTTTACATTTATTCTCACGGTTCCCAGGCGTGATTGGCTGTACAAATGGCACTCACATTCCAATCATTGCTCCTTCAGTAAATGAAGGAGACTATGTGAACAGGAAGTCTTTCCACAGCATTAATGTACAGGTACATAGTTCCCTGTAGCATTTCAAACTAACAAATTATTTCATTATTAGTAATGGATGCTAATTTGTGTTCTCTGCACTGTGAATCATATGTGATGCTGCCAACATTATCACAAATGTGGAAGCCAAGTGGCCAGGCTCTGTGAGTGGTGGTGGTGGAGGACCCCCACCTGTTTTTCGGGCCTCCGCTTTTTTTCTAGTGGCCATAACGGGTCACATTTGAGCATACAGAGTAAGCAAATATGTACTTGTAATGCTCAGATAATTTCAATAAGTGCTTACAGAGGGGAAATTAATGTAGCCTCTAACTGCAATTGATTTACATCGGACAAACAGACCAAGCACTATGGCTCATAATACAATTACACCTTACCTGTTTGGACTATATTTTTATATTTCATTTTTACTTGCTGCCAGGAACGTTTGGGGCCTGTTGGGTTGCACCTGCGCTCACATCACATCACAAAATAAAATGTATGAAATAAAAAATAAAATAAAATATAATAAAATAACGTGTTAAATGGGTGGAAATCCCTAGATCAATGTTTAAATTAACACTCACGCATTGATTCTGTCGGCTATGTTTTGCCATGCATGCTCCCTTTCTTTTGCAGCTGAGGCTGTGTTACTTTTTTTCTGCAAAATTTGCATGTTATCGGCATATGCTGCCATCAGAATTTCGGCCTCAAGCGCTGTGAAATACATTGACCGCGCCTTCTTTCCCTCCGTCTCCATGGTGACTCGCTTAATCTGTGCTCTACTAATCAGGGCTTTATGTATCCTCGTGCGCGCGCTTAACTTGGGGTTAAAGCAACTCCGCGTTGACTGAACTAATTGTTATCAGCCTTTCTGAAACCGAATATTCCGAGTTGGACAGTTCGGGGTTACTCAACCCTGAGTATCGTTTTTCACTCTGAGTTTTCTAAACCGGCTTCCTGAAATAGGGCCCGGGTCAACTGACGATATCCAAAGATGTTTGTATTTTGTGTTTGAACAGAGGCAGTTCTGCAGGATGTGATAAAACCTTAGTCCTTTTCCATTGTGCCATTTTAAAAGTTTCCTTTTAATTACCATTCATTTTAAAAATCATTCATATTAAATAACATTATTAACATAAATTATATCTTTATTTTCATATAACACATATCAAATCCAAACTGCAAATTACTTCAAACAGAAATTATAAATCTCAAAAAGCGTAATGAAAGTATATTGCACACAGTGAAGAGAATAAAATAAAATTTAAACAATTATTAAAATAAATAACAAAAAATATTTGAATTATACCACTTGAATAAAATAAAATGAGGATAGTAAAAAATAACACAGTACAAATTACTTAATTTTAGATCATAGCAGTGAAAAATCAGGTTCAATTTTTGCTTTTAAAATCTACTCTTAAGTTATTTAAAGAACAGTGAAGACAAAACTTCATTCAGCAGATGAAATTAAAATGTTCCAGAAGTTGTCAGTAGATGTTCATGTTGTGCCAGTAGAGGGCGCTGCAATTGCACCAATCTGTGGTTTGCTGCTCATGAGTCGTATGATCATGTCTTGGGGCAGTCCGTTGGATATCAGCACATTTTTGATCTACAGAGAGGGAAAAATGAAGACAGATATTCTCACTGATTTTTATTATACATGTGAGGGTTCTTTAGAAAGAAGCAGCAAAGGTTTTAAGAAACTGTGCTCGCATAAACAGTTTTTATGATGAAGGGTGTGCCTGTGTGGTTTTGCATGTCTATCATGTGTGAACAGTTTAAGATATGACCCCATACAGTCATTTCTCCCAGTGGGGTACTGTAGACCAGGGGCGTCAAATTCACTTTACATCACATTCACTTTCATCTAATGCGGGCCGGATCAGTGAAAATGTCGTGTTTACACTGTGTTTCTTAGATTACTCAGTGTTCATATTTTCTTCATGGTTATTTCACTGAGTTTCATATTCTTTCAGTTTACACAGTGTTCACAGTCTTCGTTGTTTTCTTAGTTTCGTGTTATGCTACTGCTTACAGCCAAATAAAGGCTCGCCTTTTGTTAACTCCCACAAACTCCTCTCTGCGTCTGCTTCTGAGTCTTAAAAACAAACAGACCGGCGTACCCCCGCTGTGACAGCAACTCTGGTTTCTGTCAGTCTAAAAAGAAGTTAATTATTTTATTGTTTTTTTTGGATGATAAAAAAAACAATGCAGTGATGACAAATAAAAAAATTGTTAGCATTTCTGGACTTAAATTGGAAGAAATAACAACTCAGTCATAGAGTGGCAGACCATGTAAATGTACAGAGCAGGGTTATCAGATCAAATCAAATCAAATCAAATCACTTTTATTGTCACATCACATGTGCAGGTACATTGGTACAGCACATGTGAGTGAAATTCTTGTGTGCGAGCTTCACAAGCAACAGAGTTGTGCAAAATACAATAATGTAAACAAGCAAAATACAAGAATGGCCAACCTGAAACTAATAAATATATGTACAATATATAATAGTATATGCATTTCTGGATGTGTATACTAAATATTTTTCTACGTGTGTGTGTGTGTGTGTGTGTGTGTGTGTGTGTGTGTGTGTGTGTGTGTGTGTGTGTGTGTGTGTGTGTGTGTGTATACACATATTTTACAAATTACATAGAATAAACAATAAATAAAATATATAAAAATATACAGAGTGAGACATGTGCAAAACAGTGGCATTACTGTACAGTATGGAGTGCATAATGTTGAAGTTCCAGTAGTGAAGCTGAGGTGTCTATGAAGTGTTCAGCAGTCTGATGGCCTGGTGGAAGAAGCTGTCTCTCAGTCTGCTGGTTCAGGACCGGATGCTGCAGAACCTCCTTCCTGATGGAAGTAGTCTGAACAGTTTATGGCTGGGGTGACTGGAGTCCTTGATGATCCTCCCCGCTTTCCTCAGGCAGCGCTTCCTGTAGATGTCTTGGAGGGAGGGAAGCTCACCTCCAATTATCCGTTCAGAGCACCGCACTACTCGCTGGAGAGCTTTGCAGTTGTAGGCGGTGCTGTTGCCATACCAGGTGGTGATGCATCCAGTGAGGATGCTCTCAATGGCACAGTGATAGAAGGTCCTGAGGATGCGGGGGCTCATGCCGAATCTTTTCAGTCTCCTGAGAAAGAAGAGGCACTGCTGCGCCTTCTTCACTGTTTTGTTTGTGTGTACTGACCACGTAAGATCCTCAGCCAGATGTACACCAAGGAACCGGAAGCTGCTCACTCTCTCCACAGCAGCGCCGTTGATGGTGATGGGGGTGTGTACTTCTCTGCACCTCCGGAAGTCCACTATCAACTCCTTTGTCTTTGCGACGTTGAGGGTGAGATGGTTGTCTTGACACCAGTGGGTCAGGGCGCTGACCTCCTCCCTGTAGGCCGTCTCATCACCGTTGGTGATAAGACCCACCACTGTAGTGTCGTCCGCAAACTTCACAATGATGTTGGAGTTGTTAGTGGCTGTGCAGTCGTAGGTGTAGAGTGAGTACAGGAGAGGGCTCAGTACACACCCCTGTGGAGCACCAGTGTTCAGTGTGATGGGGGATGAGGTGATGCTGCCCAGTCTGACCACTTGGCGTCTGTCAGACAGGAAGCTAAGGATCCAGCTGCAGAGGGAGCTGCTCAGTCCTAGATCCTGCAGTTTCCTGTCCAGCTTCGAGGGAACGATGGTATTGAATGCTGAGCTGTAATCTACAAACAGCATTCTCACATACGTGTCTCTCTTCTCCAGGTGTGACAGGGCAGTAGTGTCAGGGCTATGGCATCATCAGTGGACCTGTTGTGGCGGCATGCGAACTGTAGAGGGTCCAGTGAGTCGGGTAGTGCAGAGCAGATGAAGTCCCTGACCAGCTTCTCGAAGCATTTGCTTACGATGGGGGTCAGGGCTACAGGTCGCCAGTCGTTCAATGAGGAGATGGTGGAGGATTTGGGTACAGGGACGATGGTGGCCATTTTGAAGCAGGCTGGGACTACAGACTACAGATGCTGAAGCGCATAGTGTTAAAGGGACTGCATTAACATCTGCACAAAAACTGTGTACCTGGAGCTTCATGTCATGGGTTTTCTTGGCAGATCAGCATTTCTAATGCGTTAGTGACCCAGTGTTTTTGCCCATGTAGTGTAATAAGGAGCCTGCCCTCATTCCCTTTATCATTATGTGTCAGTGGTCATAATAGGTGTGTTTTAACTCAGACCACCATCTTTTCTCTTTTTGATAGATAAACGAAAAACAGAAAGTAAAGCAAAGCTCAAAACACAGAGTTCCCAAACTGGATATATATACCTTACATGGCCAACACTATTTTAATCTTTAAAGCAGGATCTTTTGTTCTCTATATGCAGTATTATAGCAACCTGTGTGCTGAGTCAGCAGCTTTGTCAAAATGTCAGAATTTGGCACCCTGGGAATGAGAATGAGTTGGACAGTACAAGGATTTTAGAAATTAGAAGGACTGAATGGGCTCTGAAACAGATCCAAAGACTCGTTTACAATTCAGCCAGTAGCGTTTTTAGTGGGAAAAACGTTTCATCCAAGTAACTTTATCGGTCACTTGGATGAGTGAACAGGACAGGGAAGAACGCTGGTTTGAGTGGGGAGTCAAGGAGGTCTTTTATATGAAAAGGGAAATCTCTGAAACAAGGAGATCTTACATCATCATGCAATCACAGCATCTTACAATACTGTGATTACAGCCATTCCCCAACTCTCTGCGAATGGTACTCGTATCCATTGATCAATGAGCATTAATCAGTGGTTGTTGATCAATGGTAACAACAATTTGCATATTAATGATCAAGGAACTGACTAGAGGTGGCACGATACCGCTTTTTAATGTCCGATACCGATTCCGATATCATAAATTTGGATATCTGCTGATACCAATATGAATCCGATATTTTGTAATCAATAAAACTTTTTTTTATAAATATCTTGCTGCATTTTGTAAAAGTTCATAATCAAGTTTTAAAAAACAAGAGACTGAAGCTATTCTGTCATACCTGTATGCAAAAAATACACTGCACCCAAAACATTTTATAGTTCAGCAATACTGATCAATCTAATAAATTTAAACCTACACCATCCCCCATATTGTGGTATTTTAAAGAGTACTTAGTGGAAATATTAAGCAACCTAACTAATAGGGTTGCCAACTCCCAGCAAAAATATTAGGGAACCACCCCCCGCCCTCCACCTCATGATGCTTAATTGACTTTAACTTTAATTTAATGCAAGTGTAAGACAAATGCACAGAAATCAATTATTTTTCTACAATAATTAAATAGATTCAACATCTTTCTTCAACAGAATTGCAGACTTCACAGATGGTACCTTCCCAAAGGAAAAAGTACTATAGCTTACTAAGGTGTATATATGACTTATTACTTACCATATACAATAATGGATTTCTATACATTTAATGAGATGACCACTTTTGTTGTAAGATTCAGATAATTATTTATTCAAAGTTTTTAAATGACATAACAAAGAAAAGTATTTCTTTGTGCCCCCCTCTCCCTGTTAGGACCCGCCCCTGCACATTTACCAGCTGTCAGCTACGTAAAAAGGGAGCCCGGTGTTATTTGTCTCTCAGAAACAGTTCATAACTTCCCTTCAACACACCTGTTCAGCTCTGATGATTTAGTAAGGACATCTCCTGGTTTTATCTTTAGGTTTCACTCTCACTACATATCCAAACGGACATCATGACCAGCAGCTTTTACAGCTGTGGCTCCAGCAAACCTCAGCTGATTCTAGAAAGTAATATTAAATACATTCTAACAACAGCTTATCACACTTAAACGTGCTGCTGTTGTTTATCCGCTGGTCTTCTCTTTCTAGCGCAAAGTGGGCGATAAACAAACAAGAAAGACGGACTTGCGGCAGAAAAGCCGATCAGCTGATCATTGATCAGTTTCATGTTTGAAGTAACAGGAGAGGGAGGGGGAGAGAATGAGAGAAGTAGATGCAACTGCGCAGCAAAGACAGAATAACTCCAGCTTTGTGTCCTATTTTTTTTTTTTATTCTAACTGAATTACGGGAAAAATCGCTTCCCTTTCACCTCAGTATGGAACTCCAATGGCCAGTCCAGCTGAGGCTCAATATCATTTGTTAAGCTTAACGTGGAAATACTGTGCAAACATTCAGGGAACTTACACACTTGCTTTACTTCTCTGGGATAGTTTTCGCCGAGATGAAATGCCGCAGTTAGGAAGCATGTAGCGAGGCTCCAAGTGCTCCAACAGACCGACAGGTCTCGCAGACAACAGCCGCTCTATCACGTGACACATACTGCGCCGATGCGCCAAGCTGGGTTACGCCAAGTAGCGCGTTTTGTGAGGCGATTTTGTGATACTTTGGATCGGATTACATTTTTTATGTATCTCCGATATCCGATCCAGTAATTTAGGTCAGTATCGGACCGATAGGTAATATCGGATCGGTCCATCTCTAGAACTGACCTCATATCCCGTTGTTATCCAGTTGTGCTAATCATGCAAATGTATTGTTTATAAGGTTGGGGAAACCTGCAGTCAGCTGAGCCTGAAGAAGTCACTTTGACGAGTAATGAAACATTTGTTCCACTGAAAACGTTCCGGATAAACAGAATCAACTTTGAGATTTCCTTACCTGAGTGATTGAGCATGTTTCAAGACATATTAGCCCTTTAAAATTTGAGCCATGAAATAACTGCAAGACATCTTAATTTTTTTGATAATGGAGTGTTTGCTGAATCTTTAGACAAAATATATAAAAATCTATCAATTTTTAATCTGCATATATACGAGTTTTAATTTGTATCATGTTTCCTACATATGCCATATTTTTGCAATTTAGTCACTAAAAATGTGTCACGCAATTTATATAATTTTTTGAGGATAAAAAAAGTCAAGCTGATGATCTAGAAGTCTCAAAACACATGTATCAAAGACAATACCCTGGGCGTTAAAGGGTTAAAGGGTAAATTTGAACAAACACGTTTATAGTCGAAAGGGTTAACGGTTTTGATGCTTCCTTAATTTGTTGTCGATCAGCTGTTTCCATACAGTCCATATGGTGCAGCTGTTTGACTCTCTGATGGGATTTCTGAATAAATACAAATATACTTACCTGTGTAAGTAAGTAATTTCTATCAACTTTTGACAAGTCCACCAAAGAGGTAATCTTCAATTTGAGAACATCTAGAAACACAAAGACATTGTCATGTATGGCTGTGTATGCTGGGGGAAAAAATCCACAAAATAAACTTACGAATAACAAACCAAAACTTGAACATGGAAACTAAGAAGTAAACATTGGAAACTAGAAACAGAAGCACTAGGAAACAAGGAGCATGAAACTAGCAACGATGGAAACAGAAACACAGAAACTTAGAGACATGGGACGACGCGATTGACTGGAGATGCACAAACAGAGGTCAAGGAGAAGAGACAGGAACTGTGTAACACAGGTGAGGCAACAAAACAATACCAAAGAACTAGAAATCACCAAAAACTAACTAAAAGAAAGAACATCAATAATAAAAACATAAACACTGGGTCGCCAGACTCAGGACCATGACAGACATGTTAGAATCCAATAGAAATCACTGTACTCTATTCAGTTCTCAAAGTTTTCAAGCAACGTCAAGTCTGTTGATGATTTTTTAATTCAGACCAAATACATTTTTTCTTTTTTGTGTTAGCAAAAAGAAATATGCACTGTGAATTTTAAGATGGTGGTGTAAAACTCATGTCAACCATGTTGTCCTACATGAAACATTAAGGTCCTGTGTTTGTCCACCAAGGCTTAGTTAGCTTTACTTAATCATCTATTTACTTCCTGCTGGCATTTTCGATCATCATTCTATATTTCTTGCTTTGCTGAGTTTGTTCACTAGTTCACACTGTTGATTGCAAAGGCAACCATTGGGTTTTGTGGCCTGGTGAAAATCACATCTTATCACCTGATGACTTTATTTTGGACTTTGGATTTTGTATGCAGTTAGTCAGTACTGCAAAATTCACTCAATATACCTCAAAAGTATTTTGCTGGTTTTACAAATTAAGAATTGAGAGTATTGTGTAGTGATATAAAATTGGCATAATAATATGAAGTGAGAGTAATATATCTTGTACTGAGACAGTGTAAACATCATGTCATTTCATTCATACTCACAAGATGGTTCACTGGGTGTAGTCGTTTCGGGTGTTGTGGTTATTACTGGTCCTGTAAACAGTCAGAATTAGACCTTATAACTCTGTTACACTGATCCAGTAAATTAGATTTAAAATGTGGCTGAAATGGTGACGGACTCTACTCACCTTTTACAACGGTCACAGTGACACATCGAAGCTCTGAGTGATACTTGGTCCCACTGCAGAAATAAGTCAGTGCAATAGATCTGTTATTAAGAGTACAAAATGATTCTTTCTGTAGTTTCACATCATCTTTCCTTTTCAAGTATACCAGTATACCTCTCCAACACTCCTTAATGATCATGCTTACACCACCCAAAAACAAGTATAAGCAGAAAAGTTGACACAGACACACTTAACAGTAAAGAGAAATCTGAGAATAAAGAGAAATCTGATGATTTGATGTTTTAAATGTGATCAAAATACAATAAATATGACAAAAATCCGACTTGTAGTCTGTTTAGGAAATACCTTGACTGAAAGATGTCAAAGCAAATAATAATAAAGTCTAATGTTTCATTATACAGGCGTCTGATTCCATGATAATTTGAAGTACCTTAACCACTGATACTTTGTATCTTAATTGAGCATGCTTTCATAACATTTTTTTCTTAACAATCCAGCAACTTTCTCCTTGTTATTCCTAGAGGTACTAGTTTAGGACAACCCCGTAAGTTGGCTCAGGTGGTACAGCAGGTCATCTACCAATTAGCAGGTTGGTGGTGGATCAATCCCCAGCTCTTTCTGTCCATATGCCACAGTATCATGATACTGACTCAGCACTAGGGCTGCCACGATTAGTTGACTAGTCATGATTACGTCGACTATCAAAATTGTCGATGACTAATTTAATAGTCGACGCGTCGTTTGAAATTTTTTAAGCTCCCAAAAGACGCAGGAATAAGTGGTAGGATTTAAGAGTAATAACGGACTGAAACAGAAGATGGCAGCACTACATGTACAAGGATGCCAGCTGCCGTTAAACCCCGAAGAAGAAGCTGTGTCCCAGAATTCATAGCGCAGCCCAGCTCAGTTTCCAACAATGGCGGCAGCTAGTTAGTTTTAATATTACTCTTATTATTCTTTCTGGGTCACAGAATACACGTTTAACATATTTTCAGGCGAGAATGTAGCTGTGTAAACCTCAAATATCTGCTCAGTTTATCAAGACACCACATATGTCTGTGAAGGTTCTCAGTCATCCAGATCATCGTAGTCAAAGGAGCTTGCAAAGAAAAGCGTCTGAACTTCTTTAAGTTACTTGAAGATGTTTCACCTCTCATCCGAGAATGATAAGGTTTTCGCATGATAAGGTGGGGCCAGGTTTCACAATGAACTCACCCGAAACTCTGGCTGATTGGGACCCACATCCAGTTTCACACCTTGGCTCAGGCGATTAGAGGATCATCAGGGGGTCCTTTTGTCCCTCTGTGGGGGGATACTCTCACTAGGTTTATATCTGGGACTCTCCATTTGACCTTAGAACTGAAGAAGCTTCTCGGATGAGAGGTGAAACGTCTTCAAGTAACTTAAAGAAGTCCAGACGCTTTTCTTTGCAAGCTCCTTTGAAGACACTACATATTTTCAAAAGCGCTCAGACATTTTCGGAGACGTCTGTTACCCACCACCTCGATAGCTAGCCGGGGTTCAAGGCTCACTAGAGCCGTGAGAACACCGGACTCCCGGCAAATCGTTTTCAAACCCACCGCCGTCTTTCGCTACTCATGTTAAACATGATATATAAGTAGGGTTGCCAGCCGTCCCTTAAAAAACAGAATCGTCCCGTATTTAGAACCACTGTACTTTTGTTTCTAAATACGGGATGATTCTGTTTTTCAAGGGACAGTAGGCAACCCTACATATAAGTCACTTAGATAGCTTAAAAATGTTATTGTTTGGCTTTTTTCAGTATTCTATTTGTTCCTGGCTAAATCGGTTTGGCTGAGATTAAAGTTATCATTTTTACGCAGCTGAATAAACGTCAAGCAGACAACTGATTATCAGAAGTGTGAGATGCTCGAGAATATACTCCAGTGTCCTGTTATATTTTAGATAGCCAGGAGCAGACGACTGAGTTTATTAAACTCCAACGAAACAATCTGCAAATTTCATCTTGTCTTTATTTTTAGTTAGCACATACCTTAAACACTTAAAGCTGTAAGCTAATGATAGTTATATAAGAGCAGATGCTGCTGGTGCAATAAGCTGTACGTTTTACATCCAATGGATGCATGATCTGATTAGTCGACTAATCGCAAAAATAATCGGTGACTAGTCGACTATCAAAATAATCGTTTGTAGCAGCCCTACTCAGCACATCCATGTAAATGTTAGATAGAAAGTAATTTAGGTACAATATGTTTGTATAACACATGTCTGTCTGTATGTGTGATAGGGTGAATGAGACTTGTACTAGAAAGTGCTTTGAGTGCTCAAAATTGAGTAGAAAGATGTTATATTCTTCTTGTTTTAGCTGCACCTTTTACTACAGCAGAAGATTTACATTCATCTCACTGTGTTTCTAACATCCTCATCTGTCACACCAACCCTTTGGATGTCCTCCTTCACTACATCAGTGAATCTTCTTAAGTCTTTTCTCTCTTCTTCTCTTTTGATTTAAAGTCCCCAATGAGCATCATGATCCTCTACCCAGGTTCTTAGTGTCTTTTCCATTTTTTCTCTCTCTTGTTATCAGCTTTTTGGTTTTCATTTTGCCTTCTGCAATTGTAATCTCAAAAGACAAAAAAATATTTGTTGACTCAAAGGAGAGCTAACTACCTTTTAATGATGGAACAATCCTTAAAACAGGAAACTTGTAAGGCAACAAGTTAAAATTTTACTTTGAAACTTTTTCATTTCAGGAATTTCGAGCCCGTTCTTACTCCCGAGGCGTAACATGCGGATGTTTTGTCACGTCCCGCGGCGTTCCTGAGGAACGCGAAAGGGTTATGGCTGAAATCCAATGCAATGACGCTCCTGCGGTAACAGACGTTCCAACCTTGTATTCCAGCCCTAAACCTAACCTTATCCCTAGCCCTAACCATAACCTTTTTCCTGACATTAACCAGGACTTTAATGATGTTAAATAGTGTGTTTCTAAGCGATTTGAAGAAAAAGAGCGAACATGTGTAGATTGAGTCCATACGGTTCTGATATTTCCTCATTTTTCCGAGGTCATCATTTAGGAACGTGGTGGGTAGCCGAAAACGTAATATGTTGACGATTTGTCACCTAGCGTAAAATGTTACGCTTTGGGAGTGAGAACGTGTTGGAATTTCAACTGCTGCAACTTTCTACAGAGTCATTTACATGAAACATGAGACTGACCGAGAAACTGCCTGGACAGCAAAACAGATGGGGAGGCTTTGTCCTTCTTCGCTTTCAGATGGTGTCCATCTCAGGGTGAACTGTCCTGGTCCTGATGGACTGCTGATTAAATTGTACGGCCCGCTGTAGAGCAGCTCAGAGATCCTTCAACAAACAAAATCAAAAATTCATCAACTTGTGTGTGGGGTTTTTTTTTGTTTTTGTTTTTGTTTTTTTCCAAAATCTCCACATCTGCAAAAAGAGCATATTTCTTTTGTTTCCCAACTAAAGCACAGATTTTATCCGGCCATGTTTTATTTCTCAAACCAACCAACCTTGGAAGCAGGGGCGCTTTTAGCCCATTTTTAGGGGTACTGAAGCACATCAAACATCAATCAATCAAGACTAATGTTGGATCAGTGTTTCAATATTTATATCTTTTATTAGATGTTCATGTGGTTTACTTTTGTATTACCTAATCTTTTTGCATTCATGTCCTTACATCTGTGTGGCATTGGCTGTTTTATTTACTGTGTCGTCTAACTTGACTTCTGACTGTAATCTTGTACATCAGCACTGGAGATTTGTAATAATAAAGATCATCTCACATATGTAACCTGATAACCTGAAACATATGTCAAATTTGCATGTCACTCATTTCTCTTAGATTCATGACTTTGAGGCCTATATTTCATATCTACCCATAGGCTGCTCTGAATATAATATTTAAACTTTTATATATTCAGACAAAGTCTTTAACTGTGTTTTACTTACGTGGAGTTAAGTGCCTCTGCAGTGATGTGAATTTCCAGAGTCTGACTGACATTGTTGTAGAGCTGAGCTCCGTTGGCTGGTGCTGGAGGAAGAAACTTGGGCAGAAAGAGTCCTTCTGTGCAGGATGGCACTGCAGGATCAACTGGAAGAATACAGAGAAATTAAGGTGATTCTCACAGGATGCAAAGATGATCCACAGTAAAATATCTGCTGGACAGATTAATATTTGTTGGTCCAGAGAATCAGTTCTGATGACACTGGTGGTCAAACATCTCTGTACATCAGGCCGAGCACTAAGTTCATCGTCAGCAGCTCTTTAGTGCTTTCATTGTAAGATAATGAAACGTATATTGGTACCTTTCAAAGCAAACTGAATCGGTATTTTGCTGATGGCATCGTTGGTAGTTATTGTTGTTTGTGTCCCGTTGGTTTGAGTCAGAGTGATGGTCTGTCTGGGGAAGTCCTCCATCACCAGCTGTACTACATACGAACCTTCATTACTGCTGTTGGTGGGGCTGAATGACAGAGTACAAGACGACTGCAAGAGGACGAAAATGGGCTTGAAGTCAAAATAACCAAAATGTTTTCTGTTGCAGAAAAAACAACTTTTTTGGACAAACTTTCACTTTTGCAAAATAAATTGATCTGAACTGTAACTCAGTTAAAACCATTTAATCACTTTCTGTGCAAAATGTTTGCTTGTCTCATCTGACATGAGAGTAACAGTCATTGCTCACCGATGAGAGGCTGAGGACAGACGGTGGAGTGCAGGGGTTACACTCTGAGAGTGCAGAGTTTCCATATCTGCATTTAACTTCGTCTCCATCAGGGTCAAACATCAACAGGCTGAAATCTCTCTGACAGTTTGAAGGAACTCTGAGAGAGAAACAAAGATTGTAGCTCTATTTGCTGTATTCATTTTAATGTAAAGAACATTTGATAAATACTTTGTTAAATACATTTTAATATGAAAGGGATGAATGTAAAATATGAAATATATAAGAATACAAACATAGACACACATTAAGTGGGCTTACCCCACAGCTGGTAGGATGGTGGTCTGAGGTGATGTGTTGGCTTTGCCGGTGTCGGACCGGTTCCTCAGTTCCACCCGAGTCACAGCTCTCCATGATGAAATGCCATTTTTGACGTTGGATATCCATGCACTACCCTCCAACCTTGATAGAAAATTCAGTTTTCAAAGTCTGAACATAACATGTTTTAGTCAATTATTAGTTTACCACGAGTGACCCATTTTTGTCGCCCTTCAGTGACAATTAAAAATTGTTTTTACAAATGACTTTTTCCTGTTGTACACTCACCGAAGTTCAAACGGAGCGTTGCTGGGAACCTGTCGAGTCATGATTCCCTCTCTCTGACACCAGTCTCCACTGCTCTCCTGTTTTACCGCATATAGTGTGTAGGTTCCAGTCCCACAATCACCACTGAGGCAACTCCATGTTTCATCATTTGTGCAGACAGCTGTGTGGAAGTTCAGTTTATACCGAACGGTCACCTGTAGAGTTACAGCCACAAAGTGTTTACCTAACATTTTCAAGTTTTCAAGTCTGGAAAATTATTTTAGATAGAAAATGTACGTACTGTGACAGATCCGTTTTCAAAAGTGTCCTTTGGGTAGTAGGTCATGACTGTGCCTAAAAAATGTGAAGCCTGAGTGCCGCAAACCATCAGCAGCACCAACGATGTCGCAGAGAGCAACATGATGAAAGTGTGTGTCTCTGCACAAAGGTAGAAATCACTGACAACACGAATACATGTACTTCCAAAGACAGCCTCTCTTTCACTCTCTGTCCTTTTGTCTGATGTTTTTGGATTAGTTGATTTAGTTTGTAAACATGAAAATTACCTGGAATCAGCAAACACCTATTAGAAGATTACAATCAGATGGTGGTGGGTACTGAATGCACTTGTCTTATCCAACTTTAAGAAACACATACATCAGACTATTTAAAAAATCGTATTTTCAATGAAGTTGTTTTGAATAAATCAAAACTTTCTTAAACTATTTTTTCACATTTGTTTTTATCTTTTAGTTGCAATAGTTCGTCAGTTTATGAAACAAAAGTGATTTCTGTGCACAACAGATCACAGAACATTTATGCTTCGTTTATGTCTGTCTGCACATTTGGATGCATGTAAGAATATATGCATTCTAATATGCTTTCTTTAAGAGGTGAAACATGCCACACTTAATAAAAAGTCTCCAACATTCCACATACAAGAAGTAATTGTGTAATAATAGTATTGTCTTAATTTAGAAATAGAAACTTGACGGTTGGATTTTATTTTTTCAAGACGTCTCCTGTTTAACTCAGTTGTGTCATCTGGCTTTATACATGTACTGTTTGATAATAATTCAATTCAATTTTATTAATATAGCCCCAAATCACAACAACAGTCGCCTCAAAGCACTGTATATTGTAAAGGTAGACCCTACAATAATACATTCAGAGAAAAACCCAACAATCATATGACCCCCTATGAGCAAGCACTTTGGCGATAGTGGGAAGGACAAACTCCCTGCTAACATGCTAACTGTTAGCAATGCAGAGAGGTCTATTAACACATAGGCTGTATCCCAATTCAGGGTCTGCAGCCTTAAAGGCTGCATTTTAAGGCCGATTACGTCACCGCGACGCGACGAAGGCTGTCCCAATTCGAAGGCTGCTCGAAATGCGGCCCTCAAATGCGTCCTTCATTTCCCTGAATTTTAAGGACGTAGCACTGTAGACTTCGTGGCCCAACATATCCCAGAATGCATAGCGCGGCGGTGCATGTGGATAATTTTGCCGAAAAAAACGGCGGATGAGGGGCGCCTGAAGAGTAAACTTTAAGTAAGTACTGAATATTATGTCACTTATTTATGTGCAAATGTTTAATAACGAAGAACATTAGAACATTACTGTTGGCCACATGTCGGCAAAGTTATGTGACATTAGTGACGTTTGTACTAACTTGGTTTTAAAGCCTTTACTTTAAAATATACGCCGTTCAATAGCTGCCCTTAATCTTACAGAGAATGATCAAAGCTCATGTAGAAACAAACAAACAAATGAACAAAAGATTTTCTCCTTCATTTCTGTCAAACAAAGCTGTATGATTTAGTATCATGGTTGCTAGGCAACCTGGGTAGCGCAACGGAGGCTAGACCATCCCATTTCACAAGCCTCGCATTTCCGGCCTTAGCGGTCTTTAAGTACGCGGCCCTTGAGGATCGTTGAGGCTGCGTACTTTAAGGCTGCAGACCCTGAATTGGGATACAGCCAAAGTGAGTGAGAAAGGTGACTGAAAAGGAAAAACTCAATGCATCATGGGAATCCCCCGGCAGCCTACGTCTATTGCAGCATAACTAAGGGAGGATTCAGGGTCACCTGATCCAGCCCTAACTATATGCTTTAGCAAAAAGGAAAGTTTTAACTGAAACTTAACTGAAGGCTCTCCCTCCCATTCTACTTTTAAATACTCTAGGAACAACAAGTAGGCCAGCAGTGCGAGAGCGAAGTGCTCTAATAGGGTGATATGGTACTACAAGGTCATTAAGATAAGATGGGGCCTGATTATTTAAGACCTTGTATGTGAGGAGCAGGATTTTGAATTCAATTCTGGATATAACAGGAAGCCAATGAAGGGAAGCCAAAACAGGAGAAATATGCTCTCTCTTTCTAGTCCCTGTCAGTACTCTTGCTGCAGCATTTTGGATTAGCTGAAGGCTTTCAGCGAGTTTTTTGGACATCCTGATAATAATGAATTACAGTAGTTCAGCCTGGAGGTAATAAATGCATGAACTAGTTCTACAGCGTCACTCTGAGACAGGATATTTTCTAATTTTAAAGATGTTGTGCAAATGGAAGAAGTCAGTCCTGCATATTTGTTTAATATGTGCATTGAAGGACATGTCTTGGTCAAAAATCACTCCAAGGTTGAATAATAGGACGAATAGTAAGATGTTCTGGCTTTGCAGAGAACACCTACAATAATTATTTTATCTGAGTTGAGCACTAAATCAGATAAAAAGTCTGAGAAATCAGACAGAAACTCTGTGTAAGGCCCAGGTGGACGATAGATGATAACAAGTAAGACTGGTTTCTGAGTTTTACAGCTGGGGTGGACAAGGCTGAGCATCAGGCTTTCAAATGAATGAAAAGTCTGTCTTAATAATGATATAATCAGCACAACCAAAACAGACAATTTAAACATAAAATATTAACAGGTTGCCACCAGTTCATCACAAATCATTTAGTATAGATGGTCGATTCACAGACAATACACATTATCTCTGAAATTATATCTGAAACTGTTCTGATGAGAAGTTGAATGGTATTAATCGTATTATTCCTCATACCACAAAATACATTGTCAGAAGTGTTTCTGCTTCTATGCAGTGATTCCTGATGCTAGCTTTTTTGGTCTTTTGCGCAGAAACTGGGAAAACAGCCTACAGGGTGAGAGATTAAATGCAAAGCATGTGGGAACTATCAATAGAACAATGAAAAGCCTCTGCTCAGTACTGGGCAGTAGCTTATCCAGCCACTATTTTCTTTTTCCAACCTTCTGCCAGAGGTTTCTTCTTGTTAAAAGAGAGTTTCCCCTTCCCACTTTTGCCAAAGTGCTTGCTCACAGCGGGTCATCTACTTGTTGGAGTTTACATGTAGTACTGTCTTTACCTTACATTAAGTTCCCTGAAGTGACTGTTGTTGTCATTTGACATTAAATAAATAAAATTCCATTGTAAAAAATATTCACAAACTCTCACTACACAAATAGTGAACCCAGTTCACACGGGATTTTAGGGTCCCACTCAAGTCCTAAAGGAAGTTACTGTACCATCTTTAGCCCATACTATCTTGAGGATGGGTCCACAGGAAACCTGCTAAGATACCAGAGCTTTTCTGGCAATATGAGAGTCTGTATATCCCCATCGGGAGATGGGAAAATGAATGTGTCGAAGAGGACTTGACTTTACTCTATAACCCTGATAACATCTCTGATAACATGAGTGGTTATCTTAAAGCAGAGAAGAGGGCTCATCTTAAATGATGAGAGTACTGCATCACCCCCTTTATTAGGGAGGACAGGGGGCTCTGACAACTGTAAAATGCTATTTTACAAAAAAGCTCACAATGCAGTTTTACTGTGTAGCCATGTATTATGAGCTTGTTTTTCTCCTGCAGCTGGTATTGTGGTCTCCTCTCTAAATTTCAGGCATTGTTATAAATTTATTATTAAAATTATAAACAGCATTTTCAAAATACTGAAATTTCCTGTTGTTTCTTACAGGAAAGTTTGAAACATTAGTACCATTTCAAAAAATAATTTGTATTTACAAATTAACTTTACAACATATTTCTGTTTACTATGTGATTAACTTAAAGATCTTCTAAGTAAATTATCTCTCACTAATAACTCTCAAGACACAGTGAGGCATAACGGTCCTGCTACAGTTTTAGAAAAATTGATCTATGTTAGATTAACTGATCCAGTAAAGTAGAATCATGTCACATTACAGTCTTAAGCTCGGGGAACATTATGCTCAATATTTGCTGTGAATTTCATTTCTAAATAAAGGATTATGAGCATGTTGTACTCACTAAGTTTGCTGTCCGGTCTGGAGAGCTGTTCAGAGAGCTATTGTCAGTGAAGAGCTGAGCTGATGGTAAATAAAACAGAGCTGCTATATTTACGCTGTCTGGCTGAAAATTAATCTATATGCAAAACGTGTAGCCAATAAAAAATGAAAATGTCTTCCTCATCAAGTGCAACAGACCAAACTAGAAAATAACCAACTTTAAATCAAACATTATAGATGTCTGGATGATCTCACCTGGTGAAAGCTGTGACCAGATGATCCATTTGTCTTGAATTAGATAAGCAGTCAAGAAAATGAATGAGTGGAAATTGAGTTATAAACTAAAAACAACAGGTTACATACAGATGCTGTTAGATACTCATAATACAACAGCTTAATTGCAGAAGAAAATTTAATTTACATGCTGTCTTTTTTTAATTTAATTTTACTTTTATTTTTGGCTACTTCAGCCTTTACAGGACAGTACAGAGAATATCCTAACATCACTGTACAATGCTTAGCCCAGCTACTGTTCTTGTCACAGCAGGCAGTGAACAGTGCCAGGATAGTGTTGCTACATGAAGTGCACTTTGCTTCCTCAAATATCATTTGCATTAAATACTCATGAAAATTGCAGATATGATGCTTCTCTGAATTGCAGAATGCTGTTAAGCCACTGACACAATGAGCTGTTTATAAATGTGACGCACACACCAGCAACAGAGACCGAGGTTCAAAATGCAAAATGTGGCTACAAACCCAGCACCACAAGAGAAACTGATAACTGAATGTGTTTCTGTGACTTATGTCTGTGAAGGTTCTCAGTCATCCAGGTCATCGTAGTCAAAGGAGCTTGCAAAGAAAAGCGTTGGGACTAAGTTGCTTGAAGACGTTTCACCTCTCATCCGTGAAGCTTCTTCAATTCTGAGGTCAAATGGTGGAGAGTCCCAGATATAAACCTAGTGGGAGCGACGCAACAACATTGTCATCCCCTATGTATCCCCTGTGTATCAGAAAAACTCAGGAGAGTTTTCTCAAAGCATGAAATCCTGGTGTATTTCAGACCCAGCAACACGCTCAGACAAAAACTGGTTCAAATCAAATCAAATCAAATCAAATCACTTTTATTGTCACATCACATGTGCAGGCACACTGGCACAGCACATGCGAGTGAAATTCTTGTGTGCGAGCCCCACAAGCAACAGAGATGTGCAAACACAACAACACAAACGAGCAAAATACAAGAATGGCCAACCTGAAACTAATAAATATATGTACAATATATAATAGTGTATGCATTTCTGGATGTGTATACTAAATATTTTCCTACGTGTGTGTGTGTGTGTGTGTGTGTGTGTATACACATTTTTACAAATTAAATAGTAAAAAAAAAAAAAAAATAATAATAATAATAATAATAATAATAATAATAATAATAATAAAATATATAAAATATACAGAGTTGAATATGTGCAAAACAAGTGGCATTTATATACAGTGTGGAGTGCATAATGTTGAAGTTCCAGTAGTGAAGCTGAGGTGTCTATGACGTGTTCAGCAGTCTGATGGCCTGATGGAAAAAGCTGTCTCTCAGTCTGCTGGTACGGGACCGGATGCTGCAGAACCTCCTTCCTGATGGAAGCAGTCTGAACAGTTTATGGCTGGGGTGACTGGAGTCCTTGATGATCCTCCCCGCTTTCCTCAGGCACCGCTTCCTGTAGATGTCTTGGAGGGAGGGAAGCTCACCTCCAATTATCCGTTCAGAGCACCGCACTACTCGCTGGAGAGCTTTGCAGTTGTAGGCGGTGCTGTTGCCATACCAGGTGGTGATGCATCCAGTGAGGATGCTCTCAATGGCACAGTGATAGAAGGTCCTGAGGATGCGGGGGCTCATGCCGAATCTTTTCAGTCTCCTGAGAAAGAAGAGGCGCTGCTGCGCCTTCTTCACTGTTTTGTTTGTGTGTACTGACCACGTAAGATCCTCAGCCAGGTGTACGCCAAGGAACCGGAAGCTGCTCACTCTCTCCACAGCAGCGCCGTTGATGGTGATGGGGGTGTGTACTTCTCTGCACCTCCGGAAGTCCACTATCAACTCCTTTGTCTTTGCGACGTTGAGGGTGAGATGGTTGTCTTGACACCAGTGGGTCAGGGCGCTGACCTCCTCCCTGTAAGCCGTCTCATCACCGTTGGTGATAAGACCCACCACTGTAGTGTCGTCCGCAAACTTCACAATGATGTTGGAGCTGTTAGTGGCTGTGCAGTCGTAGGTGTAGAGTGAGTACAGGAGAGGGCTCAGTACACACCCCTGTGGAGCACCAGTGTTCAGTGTGATGGGGGATGAGGTGATGCTGCCCAGTCTGACCACCTGGCGTCTGTCAGACAGGAAGCTAAGGATCCAGCTGCAGAGGGAGCTGCTCAGTCCTAGATCCTGCAGTTTCCTGTCCAGCTTCGAGGGAACGATGGTATTGAATGCTGAGCTGTAATCTACAAACAGCATCCTCACATACGTGTCTCTCTTCTCCAGGTGTGACAGGGCAGTGTGTAGTGTCAGGGCTATGGCATCATCAGTGGACCTGTTGTGGCGGTATGCAAACTGTAGAGGGTCCAGTGAGTCGGGTAGTGCAGAGCAGATGAAGTCCCTGACCAGCTTCTCGAAGCATTTGCTTACGATGGGGGTCAGGGCTACAGGTCGCCAGTCGTTCAATGAGGAGATGGTGGAGGATTTGGGTACAGGGACGATGGTGGCCATTTTGAAGCAGGCTGGGACTACAGACAGAGAGAGGGAAAGGTTGAAGATGTGCGTGAACACTCCAGCCAGCTGAGCCGCGCATGACCTGAGGACGCGGCCGGGAATCCCGTCCGGACCAGTAGCTTTGCACGCGTTCACCTTCCTGAAGCACTTCCGCACATCCTCCTCAGACACAGTGTGCGCACTGACGTCATCCGCGGTGCGCACACTGTCCGGTCTCATGGTGTTCGCTGTGTCGAATCTAGCGTAGAATACGTTTAGATCCTCACACAGAGAGGCCGTGGTCTGCGGTGTGCTGGTTTTCCCTCTAAAGTCTGTGATCGTGTTTAGTCCCTGCCACATACTCCGAGGGTTGTCAAACTGTTGCTCCACCCTGTCCCTGTACTCACGTTTGGCTGCTTTGATCGTCTTCCGGAGTTGGTAATGTGCGTGTTTGTAGTCCGATGTGTTCGCGGAGGCAAAGGCGGTGTTCCGTGCCGCGCGAACATCTCCGTTAATCCAGGGTTTTTGATTTGGGAAGGATTTGACTGTTCTGGATGGGACGACATCTTCCACGCATTTCCTGATAAATCCACAGACTGAGTCTGTGTATTCATCAATGTCTCTGGCGGCCACGTGAAACATTTCCCAGTCCGCGTGATCAAAACAGTCCCGCAGCGCAGACTCCGATTGGTCCGTCCAACAGTGCACCGCCCTCCGGGTTGGAGCTTCCTGTTTCAGCTTCTGCCTGTAGGCGGGCAGGAGCAGGATGGAGCAGTGATCTGATTGGCCGAATGGGGCGCGGGGGAGGGCTTTGTACGCATCCCGGAAAGAGGTGTAACAGTGGTCGAGTAGCCGGTTTCCACGTGTGTTGAAAAGGATGTGTTGATGGAGTTTTGGTGAGACTTTCTTCAGGTTTCCCTTATTAAAGTCTCCGGCTGTGATAAACGCTGCCTCTGGGTGTGCGGTTTCCTCGCTGCTGATCGCGCTGTACAGTTCCCTGAGTGCACGGTCAGTGTCGGCTTGTGGGGGAATGTAAACAGCCGTAATAATCACTGCTGTAAATTCCCTCGGTAGCCAGAATGGCCGGCACTTAATCATCAGGTACTCCAGGTCCGGTGAGCAGAAGGATTTGACCGGGTGCACGTTCGCATAATCACACCAGCTGTTGTTGATCATGAAACACACACCACCGCCTCTGCTTTTCCCAGTAAGATCCTGTGACCTGTCCGCGCGGTGCACAGAGAACCCCGGCAGTTGTATTGCGGAGTCCGGTACTTTGTCCGATAGCCAGGTTTCTGTGAGGCAGATCACGCAGCAGTCCCGCATCTCTCGCTGGAATGAGATCCGTGCCCGAAGCTCGCACAGCTTGTTCTCCAGAGACTGCATATTAGCCAGTAATAAACTGGGTAACGGTGGTCTGTAAGTGCGCCGTCTCAGTCGAACCAGAACGCCAGATCTTCTCCCTCTGCGTCGGCGTTTGCGGCCTCCAGGGCCAGAGAACAAAGGCGTCTCAGGTGAGATGAATGGGGGGTCTGCAAACGGAGCGTCCGTGTTGCAAAACTTGAACTCCGGAAAGTTATAAGAAAGACCGTCTTTTATGTCCAGTAAGGTTTGTCGGTCGTACACAAGGAGACAAGTGCTGCTCGTGAAAAAATAAAGGAAAAGTAAAATTAGACACAGAAGAAAGCCGTTGCTTGGGGGAGCTCACGACGAGGCTGCCATACTCGGCGCCATCTTGAAACCTCCTCCACCCGAAAGACAAAACTCCTAAACACAAACTTAACAATGTAGTGTATGCTGTACAGTGTAGCGAGGAATGCTCAGACCTCTACATTGGAGAGACCAAACAGCCACTTCACAAGCGCATGGCACAACATAGAAGAGCCACCTCCACAGGACAAGACTCAGCAGTCCATCTGCATCTTAAGGAAAAAGGACAAAGGAGTTTGCAAAGAAAAGAGTCTGGACTTCTTTAAGTTACTTGAAGACGTTTCACCTCTCATCCGAGAAGCTTGGGTTGTGGGTCCCAATCAGCCAGGTCCCAATGCGAATTCCTGAGGTTCCACATGGCCCAGGATGTGAGTGGGCGTTAAGGGGTCTGGGGAGGGAACTCAAAACTGGATTATAGATGGCAGAGAGTTGGTGTCGTAAACCCCCGCCTCTGTTCAAAGATGGTCGCTCACAGTGGACATAGATGGCTTCTTTCACTCCTCTTTCAAACCATCTGTCCTCTCTGTCCAAAATGTGAACATTGGCATCCTCGAAAGAGTGTCCTTTATCCTTAAGAAGCAGATGGACAGCTGAGTCTTGTCCTGTGGAGGTGGCTCTTCTATGTTGTGCCATGCGCTTGTGAAGTGGCTGTTTGGTCTCTCCAATGTAGAGGTCTGGGCATTCCTCGCTGCACTGTACAGCATACACCACATTGTTAAGTCTGTGTTTTGAACAGAGGTGGTGGTTTATGACGACAACTCTCTGCCATCTATAATCCAGTTTTGAGTTCCCTTCCCAGACGCCTTAACGCCCACTCACATCCTGGGCCATCTGATCTCAGGAATTCGATGATAAGGTGGGGCCAGGTTTCACAATGAACTCACCCAAAACTCTGGCTGATTTGGACCCACACCCAGTTTCACACCTTGGCTCAGGCGATTAGAGGATCATCAGGGGGTCCTTTTGTCCCTCTGTGGGGGGATACTCCCACTAGGTTTATATCTGGGACTCTCCACCATTTGACCTTAGAATTGAAGAAGCTTCTCGGATGAGAGGTGAAACGTCTTCAAGCAACTTAAAGAAGTCCAGACGCTTTTCTTTGCAAGCTCCTTTGACTATGATGACCTGGATGACTGAGAACCTTCACAGACAAGGATAAAGGTCACTCTTTCGAGGATGCCAATGTTCACATTTTGGACAGAGAGGACAGATGGTTTGAAAGAGGAGTGAAAGAAGCCATTTATGTCCACTGTGAGCGACCATCTTTGAACAGAGGCGGTGGTTTACGACACCAACTCTCTGCCATCTATAATCCAGTTTTGATTTCCCCCCCCCCCCCCCCCCCGATGCCTTAACGCCCACTCACATCCTGGGCCATCTGACCTCAGGAATTCGCATGATAAGGTGGGGCCAGGTTTCACATTGAGCTCACCCGAAACTCTGGCTGATTGGGACCCACACCCAGTTTCACATCTTGGCTCAGGCGATTAGAGGATCATCAGGGGGTCCTTTTGTCCCTCTGTGGGACCGCTGAGTGGAAACAGCTGAGCCGCTGAGCGAGGAAGCCTCCGTAGAGCCAAGGTGGGAGGTGAAGCCGTTGTTGCACGGCAAGGTTGAAGGTCTGGTGAGAGAAGCAGCTGGCGGACGTGCGAGAATTGGGGCAGCGAGGGAGTGAGCAGCCGAAGCTTGGCCAGTGACGCCCACTCTCCGCGACGAATGCTCCGATGCAGGTGAGGCAGCTGGTGGAGGACCGTGGCATCTCCGAGGCCTGCACAGAGCCAGGCGAGTCCCCTCGTTGATGAGTGACAAACTAAAGCCCGTGTTTATTATAGAGAGTGGATGAACAGAACATGAAATGGAGGACGGACTGAATGACTGGCTGGATGGCTGGCTAAAAACACACACAGGAATGACGGCTGTGACAACATCAATGACACGACGGTGAACAAGTGGAAACACAAGAGTTAAATACACAGACTGATGAGGATGATAATGAGAGACCAGTGACTACACAGCTGAACTTAGTCTAACTAATGATGCATGGAATGAACTTACTTATAATGAACATGGAACACAATACACATGTAGACCGGATGGCACAGAAAAAACAGGGAATTAGAACAAATGAGCCAACTGTGGGAGTATTAACAACTAATAACAAGGATTTTTTTTCTTCATGTCAACAAATATAAAGAATGAAAATACAACATGTATGACAATAAAATACAACATAAAAATAACAAATTAATTGAAAGCTTGTCTATATAAAAATGCATTCAGCAGCTTTTTAAAAGAATCAATGGAGCGTAAAAACAATCGAAGAGTATTCCACAACTGTGGTGCCACTTCCTGAAAGGCCCGATCACCACGAGTTTTAAATCAAGGGCGTGTGGCTACCAGCAGTCTCTGATTACCTTTCAGCAGGTCGATATGTATTGGGAAGCTTGACCAGGGACCCTAAAGTTTAGAACAAAAATTTTCTTTTCTTTTTTTTTTTAAATGACATCAGAAAATGCAGTATGCGACATTACGTGATGGCAGAGCTTCAGTTCATCCTTTGTCATTTTTTTTTTTTTTTTTTTTTAATAAATAGGACAGGGGGAATGAATGAGAGAAAGAGGGGGAGAGAAAGAAAGAAAACCAAAGGGGAGAAGAGACGGTGAGAAGGGGGGGGAAGAGAGAGAAAAAAAAAAAAAAGAACTCCTGGGTCACCTGTATGGAGAAAAAAAAAAACAAACAAAAAAAACAAACAGAGGAGACAGCAAACAACAAAGAGCAACATAATAATAGAGAAAACAAAGCACCATCACAATAAACTAGCTAGTCATAGATATCAATATTTACTAAATAATAAACGATATTGTGCAGCACGCAAGATAGACAGCGCACAGTGTGCTTTGAGGCAGCAGCCAAGAAAGCTTTAGTCCACGTCTGTGAATACCCATGTGTGCATACCTGTGTGGATCAGCATGCTTGCATTCCAAAGGTTTCTCCATGTAATGATCTGCTAGGGAGTGTGGGGGGGCCACAGCCCCGTCCTCCAGGGTGTGAAGCGGGTATGGAGGAGATCAAAACTCCAGACATCCAGAGGCCCCCAGAACACAAGAGACCATGGAAGACCAACAGAGGGGCAGCCGCGCCACTGTTCCAGTAAGAGCTGAGGAGAGTCCCAGATGAGGGCTCGCCCAGCAGCCGCGGAGCAGAAGTCAGGGGGAGTTGCAGTGACGCGCCCGTGAGCTCCGCCGGCCCCCAGCTGTGACTGAGTGACCGAGCCCCAGGCCGAGAGGCCGGGGGCACCCCACCTCCAAAGGGGCCCGAGCGAGCCCCAGGCCCCAGGCCCCGACAAGCGGCCGCCAAGGAGTGAGCCGGTGTGTACCCGGACGCCCACCCCCAGACACAAAGAACCACCAACACACCGACACCTGAGGGAGTCCGCCACCGGCAGGGGAAGTGGTGGTGGGTGGAGATAGGCCTCCAAACCTTGGAGGGCCTGAGGTGTCCCCAGAGAGGTGGCGTCTGATACCCAACCTGACATATAGACACAGACATACAGGCACACACAGACACAAACATCCATTCCCACCCTCATGCTCTCATATGCACTCACTCCACACTCAACCAACGTGGAGACAGACATAAAGAGACGCTGTACACACAATCACACTCCCCAAGCGTACTCTACAAACCGGGTCTAGGTACCCTTGCCCCTGGAGGGGGGAATTGCACCCAGACCCAGGTGGTGTTACCCTTTTCCCTGCGGTGGGGAGAGGCAGACCACCCCGACTCCGCAGCAGCAGGGAGGCCCCACACCCCAGACCGCAGTCGGACGGCCAACTCCTCCTACTAGCCCTCCCGCTCCAGCAGGCCGCAGAGAATGGGGGTGGGAGAAGACTCCAAACCTCCCTCCACCCGCTCATTGTAGTGTTGATGCATGTGTGTTCTAAGGTGCAATTAAAACCCAGGAGGGCATGGAGCTACCTGCCAAGGAGCAGCAGGTAAGCGCATAGTCCCTCCTGCTAGCCCTCAATGACTAAGTGTATTTAAAATTGAGAGGTGGGCAACGACGTCAGGGGTGAGGTATACACCCTGATGGTGATTTGGACTCCGTGATTGTGCCCACCCCCAAGATCCTATATGTATGTGTAATGAGAGTGTGAATAATGTGAATGTCTAAGTTGTGGGATAAAATTGAGGCAGAGGCAGCCAGAAGGGGACGGGGGGGGGGGGGGGGGGGGGGGGGTAGCCTCCTCTGCACCCTGGTGACATACCCCCACTCCAAGGCCCTGCATGTGTGGGTGGTTGTGGAGGAGCGGGAAGAGGGAGGCAGCTGGAGATGGGGAGGGAAGGAAGGGAGGGAGGGGCAGGTAACCCCTCCCTGGGGCCAGCTCCCCCGCTGACCCCAGTAGGCACTCCCACCCTCCGCGACCCGCCAGGGAAGGGGGGCCCAGGCCCATCAGACCGGGGCCCAGTGCAGTAGCGCCCCCCGGCTCCACAGAGCCCTGGACAGTCCACCCAACCCCACCACAGAGAAAACTGCACCCACCCCACCATCCACACATCTTCCAGACTACATAAGACGGTAAACGCCCAGGCTGAGATCTTCCTCCACCTCTCCTGTATCTCCCCCTCCTGCAGAGAGTTCCTGAAGAGAAGAAAGCTCCTGCAAGATGTGACCATCCCCCCCACCAGTTGAAGAGCCCCCCAGGCGGCTCGACGCACCGGCGGCACCCTGCTCCAGGGCCGGGCCCCCATGCACCCACCCGCCCACAACCCCGGCAACACACCAACCAGGACCCAAGCCCCCGAGGCCCGGCCCGGGCCCCAGCCCAGAGACGGAGCGCCCCCAGAACCTCACGCCCATCCCGGACCCACCCAGGGGCAGCCAGGTTGCCAGGTCAGTAACCCACGTCCGTCAGCACAGACCCTCCCCTAGCCCCGCTGCACGCAGCCGCGAGGAAACAGTCACCTGAGAGCCAACAGAGCCCCCAACTGGACGTGACCGCTACCCCGGGTTGAGCTCCCCAAGGAAGATGCCTCCGGGGAACCCCCCGACTCCCTAAGCCTGTCCCTACCCCCTCACCAATCACAACAGTGAAGGCGGGACCAAACTATGACCCCCCACCCCCACTAGGTGATGGAGCTGATAAAAGGGGCCCAGAGCAATTGATCTAATGTGGTGGCAGAGGCTGTGTCAAGACTAATGTAATCTAATAGATAATTTCTATATTGGTTAGAATTAAGATTATTTTTATTTTTCCAGTTCATGAGGACTGTTTTCTTGGCTATGCATAGGGCAGTGAAGATCATATGGGCTATATTCTTTTCTGAAGTGACATTATCTAAGCTGCCCAGTAGACACACTAAGGGGGAAGTTGGGATGTTACATTTCAGACACTTTGATAAGTCTTCACATATCTCGCGCCAAAACTTTTGCACTGGTGGACAGAACCAAAGAGCGTGGATGTAATTGTCTGGTGTATTGCCTTGACAGTGTGAGCAGTTGTTGGAAGATGTAAAGCCCATCTTGAACATCCGATGACCTGTATAGTGCACTCTATGAAGTATTTTGTATTGTATTAATTGCAGACTGGGATTTTTAATTAATTTAAAAGTTTTTAAGCAAATCTGAGACCAGAAGTTTTGGTCTAGGTTGACTGATAAATCTGCTTCCCACTTTGCAGTAGGAAGGGATATTGATTCATCTAATTTAGAAAGTGTTCTGTATATTTTAGATAATAATTTGGGGGATTTAAGAGTAAGAAAATGTGCCGCACTTAGTGGTGTTTGTAATTCAACTTGACTGAGGTTAAATTTCTTTTTTACTATGGATTTAATTTGTTGATATTCTAAAAACCTTGTCTTGTTGATCCCATATTGTTCAACTAGTCTGTCAAATGGAATAAATTCTGTTCCCTCTAATATATGTTCTAAGTATTTAATTCCTTTACAACTCCATTCTGGGAAATTAATCATATTATTGTTTTGTAATATGTCAGGGTTATTCCAGATAGGTGTACGTTTGCATGGGATTAATGAAGACTCCGTTATTTTTAGAAACTCCCACCATGCTGTCAGAGAAAAGCTGATGTTGATACTTTTAAAGCATTCATGTCTTTTGATGTTTGAGCTAATAAATGGTAGGTCTGAAATCTCTAGATCCTTGCATAGTGCCTGTTCAACATCTAGCCAGGGCTCAACTAAGAAGGTATGTTTTAACCATTCTGAGATGAACTGAAGCCTGTTGGCTAAGAAGTATTGGTGAAAATTAGGCAGATCTAATCCTCCTCTATCCTTGGTTCTTTGTAGCGTTTTTAAGCTAATACGCGGGGATTTATCTTTCCAAAGGAATTTGGAAATATATGAATCCAGAGATCTGAACCAATCTTGTGATGGTTTGTTAGGGATCATCAAAAATAAGTAATTTATTTTTGGCAAGATCATCATTTTTATAGTGGCGACCCTTCCCATGAGTGATATGGGTAAAGATTTCCATCTAGTCAGATCGCCTTCTACTTTCTTTAGCAGTGGGATGTGGTTTAGTTTAGTTAAGTCTGAAAGCTTAGGAGAGACATTAATACCTAAATATTTAATATTTCCGGATTGCAGTGGGGCAGAGGAAGAATTATGGAAGGAGCAGTTAATGGGGAGAACTGTAGATTTTGGCCAGTTAATTGAATAATCTGAAACTCTTGAAAACCAGTTTATTAAAGTAATTACCTCAAATGAAACCTAAAATTTACAGGCAACCAGTAAAGGGAGGCTAAAACTGGAATAATATGAGATTCTCTGTTGGTGCTTGTTAAGAGTTGTGCTGCACTGTCTGAAGATGATTTAAAGCTGATTTGTTAAAACAAGTAAAAGGACCATTGCAATAATCCACACAGGAAGAAATAAAAGCATGAAGAATCATCTCAAGTTCAGCCTTTAACACCATTAGTCTGAGTTTTGAAATATTCTTAACTGTGTTAAAGAATAACATGACCAGAGGGGCCGATGGCGCGATATGGCAGCCTCGCTTCTGTCAGTCTGCCCCAGGGCAGCTGTGGCTACAACCGTAGCTTATCTCCACTAGTGTGTGAATGTGTGAGTGAATGAATAGTGGCATTGTAAAGCGCTTTGGGTGCCTTGAAAAGCACTATATAAATCCAATCCATTATTATTATTATTATTATTATTATTATTATTATTATATGTTCTTAGTGCTTATTTTCTGATTATATTGTTTTATGTATTTTAACAATAAAGGCCTGTTTAAAGTAGAGATGGACCGATCCGATATTACGTATCGGTATCGGTCCGATACTGACCTAAATTACTGGATCGGATATCGGAGAAAAATAAAAAATGTAATCCGATCCATTAAATATCACGAAAGCACCTCACAAAACTTGCAACACGCCGTAACTCACCTCAGAACGTTAGCACGTTGCAGCAGTATGCATCACGTGATAGAACGGCTGTGGCATGCGGGACCTGTCGGTGGTCTGGATAGCATTTGGAGCTTCGCTAGCAACCCGGCATTTCATCTCCGACAAAGTTATAGCTGAGAGAAGTAAAGCAAGTGTGTAAGTCCATCTCTGAATGTTTGTAAAGCATTCCTGTGTTAAGCTTAACAAGCGACTGCCTCTTCTTGCTGCTACTTCAATCATGAAACTGCTTAATGATCAGCTGATCGTCTCTCTTGTTTGTTTTTGGCCCACTTTGCACCAGAAAGAGGAAACCAGCGGCTGAACAACAGCAGCACGTTTAAGCTTGATAAGCTGTTGTTAGAATTTATTTAATATTACTTTCTACTTGAGGATCTTTTTCTAAGTAGCTGACGCTGGTAACTGTGCAGGGGCGGATCTAGCAAAGTTTAGCCAGGGGGGCCGATAGAGCATTAACAGGGAAAAGGGGGCACAAAGACATACTTTTCTTTCTTATTCTCGTTTAAAATGTCTAGCTTTTAATAAATAATTATCTGACATCCAAAATTTTAATTTGATGTAAAAGGAATAGAAGTCAATTACTGTATATAGTGACTATTAAGTCTAATATATATACCCTAGTAAGCTATACTACTTTTTCCTTTTGTCACGGCGAGTGAGGTGAGCCGTGTGGAGGAAATGAAGGAGGATCCAAATGCAGGCAGTCGTGAAGGTGTAAAGGTGGTTTATTGAACATGAAAGTAAATACAAACGGCAAATGGAGCTAGAACTAAACTATACTGGGATCAACTAAACTACAGAGCACAAACCTTAACGAGAACGACCAGAAGAGACTAAGGGCGGACAGCAGGGAGAACACACGGGTGAGACATGGTAGAAACGCAGATGAGGCAGGGTGGAATACACAGACGGACCAGCAACTACAATGACGGAGGACATGACTTAAATACACCCAGAGAAACACAGGGGAATTACACACAGGTGGTGGACACAGCTGGGAATGATCAACAAGACAAGACAGAGGTAAAACTGAACACACTCACATGAGACCCAGACCTTCACAATAAAACAGGAAATGAGAACACCACACCAAGACGCAGACCTGACACTGAGAGACAGACAGAATGACACATGGAACCTGAACTAAACTAAACGTGAGATACAACCGAGAACAAATCCTTAAACATGAAACTCAAATAATAAACATCATAATCATCATCATCATAAACACAACAAGAGAACAAGAAAACAATCCCTGATGCAAACTAAAACCAAAACATAATAACCTCAAACATGGAATAACAAAAACATGAAACTCCACATACTGGGTCCAACGGACCCAGACCCGTGACACCTTTGGGAAGGTACCATCTGTGCAGTCTGCAATTTTGTTGAAGAAAGATGTTGAATCTATTTAATATTTCTTGAAAAATAATTGATTTCTGTGCATTTTTTTTTCACACTGCATCAAATTAAGGTTGATTACGTCGATTAAGCATCATGAGGTGGAGCGTGAGGGGTGGTTCCCTATTTTTTATTTATTTATTTTTGTTGTTGCTGGGAGTTGGAACCCTATTAGTTAGGTTGCTTAATATTTACGCTAAGTACTCTTTAAAATACCAGAATAGGGAGGATGGTGTAGGTTTAAGTTTATTAGATTGATCAGTATTGCTGAACTATGAAATTTTTGTTTTTTTGCATACAGGTATAACAGAATAGCTTTAGTGTAGTTGTTGTTTTAAACTTGAGTATGAACTTATACAAAATGCAGCAAGATATTTAAAAAACAGTTTTGTTGATTAAAACACATTATATCGGATTCATATCGGTATTGGCAGATATCCAAATTTATGATATCGGTATCGTATCGGACATAAAAAAGTGGTATCGTGCCATCTCTAGTTTAAAGCAAAGCCAGCTGTGAGAGAGAACTAGGTCAGAGGGTGACAGGTCGCCTTAGCAACAGAGGCTTAAGTTAGGGAAGTTTAACCTTCCTGCCTTCTTGGGACCTTTTTGTGCCACTGCTATGTGTTAAATGGCTGCCATTTCCACTGTGTTCAGTGGAATATAACCAAACTTGCCAGAGGATAGTTTTTACCTGTCAATGTTAATATTCCAGTGTGAATTCCTTAAATCAGCCTAAAATGGCTGAGCAGCAGAAATCCCCACACCCATCACCCTGGGGACCATTTTCTGCCCATTGACTTCCATTATAACAACAACAACAACAACCTTTATTTATAGAGCACATTAAAAGCCTTAGGCATACCAAAGTGCTTTACAAAAACAATAAAATAATACAGTTAAGAGCATTAATATCAAATATAATAAGAACAGCAGACAATGTTCACAGTAGAAAGCCACTAATAAAATGGACTGCAGCACATAGATTATAGCAGACCCAGTGCCGCATGATAGAGAACACCAAGAATGAAGGAATAGTAAAAAGTTAATGCAATAGGTCGCAGTTAACAGTCAGCATTTAATGGGTAGAGAAGGCAAGTTCAAAAAGATAAGTTTTAAGGCGTGCTTTAAAAGAAAAAATAGAATCAGACTCCCGAATGCCAATCGGGAGGCTGTTCCATAACTCAGGTGCAGCAAAGGCAAACGATCGATCGCCTCTAGATTTCAACCGAGATCTGGGCTGAACTAACAATAACTGCGAGGATGACCTTAAAGCCCTGGCAGGGACATAAGGGTTTAAAAGTTCCTTAAGATAGGTTGGTGCAGTATTATTGATAATTTTAAAAGTAAGCAGCAAAATTTTAAATTGAATACGGTATTTGATAGGCAGCCAATGCAGCTCAGCAAGAACCGGAGTAATATGGTCAAACTTCTTGGTTTTAGTTAGAATACGTGCCGCAGCATTCTGAACTGTCTGTAATCTATGTAGAAGGGTAACATGGAGACCAGAATAGAGTGAGTTACAGTAATCTAGTCTTGACGTTACAAAAGCATGAATGAGCTTTTCTAAGTCATTATACGGGATATAGTGTCAACCCCAAATTATCATCATATGATTTTATTTTTTCTTCTTTTCTTGGATGTCAATGAAGACTCAGGGCCTTGAAGTTTTAATTTTTAAATTGCAAAAAAAATGCAAAAAAAATAATGGCAGGTCAAAATGTATGTTGGTGCCAATCTTTGGTCCATCTAAAGGCCTACTTATAATGACAATCACATATTACTTCAACTGGTTTTTTGTGGAAATATTTAGTTTCGTTTTTTGGTTTTTGGGGCTTATAACACAGGGCGCTCATGTAATAACACTGGGATTTGAAGGGTTAAAACAACGAAAATATAATTAAAACTTTACATGAATATTTCAGGGAGAAGTAGTTTTACAAGGTTGGCTAATTTAAAGTGGAATAAAATATGGATATATGGTCTTTTTATGGCGTGGCTGAGAATGGTCCCTAGGGTGATGGGTGTGAGTTTTTTAAAGGATGGCAGGAGGGTTAAAAAACAGGAAGTTTACTGCAGAGATGCAGAGGCATATTAATAAAATACAGGAAACCAGTACAGGGAGAAAAAGCGGAACTAAGTAGCACACACACACGCACATCAACTCAGGCCAGAAGAAGTTATTTTTATCGAAACTATGTGTGACGTGTAAAGGACCAAACTAACACCTGATATGATATACATATTTGGTTTCTAATGCTAGGGTTTTGCAACTGGCTTTGGGCTGTGCAGGTATCTCTCTTCCAGAAGATGATTGAATAAAGAATTATAAATGTTTTGACCACTCTGAGTCGGGTTTTTCTCTGCCACAAAAGAATGAACAAAAATCAGATTTAATAACTGAGATCGAGCTATCAAATTTGACACAGAGGGTTCTACTGTTCGATTTTACAGAAGGCTCTAAGAAGCTGATATGCTGCCTAATTTCTGACATCATATGGTCGGGAACAATAATTAAAGTTTCTGTTTTATCAGAGTTTAGCTATCTTTAGCTATCTAGCTAGCTTGTCTATGTTCCGTTATCTTTCCTGCTTTACTTTGAAGGGTCTGGTGTTCCATGTTCAGTGTGTTTAGTTGTACTTCCCCTGTAGTGTTCAGGTTCATTTGTGTCAGCTGTGTTTCCCCAGGTATTTCGTCTTCCCTAATTACCCTTCTGTGTCTTTATGTTCTCTGTCTTCCTCTGGTCAGTGTTGGGTTGCATTTTTGTCTTGTGTCATGTCTCTCTAATCCTCAGGTTTATTTTATACTTCGCGTGGTCTGCTGGGGCGGCAGTATCTCTGCTGGGGACAGGAAGAGACTGAACAGGAGGTGGTGAGTGACAGGAGAACGGCGGCTAAGCTGTCATCCCTGATGGACAACATCTCCCACCCCATGCAGCAGACTGTGACAGCACTGAGCAGCTCCTTCAGTGGGAGACTGCGGCACCCATGGTGTGGGACGGAGAGATTTCGCAGGTCTTTCCTCCCCACTGCTGTCAGACTCCATAATAAAGACTTTAACTGATCAAGCACACACATCCATACATATGCAATAATACTAAGTGCAATAATCCTTTCTGTCATCGTTGTATTTTTACTCAGTTGTATATAGTATTTGTATTTGTATTCTATTTTTATCTTATTGTATATTTATTTTATTTTATTCTACTGTATATAGTATTTTATTTTATTCTATTCTGTACAGTTGTGTACTGTATTTATTCTTATTGTATTCTAATTTTTGCCTCATAACTTTTGCACTGTCCACTTCCTGCTGTGACAAAACAAATTTCCCACGTGTGGGACTAATAAAGGTTATCTTATCTTATCTTATCTTCTGTTCAGGTTCATGCACCTGTTCAGATTCATGTTCATGTTTTTACAGTGTTCATAGTTAACCCTTTAAGACCTACCATAGAACCAAGTCCGCCAGAGCTTATATTATATTTTTACATGCTGTGGAGCCATTTTTGGGAGCATTTCAAGTTGCTATACATCAATACAACCATTATAGCCCAGATTTTAATAATATGTATTCATTAAGTGCATAGTAATTACATAAATTGCAAAAAAAGTGCAATAAACTGCAAAAAAATTGAAAATCGTTTTTGATTTTTTAACATATATTTGTAGTTAGAGAAATTTAAGAGTCTTATCCCTCAAAACTGTAAATACAAAAAAGTTGCACAAAATAATTTCCCACCACAGGAAATTTATTTTGAGTGTCTTCATAGTTTTATTTTTGAAATACACCAATTTTTATACACTGCAGGAAAAATGAAAATAAATATTATACTGCAAATTTGCAAAAAAGCAGCATATGCATCAAAATAAACTATTTCCAGCAGTGCAATATGAGTCCTAAGAATCCCAGAAACGACACAGAAAGTCATAAAGTCAAAGATAACTTTTAAAAAGAGCAGTATAGGCCCTGAGGCCCTGATCGCAAAAAAGACTACATTTCCGCGAAAATGACGTCACTTCCGGTTTCGGGCAGGTAATGGCGGAAATGCAAAAGTTCGCGCTGACGTCTATTCCAACGTAGGAAGTGTTTTGAACAGCTGATCAGATCGGTAAAGCGTGTTTCTGGAATATTATGTTTTTGTTCCTGCAAGCGCTTTTTATGCAGTTTTTGCAAAGCTTTATGTGGAAGGAAACCGTGACCTAGGACAAGCTGATGGCATCAGATGTAAGTACAACTCCTCCGGTTTCATATGCAAAAAATTTTTTTGCGCTAGCTTACGTGGTTGCAGTGCTACTGGGATTTAAAAATAGTTACGCATAACAGAGCGTTCCCGCTCCGATCGGCTCTAAAGGGTTAAACTAGTTTCAATTTAGGTCTTAGTTTAGTTTTTTCCCCTAGCTCACTTTGCCTTGTTTTCTGTTTATGATATCAGCATTAATAAAGGCTTGCCTTTTGTTTAAACCTTACTCTCTCTCTCCTGTGTCTACATTTAGGTCCACACCTCAAACACCCCAAATGGTCTGCTGTAACACAAGGGAGGAAGCACTTTCAGAAAGACATCTAGTGAGTCTGTTGTTTTCAGCATCTACATGAATCTTAAAATCTTCCACTATAATTATTTTATCTGAGCTGTTCCTTGTGTTTTCTAGCTGTGGATAAGCAGTGTTGGGCAAGTTACTTTTCGAAAAAGTAATTAATTATAGTTACTAGTTACTTCTTCAAAAGAGTAACTGAGTTAGTAACTGAGTTAGAAGATTCTAAAAGTAATTAATTACTTGAAAAGTAACTATTGCATTACTTTTAAAAAAATGTTTAACCATATGGGGTCCATTTTTAACTGCTTTTGATTTTCCCTCCACATTTTACCCTTAAAAACTATTTACTTTGCCTTGTTTGGTATCATTCTTTTCAGCACAACCTCACGTGTCTGAATTTACAGTTATGTTTTCATTTTGATATACTGTATTAACACAACTGATCTAAAATCAGACAAAAAACATCCAAATAGAAAAAGTTATATTTTTTACTGTAACAACCACAAACATGTTTATTGAATCATATTTCATAACTTTAAATGCAAATGTAAATTGTCAATTTTAAAATCATATGCACAAGTTTTGCAAAGAATAAAGTTATTTGCAGCCATTTACTTTCTACACTTTTTTTTTAAATAACCATTTCAAACTATTTACAGAACAATCAGCTGTTCTTTATTCAATAAGATGCCACACAAATTATTTGTGCCACTCCAAATATTTCTGTCCACTATAAAGGAGAACATCACAGCCTGACACCTGGAGACAGCAGTCACCTCATTGTTTTGACACACAACACAAAACTATCCACAACACTACACACTAACTACACAAGGCGCGCAGCTGCTTAAAGCTGTAGCGCCATGATTATTTACGTAGACAGCTACTTCCGTGTGTTAAGCTGAACGCAGCTTCAACCGTCTGTTGAAAAATACTAACGTGACCGCACTGCATTTTCTTGTTAGTAACAGTAATGGCGTTGTAACGATAGGAATAGTAATTGGTTAGATTACTTGATACTGAAAAAAGTAACGCCGTCACTTGCAACGCCGTTATTCCCGTCACTGTGGATAATCAATCAGTGTATCTGTGCTAGACTAAGGATACTCAGTGCAAAATAACATTTAATCTTCACAATCTAACAAAAGTACATATTAATTCATTTCAGATTATAGAGTTATAGAGAGTCAGACTAATGTGTTGCTTTTAAAGGCTGCTCTTGAGAAGTGATTGTAATTATTAAAAATGTGTGTTAAAGAACAGTGAAGACAAAACTTCATTCAACAGCTGAAAGGAAAAAGCTCTCGAAGCTGTCAAATGTTTATGTTGTGCCAGTTGCACCAATCTGTGGTTTGCTGTTTATGAGTCGGATGACCGTCTGTTGGGGCAGCCCTTTGGATATCAGTGCATTTTTTATCTAAAGGGGGAAAAAAGAAGAGAGAGATATGATCGGGTGAAGGCCTCCAGCTCACACTGGAACGGTTCGCAGCCGAGTGTGAAGCAGCGGGAATGAGGATCAGCACCTCCAAATCTGAGGCCATGGTTCTCAGCCGGAAAAGGGTGGAGTGCCCACTCCGGGTCGGGGATGAGTTCCTGCCCCAAGTGGAGGAGTTCAAGTATCTCGGGGTCTTGTTCGCGAGTGATGGGAGAAGGGAGCCGGAGATCGACAGACGGATTGGGGCTGCAGCTGCAGTAATGCGGACGTTGCACCGGTCCGTCGTGGTGAAGAGGGAGCTGAGTGTAAAAGCGAAGCTCTCAATTTACCGGTCGATCTACGTCCCTACCCTCACCTATGGCCACGAGCTGTGGGTAGTGACCGAAAGAACGAGATCGCGGATACAAGCGGCAGAAATGAGCTTCCTCCGAAGGGTGGCTGGCCTCTCCCTTAGAGATAGGGTGAGAAGTTCGGCCATCCGGGAGGGGCTCAGAGTAGAGCAGCTGCTGCTCCACATCGAAAGGAGCCAGCTGAGGTGGTTCGGGCATCTGACAAGGATGCCCCCTGGGCGCCTCCTGGGTGAGGTGTTCCAGGCATGTCCCACTGGGAGGAGGCCCCGGGGCAGACCCAGGACACGCTGGAGAGATTATATCTCTCGGCTGGCCTGGGAACGCCTTGGTATTCCCCCGGACAAGCTGGAGGAGGTGGCTGGGGAGAGGGAGGTCTGGGCCTCTTTGCTTAGGCTGCTGCCCCCGCGGCCCGACCCTGGACAAAGCGGATGACGACGGATGGATGGATGGAGATATGATCATTTTCCCTTTTTTTTAAGATGTGAGACTTCTTTAGAAAGAAGCAGCACAGGTTTTACAAAACTGTGCTCACAGGAAAAAAATTTATGTTGAAGTATGTACTTGTGTGGTTGTGCATGTCTATCATGTGTGAACACTGTGAAGAAAATCAGGATGTTTATAGTATGGCCCCATACAGTCATTACTCAAAGTGGGATCATGTAGACACTGCTCAACCAGACAAATGCTGTGTCCAAAGAAAACTCTGATTCTTACAAATTGTGTTAGCAATCTTATATGCAATAGTTTCACAGCTGAGTTTGGTTGTGTATTTTTACTTGTGTCCTAGCTCTTTATGGAAATTATTACTGTCGTTGTCCTGAGTCTGGTGACTCAGTGTTCTGTGCTTCTTTATTATGATCTTGTTTATTCTGATTGTGTTTTCCATTAAGATTCGCCATTTGTTAAGTTCCTGTTCTGTCTGCCCTGGTCCCACTTTTTTGTGTTCCCTCTGTCTGTCCATGATGTTATTATGTCTGCTCATGAGACTGTGTATGTTAAGTTCTATGTCTCGTCTGGAGCTCTGTGTCTGTCGTGTACTTCCTGTTTTACTTTGTAGGTCAGTGCCTTATGTCAGTGCGTTCAGCTTTGTGCTCTCCCTGTCAGTGTAATCAGCGTCAGCCGTGTCTCCTCTTAGCTCGCTTCACCTTTTGTATTTAGTGTCTGCATCTTCCCCTGCTCGTTGTCCTGTCGTACCCTCACTTTCACTGTGTGTTCTGTTTCCCAGCCTGCCTGCTTGTTTAGTTTGTTCTGTAGTCTCAGTTTAGTTAATTTTTTGTTCAGTTGCTTTCCAGCAATAAAGCTGAGTATTTTGAGTTATGTAAGCCTCCGTAAGTCCAGCATTTTGGGTTCCAAAGGCACATAGTGGGTAAAGGTCTCTGGCATTAACATCAGCGATGTGCACATGGAGGTTCATGTCATGAAGTTGTCATGCAATGTTCCCTCTAAGCTGCGCGCGTGCGCAATTGCGCACTGCTGGCACGGTCTCTGCGCAGAAAATATCTGTATTGCGCACAAAAAAAAAAAAATCAAACCTAAATTGAAATTAAAGTAAATATGTTAACAATCCTGTTTTGCAGTGTTAGTCAGTGACTGGCTGCTCCAGTATGGGATTAGAATAATGCCACCTTATCCCATAGTCCAGCCACTGAAGCGATTCACATTCGTATATACGCAGCTAATCAACGTCGTCGACAGGCTGTGACAGCGTCCTTATGTGCTGACACCGGTGTTTTAGCTAGCAAAGCGGCGTGGCTGATGTGGAGTGAAGCCACGTTAATGACAACGTGTACAACCATTGGAGATGTGAGCAGGACAGACGGAACAATTGAAGGAAAAAGTGTTGACTTTATACCAGTTTTTAAATTGTGTTGATCGGCCACGTAAAACCAGAGTTATGATAAAAATATGCGATGTTTGGATTTCTTCCTGAATACTATCGTTGTTTATATTTACTGCGGGAAGAAACGTTAAAAACTGCGTTTTATAAGGAAAAAGGCTCGAAAGCCTGTGAGCAAAAACAAAACCAAAACTTCTGCAGTCACTTAGATGAGTGAACAGGACAGGGAGGAACGCTTTGTGCAAGGAGTGAAGGAGTGCCATCTCTGAATCCAGGAAGGGGCCTAAGGGTACATCTTAAATGCTGTATAATGCTCCAACTCTCTGTGAATGGTACTCATGGCCATTGAATCAGTGGTTGTTGATCAGGGGTCACAGCAATTATTTATCCTGTGGCATATTATTGATCAAGAAACTGACCTCACACCACACTGTCAATTCATTGGGCTGGTTTCAGTCAATGGTGTGTTTATAAGATTGGGGAAACTGCAGTCAGCTGAGGCTGAAGGAGTCACTTGGATGAGTGACTTCACGTAAGCATTTACTTACCTGTGTAAGGAATGTATCTCTATCAATTTTAGACAAGTCCACCAAAGAGGTCATCTTCAATTTGAGAACTGTAACATCTAGAAACACAAAGACACTTTAGAATCCATTAGAAATCACTGAACTCTATTCAGTGCTGAGCTACAATTACAGCAAGTAGTTGCATTCATCAAAGTTTCCAAGTGACATCAACTCTGTTGATAATCTTTTAATTCAGACCAAATAAATTTTTTTCTGTTTTGTGTTTTGGTACAAGCCCTGTGTTTATCCACGAAGGCTTAGTTTGCTTTACTTAATAATGTACTTACTTCCTGCTGGCATTTTGATTGTGATTGTATATTTCTTACTTTGCTGATCTTGAGATTAGTCAGTAGATCACACTGTTGAGGCTATGTCCACACGTACCCAGGTATTTTTGAAAACTGAGATTTTTCTATGCGTTTGCACCTTTTGTCCACACGTAAACAGCGTTTTCAGTCACTGAAAACGGGGATTTTTAAAAACACCTGCCAGGGTGGCTTTTTTCGAAAACTCAGTTTTTGCATTTACCTGTGGACGAGGAAAACGGAGAAAACACAGCATCAAAGGTGTGCGCCTTTTTGACGTCACACTGTGCTCCACGTTATTGTTTCTGTGAAATAAATTTCTACAGTGGCGGACTTAGACAAAATACTGTTACTGTTAATTGTACTCTCTGCAGTGTTTAAATGCTTACATATACACACACAGTTACTGTCCCTCCACACATAGGACTCGGTTCTGCTTCTATGCCCCATCTTTGTCATCTTTGTTTACTATTTCCCACCGAGGCTGATAGATTTGTATTGTTGATTGTCATTTATGCTTAGAAATATTTAACCATATATGCTTAGAGGTGTATAATCTTTTGTGTAGTGATAGGATGTGTGATCCTTAATAGTCTGCAAAGGCTTTGTGTGCATTCCAGAGTGTTCTGGCATTCACACCTACATCCTGGGAGCATGGGAGAGGTCGTACCTTCTCTTATTGTTTTATGGTAGGATAAACGTATCTATATCTCTTTTAGTCTAAGTGCCTTTTGTTTAGATGAACTGCTGGACTTTCAGACCAGCAGAGTTAGGGAAGTCATTTATGGGGTCACACTCTGACCCCACACACACACACACACATACTTACACAACGCACAGGCAAGGTATTCTTTGTTTGTATGTAGACGTCATATGTTAATGAACCTATGTATATTCATGTAACCTCAATAAAAGAGCAGTGTTACAGGGGAGCGGACGAGAGCAACTGGGGTCAAGCGAAGGAACGGCGTTTGTCTGGTTCTCTCCCGTGCACGAGAAACATAAAGAACTTTGCCTACTTCGTGTCTTGCTTGCTGTGTAATTATATTGTCTTCAACATTCCAGCGAATAGGTTCAAGCTACAAACCTGTCAGAGGCTTCTAGACTTCTGATTGGCCAATATTTCTACACTGTTAGAAATCTGCTCCTTTGGCATGTTCCTAGCAGTGTTTTCCTTCATTTTTGCATTTAGGTGTGAACGGGATTATTTTTTAAAACGAAAATGGAAAATCTCTGTTTTCCAAAATACCCGTGTACGTGTGGACGTAGCCTGATTGTAGATAAAACCCCTGTGTTTTGTGACCTGGTGAAAATCACCTGTAATTAGTGCATGCCTTTATTTTGGACTTTTGATTTTGTATGCAGTTAGTCAATTCACTCAGCATACTTTAAAACCAAGTATTTTGCAACTTGTGAATTGAGAGTATTATGTAGTGTAAAATAAAGTGATATAAAACTGATGTGATCACATTTGGGGCGTTCGTGGCTCAAGAGTTGGCAGTTCGTCTTGTAATCAGACGGTTGCCGGTTCGAGCCCTGGCTTGGACAGTCTCGGTTGTTGTGTCCTTGGGCAAGACACTTCACCTACCGCCTACTGGTGTTGGCCAGTGGGGCTGATGGTGCGATATGGCAGCCTCGCCTCTGTCAGTCTGCCCCAGGGCAGCTGTGGCTACAACTGTAGCTTGCCTCCACCAGTGTGTGAGTGAATGAATAGTGGAATTGTAAAGCGCTTTGAGGGTCTCGAAAAGCGCTATATAAATGCAGTCCATTATTATTATGAAATTTTACTGTTTTGATGTGACCAGCAATTAATAGACATGAACTAAAGTGAGAGTAATATATCCTGCACTAAGACAAAGTAGCTAAGTAAACATCACCTCATTTCATTCATACTCACATGATGGTTTACTGGGTGTAGTTGATGTAGGTGTAGTAATTGGAGTACTCGTGGTAGTTGTTGTAGTTGGAGTAGTTGTAGTACTAGTAGTAGTTGGAGTAGTTGGAGTAGTTGTAGTACTAGTAGTAGTTGGAGTAGTTGGAGTAGTTGTAGTACTAGTAGTAGTTGGAGTAGTTGTAGTACTGGTAGTAGTTGTTGTAGTTGGAGTAGTAGTAGTACTAGTAGTAGTTGGAGTAGTTGGAGTAGTTGTAGTACTAGTAGTAGTTGGAGTAGTTGTAGTACTGGTAGTAGTTGTTGTAGTTGGAGTAGTTGTAGTACTGGTAGTAGTTGTTGTAGTTGGAGTAGTTGTAGTACTGGTAGTAGTTGTTGTAGTTGGAGTAGTTGTAGTACTAGTAGTAGTTGGAGTAGTTGGAGTAGTTGTAGTACTAGTAGTAGTTGGAGTAGTTGTAGTACTGGTAGTAGTTGTTGTAGTTGGAGTAGTTGTAGTACTGGTAGTAGTTGGAGTAGTTGTAGTATTGGTAGTAGTTGTTGTAGTTGGAGTAGTTGGAGTACTAGTAGTAGTTGTAGTAGTTGGAGTAGTGGTAGTAGTTGGAGTAGTGGTTGTAGTTGGAGTAGTTGTAGTACTGGTAGTAGTTGTTGTAGTTGGAGTAGTTGTAGTACTGGTAATAGTTGGAGTAGTTGTAGTAGTTGGAGTAGTGGTAGTAGTTGGAGTAGTTGTAGTACTGGTAGTAGTTGTTGCAGGTACAGTAGTTGTAGTACTGGTAGTAGTTGTTGCAGGTACAGTAGTTGGAGTACTGGTAGTAGTTGTTGCAGGTACAGTAGTTGGAGTACTGGTGGTAGTTGTTGCAGGTACAGTAGTTGGAGTACTGGTGGTAGTTGTTGTGGTTATTATTGGTCCTATGAACAGTCAGAATTAGAGGTTATAGCTCAGTTACACTGATCCAGTAAATTAGATTTAAATGTGGCTGAAATGGTGAAGGACTCTACTCACCGTTTGCAACAGTCACAGTGACACATCGAAGCTCTGAGTGATACTTGGTCCCACTGCAGAAATAAGTGCAAGTTTCTTTTTCAAATATACCTGTTCAACACTCCTTAAGGGATTCTGATGATGATGGTTAGATCACAAGACAAAATTCACACAGACACACTGCACTCAAAAAGAAAAGTTAACAATAAATGGAAATCTGATGGTTTGGTAAAAACTGCTCTTGAGAAGTGAATGTAATTATTTCAGTAAAAATGGTTGTGCAAAAGATCAGCGAAGCCAAAATGTTTTCAAGGTAAATGTGATAAATTTGATCAAAACACAACAAATATGACAAAAAAAAATGACTTAAAGCCTTTTTAGAAAATAACGTGATTGAGCGATGCCAAGGCAAATCATGATAAAGTTTAATGTTTCATTATATAGCCCTTCAATCACATGACAACTTCAAGTTACTTAACCAAGGACACTTTGTATTTTAATCGAGCATGTTTTCAAAACATGGAAGGTTCCTGGTTTATATGTTGCCTTCTGACAACAACTGTAATCTCAAAAGATAAAAAATATTATAACTTTCTAGAGAGTATGAAACATGAGACTGACCTGAAAACTGCCTGGACAACAAAACAGATGGGGAGGGTTTGTCCATCTTCACTTTCAGATGGTGTCCATCTCAGGATGAACTGTCCAGGTCCTGATGTACTACTGATTAAATTGTACGGCCCGCTGTAGAGCAGCTCAGAGATCCTTCAACAAACACAAAAATCCAAAATTTGTAAATTTTCTTTTTCCAAAATCTCCACGTCTGCAAAAGGGGCATATTTCTTTTGTTTCTTTTATCTAGTCATGTTTTTTTCTCAAACCAACCAACGATGGAAATGTTTCTTGTTGGTAACTTTCAATGTTTATTATCGTTGTTTTACCTAATCTTTAAGTATTTATGTCCTTAAATCTGTATGGTTTTGGCTGTGTTTCACTTACTGTGTCGTCTAACTTGACACCTGACTGTAATCTTGTACATCAGCACTGGAGTTTTTTATTACTAAAGATCTGGTCAGATATGTAACTTAATAACCTGAAACATATTTTAGATTTGCACATCACTCATTTCTATTAGATTCATGACTTGTAGGACTATATTTTATATCTACCTAGAGGCTGCCCAGAAATAAATATTTTACCGTTTCAGGCAAAGTCTTTTTTTTTTTTTTTCGTTTTTACTTACATGGAGTTAAGTGCCTCTGCAGTGATGTTAATTTCCAGAGTCTGACTGACATTGTTGTAGAGCTGAGCTCCGTTGGCTGGTGTTGGAGGAAAAAACTTGGGCAGAAAGAGTCCTTCTGTGCAGGATGGCACTGCAGGATCAACTGGAAGAATACAGAGAAGTTAAGGTGATTCTCACAGGATGCAAAGATGATCCAAGGTAAATTTTGTCATAGTCCTGAGTCTGATGACTTTGTGTTTTGTTTATTTATAATATTTTATGTTCTTGTTTATTCTGTTTGTGTCTTTCATTAAGATTTGCCATTTGTTTGGTTTCTGTTCTGTGCCTGCCCTGGTGCCACTTCTCTGTGTTCCCTCATACGACACTGTGTGTTCTGTTAGCCAACTTGCCTGCCTGTTAGTTTTGCTTTCCGAGATTAGTTAGTTTTCTGTTCTGTCTGCAATCTTACAATAATGCCGCGTGTTTTGAGTTCACTTTGCCTCCTCGAGTTCAGCTCTCAGGTCCACTATTCCTGCTTACCTTCAACAGCCATGACAAATATCTGCTGGACAGATTAATATTTGTTGGTCCAGAGAATCAGTCCTGATGATACTGGTGGTCAAACATCTCTGTACATCAGGCCGAGCACTAAGTTCATCGTCAGCAGCTCTTTAGTGCTTTCATTGTAAGATAATGAAACGTATATTTGTACCTTTCAAAGCAAACTGAATCGGTATTTTGCTGATGGCATCGTTGGTAGTTATTGTTGTTTGTGTCCCATTGGTTTGAGTCAGAGTGATGGTCTGTCTGGGGAAGTCCTCCATCACCAGCTGTACTACATACGAACCTTCATTACTGCTGCTGGTGGGGCTGAATGACAGAGTACAAGACGACTGCAAGAGGACGAAAATGGGCTTGAAATCAAAATAACCAAAATGTTTTCTGTTGCAGAAAAAACAACTTTTTTGGACAAACTTTCACTTTTGCAAAATAAATTGATCTGAACTGTAACTCAATTAAAACCATTTAATCACTTTCTGTGCAAAATGTTTGCTTGTCTCATCTGACATGAGAGTAACAGTCATTCCTCACCGATGAGAGGCTGAGGACAGAGGGTGGAGTGCAGGGGTTACACTCTGAGAGTGCAGAGTTTCCATATCTGCATTTAACTTCGTCTCCATCAGGGTCAAACATCAACAGGCTGAAATCTCTCTGACAGTTTGAAGGAACTCTGAGAGAGAAACAAAGATTGTAGCTCTATTTGCTGTATTCATTTTAATGTAAAGAGCAGGTGATAAATGCTTAAAATTAACTTTAATATGAAAGGGATGAATGTAAAATATGAAATATATAAGAATACAAACATAGACACACATTAAGTGGGCTTACCTCACAGCTGGTAGGATGGTGGTCTGAGGTGATGTGTTGGCTTGGCCGGTGTCGGACCGGTTCCTCAGTTCCACCCGAGTCACAGCTCTCCAGTATATGATGTTATTGATGTTTGATATCCAGGCAACACTATTCAACCTTGATAGAAAATTCAGTTTTAAAACTCTGAAGACAACATATTTTAGCAAATTAGTAGTTTACCACAAGTGACCCATCAAGTTTAGTGGAGCTGCTGATGTTTTGGGGAAGTTGTTTTTGTCACCCATGACTCACAATTTAAAAATGTTGTCACAAATTACCTTTTCCTGTTGTACACTCACCAAAGTTCAAAGTTGCTGGAAACCCGTCGAGTCATGATTCCCTCTCTCTGACACCAGTCTCCGCTGCTCTCCTGTTTTACCACATATAGTGTGTAGGTTCCAGTCCCACAATCACCACTGAGGCAATTCCATGTTTCATCATTTGTGCAGGCAGCTGTGTGGAAGTTCAGTTTATACCGAAGGGTCACCTGTAGAGTTACAGCCACAAAGTGTTTACCTAACATTTTCAAGTTTTCAAGTCCCTAAATTATTTTAAGAAAGAAAATGTACGTACTGTGACAGATCCATCTGCAAAAGTGTCCTTTGGGTAGTAGGTCATGACTGTGCCTAGAAAATGTGAAGCCTGAGTGGCGCAAACCATCAGCAGGACCAACGATGTCTCAGAGAGCAACATGATGAATGTGTGTCTCTCTCTACAAAGGCAGAAATCACTGAGAACACCTGTACATCCAAAGACAGCCTCACTTTCACTCTGTCCTCTTGTCTGATGTGTTTTTTCCCCACATAGAAGTGGATTCAGTTTGTAAACCAGAAAATTACCTGGAATGAGGAAACATCTATTAGAAGATTACAATCAGATGGTGAGCACTGAATGCAGTTGTCTAAACCAACTTTCAGAAACACAAATTGACTACTTTTAAAAATATATTCTTAATAAAGTTTCTTTGAATTCTTCAAAACCTTTTTAGTAATGTTTGTCATATGTTGTTTTATCTTTTATTTGCAATAGTTTGTTAGTTTATTGGGCAAAAGTGATTTCTGTACACAACAGATCTGTCACGGCTGCCGAGGCGAGCCGTGTGGAGTTGGAAGAAGGACCCAAGATGCAGGCAGTGGATGAGATACCGGTGGTTTTATTTACAGAGGTGTAGTGGCAAACAAACAGTGGGGCATAACAAATAACTAAAGACACCTAAACTGGGAGAACTAAAAATAACAGACCTGGGAGCATATGACAACGGGATGAGAAACAGAGAGACGCAGACGAGGAACAGGACACCGTGGAACACAGGGTAACAGACTGACACGGAGTTACACAGACGAACCGGCAACAGGCAGGAGAACACACAGGGCTTAAATATACACACCAGTAATCAGGGGATGAGAGACAGGAGGGCAACACAGCTGGGAGGAATCTGAGCTGACGGGACAGGGGAAACGTAATCTGAGCACACTCACATATGACACAGACCTTCACAATAAAACAGGAAACTCAGACACATGGAACCAGACAAGACATTGAACTAAACAGACAGATTCACAAACAGATGGGGTGACACCATAGACAGACAGATACAGACGCGGACTCAGAGGCAGACTGAATATAACACATAGAACTTAAACATCATCATCAAGAAAATGATAACGAACTAAAAGCGCTGGGTCACCGACCCAGGACCATGACAAGATCACAGAGCTGGGAACATCCATGTTTCATTAATATCTGTTGTTCCCCTTTGGCATGTTTCACCTCTTAAGGAAATAATATATTCCCACATGCATCCACACTTAATACAAAGGATGTTATCCTGTTTTCCAAACTGCTGGTAAATAATTTCATTAGAGTAGTTTATTTTATGTGGTGATGGCCAGAGGGAGTCCCAGAGACCTCTCTATGTAAAAAAAAAAAAAAGAAAAAAAAAAGACTCAAATATTCATCACAGTACTGCAGTTCATGCTAATATCTTTGAGAGTATGTGTTGAGATGCATTTCTCAGGTTTTTAAGACAAAATACAAGAAGTAATGGTGGAATAAGAGTAATGTCTTAAATGAATTAAAAAGCTGAACTTGGCCAAGCCTTGAGATGGCAGCTTAGTGGGGTCGCTCTCAAGACAGTGTACAAACTTTCCATAAAAAATCCTTGTATATGCTGTTAGTGTGGTCTGGAACATACAGGACTGACATGTCAAAAGCTTCATCTGTGAAACAGTGTGAAATCTTTACCCGAAGACGTAAGACAGGCGCTACGCCATCAACGTCCGACACAGATGCTAACATGGCTAGCATAGCCAAAGTTTTGGATGAACTCAAATCACTCCGGTCGGATTTTGGAGCCAAGTTGGACAGCATCCATATAAGACTGACTGGGATGGCAAGCGCTGTGACTGGACTGGAGGGAAAAGTCTCGGAGGTAAAGCAAGACATATTGAACCAGGGGGCTCATATCGAGGAGGCCGAAGCCCACATTACCGAAGTTGAAAGCACACTTGAAAAAACAGAAACGTCACTGAACTTGGCTATCAAACGAATTGCACTTGTTGAAGCCAAAACAGATGATTTGGAAAACCGCGGACGAGGGAGCAGAGGGGCAACAATCACTCTTCGACTTTATTAACATCATGCTACCTAAGTGGCTGGAACTAGCGCCCGACAAGTCATTCACACTGGAGCGAGTGCATTGCACGCTTGCCTCCGGGAAACCAAACCAGAGCAGAGCGGTGCTTTTTCGTTTCTTAAAATTCCAAGAGAAGGAACTGGTATATCGGGAAGCAAGAAGACAACAAATTACACATGATGGGGCCAAGATCACATTTGCGCAGGATCTGTCTGCGGAGACTGTTCGGATCCGACGGGGATTTCACCCGGTTGTCAAGCTGTTTATTGATATCAATGCCTTCCGTGGATTCCAGCACAACCCATGCAGACTCAGGATCCTGTACGGTTGAAAGATCCACCTCTTCTTGTCAGGAGTAGTGTCGTGGATGAGAGAAGGAGGACCCAAATGCGGTACTCACAGGTAGGTAGGTGAAGGTTGGTGTTTATTGTCGACGGAGTGAACAAACAGAACAGGAGTAGGAAAGGGCTGGCTGGCTGGATGACTGACTGACTGAATGAATGAAGGACTGACTGACTGAAAGACTGAATGGCTAGTTGACTGAACGCAGGCGGAAACGACAACATAACATCAATGACACGACAAGGGCTAAAGGGAAGAGAGGGCTTAAATACATGACTAACAATGACAACGATTGGAGACAGGTGAGAGAACAGCTGAACATAAAGAACTAATGATAAATGGGAAGAGGACTGAACAAAATGCACACAGACCAAGGCTAACACAATAAAACAGGAAGTGGAATAGGCAGTAGATAAACAGTGAACGTGAACTGAAAATACTGGGTCAACAACCCAGAAACCCTGACACTTCTCAACACCTCAAGAAGCCGAAAAATTCTATAAGAATCTGCCGAAGGAAACAGCAGAGGATGCTCATCACCAGTGAGTCGGTAAACAACAGGTTAACCATTAAGACGATCCATAAGACTGCCTCTGCTTCAACACAACCGACCAGTAATTGAGTCACTGATAAGAGACAGATAAAATTTTGAGCTTGAATTTATGTGGGACTTATGTTAACATAACTGGGCATTTTTAAGCGCATATTCGTTCTAAGTTTAATCGCAATCGTTTTGGGGTTGTATATTAACAGCTGAACCATAACTAAGTCTTTTTTTTTTGTTTTGTCCTACCAAGGGTAAACTTTACTTTATTATGGGGAAAAATCAGTATCATTATATGGTTAGTGTACACTGTCTGATTTATGGGGTTTTGGAGAGGTCGCGTTGACTAGTTACTCGTCAGAGATTTGTGGATTAACGCCCTCCAAATAATTTGTTCAAGGGAGGGGGGAGACATTTCCAACAAGGAAATGCAAATGTTCAATCAGAAATTGTTTACAAGTTCTTTATCTGGTATGTGTGAGTGTGTGAATGTATGTGCAAACCTGCTTCTTCAATTTTTCCTTTACTTTGTTTATTTAAGTAAACAGTCTGACAATATTTTATAGAGAGGACAACTAAAGAATACATTTTGAACGTTACCATTACGACCTGGAACATTAGGGGGATAAAGTGAAACAAGTATTAAACCGACTAAAACATTTTAACTCTAGAATTATTTTCCTACAAGAATCTCATCTTACTGCATCAGAGATACATCTATTAACCAAAAGATGGCAGGGTCAGGTATATTACTCTTCTTTTACTAGACATGCCAGAGGAGTCATTACTCTTATTACGCCCCAACGAGGATAACCCATCCTTCTATGAAAATCTATTTCTCACAATATCAACCTTGGAGGGCCTTTATATCATAGGAGGGGGCTTCAATTGCGCCCTGGACCCTAACCTGGATAGGTCATCTCAAACTGACACTACTCATACCCAGACTAGAGATGGACCGATCCGATATTACGTATCGGTATCGGTCCGATACTGACCTAAATTACTGGATCGGATATCGGAGAGAAATAAAAAATGTAATCCGATCCATTAAATATCAGAAAAGCACCTCACAAAACTTGCAACACCGCGTAACTCGGCTCATAACCGTAGCATGTCGGAGCAGTGTGCTCACGTGATAGAGCGGTTGTGTGTATTTGTAGCCTCACTACCAAACCAGCATTTCATCTCTGAAGTGATCCCAGAGAGAAGTAAAGCAAGTGTGTAAGTTTATCTCTGAATGTTTGTAAAGCTTTCCCACGTTAAGCTTAACAACCTATATATGGAGCGACTGCCTCTCTCTCTCTCTCCTGCTGCTACTTCAATCATGAAACTGCTTAATGATCAGCTGATCGGCTTTTCTGTCGCAAGTCCGTCTCTCTTCTTTGTTTTGGCCCACTTTGCACCAGAAAGAGGAAACCAGCGGCTGAACAACAGCAGCACGTTTAAGCTGTTGTTAGAATTTATTTAATATTATTTTCTACACCAGGATCCTTTTCTAAGCAGCTGACGGCTGGTAACTGAGCAGGGGCGGATCTAGCAAAGTTTAGCCAGGGGGGCCGATAGGGCATTAACAGGGAAAAGGGGGCACAAAGACAAGCTTTCCTTTCTTATTCTCATTTAAAATGTCTAGCTTTTAATAAATAATTATCTGAATCTTACACCCAAAGTTTTAATCTTGTGTAAAATATATAGAAGTCCATTACTGTATATAGTAACTGTTAAGTCTAATATACCCTAGTAAGCTATACTACATTTTCCTTTGGGAAGATACCATCTGTGCAGTCTGCAATTCTGTTGAAGAATCTATTTAATTATTCTTGAAAAATAATTGATTTCTGTGCATTTTTTTTCACACTGCATCAAATTAAAGTTGATTACGTCGATTAAGCATCATGAGGTGGAGGGTGGGTGGTGGTTCCCTATATTTTTTGCTGGGAGTTTGCAACCCTATTGGTTAGGTTGCTTAATATTTCTGCTAAGTACTATTTAAAATACCAGAATAGGGAGGATGGTGCAGGTTTAAGTTTATTAGATTGATCAGTATTGCTGAACTATGAAATATTTTGTTGTACTTTTTACATACAAGTATAACAGAATAGCGTTAGTGTTGTTGTTTATTTAAACTTGAGTATGAACTTATACAAAATGCAGCAAGATATTAAAAAAACAGTTTTATTGATTAAAAAACACTATATCGGATTCATATCGGTATCGGCACATATCAAAATTTATGATATCGGTATCGGTATTGGACATAAAAAAGTGGTATCGTGCCATCTCTAACCCAGACTAGAAAAATACTTTTTAACTATATGAAAGATTTGAGAATAAATGAGGTCTGGAGGACAAGGAATTCAAATAACAGGGAATTTTCATGCTGTTCTAGTTCGTATCAAAGTCATTCGCGGATAGACTACTTTCTTATCTCTACAGAGTTACTACCTTGTGTTGAGAACTGTTGGTATAACAGTATTGTGATTAGTGATCACGCAGCAGTACAGGGAGTGCAGAATTATTAGGCAAGTTGTATTAATGAGGAATAATTTTATTATTGAACAACAACCATGTTCTCAATGAACCCAAACAACTCATTAATATCAAAGCTGAATGTTTTTGGAAGTAGTTTCTTTCACGGTTTTTTCAGTGCACTCTCTGAACACTTAGATGGCACACTTGTTCTTGGAGGCGACCTCAACCTTGGACTAAATGAAGACATGGATAGGCTCAATACAGCGGGAACTCAGTGTAACTGGCAGTCCACAAGTATAATCAAACAGTATATGAGCGACTTTGGTCTTTGCGATGCATGGTGCTCCCTTCACCCCACCAGTAAGGAATATACTTTTTTCTCACATGTCCATCACTTCTACTCTCGTCTGGATTATTTTTTGGTCAGCAGCTCACTGCTGAACGACATTTCAGACACTGAGATTCACCCTATAGCTGTCAGCGATCATGGTCCTGTATCTTTAACACTAATGCACAAGAATAATACTACGCCAAGAAAAAACTGGAGATTTAATATATCACTACTTAAAGATGAAGACTTTATTAAATATTTTAAAAAAGAGTGGACTTCATATTTGGACTATAATGACACTCCCGAAACATCAGCTTCTGTTCTATGGGAAGCAGGGAAAGCTGTGATGAGAGGTAAAATAATTTCTTTCTCATCACATAAAAAGAAAAAAGAAAACGAAAATATTCAGGAATTAGAAAAAAACATCAAATCACTAGAAGAAGCCTACGCGTCCCACCAAAATCAGGAAACATTGAACAAAACACGCAAAACAAAACTAGAATTAAATGAGATAATTGATTAAAAAAAACAAAATTCTTAGTACAAAGACTACACTTACAAAATTATGAACATGGTAATAAATCTGGTCAATTTCTAGCAAACCAGCTAAAAATAAATAAAGAAAAAACAACTATATGTGCTGTTCAAGATTCATCTGGGAACACAATATATGACCCGATACAAATAAACAACATTTTCAGGGATTTCTATAAAACGTTGTATTCACCACAAATAAACCCATCTAAAAAAGAAATTGATCAGTTTTTGGACAACATAACTCTTAAAAAATTATTAGACACTCAAGCAATGGCACTGGATTCACCACTGACACCAGGTGAACTCCAGGAAGCCCTGATAAGTATGCCCAATAATAAGACTCCAGGTCCAGACGGCTTCCTGCAGAATTCTACAAAGAATTCTGGACAATTTTGGCACCAGTATTCCACAGCATGTTGCAGGAAATCGAGGAAAAGGGCAGACTACCACCAAATATGAATTCTGCCAACATTAGTCTCCTGCTAAAACCAGGCAAAGACCCTGTATATCCCTCAAGCTATCGTTCAATATCCCTTATAAATGTAGACCTTAAAATAATCTTCAAAGCTCTCTCAAAGAGACTGGAGAAAATAACCCCCCTCTTAATTCATCCTGACCAAACTGGTTTCATAAAAGGTAGGCACTCATTAACAAATACACGCAGATTACTTAATTTGATAGACTACTCATACAGTAAAAACCTAGAAACTACAATATTCTCTTTAGACGCAGAAAAAGCATTTGACAGAGTTAACTGGAAATTTAATGAAATTTGCAACTTTACACAAATTTGGTTTTGGATCCTCTTTCATAAACTGGTTAAAAATATTATATAATTCCCCAACAGCTTGTGTCAGAACAAATGACCAGACATCCTCCAGCTTCTGTCTCTTGAGGGGCACCAGGCAGGGATGCCCACTCTCCCCTTCACTGTTTGCAATTTTTATTGAACCACTAGCAGCAGCAATTAGACAGAATTCAGTAATTAAGGGCATAAAATGCAAGAACGTGGAACATAAAATCAGCCTTTATGCGGATGATGTGTTACTCTTTCTCCAAAATTCACAAACCAATATCTCTGGGGTGATTGAATTTATAAACTCTTTTGCAAGAATATCAGATTACTCAATTAACTGGTCAAAATCTACAGTCCTACCGATTAATTGCTCCCTCCATAATTCCTCTTCTACACCACTGCAATCCGGAAATATAAAATATTTAGGTATTAATGTTTCTCCCAAGCTTGCAGATCTAACTAAATTAAACCATATCCCACTTTTAAAGAAGGTAGAAGATGATCTGGCTAGATGGAAATGTCTACCCATATCACTCATGGGAAGGGTTGCCGCTATAAAAATGATGGTTTTACCAAAAATAAATTATTTATTCTCAATGATCCCAACTAAACCGCCACAAGATTGGTTCAGATCTCTAGATTCATGTATGTCCAAATTCCTTTGGAAAAATAAACCCCCACGTATAAGCTTAAAAACACTACAAAAGACCAAAGATAGAGGAGGATTAGAACTGCCTAACTTTCAGCACTACTTCTTAGCCAACAGGCTTCAGTTTATCTCAGGATGGCTAAAACACACCCTCTTAGATGAACCTTGGCTAGATGTAGAACAAGCACTTTGCAATAATCTAGAGATCTCAGACCTACCATTTATCAGCTCAAACATCCAACGACATGAATGCTTTAAAAGCATCAACATCAGCGCTTCTCTGACAGCATGGTGGGAGTTTCTAAAATTGACAGCGTCTTCATTAATCCCATGCAAACGTACACCTATCTGGAACAACCCTGACATATTACAAAACAATAATAGGATAAACTTTTCAGATTGGAGTGGTAAAGGAATCAAATATTTAGAACATATATCAGCAGATCGTTACATGGAGAAACCTTTGGAATGCAAGCATGCTGATCCACACAGGTATGCACACAGGTGTACACACGGGTATTCACAGACGCGGACTACAGCTTTCTTGGCTGCTGCCTCAAAGCACATTGTACGCTGTCTATCTTGCGTGCTGCACAATATCGTTTATTATTTAGTATCTACTGATATCTACTGCTAGCTAGTTTATTGTGATGGTGCCGTTTTTTTTATTATGTTGCTCTTTGTTGTTTGCTTTCTCTTCTGTTTTTTTTCTCCATACAGGTGACCCAGGTGTTTTGTTTTTTTTGTTTGTTTTTCTTTCTTTCTTCTCCCCCTTCTCACCGTCTCTTCTACCCTTTGGTTTTCTTTCTCTCCCTCTCTTTCTTTCATTCTCTCTCCCTGTCCTATCCCCCAGTCATGTCTGTCCCGTTTGTAGCAACTGAAAATAAAATAAATTCATAATTATAATAAAGGTCAATCAAATGGACCAATATGGCAAGGCCATGATGATCCACTTGGTAAAATAAATCCGCTTGGCATCTTTCTTGGCCTTAAGACAACAATTCTGATGGCTAAAGATCCAAACGGGACACAAAAAAAAAAAAAAAAAAAAAGAACATATACTAGAAGGAACAGAATTTATTTCATTTGACAGACTAGTTACACAATATGGGATCAACAAGAAAAGATTTTTAGAATATCAACAAATTAAATCCATAGTAAAAAAGAAATTTAAACCGGGTCAAGTTGAACTACAAACACCACCAAGCGTGGTTCAATTTCTTACTCTTAAAACCCCCAAATTACTATCCAAAATATACAGAATGCTTTCTAAAACAGATGAATCAATATCACTTCCTATTGCAAAATGGGAAGCGGATTTATCAATTAACTTAGACCTAAACTTCTGGTCTCAGATTTGCTTAAAAACCTTTCATCTAATTAGAAATCCCAGTCTTCAATTAATTCAATACAAAATATTACATAGAGTGCACTATACAGGTCATCGGATGTTCAAGATGGGCTTTACGTCTACCAACAACTGCTCACACTGCCAAACCAATTCACCGGACAATTATATCCACGCTCTTTGGTTCTGTCCACCAGTTCAGAAGTTTTGGCGCGAGATATGTGAAGACTTATCAAAGTGTCTGAAATGTAACATTCCAACGTCCCCCTTAGTGTGTTTGTTGGGCAGCTTAGATAATGTCACTTCAGAAAAGAATATAGCCCATATGGTTTTCACTGCCCTATGCATAGCCAACGGAGGCATCTTCCTTGAGGAGCTCAATCAGAGGTAGCGGTCATGTCCGGTTAGGGGCTCTGTTGGCTCTCGGGTGACTGTTTCCTCGTGGCTGCGTGCAGCGGGGCTAGTGGAGGGTCTGTGCTGACGGACGTGGGTTACTGACCTGGTAGCCTGGTGCCGCAGGGGTGCCGCCGGTGCGTCGAGCCACCTGGGGGGCTCTTCAACTGGTGGGGGAGATTGTCACATCTTGCAGGAGCTTTCCGCTCTTCAGGAACTCTCTCTGCAGGAGGGGGAGATACAGGAGAGGTGGAGGAAGATCTCAGCCTGGGCGTCTATTGTCTTATGTAGTCTGGAAGATGAGTGGATGGTGGGGTGGGTGCAGTTTTCTCTGTGGTGGGGTTGGGTGGACTGTCCCGGGCTCTGTGGGGCCGGGGGGCGCTGCTGCACTGGGCCCCGGTCTGGATGGGCCTGGGCCCCCTTTCCCTGGCGGGTCGCGGAGTATGGGGGTGCCTACTGGGGTCAGCGGGGGAGCTGGCCCCAGGGAGGGGTCACTTGCCCCTCCCTTCCTTCCCTCCCCATCTCCAGCTGCCTCCCTCTTCCCGCTCCACCACAACCACCCACACATGCAGGGCCTTGGAGTAGGGGTATGTCACCAGGGTGCAGAGGAGGCTACCCCCCCCCCCCCCCCTCTGTCCCCTTCTGGCTGCCTCTGCCTCAATTTTATCCCACAACTTAGACATTCACATTACTCACACTCTCATTACACATACATATAGGATCTTGGGGGTGGGCACGATACACGGAATCCAAATTACCATCAGGGTGTACACCCCACCCCTGGCGTCGTTGCCCACCTCTCAATTTTAAATACACGTAGACATTGAGGGCCAGCAGGAGGGACTATGCGCTTACCTGCTGCTCTCTGGCAGGTAGCTCCATGCCCTCCTGGGTTTTAAATGCACCTTAGAACACACATGCATCAACACTACAATGAGCGGTTGGAGGGAGGTTTGGAGTCTTCTCTCACCCCCATTCTCTGCGACCTGCTGGAGCGGGGGGGCTAGGAGGAGGAATTGGCCGTCCGACTGCGATCTGGAGTGTGGGGCCTCCCTGCTGCTGCGGAGTCGGGGAGGTTTGCCTCTCCCCACCGCAGGGAAAAGGGAAACACCACCTGGGTCTGGGTGCAGTTCCCCCCTCCAGGGGCAAGGGTACCTAGACCCGGTTCGTAGAGTACGCTTGGGGAGTGTGATCGTGTGTACAGCGTCTCTTTATGTCTGTCTCCACGTTGGTTGAGTGTGGAGTAAGTGCATATGAGAGCATGAGGGTGGGAATGGATGTTTGTGTCTGTGTGTGCCTGTATGTCTGTGTCTATATGTCAGGTTGGGTATCAGACGCCACCTCTCTGGGGACATCTCAGGCCCTCCAAGGTTTGGAGGCCTATCTCCCCCCACCACCACTTCCCCTGCCAGTGGTGGACTCCCTCAGACATCGGTGCGTTGGTGGTTCTTTGTGTCCGGGGATGGGCGTCCAGGTACACACCGGCTCACTCCTTGGCGGCCGCTTATCGGGGCCTGGAGCCTGGGGCTCGCTCGGGCCACTTCGGAGGTGGGGTGCCCCCGGCCTCTCGGCCTGGGGCTCGGTCACTCAGGCACGGCTGGCTGCCGGCGGAGCTCACGGGCGCGTCACTGCAACTCCCCCTGGCTTCTGCTCCGCGGCTGCTGAGTGAGCCCTCATCTGGGACTCTCCTCAGCTCTTTCTGGGACAGTGGCGCGGCTGCCCCTCTGTTGGTCTTCCTTGGTCTCTTGTGTTCTGGGGGCCTCTGGATGTCTGGAGTTTTGATCTCCTCCATACCTGCTTCATGCCCTGGAGGACGGGGCTGTGGCCCCCCCACACCCTCTAGCAGATCATTACATGAAGGAACCTTTTAAAAAAAAAACAAGCGCGTCCATGCTCACAGGTGTACACACGGGTGATCACACCCACAAACTACACCCTTTTTGGCTCCTACCTCAAAGCATACTGTGTTCTGTTGATCTTATGTGCTGCACAATAATGTTTAATATTTAGTATTTACTGTCATATTCCCATATATCATTGTGATGTTGTTTATTCTATTACTCTTGTTCTCTTCTGCTTGTTTTCTTTTTTCTTTCTCAACAGGTGATCCAGGTGATTGATATATGCATTTTCTTTCTGCCCGTTCTGTTGGTTTTTGTCTTTTGCCCTTCTCCCCCATCCCTCTTCTCAGCTGTTTCTCTTTCCCTCTTTCTTTCTCCCCTTCTTTCCCCCAGTCAAGTCTGTCCCGTATTCAGTGAGTGAAAATAAAATAAACAATAAAAGGTGAATCAAATGGACCATTACGGCAAGGCTGGGATGGTCCATATGGTAAAGTAAATCCGTTGGGCATCTTTCTTTGCCTTTAGACAACAATTCTGATGGCAAAAGAGCCAAACGGGACAGGCGCAAAAATAAAAAGAATAAAAAAATAAAATTAAATAAAAAATAAAAATAAAAATACAAAATCAGGATACAAAATTAACAATTCTAAATCAGAATTAATGTTTCTTAATGAAGAATAAAGAAGAAGCCCTGTGGTGGCCACCCCATTTAAAACAACTACAACAGGCTTTAAATATTTAGGCATTAGGATCACCCCAAGCCTCAAGGACATAACCTCAATAAATTATGATCCCCTTGTAGAAGACGTCACAGAAATGCTAAACCGTTGGACAAACCTGCCTGTATCTATGATAGGCCGGATAAATATCCTAAAAATGACAATTTTACCCAAATGTTTATATTACTTCCAAACACTTGCCTCTACCAACTTCATTTTCAAGGTTCAAGGTTCAAGGTTCTTTATTTGTCACATGCATAGTTATACAAGTATAACATACAGTGAAATGTAGCCTGACACGCTCCTCGACATGTGCAAAAATTGGGGGGGGGGGGGGGGGGGGGGTGTAGAGGAAGAACATTATATATATATATACATACATATAGTATATACACTGGGTGAATGTGCAGTAGTAGCAGCAAGCAGGTGAATTCTGTACATTAATATGAATAGACATCTGACTATTTTACAGGATAGACAATATAAACATATTTAAAGTTAAGGGAATTGAAATGTACATTGTGCCTTGGTTTAGAGTGTCTGGAAGAGTCCTGTCTCAGTCAATTATAGATGATGTGAGAGGGCGGGTGTGTGTGTTTAGGGCACGGATGGCTTGGGGATAGAAGCTCCTCTTGAGTCTCTCTGTCCTTGCCCGGAAGATGCGGAACCTTCTACCAGATTGCAGAAGTTGGAACAGTTTGTTGCCAGGATGGGACGGGTCCTTCAGTATCTGCGCTGCTCTAGTCCGGCATCTCCTGGTGTAGGTGTCCTGAAGCGGGGGGAGAGCAATCCTGCAGCAGCGTTCTGCTGTACGGATCACTCTCTGGAGAGCTTTTTGGTCCTTCACACAGCTGTTCCCAAACCACGATGTCATGTTCTGTGTGAGGATGCTCTCCACAGCGCCTGTATAGAAAATCCTGAGGATCTTTGGAGAGACCCTGAACTTCCTCAGTTGTCATAGGTGATACAGGCGCTGCCTAGCCTTTTTGGTCTGGACCTGAATGTGGGCAGCCCATGTCAGGTCTGAGGAGATGTGGACACCAAGATACTTGAAGGACTGCACCCTCTCCACTGGAGCTCCATTGATGATGATGGGCTGTGCTGACCCCTTCTGAAGTCCACCACCAGCTCCTTGGTCTTGCTGACGTTCAGCTGGAGGTGGTTGTCCTGGCACCACGATGCCAGATTCTTCACTTCATCCATGTAGGCCGCCTCATCGTTGTTGGAGATGGCACCCAACACCACTGTGTCGTCAGCAAACTTCACAATGGTGTTGGAGCCGTGGGTGGCCACACAGTCTGAAGTGTAGAGGGAGTAGAGCAGTGGCGAGAGGACACATCCCTGAGGTGCTCCTGTGTTGATGGTGATGCTGTTGGAGAAGCACCTGCCCACCCTCACCACCTGAGTTCTGCCAGTGAGGAAGTCCAACACCCATGCACACAGACGGCTGTTAAGTCCCAGATCCCTCAGCTTTGTGAACAGTCTGCAGGGCACTATTGTGTTAAACGCTGAACTGTAATCAACAAACAGCATTCGCACATAGTTACCCTGTTTCTTGTCCACGTGGCTGAGAGTGGTGTGTAGGACGTGGGCGATGGCATCCTCTGTGGATCTGTTGGATCTGTAGGCTAACTGCAGCGGATCTGTGGTGTCTGGGATGGAGGAGGAGATGATGTTCTTCAGCAGCCTCTCAAACACCTTCATTACTACCGAGGTCAGTGCAACTGGCCGGTAATCGTTCAGGGATGAGGGTTTGCTGTTCTTGGGCACAGGGATGATGGTGGATCTTTTGAAGCATGTGGGGACCACAGACTTCGCCAGGGACTCGTTGAAGATGTAAGTGAACACACCTGCTAGCTGGTCAGCACAGCAGCGCAGCAGACGGCCGGTGATGCCGTCTGGCCCCGCCGCTTTCCTTGTGTTCACTCTCCTCAGTGCCGCTCGGACGTCATGCTCCGCGATGCTGGTCACCGGTCTCTCGCTGATGACGTCACTGTCCTCGGTAGTCAGGCGGTAGATAGCATTAGCCGCCTGGCTAACCTCGAAACGGGCGTAGAACCGATTCAGCTCGTTGGTGAATGCAGAGTCCGCGTTGATCAGCGCAGTGTCCCTGGCTTTGTAGTCCGTAATGGTGCGTAGTCCGTGCCACATACTCCGTGTGTCGCCCTGGTGGAAGCGGGACTCCACACGTTCCCGGTACCGGCGTTTGGCATCTCTCACCGCGCGCCGCACGCCGTATGAGGCCGCTTTGTAGGCGCTCATATCGCCAGTGGCGAGACCCGCGTTGTAGGAGGCGGTCCTGGCGTTTACTGCAGACAGATCGATCTGTCCATCCACGGTTTCTGGTTTGGGAATGTGGTGACTCTCGCAGTGGGGATAATCTCCTCCGCTAGCATATTGACGAAGCATACTGCTACTTCCGTAAACTCGTTGATGTCGACTGTGCATGCTCTGAACATGTCCCAGTCGACGTCGTTGAGTGCGTCCTGTAGCGTAGCTTCTGATTGGGCAGTCCACCGTTTTACCTCCCTCTTGGTCACGTCTTCCCTCCATATGCTTTGTTTATACTGGGGAATGAGGAAGATGGCGTTGTGGTCAGACTTCCCAAAAGCCGGGTGTGAGACAGCTTTGTAGCCCTGCTTGTATGGCGTGTAGCAGTGATCCAAAATCCGATCCCCTCTCGTTGGACACGAGACATGCTGGTAAAAGTTTGGCATGACTTGTCTGAGGTTCGCTTTGTTAAAGTCTCCTGCTACAATGAGGGCTGCGCCCGGGTCCTTGTTTTGAAGCGAGCTCAGCACATCATGTAATTCGGACAAAGCCATACCTGTGTCCGCTTGGGGTGGGATGTAGACCGCCGTGGCGATGACTGAGGTGAACTCACGGGGCAGATAGAAAGTTTAAACAAACTATTTAACCAATTTATTTGGAATAATAAGAAGGCAAGGCTCCGCTTACAACTACTTTACTTGCCCTATGAAAGAGGAGGTCTCCAAATCCCCAACCTCAGATGGTATTATATGGCTGCCCAACTAACATCAGCCACCCATTATTTCTGCCCAACAACACCTCCAGCCTGGGACATTGAGCAAAAATCTGTTCCAGATCTTCCTTTACACACTTTTCTATATTCTTCAGACACTAAGACATTAAGAAAAAATACAAGGAACCCTTTCTTGAAAAATACAATTATAATTTGGCATGCAGTTCATAAATATGTGGGCGATCCTCCATCGCTTTTGCAATTTACCCCTATTTGGGGAAATGAAAAGTTCACGCATGGTAAAAGTGAGGGAGGATTTAAAATGTGGAAAAATAAAGGCATTCAAACGGCATGCTGCTCACATTTGATCAGTTATGTAAAAAAAAATGTAATACCCCCAAAGCACTTTTTTAAATATTTACAATTGAAAAACTATTTGTCATCAAAACTGCAAAGGATTGCTGAACTTCCACCATTATCAAAAATAGAGGAGGCATGCATTAAGAATACAAAAGGGCAAGGCAAGGCAAGGCAAGGCAAGTTTATTTGTATAGCACAATTCAACAACAAGGTGATTCAAAGTGCTTTACAGAGACATTAGAAACAAGAACAAATAAAAAGCATGATTTAAAATTGAATAAAACAAGCAAATAAACTAACTAACTAATTAACAAACAAACAAACAACAGTATATAAAATCAAAACAGATAAAATCAGAACAGTAGATAAAATCAGTAGTTAAATGTAAGTTTTGAAATTTAAGCTTAAAGTGTGGATTTGGTGCTTTATTCAAATGCAGCTGAGAACAGGTGAGTCTTCAACCTGGATTTAAATAAACTGAGTGTTTCAGCTGATCTGAGGCTTTCTGGGAGTTTGTTCCAGATATAAGGAGCATAAAAGCTGAATGCAGCTTCTCCGTGTCTGGTTCTGACTCTGGGAACTGATAAAAGACCGGATCCAGATGACCTGAGGGATCTGGATGGTTCATACTGGGTCAGGAGGTCACTGATGTATTTTGGTCCTAAACCATTCAGAGCTTTATAGGCCAGCATCAGAACTTTAAAGTCTATCCTCTGAAGGGAAAGGTTTTCTCTCTATATATTATAATTTACTGATGCTTTCCTCCAAAGACTCAGCAGCAGATAAACTGGATGCTTGGAGAAGGGAGATCCAAGAGGACATAGATGAAAATGACTGGAACCAGGCTTGCTTAAAAGCACAAAAACAAACAATAAACACACGCTTTAAACTACTGCAATATAAATGGCTCATGAGAACCTATATAACACCTGTCAAGCTTCATCATATGTCCAATGATATTCCGGACATCTGTACTAAATGTTTAGTTGAAAAAGGAACTCTTCTTCATTGTCTATGGGAGTGTCCTAAAATCCAGGACTTTTGGAAAGATGTTATCAAATATCTGTCCGAAGTGTTTAAGGCAAAAATCCCTTTAAAAGGAAAACTCTGTCTACTTGGAATATATCCAAGGGAATTTAAGCAATCGGGGAAAAAAACTAAATTACTGGAATATGGACTACTTCAAGCCAGAAGAGCTGTTGGAAGAGTATGGATGCTCCCTCCATGGGACTCTGGAAGAAGGAAATTTCAGTCTCTCTAGGCCTGGAAAGACTAACATATATTGCCAAGGGCAAACAATGGGACTTTGTGAATATGTGGAAGCCATATATGGATATTTTAGGGGGTGGAGGTGAAGGACATTTATGAAAAAGAAGGAAAAGAAGAAGGGAAGGAGGGGAAAATCTTGTCTATTCTAACCCATTGTATTTTTGTATTGCTGTGAGAACTATGCTCATTTCTACATTTGAATGTGATGTAGGCAGGTTTGATGTATGGATGGATGTGTGAATGTGAGGGTGTTCAACATTTGTTTGTATTGTACTATAAAAAATTTCAATAAAAATATATGGAAAAAAAAAAGAAGCTGAACTTAAATTTTTCATATGCCAAACAAAAAAAATGTAGTGAGCCGTGATCCTTATATCACCTTTGGGATTTCGCAGCCTGTAGTGGAGCCTTGACCTAAATTTGAAAAATAATTCGAAAAAATCACTCAACTGCTAAAAAAATGGAAAAATAAATATTTACAAAATATCTGAATAAATATTTATTTTACGCGGTTAATGTGTGTGACAGGGTGTGGTCTGCAGTGCCGCTGAAGGGGAGGCGGACGCAATCAAGCCTCACCGGTTTAAAGTCTTTGCATTCCCTGCTGTTGTGCTGGTGTCAAGCCGTGAACTGGAAAGCTACAGCCGGCTGTGTGGGTACAACAACCATGTGTAAAAAGTGGTCAATAAAGAAAAAAGCATGTACATGCAAACATTGTCGGGTCTGCCATGATATGTTTACATTGGGACTTCTGGTCCCTAACCTCTGCGCACAGCGTCTGCATATCAGGGCTGTACGAAGTCACTTTTATCTTCACGCAGGACTGTAAGCTGTCATCTTTGAGGCGTGAGCGGTGTTTGTTTTTAACATAGTTCATGGGGGAGAATAGCTGCTCACATACGTATGTGGATCCGAAGATCCATACTTGGCAGTCTGGGGTTGAAAGTCATTAATGGAGCCGCAGTATAAAGACTAAAGAGCCGCAGGTTGCTGACCCCTGACAAATATTCACATTATTTATGCCAGCTTCTGAAACTGTTCTCACGGGAAGGTGAATCCTTGCTTTATTGCCCTTGTGCAGAATAGAGTAACCTCAAGATATGAATATCCTGCAGAGAAGTACCAATTATTTTTCACATTTGTTTGAAGAAAGATGTCGAGTCAGTACTTTCATAGTATTTTTAACACAAATATTTTTACTCAAGTAACAAATGTATTTTAATGGTTTGTGAAATGATAAGTTTCTCAATGTTTTAATTCATTATTCCATTAATCACTTTATTTTGGAATTAAAACAATGATAAAAATATGTTTTACAAACAAGCTCATAATACTGTGTAATAATGACTTAGGAGCTTGTTTTTTTTGTCAAAAATAATTCTAAAACATCTTCATGAACTAAAACATCTTCCAACATTTTCAGACCTGAAGAAGCTTCTTGGATGACAGGTAAAACGTATTCAAGCAACTTAAAGAAGTCCAGGTGCTTTTCTTTCCAAGCTCCTTAGACTACAATGACCTGGATGACTGAGAACCTTCACAGACATTTTACAAGTAAATCATCTCTCATTAATAACTCTCAGGACACTGTGAAGCCTGACTATCCTGCTATAGTTATAGAAGCATTTATTGATCTTTGTTATATTAACTAATCCAATAAATTTTTAGAAAATCATGTCATGTTACAGTCTTAAGATAGAGGAGAATATACTCAATGTTTGCTTTGAATTTCATTTCTAAATATAGGATTATGAGTATGTCGTACTCACACAATTTGTTGTCCAGTCCAGAGAAGAGTTTGTTGTTATCAGATCTGGATTACAGTGAAGAGCTGAGCTGAAGCTGGATCAATCAGAGAGCTGCTTTATTTATACGGTCTGGCTAAAAACTAATGAATATGCAAAACATGTAGCCAATGGAAAATATTAAAATGTCTTCCTCATCAAGTGCAAAAGACCAAACAAGAAAATAAACCATTTTTGAATGAAACATTATAGATCCCTGTTTCTGCTCACCTGGTGAAAGCTGTGACCAGATCATCTATTTGTCTTGAATTAGATAAACAGTCAAGAAAATGAATGAGTGGAAATTGAGTTATGAACTAAAAACAAATCTACAGATGCTGTTAGATACTTCAAAATTCAACAGCTTAATTACACAAGAAAATAAATTTTAAATTCCGCCTTTCTTTAATTTAATTTTCTTCTCATTTTTTATTTATTTTTTTGGCTTCTTCAGCCTTTATAAGACAGTATAGAGAATATCCTAACATCACTGTACAACTCTTAGCCCAGCTACTGTTCTTCACACAGCAAGCAGTGAACAGTGCCAGGATAGTGTTGCCACATGAAGTGCACTTTGCTTCCTCAGATCTGATTTGCATGAAATACTCTTGAAAATTGCAGATATGATGCTTCTCTGAATTGCAGAATGCTGTCAAACCACTGACACAATGAGCTGTTTATAAATGTGACGCACACACCAGCAACACAGACCAAGGTTTGTACAAAATGCAAAATGTGGCTACAAACCCAGCACCACAAGAGAAACTGATAACTGAATGTGTTTCTGTGACTAATGTCAACTCCAGCAGCTGATTATCTTGGTGGTAGACTTGCTGGTGTGTTTTGGATCATTGTTCTGCTGCAGATCTCAAGTGTGCTTCATGGTGAGGTCATAAGCAGATGGTCGGGCATTCTTCGTCAGGAGGTTTTGGTAGACGGGAGAATTCAGGGTTCCATTAACCACAGCAAGTCTTTCTGGTCCTGAGACAACAAAAAAGCCTCAGGGCATCACACTAACACCTCCATATTTTACCACTGGTATAATGTTCCTTGTCTGAAATGCTGTGTTAGTTTTACACCAAATATAATGGGACTCAACCCTTACAAAAAGTTAAACTGTCTCAACAGTCCACAGAGTATTTTCCCCAAAGTCTTGGGGATCATCAAGATGCTTTCTGGCAAAACCTTTTGCTCAGCAGTGGTTTTCATATTGGAGCTCTGCCATGCAGGCCATTGTTCCCCAGTCACTTTCTAATGGTGGAGTCATGAACTCTGACCTTAACAGAGGCAAGTAAGGTCTGCAGTTCTTTGGATGTTGTCCTGCAGTCTTTTGTAACCTTTTGGATGAGTCGTTGCTGTATTCTTAGGATTATTTTGGTTGGTAAGGTCACAAAACTGTGATACACCACAGTTCATTTCTGTTATAATAGGGAGAAAACAGTTTTCAAGTGTGACTGTTTGCACTGTTACTGTTGGGGAGACGATACAGAGCAATCAGTATAAGGACAAATAGGCTCAAACACAGTTTTTACCCAACCACAATAACATGTCTGAATGCTGCTACAAAAAAAAATCTTTAAATGACTGAAGCATGTGTGTGGAAGGATATGTAAATGTTTGCTCATACTATTCTTATTGGCACTTTAGATATTTTCTTTATTGATTTCATTACATTTTATTGTTTTTATTGTATTTTTATGGGTGATAGCACTTTATATAGCCTCTGTAGAAATTATCCACATATCTCACTTATCTTAACTGCACTACTATATAATTCTGTATAAATAATCATTCTGTACATACGATAATTTTAATTCTACAACTTTTTATAACTTGCATAGTTCACATTTCTGTATAGCTGTATATCTCATATTTCTACATAGTTTTTCATGTTTATATCCTGTTCATAGCCTGTACATAGCTTTTACACCACTACAGCCTGTACATACTTATATTTATAACATACCTTCATACCGTGTACATTATAACATATCATAATAGACCCATTTCTGTAATATACTTACATATCTATATTATTGCTAATATATATTTGTAATATATCTATATCATGGCTAAAGCACTTCTGGATGGATGCAAACTGCATTTCGTTGCCTTGTACCTGTGACATGTGCAAAGACAATAAAATTGAATTCTATTGAAATCTAATTCTAAGAGATGACTTAATTTCGTTGTACCTGCGACAGTGACAATAAAGACATTCTGATCTTTGAGTCTCTGATTCTCTGACAAACATACAAACAAATAAGCAATCAGGAAGGGGGCAAACATTTTTCACACCACTGTGGGTAGTCTCTGTGGACCCCTTCCTCATCTTATCAACCATATCTGTCATAGATGCCTTGACATGCGGTCTGCCTCTCCCCACCGCAGGGAAAAGGGTAACACCACCTGGGTCTGGGTGCAATTCCCCCCTCCAGGGGCAAGGGTACCTAGACCCGGTTTGTAGAGTACGCTTGGGGAGTGTGATTGTGTGTACAGCGTCTCTTTATGTCTGTCTCCACGTTGGTTGAGTGTGGAGTGAGTGCATATGAGAGCATGAGGGTGGGAATGGATGTTTGTGTCTGTGTGTGCCTGTATGTCTGTGTCTATATGTCAGGTTGGGTATCAGACGCCACCTCTCTGGGGACACCTCAGGCCCTCCAAGGTTTGGAGGCCTATCTCCACCCACCACCACTTCCCCTGCCGGTGGCGGACTCCCTCAGGTGTCGGTGTGTTGGTGGTTCTTTGTGTCTGGGGGTGGGCGTCCGGGTACACACCGGCTCACTCCTTGGCGGCCGCTTGTCGGGGCCTGGGGCCTGGGGCTCGCTCGGGCCCCTTTGGAGGTGGGGTGCCCCCGGCCTCTCGGCCTGGGGCTCGGTCACTCAGGCACAGCTGGGGGCCGGCGGAGCTCACGGGCGCGTCACTGCAACTCCCCCTGGCTTCTGCTCCGCGGCTGCTGGGCGAGCCCTCATCTGGGACTCTCCTCAGCTCTTACTGGAACAGTGGCGCGGCTGCCCCTCTGTTGGTCTTCCATGGTCTCTTGTGTTCTGGGGGCCTCTGGATGTCTGGAGTTTTGATCTCCTCCATACCCGCTTCACACCCTGGAGGACGGGGCTGTGGCCCCCCCACACTCCCTAGCAGATCATTACATGGAGAAACCTTTGGAATGCAAGCATGCTGATCCACACAGGTATGCACACATGGGTATTCACAGACGCGGACTAAAGCTTTCTTGGCTGCTGCCTCAAAGCACACTGTGCGCTGTCTATCTTGCGTGCTGCACAATATCGTTTATTATTTAGTAAATATTGATATCTATGACTAGCTAGTTTATTGTGATGGTGCTTTGTTTTCTCTATTATTATGTTACTCTTTGTTGTTTGCTGTCTCCTCTGTTTGTTTTTTTTGTTTGTTTTTTTTTTTCTCCATACAGGTGACCCAGGAGTTCTTTTTTTTTTTTTTCTCTCTCTTCCCCCCCCCTTCTCACCGTCTCTTCTCCCCTTTGGTTTTCTTTCTTTCTCTCCCCCTCTTTCTCTCATTCATTCCCCCTGTCCTATTTATTAAAAAAAAAAAAAAAAAAAAAAATGACAAAGGATGAACTGAAGCTCTGCCATCACGTAATGTCGCATACTGCTGTTTCTGATGTCATTTAAGAAAAAAAAAAAAAAAAAAAAAAAAAAAGATGCCTTGATTTTGTTTTTTTGGTTAGTTTTGGTTTTGAATGTGTGTGTGTGTGTGTGTGTGTGTGTGTGTGTGTGTGTGTGTGTGTGTGTGTGTGTGTGTGTGTGTGTGTGTGTGTGTGTGTGCGCGCGCATGGTTGGGGCTGTGGTCTGGGACTTGCCGAGTCTTGGCCTCTGTGGGACATGGTTGTGGCTGGTTGTTCTGGGGTGGTCACTGACCTGCTTCCCTGTGTATGATGGTCTGCAGTGGATGGGACCTCTTCTGTGTTGGGGGGGCTCTGCTGGGTACCTGGTGTTTCTTGGGAGCCAAGGGCCCTGTTCTGGGCACATGCCAGCGTGTTGGACCTCTAGCGGAGTGGCTGCCCATTGCCTCACTCCCCCTCTGGGGTCTCCCCCCTCCTCCTGCTGAGATGGACACACAGATGTCACCGAGATGTGTGGCCTCAGGTCTTCAGTACTCTAGGGGGCTGTGGATGGCCCGAATCTCCTGGATCCATCTCTGTCTGCCTCTAATTCCTGTGGGGCGTTATTGTGGCTTCCCACCTTCATTATCAAGTACATTTCATGACAAAGACACAGACACTCACTCTCTCTCATGAGCACACACTCAAACACTCACCACAAGAAGATTGTAGATTTATGTTTCTGTACATTTTCATATTTTTGTGTTCCAGGTGCTGAATGTTTCTTTTATTGGTTTTATTATTTTTTTCTCTTCGTTTTTCTTACAGGTGCAGCAGTTGTTGACACAGTGCTCATTTCTCTTTGTCCTCTGTCCTTTTAAAATATTCTCTCCTATTTTCCCATTTTTGTTCTTGCTGTCAACATAGACATTGTGATGTTATACTATATTACACAAAATGTAATAATTGAGATAACACTTATAAATATGATTGAATTAACATATAAAAGAACCAACAAAAAAAGAAGAGCCTGTAGAAAATTTTTAGAGCTCATCTTGAAAAAAACTGAAATTTGCTCTCAGACCATTAAACACAACCATAACTGCAGCTAAAAACAACAAGACTAAAACTGCTTTATACACATAAGGTGACATCTTAATGATAGAGGTATATAATACTGATTAGTTTATAAAATTACACTGTGAGAGCTGTAAGCTCTACTGGCTTCACATAAACGTCATTAATATTATAAAACATTTCCAGTCTCACTAAGCAAAGCACAAACACAGATGTTCACAGAGTGTTTGTAACCTTGATTTTCCTGCAGCAGCTATATTGATCTGTGTTATGTGTTTAACTTCTTTATATTTTTTTACATCATAGTTTTAACTTTCTCTGGAAAATCAGTTGCTCTGCTGTAAACAGGCCCCACGTGTTAGTTTTGTAGGAGTGTTTTTTGTTATTGATGGACCTGTAAGGAGATGTTAATGTAAAAAATAGATTTCTACTAGCTCTGTAGCTGTAGGTGCTGGTTTTCCAGTGTGTGTGTCTGATGGCCCAAAGCTGACTCAGAGCCGTAACACCATCAATGGCTGCAGTATGGAACAGATGTGGGTGTGTCCTCATCTCCAAATCGTCATCAAACAGCCCTACAGACACAAAAACGTGAAAATATAAACAACCAGACTATCAGCAGTGATTTAACCGGTGGCGGAGCGGGGGGGTGGCTTACTGGGCTTAAGCCCAGGTTGTTTTTTCACAAGCCCGGGGTCTTTTGGAGTGTAATTTTTTCATAGTTAGATGCCTGGGTGACAACTGTATAAAAAAAAACTACACACAATATCCGAAGCACGTAGTGCACACTGTGGAAATTTACGACTGTGCGTAAATCCCCCCTAATATTGGTATGATCCGAGCTCAGACACTAAGCGACTGAGTGAGAGGGCAGGGGGAGCTGCTGCCTGCCTGTGGCTCAATTTTGAATACAATTTGGTGCCATTTGCAATTAAGAAATACAGATAGTTTCTCTCTTTACTCTTAAAGTTAACAAATATGTTTTTTATATTTATCAATCTAAAAAAATAAACATTTAGTCCGATTTGATGTTACAATTAAAAAAGTGTTTGTGTTTTGATCTGAAGAGTTTGTAAATATCTGGTTTCAACTGTATATTTGATTATTGTCAGCACAAAGAGGGAGAGAGAGGAAGAGAGATGGAGATGGAGAATGAGGACAGAACAGAGGTGGAACAAGAGCAGGTGAGACACACATGTTAGTCAAATGGTTGTTTACCAAAAGTATCACCGTATCATAGGTACACATGTATCTCGTACCTAGTGTTTCTTTTTAGGTTTGTTATTTTTCAAATTCTATATTTATTAAGTTAGGCAGGCTTGTTGACCTGTAGGTCAACAGGAAGAGTACATGACAGACTCCTGTACTCTTCCTGGTCATCCCAGATGCACCCCATGATGGCCGTGTCGTCTGCAAACTTCTGAACATGGCATAATTCAGAGTTATAGCAGACGTCAGAGGTGTACAGGGTGAAGAGAATGGGGACAGCACAGTTCCCTGTGGTGCTCCTGTGCTGCTGACCACAGTGCCAGACGTGATGTCCTTCAGCCTGACGTACTGTGGTCTGTCGGTGAGGTAGTTAGAGATCCAAGCAACCAGGCAGGGGTCCACCTCCATCCTGATTAGTTTCTCCTGTAGCATACAGGGCCAGATTGTATTGAAGGCAGTGGAAAAGTCAAGAAACAGGATCCTGACCTTGCCTTTTCCCTTGTCCAGGTGTGAGTGGGCTCTGTGTAGGAGGTACAGGATGGCATCCTCCACTCCGACATCCGCCTTGTAGGCTAACTGTTCTGGGCATGTTGTGCTTGTGGTCGGAGGAGGTTGAGGAAGAGTTGCTCTAGAGTCTTCATAAGTTGTGTCGTCAGTGCCACCGGTCGGAAGTCATTCAGCTCATTGGGCCGGTTCCTTTTGGGGACCGGGGCAATGCAGGATGTCTTCCAGAGGGTGGGCACTCTGCCCAGTCGCAGGCTGAGGTTGAAGACTAGTTGTAGTGGCTCCCCAAGTTCAGCAGCACACGCCTTTAGCATCCTAGGACACACCTTGTGTGGGCCTGCTGCCTTCCTAGTTCGAAGCTTAAAGCCTAAAGTGAAGGACAACTGAAGGAGGATAAATTGAAGACAAGCCTTCATTTGCGGCTGAGTGAAGACACTACAAAATCAACTAGCGAAGGGAAACAGAAAAACAAAAATCTACACTAGGAGAAGCTAAACCTGAAAACCTAAAAATATGGCCCACGGGGGTTGATGAGCAGGTGAAGATGAACAGACAATCCAATGAGAGACAGATTGAAATACAAACTGTATATGGGAAAGGTGGGAAACACAGCTGTGACTTATGTTACAAAATCAGTTTCACCCCGGTTCTTTTTATTCCTCGGGCATCCAGAGACGGCACCGGACTCAGTAGTCATTTTCACAAAAACATTTATTCATCTTGTTAAGCATGCATCTTCTAGAAGGGGAGATGTGCAAGGCCGGTGTCCCTCTGCAGATCTTCTACTCCTTTGTTTGTTACAGTCAGCTTTATAGAAGTCACCCCATCATAAACCCCCATGGTGTACTGCAAGCTCTGTGTCTTTGTGTGTATGCACGAGCACGTGAGTGCATGTGTGTGTGTACCTGTGTGTATGTGTGAGTGCACGTGAGTGAGTGTGCATGTGGGTGTGGGTGCGTCGTAACAGTCAAAGCACTGTGTGTGTGTGTCTCTGTGTATGTGACTTCCTGTCGGTCATAAAAGTAATCTCCTCACTCAATCTACACCAAATTCCTTTAGACAACATACAAAACACAGTTAACATATTACAGACAGAGACCCCCACTTTGCATCCACTGGGCCATTGGCCTCTTGTTGTCTTACATTTACAGATAGGGTGGAGAGTCTCCTGCAAACCTACTTCTAAGTTTATATCAGTTATGACCGTTTATTAGATTCAGGTTAAAGCATCAGCATCCGCATCCCCCACTGTAGCTTCCTGTCTCCTTTTATGACAGACAAACCCCCAGTGTCAATAAATTCCTTTCACTCTGCACAATTACACACACTCTCAAGCCTACAGCTAAGCCAAACTAAAACACACAGACAAATCCTTCCCTATTCCTCTGATCTACTGCTGGACCCTCTCATCTAAGTGTAGCCGGATAGGCTACTCGCCTTTCCTTTTCTCTCTCTCTCCCTCGCTCGCTCTACTGCTCTCGCTCTCTCGTGCGCTCGCTCTCGGCTACGCAACTAGGTTAATTGGGAACCCACCTGCATATTGATTGCAGGGTGGCGTCAACCCGTATAAAGCTAAGCCGGTGTTTTTCTGGATCATTCCTCCCATGTATTCGGCGCAAAGCAGCAGTAAATGCTGGCACACTGCGACGGACTGATCAGCAAGCGAGTAGATCATATGACAGCCACAGGTATGCTCTCGCTTAACCTCAGATTCCCTCCAAGTATTAGAATGTGCAGTAATGTAGTTTTGCGGCCTGTTGTAGCGCGGCAGTTTTCTGATTTATTCCGGCGTTGCGGAGAGGGGTGCTCGAGTTATCTCCACCAGTGAGAGTATAGCGCCTCCGGTCCTGGGGTAAGCCGTTAAAACTACTCTTATTAGCATTCACAGCTACAAGAGGCTAAGGTTACATTTATCTGTTTTAGGGTTAGATCGCTGCCTTCACCTCTCCGTGGCAACTCGCCCAGCCTTAATTGGAGAATTAAGACGCGGCAGTACTTGCAAAAAATAGAGTGCATCACAAATGTGGACCCATATGAAATACGGCAGTGGAGTAAAGACCCCGACGACTTACCGCCACAGTCCTACCCCGATATCTTTACGTATCTTGTTACGGCTGTGGCCATAAGAATACTGTGTGGGCTGTTTTGTTCTGTGTCTCTTTACTGTGATTAAGACTCTTTGCAGGTCCCTCCCCTAATGAAGAGTAGTGAGCAGCTGATTGGACCGTGGAACACGTGACCACGTTCAAAAAGCCGCTCTGACAGCTGCCGCGAGAGAGAGAGAGAGAGAGGAGCGAGCGAGTAGTTTGACAGCCGACGCGCTCCTGATCCTGGTTTCCAGCCTATACTTTTGCTGTGAGCGTGCTCTGTGAGAGCCGATCCAGGTGTATTAACTTAGTGCTTAGGCACCCTTAGGCTTAGGCGGAAGGGGTGAGCCGCCTTTTTCTTTGGAACAGTTTTCTCCTGTTTTCCGGGTTAGGGAGCGAGGGTTAGTATTGTCATTTGTTTGTTCTGTTTCTTTCTTAGGGTTTAGTTAGTTTTCTCTGATAGGACTTAGTTGGTTTTGTTTATTATTTTGGCCTGGGTTCACCCTGGAGCTATGCTTCATTACCTTCAATAAAATCACATGTTTTACTCACAACTGGTTTTGGATGTTTGGCTTGGGAACCAGGGCGGGTATTTGTCTCTCTCTCCTCCAACCTTATGTGCTTCTCTACACGCCTAGACTAGGGGCGTAGCATAAATGGGGGCTCGTCCCTTTTCGTTTGTATGATTGGTTCGTTTCCTTTTTGCGTTTGCGGTGGGGGGGAAATGTCGTGGAGGGTGTCGGAAGACGGAGAGTTTCATTCGCGAGTTTTGCGGGTCTGGAGTGCACGGATGCGGTTAGTTGTCTGCAGAGTTGTGTTTTTCTATTGTGCTTTGCTCGTGATGTCGTTTGACATGGATGATTTTGCGCAACAGCCCTCCATTGAAAAGTTGGAGCGGTGCACAAAAGCAGATTTGTTAGTAGTGGCTAATTTATTCAATGTGGATGTTCCGTTGCATTCTAAGAAGGCGGAAATTAAACAGTGTTTGAGAAACTGGTGGATAGGGGAATGTTTGGGAGGCAGAAAACTTTGGCGAGAGGGTCTGGGAGTTTGGAGACGGCAGTAGGGGCGGAAGCTGCTGGGGCCGTCCCGAAACCTTCCAAGGGGTGGATGATGTCGGGGCAGAAGCTCCTGTAGCCGTTCAATCTCCTAAATTTGACCCGACTGGTCAGGTTGCGGCGGGTTTGGTGACGGAAGATCTCAAGCTTGCCCTTCACTTGAAGGAGGTGGAGCCGGAGGCTAAGGCTAAGGAAGTCGTATGCATCTCCGCATACGAGCTATGGAGCTGGATCCTTCTCGAGCGAAAGACGCTGTTCCCTTCCAATACACTCCCCGATACTTCCATCGTAGACCAGTTTAACGCTAGCAAGCAGATTGTTTTGGTACCTCCTTTTAGGGAGGGAGAGGTTGATTCCTATTTCACTGCTGTTGAGCGCATCACAACCACTTTAAAATGGCCAAAGGATGTCTGGAGTCTGTTGTTGCAATGCAAATTAGTAGGAAGAGTGCAGGAGGTTTGTGCGAGTCTTTCCATTGCTGACAGTCTGGATTATGAGATTGTCAAATCCACTATTTTGCGGGTTTATGAATTAGTCCCGGAGGCGTATCGGCAAAAGTTTCGTGCCTGTAGCAAGTCCGACAGTCAAACGTTTGTGGAGTTTGCACGTGAGAAAGCTGTCTTATTTGACAAGTGGTTGGCTGCCAGTAAAGCAGAGAACTTTACTCAGCTGAAAGAGTTGATCCTGCTGGAGGAGTTTAAGACATGTCTCCCTAAAAATATTGTCGTGTACCTTAATGAACAGAAGGTGGGGTTATTGTCTAAAGCCGCTGTCCTTGCCGATGAATTTATGTTAATTCATCGTGCAGCACTTTCGACGGCTCGCCGTGAGTACGCTATCACAACTCATCATGCCAAAAGTTATGGGTTTCCCCTAAGCGACAGACGCGTTCTGCTGCTATTGCTGTGTCAGATCGCAAATGTTTTTATTGTCATGAAAGCGGGCACCTCGTCGCTGTTTGCCCATCACTACAGCGCAAGGAGCAGGCTCACATGGTAAGGAAGCCGAAAAGTGTGGGTTTCGTTCATTCTATGTCTGCTTCCACTTCACCTAGCAATGAAGTGGGAAGTAAAAGCCTTGATGACAGCTACCCTCCCTTTGTGTCGGAAGGGTTTGTTTCTTTGAACGGAAAAGAGGAGGACCAATCAAGATTTTGCGTGACACTGGAGCCGCGCAGACACTCATTTTGAGGGGTATTCTACCTTTTTCTGATGACTCTTTTTGTGGTTCGGATGCTCTTGTTGATGCTCTTACGGGAGTAAAAATGGATGTGCTGCGAGTACCACTACACAATGTGTTTCTTCAATCGCCGCTCGTTTCGGGTTCAGTACTGGTTGGAGTGCACGATCAGTTGCCAGTGTCTGGAGTTGCGATGATTCTGGGGAATGATTTAGCGAACGGGAAAGTGTTTTCTACCCCGAGAGTGGTTGAGAATCCTGTGCCTGATACTTTGTTATCTGACCCTGCCGCTGAGCGTTCCCCCTCTGTTTTTTCTGCCTGCGCTGTAATTCGCGCGCACAAGTGCAAGTATGGTGATGTTGATTTGTCTGATTCTTTTCTCTGCACTGGTGGAGTCTCAATCTAAAACCTGTGACCCGCTGACGGACGACTCTGAGGCGATGCTGTCTATTAGCCCATCAGTGACATCTCAACTGCCTTTGGGAGTTAACAAAAAGGATTTTGTTTTGGCACAACAGTGACCCGACTCTTGTGGGTTGTTTTTCAGCTGCCAACTCTAGTGACCAGTGTCCTCGTGTCTACAGTGTTGAGGATGATGTGTTGATGCGTACCTGGTATCCGCCTACAGCTGGTGATCTGGGCTGGAATGTGTTTAAGCAGGTTCTGGTGCCTCAACAGTACCGACACAAAGTTCTTGTCATGTCCCTGGGTCTGAGGACTCGGTGTTTTGTGTTTCTTTATATTATTCTGTATTCTTGTTTATTCTGCCTTGTCTTTTGTTTAGGTTTGCTATGTGTTTGTGTGTTTGTTTTATGCCTGCCTGTGTTCCCTCTGTCTGTCCTTGGTGTCACTGTGTCTGCTCGTGAGTCTGCCTGTCAAGTTCAGTGTCCTGTCTGGTTCTGTGTCTGTTAGTTTCCTGTTTTATTCTGAAAGTTCATGTCTCATGTCAGTGTGTTCAGTTTTACTGCTCCCCCGTCTCGTTAACCTCATTTCTCCCAGCTTTGTCTCCCTCCTGTGGCCCATTCCCTGATTACTCCCCGTGTATTTAAGCCCTGTGTTTTCCTGTGCTCTCTGTCGCATTGTCTGTGTTACGCCGTGTCAGTCTTCACTACTCTGTGTTACCTGGTATTCATTCTGCGTCTCTCTGCCATCTTTCTGTGTGCATTTTGCTACTCCTCCCATGAGTGTTTGGTTTAGTTTAGTTCTTTAGTTTTCCCAGTTTAGGTTTGTTTACTCCCTGCTCTGCTCTTCCTGTTTTTGTCACCTTATTCACCTCTGTAAATAAAACCCACTTGCACCTCTGCCACTGTCTGCTTTTGGATCCTCCTTCCTCACCTCCACACGACTGCCGCCCCAAATTCAAATTCAAATTCAAATTTTATTTGTCATGTACACAGTCATACACAGTACGATATGTAGTGAAATGCTTGGACAACTGCTCGTGACCTAAAGAGAACAAAAAAGGAAAAGGCTATGAATAAGATAGGAAATAAATATGAAAAATTAAAAAGGGTAAATTTAACTAGGAAGGAATAAAATATAAATTAAGGTTAAAAATGAAATAACTGTACAACACAAATTAGAATGAAGGGTAAATTTAACTGGGAAGAATAAGATAAAGATAAATATATAAATTAAAGTTGAAAATAAAATAACTGTACAACAAAATACACAATACACAATATAGAACTATATAAGAATGTATGAAGAAATCTAAATATAAATAAATATATACACAATAACAGCAGCTGTACAAGTATTAACCGGAAATGAAGAATATAGTGACCAGTGTTGTGCAAAACCAAAGTCCAGAAAGTCCAGTGTGTGTGTAAGAACCATATGTGTGGGTCAGTACTGTGTGGTGGTGTGATTGAGAGACCGTATCGCCTGCGGGAAGAAGCTCCTCCTCAGTCTCTCTGTGTTGGTCTTCAGGGAGCGGAATCGCTTTCCTGACCTCAACAGAGAGAACAGTCTGTTGTTGGGATGGCTGAGGTCCTTCATGATCTTCCTGGCCTTGGTCCAGCACCGCCTGCTGTAGATTGAGTGCAGGTCAGGGAGCTCGGAGCGGATGGTGCGCTCAGCTGACCGCACAACCCTCTGTAGAGCTTGTCTGTCCTGCATGGTGCTGTTCCCGAACCAGGTTAAGATGTTTCCCGCCAGGATGCTCTCTATGGTGCACGAGTAAAAGTTCCTGAGCACCTTGGAGGGCAGTTGGAAGTCTCTCAAGCGTCTGAGGTGGTAGAGACGCTGCCGTGACAGTTCTTAGTCTTGCCCATGACAGCTTTTCTGGACATTTAGGTATTAGAAAAACCTACCACCGCATTCTGCGCCATTTCTTTTGGCCAGGATTGAACAACAACGTTGCTAAATATTGTCGTGCTTGTCACACCTGTCACATTAGCGGTAAGCCTAACCAAGTCATTCCACCCGCTCCATTACACCCTATTCCAGTTTTAGGAGAACCTTTTGAACACATACTCATCGACTGCGTTGGTCCACTTCCTAAAACAAAATCGGGCCACCAGTACCTCTTGACTTTGATGTGCGTTGCTACATGTTTTCCTGAGGCCATTCCATTGTGCACCCTTAAGGTTAAATCAGTTGTTAAGGCGTTGGTGAACTTCTTTTCTACTTTCGGGTTACCAAAAGCTGTCCAAACCGACCAAGGCTCTAATTTCATGTCTAAGATTTTTGCTCAAGTTTTGCAATTACTTGGCATTAAACATCAGAAATCTAGTGCCTATCCTCCAGAGTCACAAGGTGTACTCGAGCGGTTTCATCAGACATTGAAAACTATGATGTGGAAATTTTGCCTTGAGTCTGAAAAGGAGTGGGATGAGGGGTTGTCGCTGCTCCTTTTAGCGGTGAGGGAAAGCGTGCAGGAGTCGCTGGGATTTAGCCCTGCTTAGCTGGTGTTCGGTCACACAGTGCGTGGCCCGTTGCGACTGCTCAAGGAGAATTTCCTGTCTGACACAGATGCTCCTAAGGAAAATGTGTTGGATTATGTGAGTTCTTTTAGAGAGCGTTTGCATAAAGTATGTGCAATCGCACGCGATGCTCTCGTTGCAGCGCAGGGTAAGATGAAGAGGAAGTTTGATGAGAAAGCTGTGCAAAGGAAATTTGAGGTTGGTGATAAAGTTTTAACACTTCTACCGGTCCCTGGATCTTCTCTCCAGGCAAAGTTCAGTGGTCCGTATACAGTGCACGCGAAATTGAGTGACATGGATTATGTTATAGACACCCCAGAGCGAAGGAAAAAGTGTAGTGCGTGTCATATTAATATGATGAAGCCCTACTTTGCTGGTGGTGTGTCAACAGTTGCGGCTGTGGGGGTGCCAGGTTCCGAAACCCGGTATGACCCAGTAGGTAATGATTTGGTTTTCGGTTGTGCTGTGGGCTGAGGGCTGTGCTGCGCACAACTTAGGAATTCTGAAATCCTACGTGATTTAAGGTCACATTTAACTGAGGTAGATGATGATGTTCGAAATGACGTGTGTCGGTTGATTGAGAATCATCCTAATCTTTTCTCAGACACTCCATCCTGTACCACCGTGCTGGAGCATGATATCGATGTGGGGGACCATCCTCCAATCAAACAGCATGCCTACCGGGTGAATCCCACTAAACGTGCTCTTTTCCAGACAGAAGTCTCTCATCTGTTGGAAAATTGTCTTGCTGTTCCTAGCTCTAGTGCGTGGAGTTCCCCGTGTCTCCTAGTGCCTAAAGCGGATAAGATCCCACGGTTTTGTACAGATTTTCGGAAGGTGAACAGTGTGACCAAACCTGACTCCTATCCTCTTCCCAGAATGGAAGATTGTGTCGACAGGGTTGGTTCTGCGAAGTTTGTTACTAAGCTGGACTTGTTAAAGGGCTATTGGCAAGTTCCTCTAACATCACGTGCGGCCGAAATCTCTGCCTTCGTTACTCCTGACCATTTTCTTCAGTATATGCCTTTCGGGTTGCGCTCTTTACATTATTCATTTCCAGAGAAAAGACACAGGCAGACTATGCTTATAGGATGTAATGTGACAACACTAATGAAATATTGATGTGTCATATTTGTCCAAGGTATATTTCGTTGTTATGGAAAAAGAAAATATTAAAATCATGATGACCAATTGGAGTGATGATTTCTATGCCTTTGTGTATATAATTTGGCATTTCTTACTGATGTAGGCCAAAAATAAATACATGATATAATTTCATTCAGTTCAAATGCTTATTTACATGACGCACAAACAGACACAATTGAAAGTTACAAATGTATTTTGCATGAAACGAATCCGAACGTGGTCACAAGTTGATCTGGCTGTAGGCTGTGGCACTTGGCCAGAGGTGGCGCTGGGTGATACGAGTCCATGTTAGTGCACACAAAGTAAACTGCACGCTTTAGTTGTGAAGCAAAAATGCTGAAATCGGAGTAATAAAACGTAAGAGCGAAACGATAACGACGATAAGAGTCTCCCGATCATTTACTCTTGCTGTCCTGTGAACAGCATCGGCGTGGTGTTAACTGTTTGCTGATGGTGATATTCTCATCGTGTCGCGCATGAGAATACCACCAGGTAAACCCGTGACATTTTTAAACATTTTCTTGTTCAACAGCAGCAAGACTGACGAGTGTGTCTGAGAAAACCTCACAAGTCTCACAGATGAGACATTTGGCATTTTTTGCTAGTTTGTCGGTTGCAGCTCCTGAAACGGAAGTCTGCCACACATCTGTTCGACCAAATCCAGTTAATCTGCAACGCCAGTTAATCTGGAACACCGGCTTTAAATGGTTAAAAGTAGAATGGGAGGGAGAGCCTTCAGTTTTCAGGCCCCTCTTGTATGGAACCAGCTTCCAGTTTGGATTCAGGAGACAGACACTATCTCTACTTTTAAGATTAGGCTTTAAACTTTCCTTTTTGATAAAGCATATAGTTGGGGCTGGATCAGGTGACCCTGAATCCTCCCTTAGTTATGCTGCAATAGGTGTAGACTGCTGGGGGATTCCCATGATGCATTGAGTATTTCCTTTTCAGTCACTTGTCTCACTCAACATGTATTAATAGACCTCTCTGCACTGAATCATATTTGTTATTAATCTCTGGCTCTTGTCCACAGCATGTCTTTATCCTGTCTTCCTTATCTCACTCCAACTGGTCGCAGCAGATTGCCGCCCCTCCCTGAGCCTGGTTCTGCTGAAGCTTTCTTCCTGTTAAAAGGGAGTTTTTCTTTCCCAGTGTCGCCAAAGTGCTTGCTCATAAGGGGTCATGTGATTGTTTGGCTTTTTTCTCTGTATGTATTATTGTATGGTCTACCTTACAATATAAAGCACCTTGAAGCGACTGTTGTTGTGATTTAGTGCTGTATAAATAAGAATTAATTGAATTGAAAGGTGAAGATGCCCATGTAGAGTGCATAAAGGCACCACAAACGGTACATCTCTGCTTGCATTTCTGTAAATGTCACTGTACGTTACTGGAGGAAGGGTACACTGTATCGAAGATCCTTCGTACTTCATTCAACTATTATTAGTGCGCATGCGCCAACCAGCGTGCAGCCTGTTACAGTCGCTCCTGCTTTTCTCTTAGTTTAGCTTTTTTTTCTTACGTATTCTTTTTTTTTCTGACTTGTATTTTCCTCCATTTTCTATCTCTTACTCAATCATGTGGATTGAGAGAGTTTTTGTTCTTCTGGTGGCCGTGGAACTGTTACTTTTATCAAGGAACGGGACCACGGCACATCTCCTACACGCACGGACTGTTTACTCCAGAGATCAGCTGATCGCCCTGATGCCGGCCGGTTCGCTGGCCAGGCCCGCAGAAGTACCAGCTGAAATTTGGAGGAAAACACATCGGGGATGCAGAGGTCAAGGACAGAAGAGAAGAAAAAAGGTGACGGTGAGACAGCGGAGGCTCGAAGCGAGGAGGAGGTTTAAACCGTGTCTGCCGTCTATCATGATGGGTAATGTGCGATCGTTGGCAATTAAAATCGACGAGCTCTCAGCACTGGTACGGAGTCAGAGGGAATACCGAGAGTGTAGCCTGATGTGTTTCACCGAATCATGGCTGCACCAGGACATTCCCGATGAGAATGCTTCCGTGGAAGGCTTCCACACTGTTCGGGCGGACAGGGACAGCATCGCTAGCGGTATGCGTAAAGGAGGTGGGCTTGCTGTTTTAGTTAACAACCGGTGGTGTAACCCTGCCAACATAACAATCAAAGAAAGGATTTGTTGCCCGGACACTGAACTGTGTGCTGTTGGACTCAGGCCGTATTATTTACCCAGGGAATTCTCTCACGTCATCTTGGTGGCTGTTTATGTTCCCCCCTCTGCTAACCCCACAGCTACATGTGACACTATCCACTCTGCCATAGCTCGGCTACAGACTCAGCACCCGAGTGCCTTTATTGTGATCTCGGGTGACTTCAACCATGTATCACTGGACAATACACTACCAACATTCAAACAATATGTGGACTGTCCCACCAGGGGAGAGAAAACTTTAGACTTACTGTATGCTAACGTCAAGGATGCATACAGCTCCTCCTCCCTCCCCCCACTTGGTAGGTCAGATCATAACCTGATTCACCTCACCCCCTGCTATGTGCCAATTGTGAGGAGAGAACCTGTGACCACCAGGACTGTCAGGAGGTGGTCAGAGGAGGCCTTAGCAGAACTACAGGGCTATTTCGAGGTGACCGACTGGGAAACACTCTGTGAGCCTCACGCCGAGGACATCAATGGGCTTACTGAGTGTATCACAGACTACATAACTTTCTGCACCGACTCCATTGTTCCAGCTCAGACTGTTCATTGTTACCCAAATAACAAGCCGTGGGTGACTAAGGACATCAAAGCCCTCCTCAACAACAAGAAGAGGGCTTTCAGAGGGGGCAACAAAGAGGAGGTGAGGAAGATCCAGGTGTTACTAAAGGACAAGATCAGAGAGGCTAAGGACAATTACAGGAGGAAGCTGGAGTGGAAACTCCAGCAGAACAGCATGAGAGAGGTGTGGAGGGGCATGAAGACCATCACTGGATTCAGGCCAACCAACAGCAGGGGAGCTGAGGGAGGTGAGAATAGAGCCAATGAGTTGAATCTGTTTTTCAATAGATTCGACACCACAGTGTCTGCTCCCACCCCCACAACCTCACCTGTAGTCAGCCTGGAATCCAGAGCCACACCACTGTGCCAGCCTCTCTCTTCACATGTTGCCTCCTGTGAGATTCCTGACACCCCTCCCCCACCCATCACCTTCACTCAATACCAGGTTGAGATGCAAATGAGGAGACTTCACTCAGGCAAGTCTGCTGGACCAGACGGAGTGAGTCCCCTTGTCCTCAAGACCTGTGCCCCCCAGCTGTGTGGAGTCTTTCATAAACTGTTTATGCTGAGTCTGAGTCTGCAGAGGGTCCCGGTGATGTGGAAGACATCATGCCTCGTCCCTGTACCAAAGACGCCTCGTCCCAGTGGCCCCCAGGATTACAGGCCCGTGGCATTGACCTCCCACATCATGAAGACCCTGGAAAGGCTCATCCTGGACCAGCTGCGACCCATAGTAAGACCACATCTGGATCCCCTTCAGTTCGCTTATCAGCCTCGTCTCGGAACTGAGGACGCCATCATCTACCTGCTCAATCGTGTCTACACCCATCTGGACCAGCCGGCGAGCACTGTGAGGGTCATGTTTTTTGACTTTTCCAGTGCTTTCAACACCATCAGGCCGACCCTCCTGGGTGATAAGTTAGCAGCGATGCAGGTGGATGCTTCTCTGGTGTCCTGGATTGTTGATTACCTGACAGGAAGACCACAATATGTACGTCTCCCACAGTGTGTGTCTGACAAGGTGATCAGCAACACAGGGGCACCACAGGGGACTGTCCTCTCCCCCTTCCTCTTCACCCTCTACACCACAGACTTCAGCCACTGCACAGAGACCTGCCATCTTCAGAAGTTTTCTGATGACTCTGCGGTGGTTGGATGCATCAGCAGGGATGATGAGACAGAGTACCGGGCTGTGGTCGACTCCTTTGTCACGTGGTGTGAGCAGAATCATCTGCAGCTCAACGTGGCAAAGACCAAGGAACTGATCGTGGACTTCAGGAAGACCAGGAAACACTTGACCCCTGTTTCAATTCAGGGGGTCAGTGTTGACATTGTGGAGGACTATAAATACCTTGGAGTACACATTGACAATAAACTGGACTGGGCTAAAAACACCACAGCACTTTACAGGAAGGGCCAGAGTCGTCTCTATTTTTTGAGGCGACTGAGGTCCTTCAACATCTGCCAGAAAATGCTGAGGATTTTCTATGAGTCTGTTGTGGCCAGTGCGATCCTCTATGCTGTTGCATGCTGGGGGAGTAGGCTGAGGGTCGCAGATGCCAACAGACTTAATAAACTAATCCGTAAGGCCAGCAATGTTGTGGGGATGGAGCTGGACTCCCTCAAGGTGGTGTCGGAGAGGCGGATGCTGTCCAAGATAAAGACAATGTTGGATAACCATCCCACCCACTCCATGACATGCTGGTCAGTCACAGGAGCACATTCAGTGAGAGACTGAGATTACCAAAAAGCACCACTGAACGACACAGGAAATCATTCCTGCCTGTGGCCATCTCCCTGTACAACGCATCCACTTAACACACTGTTTGCTGCTACAACTACACATGTTTCTTTTCCAACTATTTATTTATGAGTGACTTATGTATGTATGTATGTATATATATGTATATATTGTACTATTCTTAGTTAGTGTATTGTCTGTCTTGTCTTAATGTTGGTTTAAAATGGAGCACTGTAACAAAAAATAATTTCCCCCAGGGATCAATAAAGTATTCTGATTCTGATTCTGATTCTGAACTTAATCAATCAATACTGTGACTCCATTACTGATGTTACTGAAGTTAAACTTTTTTGATAGTGTTACACTGTCATGGGTCTAGTCTTATTAGTATTAGTAAGTATAATATTAGCATTAGTAGTAATTTCACAATAAACGCCTGCATTCTAGTAAGTGAAGTTGATTGGAAATCATACAACACTAGTTTAAAAACATTTAAAAAACATTTATCATGATTTCATGTTTATTTGTGAAGAAAATCAGAGATAAAAGTTACTACTTTAATATAATTGTTTAAAAATCACATAAAACAGAATGTTGAAATCATAAAACTGATGAAAAAAGTTTTAAACATTATTATAGTCATTAAACATCCATTAAAATTACCTCGGGGAAAAATTCAATGAACAGAATAAGAAGCAGATTATTAGATGACATTTGCAACCCTCAAAATGTATATTTTACTTATTCAATCTGATTATTTAACATAAAACTTGAAAAGAAAAACAAATTTTTAAACAATTCTATTAAAGTAGTTGGTGTACTGGTAGTAATTGTTGTGGGCGTAGTAGTTGGTGTACTGGTAGTAATTGTTGTGGGCGTAGTAGTTGGTGTACTGGCAGTAGTTGTTGCAGGTGTACTAGTTAATGTACTGGTAGCAGTTGTTGCAGGTTTAGTAATTGCTGTACTGGTAGTAGTTGTTGCATGTGTAGTAGTTGGTGTACTTGTAGTAGTTGTTGCAGGTTTAGTAATTGGTGTACTGGTAGAAGTTGTTACAGGTTCAGTTGTTGGTGTACTGGTAGTAGTTGTTGTGGGCGTAGTAGTTGGTGTACTGGTAGTAGTTATTACAGGCGTAGTAGCTGTTACTAAAAGTTACTACTTTAATATAATTGTTTAAAAATCACATAAAACAGAATGTTGAAATCATAAAACTGATGAAAAAAACATTAAACATTATTATAGTCATTAAACATCCATTAAAATTACTCGGGGGGGGGGAATCAATGAACAGAATAAGAAGCAGATTATTAGATAACATTTGCAACCCTCAAAATGTATATTTTACTTATTCAATCTGATTATTTAACATAAAACTTGAAAAGAAAAACAAACACTCTTGAAAGAAGTTATCTGCAGAAATATGTAGAAAAAAATAGTGAAAATAAAATTTTGCACCAACCAATTTTCCTGAACAAGGAAGCTAATGATGTAACAGTAGATGGCCCTAGAGTCGTAGTAGTTGGTGTACTGGCAGTAGTTGTTGCATATGTAGTAGTTGGTGTACTGGTAGTAGTTGTTGCATGTGTAGTAGTTGGTGTACTGGCAGTAGTTGTTGCATGTGTAGTAGTTGGTGTACTGGTAGTAGTTGTTGTGGGCATAGTAGTTGGTGTACTGGTAGTAGTTGTTGCATGTGTAGTAGTTGGTGTACTGGCAGTAGTTGTTGCATGTGTAGTAGTTGGTGTACTGGTAGTAGTTGTTGTGGGCGTAGTAGTCAGTGTACTGGTAGTAGTTGTTGCATGTGTAGTAGTTGGTGTACTGGTAGTAATTGTTGTGGGCGTAGTAGTTGGTGTACTGGCAGTAGTTGTTGCAGGTGTAGTAGTTGGTGCACTGGTAGTAGTTGTTGTGGGCGTAGTAGTTGATGTACTGGTAGTAGTTGTTGCATGTGTAGTAGTTGGTGTACTGGTAGTAATTGTTGTGGGCATAGTAGTTGGTGTACTGGCAGTAGTTGTTGCATGTGTAGTAGTTGGTGTACTGGTAGTAATTGTTGTGGGCATAGTAGTTGGTGTACTGGCAGTAGTTGTTGCATGTGTAGTAGTTGGTGTACTGGCAGTAGTTGTTGCATGTGTAGTAGTTGGTGTACTGGTAGTAGTTGTTGCATGTGTAGTAGTTGGTGAACTGGTAGAAGTTGTTGCATGTGTAGTAGTTGGTGTACTGGTAGTAGTTGTTGCATGAGTAGTAGTTGGTGTACTGGCAGTAGTTGTTGCATGTGTAGTAGTTGGTGTACTGGTAGTAGTTGTTGTGGGCGTAGTAGTTGGTGTACTGGTAGTAGTTGTTGTGGGCGTAGTAGTTGGAGTACTGGTAGTAGTTGTTGCATGTGTAGTAGTTGGTGTACTGGTAGTAGTTGTTGTGGGCGTAGTAGTTGGTGTACTGGTAGTAGTTGTTGTGGGCGTAGTAGTTGGTGTACTGGTAGTAGTTGTTGCTGGTGTAGTAGTTGGTGTACTGGCAGTAGTTGTTATGGTCATAGTAGTTGGTGTACTGGCAGTAGTTGTTACAGGTTCAGTAGTTGGTGTACTGGTAGTAGTTGTTGCAGGTTTAGTAGTTGGTGTACTGGTAGTAGTTGTTGCATGTGTAGTAGTTGGTGTACTGGTAGTAGTTGTTGCATGTGTAGTAGTTGGTGTACTGGTAGTAGTTGTTACAGGTGTAGTAGTTGGAGTACTGGTAGTAGTTGTTGCATGTGTAGTAGTTGGTGTACTGGCAGTAGTTGTTACAGGTGTAGTAGTTGGTGTACTGGTAGTAGTTATTACAGGTGAAGTAGTTGGTGTACTGGTAGTAGTTGTTGCATGTGTAGTAGTTGGTGTACTGGTAGTAGTTGTTACAGGTTCAGTAGTTGGTGTACTGGTAGTAGTTGTTACAGGTTCAGTAGTTGGTGTAATGGTAGTAGTTGTTGCATGTGTAGTAGTTGGTGTACTGGTAGTAGTTGTTACAGGTGTAGTAGTTGGTGTACTGGTAGTAGTTGTTACAGGTGAAGTAGTTGGAGTACTGGTAGTAGTTGTTGCATGTGTAGTAGTTGGTGTACTGGCAGTAGTTGTTACAGGTGTAGTAGTTGGTGTACTGGCAGTAGTTGTTACAGGTGAAGTAGTTGGTGTACTGGTAGTAGTTGTTGCATGTGTAGTAGTTGGTGTACTGGTAGTAGTTGTTACAGGTTCAGTAGTTGGTGTACTGGTAGTAGTTGTTACCGGTGAAGTAGTTGGTGTACTGGTAGTAGTTGTTGCATGTGTAGTAGTTGGTGTACTGGTAGTAGTTGTTACAGGTTCAATAGTTGGTGTACTGGTAGTAGTGGTTGCATGTGTAGTAGTTGGTGTACTGGTAGTAGTTGTTACAGGTGAAGTAGTTGGTGTACTGGTAGTAGTTGTTGCATGTGTAGTAGTTGGTGTACTGGTAGTAGTTGTTACAGGTTCAATAGTTGGTGTACTGGTAGTAGTTGTTGCATGTGTAGTAGTTGGTGTACTGGTAGTAGTTGTTGCATGTGTAGTAGTTGGAGTACTGGTAGTAGTTATTACAGGTACAGTAGTTGGAGTATTGGTAGTAGTTGTTACAGGTACAGTAGTTGGAGTACTGGTGGTAGTTGTTGTGGTTATTACTGGTCCTATAAACAGTCAGAATTAGATGTTATAACTCAGTTACACTGATTCAGTAAATTAGATTTAAAATGTGGCTGAAATGGTGAACGGTTTTACTCACCGTTTGCAACAGTCACAGTGACACATCGAAACTCTGAGTGATACTTGGTTCCACTGTAAAAATAAGTAAGTTTCATATAGGCTTCCGATGCCATGATATCTTCATGTCACCTAAACACTGACACTTTCAATCTTAATTGAGCATGCTTTTACAACATAGTGGTTTTCAAACCCGCTTCTTTCTAATATATGCACCCCTTACTGATCACTACATCAGAAGATTTTCCTCCATCCCACTGTGTTTCTAACATCCTCTTCAGACACACCAACCCTTTGTATGTCCTCCTTCACTACATGAATCTTCTTTTTTCTTTTCTCTCTTGTTATCTTTATATTTTCAGGTACCCGGTGAGCATCTATATTTAATTACTTGATATATCCATTTTCCTCTACACAGGGTCTCAGTGTTTTTTCTTTTCTTATCTAACAGCTGTTTTTCTCTTGTTATCAGCTTCCTGGTTTTCATTTTGCCTTCTGACTACAATTGTAATCTCAAAAGATGAACAATATTTATTGACTCAAAGGAGAGCTAACTACCTTTTAATTATAGAACAATCCTTACAACAGGAAACTTTTTCAGCAGCAAGTTAAAATGTTACTTTGAAAATTTTTCATTTCAGGAATTTCAGCTGCTATATATGGAACGCCAGGACTGCCATAATGAATTAATTAAATACACCATTAAATAATTAATTAAATGTGGCAATAATTAATTAAAATTGGAATTAATTAATTAAATAAATAGTTATGACACATGTAATTAATTAATTATTGACACATTTAATTAATTATTTATGTATTTCACATTTTAATTAATTATTGACACATTTAATTAATTAATTATTGACACATTTAATTAATTATTTATGTATTTCACATTTTAATTAATTATTGACACATTTCATTAATTATTGACACATTTAATTAATTATTTAATGATATATTTATTTATTTCATTTTGGCAGTCCTGACGCCTGGCTCTCATCATGAAATAATTTTATCTGTCAGCCTCACCCATCAAACTCAGGGGGCGGGGTTAACGCTGATCGAGTCAAAACCATTGCTTTGGCCTGGTGGCCATTGTTTCTAGCACACAACAACCGGCATGTGGAAGCTAACAGAACTGAGCTTTGAAAAACCCTGTTTGTGTGTTACCAAATACCGTTTTAATATTTTTTTAGCCGAGAATGTAGTGGTTTAATCTTCATGTGTCTGGTCGGTTTGTCAAGATACAGCCTCTTTGCAAAAGTGTTTCGATGATTTCGGAGATGTCTGCCCAGTCTCACGGCAAAGCGTGGGATAGACCCGCTCGCCTCGCAAGCAATCCCACCGACAAAGCGCAGGCCCCGGTACACAGCTGTAGTAACCCCCGCTGACTTCTTTTACTGAGGTTATATTTATCGATGTTTTATTTCCTGATGTTCTTATGTGTCCTACGTGTTTCAGTCGCCAATTCTGAATTATAACTAACATTAAAAACATGTTTAAGGAGGAGAGAGAGCAAATAAATCTGTTTAACATCTGATCTTTGGGTTTTTGTTCAGTAATCAGCGTGACCTGTGTATAAACACATAAAAGAGATAACGTTGGTGTTTCCGTCATGTAGTAACTGCTGGCTTTAACTGTACAAAGGTTGTTCGACACTATGAAACACATACAGACTTCATGATGTTCGGCTAATATTTTTATTGTGAATATTAATCATGCTGACCTCGCTCTGTACACCACGCAGCGAGGTCAGCATATCCACGATATCCTCAGCTCCATGAGTTAACACAAAGTTTCCCAGCTGACTATCTAACTGCCAACTATTCCAGAGACGTGAAAATATACAGCATAAAGAAAAGTGTAAGAGACTCAGCAGCAGATTAGAATAACAGTTATACATTTAATAAATCACCAAATGAATCCAAGAAACGAGCAAACCTGTTCCGACAATTTGAATTTGTATTCCCTCAGCTGCAGACTCGCTGCTGTTTAAATGTTTGAAAAGGAAGATTAGATATAAAAAACGTCAAACATAGACTCAGTCTGCCTTCACATTTGATATGAGGCCAGCACGTATAGTGGCCTCAGCAGGCTATTACTGAAATACACGTGCTATATCATAAACTATGATATAAACAGGGAGGTCCTATTAACATGTTTAGTTTTAAAGGACACCTTCCTGCCTTTAGTCTCATTCATGAGCAGTATTAGTTTTCTTCTAACATCCAGAAGTCTGCACAATGTGTTTCATAGTTTGTAACAAGCCTTTGACAGGTAAACATAACATGACCGAAAAAGCAAAAAAAAAGAAAAAAAAAGAGAGAGAGTGTTGACATAAGAAGAGAAAATTCTCTCAATTATGGAGACAGACAAATGGTTCATTTATGTTTGATGTGTGTTTATTCCTCCCTAAATATCGTCGGTGAAGTTCGCCATGCACGTCAGATTTTCCTGCGCATTTTTATACGTCTGCCAACAGAGAGAGAAAAAAAATCACATTCTAACGGACAGCTGGTGCTTAGAATACAGTTGAATAACTATTAAAAAACAGATGATATTTAGATGATAGTTCAGTCTAACACATGTGCCAGTGAACCATTAAACGTCTGTGAAACTATGCAGTTATGAAACGTAACTTTAACCTCAGCCAAACCGATTTGCTCAGTTGTAAATAAAACAGCGAAGTAAACGTGACCCGACAGACAGAACCTGAGTGAATGAAGTCCAGCGTTTAACCACTGAGAGCTAAAACTCAGCTGAGGTTTGAAAGCTGTGTGCCGGTGATTGGACATCAGCCGCTGATAAAGCTATTCGCCTATAAAGTGCTCTGTAAGGAAACGAGCTCCAGCAGCTCTGCGCTCGGGGAAAACACTATATTTACTTATCTTGTGCAGAAAAATGCGCTGACATTGCGTTATATCGAGCACCGGCTGCCCAGTTAAACTGTGACTATCACCAGGTAACTAGGCGTGTTTCTTGAATTAGCAGCAGGTGTTAAACAGCTGACAGATGAGGAGGAGGATGCATGCAGGTAAACTGAGGGTCTGCTGAGCTGATCGCTGGTTTCGTGAGAAAAATGTCAGCTCGTTCTTTATGTTACAGAAGCACAGAGACACAAGACCAGGCGGAAAGAGACGATCGTTCGGTGAAAATGAGAATCTGCGAATGCAACATGTGGAACACGGAGAGTGGAATATGTAAACAAACCGGTTAACGTAACCCCCTCGGTGCACTCTGCATGCTAACTGTTAGCAGAGCTAGTGAAATCTCTGAAAACATCTGAGCACTTTTGCAAACATGTTCTATGTTGACAACCTGACCAGACATACGTCGCGACATTCGCGGCTAAAACACTGTTAAAAGTGTAGCTGGTGACAGAAAAACGGGGTATTTTAAAACTACACCACCACCATTGCTGCTTGTGATTTGATCTGCATTCTGGGATAACTGGCTGCCCCAAGTCTACACAAGCAATCGATTTTCTAGGATCGACCTGTTTTGACTTACTTTGCACGGCAACCAATCAAATGTTAGAGAAGCTGCATGGGCAGCGTTAACCCCGCCCCCTGAGTTTGATGGGTGAGGCTGACAGATAAAATTATTTCATGACGAGAGCCAGGCGTCAGGACTGCCAAAATGAAATAAATAAATGTATCATTAAATAATTAATTAAATGTGTCAATAATTAATTAAATGTGTCAATAATTAATTAAAATGTGAAATACATAAATAATTAATTAAATGTGTCAATAATTAATTAATTACATGTGTCAATAATTAATTAAAATGTGAAATACATAAATAATTAATTAAATGTGTCAATAATTAATTAATTACATGTGTCATAACTATTTATTTAATTAATTAATTCCAATTTTAATTAATTATTGCCACATTTAATTAATTATTTAATGGTGTATTTAATTAATTCATTATGGCAGTCCTGGCGTTCCATAGCTATAACTTTCTACAGAGTCATTTATATGAAACAGGAGACTGACCCAGAAACTGCCTGGACAACAAAACAGATGGGGAGGCTTTGTCCTTCTTCACTCTCAGATGGTGTCCAACTCAGGGTGAACTGTCCAGTTCCTGATGCACTGTTGATTAACTTGTATGGCCCACTGTAGAGCAGCTCAGAGATCCTTCAAAAGACAAAATCAAAATCTCGTCAAATTGTGTTTCTTTTTTTCAATATCTCCGCGACTACAAAAGGAGCATATTTCTTTGGTTTCCCAACTAGAGCACAGCTTTTATTAGGCCATGCTTGTTTTTTGTTTTGATTTTTTGCATATACCAACCAACCTTGGAAGTGTTTCATGTTGCCTCACTTTCAATGTTTACTGTTGTTTTACCTAATCTTTTTTGTATTTATGTCCTTAAATCTGTATTGTCTTGGCTGTTTTTCACTTACTGTGTCGTCTAACTTGACGTCTGACTGTAATCTTGTACATCAGCACTGGAGTTTTGTAATACTAAAGATCATGTCAGATATGTAACCTGATAACCTGAGAAATATTTCAGATTTTCACAACACTCATTTCTATTAAATTTATGACTTGTAGGACTATATTTCATGTCTACCCATAGGCTGTCCTGAATATAATATTTAAACTTTTATATATTCAGACAAAGTCTTTAACTGTGTTTTACTTACATGGAGTTAAGTGTCTCTGCATTGATGTTAATTTCGAGAGTCTGACTGACATTGTTGTAGAGCTGAGCTCCGTTGGCTGGTGTTGGAGGAAGAAACTTGGGCAGAAAGAGTCCTTCTGTGCAGGATGGCACTGCAGGATCAACTGGAAGAATACAGAGAAGTTAAGGTGATTCTCACAGGATGCAAAGATGATCCACAGTAAAATATCTGCTGGACAGATTAATATTTGTTGGTCCAGAGAATCAGTCCCGATGACACTGGTGGTCAAACATCTCTGTACATCAGGCCGAGCACTAAGTTCATCAGCAGCAGCTCTTTAGTGCTTTCATTGTAAGATAATGAAACGTATATTTGTACCTTTCAAAGCAAACTGAATCGGTATTTTGCTGATGGCATCGTTGGTAGTTATTGTTGTTTGTGTCCCGCTGGTTTGAGTTAGAGTGATGGTCTGTCTGGGGAAGTCCTCCATCACCAGCTGTACTACATACGAACCTTCATTACTACTGCTGGTGGGGCTGAATGACAGAGTACAAGACGACTGCAAGAGGACGAAAATGGGCTTGAAGTTAAAATAACCAAAATGTTTTCTGTCATGTAATTAAATTGAAGGCTATAAATAACTGCTACTTCTTTTGGACAAACTTTCACTTCTACCAAATCGATATCAATTGTAATTCAATTAAAAAATTCCCATCACATTATTGCATGACTGTCTGTGCCAGCTTTTAGTCTTTGCTTGTCTCATCTGACATGAGAGTAACAATCATTGCTCACCGATGAGAGGCTGAGGACAGACGGTGGAGTGCAGGGGTTACACTCTGAGAGTGCAGAGTTTCCATATCTGCATTTAACTTCGTCTCCATCAGGGTCAAACATCAACAGGCTGAAATCTCTCTGACAGTTTGAAGGAACTCTGAGAGAGAAACAAAGATTGTAGCTCTATTTGCTGTATTCATTTTAATGTAACGAACGGGTGATAAATACTTTGTTAAATACATTTTAATATGAAAGGGATGAATGTAAAATATGAAATATATAAGAATACAAACATAGACACACATTAAGTGGGCTTACCTCACAGCTGGTAGGATGGTGGTCTGAGGTGATGTGTTGGCTTTGCCGGTGTCGGACCGGTTCCTCAGTTCCACCCGAGTCACAGCTCTCCATGATATGATGTTATTGATGTTTGATATCCAGTCACCACTATTCAACCTTGATAGAAAATTCAGTTTTCAAACTCTGAAGACAACATGTTTTAGTAAATTATTAGTTTACCATGTGTCACTCATCAAAAAGACTGTTTAGCGAAGCTGCTGTTGTTTTGTTGCCCTTCACTGACAATTTAAAAATGTTGTCACAAATTACCTTTTCCTGTTGTTGTACACTCACCAAAGTTCAAACGGAGCGTTGCTGGAAACGTGTCGAGTCATGATTCCCTCTCTCTGACACCAGTCTCCGCTGCTCTCCTGTTTTACCACATGTAGTGTGTAGGTTCCAGTCCCACAATCACCACTGAGGCAACTCCATATGTTATCAGATACGCAGTCGTGGAAGTTCAACTTATACCGAAGGGTCACCTGTAGAGTTACAGCCACAAAGTGTTTACCTAACATTTTCAAGTTTTCAAGTCCCTAAATTATTTTAGAAAGAAAATGTACGTACTGTGACAGATCCATCTGCAAAAGTGTCCTTTGGGTAGTAGGTCATGACTGTGCCTAGAAAATGTGAAGCCTGAGTGGCGCAAACCATCAGCAGGACCAACGATGTCTCAGAGAGCAACATGATGAAAGTGTGTGTCTCTGCACAAAGGTAGAAATCACTGAGAACACAAATACATGTACTTCCAAAGACAGCCTCACTTTCACTCTCTGTCCTTTTGTCTGATGTTTGTTTCCCACACAGAAGTTGATTCAGTTTGTAAACCAGAAAATTACCTGGAATGAGGAAACATGTCTTTCATAGATTACAATCAGATGGTGATTGCACTTAATGCAGTTATCTAAACCACCTGTCAGAAACACGGACATATTTTTTGAGTATGTTTAAATAAAGTTGTTTTGAATTTGTCAAAACATTTTCAAAAACTTTTGTCACACATGTTGTTTTTAATTTCATCTTTTAGTTGTAGTAGTGATTGACACTGTGTCAATTGGTTTTGTGAAACAAAAGTTATTTATGTTCATAACTAGGGTGACCATATTTTGATTTCCAAAAAAGAGGACACTTGGCTCAGTCATGAAGAACTTGCTTAAAGAAACATATTTAACATATTTAAACGATACGTTCTCTGTGTGGTTAATGAATTATGAAATAAAATATGTGATATAGGCTTTTACAAGTCAAGAAATGCAAAAAAATAACTTAAAAGTGTCTAGAATTAAATAATGGTACAGAAACAATGCCTCATCTGCATAAGAAAACTTACCAGTGATAGGTTTGTAGCATAAACCTGTTCGCTGGAACGTTCAAGACAATTCTACGACACAGCAAAAACAAGACACAAGTAGGCAAAGTTCTTTATGTTTCTCGTGCACGAGAAAGACCAACTGGACAAGCGCCGTTCCTTCGCCTGACCTCAGTTGCTCTTGTCTGCTCCCTCGTAACACTGCTCTGTTATTGATGTTACATGAATATGCATAGGCTCATTATGCCAGAACACTCTGGAATGCACACACAGTCTTTGTAGACTACAAGGATCACACATCCTATCACTACACAATAGATTATACACCTCTAAGCATATATGGTTAAATATTTCTAAGCATAAATGACAATCAACAATATAACCCTGACAACCAGCACTGGGTCGGTGCGAGGGAAATTTCTTTTGCAGTTCGTCTGAAAAGATGCACTTGCACTTTTTATAGTTTTTATAAATCATTAGGCACGTTGCTGCACGCTGTTTGGGGATGACGTCACACACATGGCTCCTCTGTCAGAATATAGGAAAGCCCGGACATTTTTATCAATCTCGAAAAAACCCCTTCGAACGGAACGTGAAAAGAGGACATATCTGGGGAAAAGAGGACGGTTGGTCACCCTATTCACAACAGGTCACAGAGAGTGCAAGCTCCATGTGGTGCAACAGATCAAAAAACTCACCTTTCGGATCGGACCACGGTTTTGAGTCATGGACCGATTTCATTTTTGGATCAGCAGAAAAAGAAAAAAGAAAAGACAAATTTAACTACATTTTTTATTTAAGTATTTCTCCCCCATGAAAAATCATTCAGGTCAAGACTCATCCCACACAATTTTATAAAAACAAATTAAGGTGAAATATAGGGCATTATGGTAAGATGAGGGTTAGGGTTTCCACCACGTCAGTGGATCACCATTGACTGGAATGCCACTTGCAGCCACATAGGATGCTACCTCTTCTTTGATGGCGTCAGCAAAACATCTTTCTGTGCAAAGGTCTCCCCAAAAAGCTGCGCCATTGCCAACTCCTTTGGAGGAGGATGTGTCTGCTGCTGTTTGTGCTGCTTGACCCTGCAGGGAAAGTTACTTTATAGGTTAAAATAATTTTTCTAATATATATTTCATAGACGTCAAAATGTGGCAATAACTTAAACATCATCATTATAAATAAATAATACATAGTTTTAAAATATTTATTTTCTTTACTTCTTCACAGTCTACAGTGCGAAGACTGCTCACAATCTCAGTAGTGAGATCACTGTATATCCTCAGGCATAGAGCAAGGTTTAGGTGAGACAGGGACTTGAACCTTGGATCAAGTGCAGTAGATCTGCGAAGGTAGTCCTGTAGGGTTGGTGGGGAAGTGTTTCTTGGCTTCAGGTCCTCACTAATGGCAGTCTTGACGTGATGGTGCCATCTTCCTCACTGAGGCCATGGATTGTAGGGTCCTGGTTTTCAGAGGCAGGATCATGAACACAGATGGTGCAGTTTCAGTGAAGTGCAGTGTTCAACAGAATTGTAAATGCTTTGAGTGGTATTAGCAGCTGCTGGACCTCCTCTGCTACTCTAACATCATCATCAGGCACGATGTCTCTGACATTTTTCTTCAGGGTTTTATCTGTTAGTGCAGAGTATATAGCTGCCTGCTGTTCAAGATAACTCTCCAATAAGTGAAGTTTCACCTTGTTGTGACAGCATGTATGAGCTTAACAGTAGGAAGCTGTAGCATATCTTGCTTGGTCTTAAGCACATCAGCAGCTTTTGAGCTTCGGTGGAAGTAGGAAACCCCCTTCCTTATCCTCCCAAGGAAGCAGTCCATCTTACTCACTGTAATTCCCTTTTTTGGGGTGCTAAATTAATTGTGCAAAACCCTATCTGTGGACCCAGTCCTGCATTTATTTGCTTTACAGCATTATCTGTTGTGTTATCTCTTTGTCCTCCACTCTGCCACTGCTTCTGTCAGTAAGTGCAACAGATTTGTGCCTGTATGATTCTCAGAGGAAGTGTGCCTGCAATACAGGGCTTGTATCTACCACTCCACTGTGAGTGGTCATGCTCACGAAGCTTTCCGTTGCCCTGGAGGTCCACCCATCTGTAGTTAGGATGACAAAATATGCCTGGGACAGTTCAGCCATAACTTTTGACTTTTCCTGCTCATATGTGCTTGGAACAATCTTGTCATTGAAGTGGGCACATGACAGGATATCATAGCGTGGCTCAAGCATGTTCATCATGTTCATGTTTAACCCCTTGTTTTGCAAAAGGGAATATGGCCTCGTGTCTTCAGCTACAAACACCCCAATAGCTTTTGTAATAGCTTTAGCCTGGTCAGATTGGGAAGCAAAGTGTCATGATTCGATGTGTGGCAGGCAGGAGTGAGGAACCAAGTGGAAGGACTCAACACAGAAAGGGAAACAGGAGCACAGATACTACAAACAGCATTTAAGGGTACGACGTGACAACAAGCAGGGAAAGTCAAAGGGCTAAAATACACGACGGAGAAATCAGGAAATGGGAGACTGGAGGGAAACACAGCTGCAACTAATTGGGAAGAGAGACGAGGGACAAAAGCTTAACACAATTGGGTAAGACGAGACAAGGGACACAGACCTTCAAAGTAAAACAGCAAACCCACAGACTGAAATTACACACACACACTCAGGGACATGAAGCAGAAGGAGCACAGAGCACAGGGACTGGAGCGACATGAGGAGAATAGGAACCAAAACCTAAGAACTAGAAATACAAAACAGAACTTGCATTTGTTAATGTTCACTTACAACAGCTGTCAGAAGTGTCCCTGAGCCAATGCAGTAATTTCTGCTCCTGCTATTTGCTTTTCTTTAGTGCCCAAAGATCACACGGGTATTCTGCATTTGTTTTTTGACCTTATCCACAGAGGATTACTAGATTGCAGAGGTGTGGACTCGAGTCACATGACTTGGACTCGAGTCAGACTCGAGTCATTAATTTTATGACTTTAGACTTGACTTGAAAAAATGTTCTAAGACTTGTGACTTGACTTGGACTTTTACACCAATGACTTGGGACTTGAATTGGACTTTAACCGGTTTACTTGAAAAGACTTGATATTTTACCCCAAATATAAAATTTAACATGCATATTATATAGAGATTGAAAATGTGACGTCATTCACGGGTAGAACCGCAAAGGATTCTGGGAACTCGTGGCAAGCGGTACTAGCGCACGCAGGCTTTCAATTAAAATCAGTCACACAGCGATAAAAAGAAACACAAAAATGTCAAGAAGCCGTTGTATTATTAACTGCAATAGCCGGTCGCATGACAGCCACGGGAAGCCGACGGGTAAAGAGATCGGTTGTTATCGGATTACGTCGTTGAAGAGAAATTGTTCGAGCCATGTTTCCGAAGTAACAAAGACGCGACGGATGGCCTGGATTGCAGCCATTCAAAGATCAAATATAACGTCCCAGAACCCTCCAGCTCAGGTTAGTCTGCTCCAAGCATTTACACGAAGGTCAGTGTTTTTTAGTAGTTAATACGTCATTTTCATAACATAATTGGTGATATAGGTTACAAGCAAGTCTGGCGCTGAGCAGAAATTGTCACGCTATGCTCCTTTATTTATTGTGCATAAATAGTGAATTGTCCTGACACAATATTGCGTTTCGCTTCTGTTATTATGGTACATTGACAAAAACATATACTTTTATTCACAGGATAAAACAGGTTTAACTGACAGACTGGTAAACTTATGATACGTACGATGGTCTTTACTTTCTACACGGTGCGTTTCAAGGTCCTGTACCCATCCGTCGGTAAACTGTACCTGGGCTTGTTGCAGTGACCTGAAGTTACTAAACTTCACGAGTGTATGCACTCACTCCAAGAACCGCATAATTATAAATATGCATATAAATATGCTACAATGAGATAGTTGACTTCATCTAACTAGCAAATGTTTTCCAGGCTACGTTGGTGATACAGTTTTTTTTAATGTGTATGATATTTTTGCTGGTTCTGTTGCGTTCCTGCCAGAGGTCTCCGCACCTGCTGGTTCTGTTCTGTGTGTGCCAGGGGCTCCAGTGCCCACTGGTTCTGAGACTGTTTTTGCTGGGGGGCCCGAGGAGCCCGTCCAGCCTCCATGCGATTTTAAAGCTGGTCCTACAACCGCATCCAAGAATAATATGCAGCTTATCTCAGAACTGTCGGTGAAAATTATTCTTGGAGCTAGGTTTAATTGAGCTGCATTTTAAAGAGGTGCAATTTCACAATTTGTGTATATTTTCTAAGTTCACTATTTTGTCATGTGTTGAGAAAAACACAAATTTAAAAATTACATGGTCTAATATTTACATTTAGCATAACTGCAACATTATTTTTTCGTTTTTTTTTTTAAAGACTCGAAAGGACTTGAAATTCAAAGTTTCAGACTTGTGACTTGACTCGGACTTTTACACCAGTGACTTGAGACTCGACTCTGACTTGCCTGACATTACTTGAGACTTGACTTGAGACTTGAGGATAAAGACTTGAGACTTACTTGAGACTTGCAAAACAATGACTTGGTCCCACCTCTGCTAGATTGCTATGAATTATGTAATGTGATGTTTTCTAGATGAGGGAATTCCTAAATCTCTCACAGTTCTGTAGTAAGAAGTATATTGTAGTGTTCTTAAACTGGTGAACCCATTCAACCAAGAGGTAGGGTGGCTGCGGGGATAGGTCGTAGGTTCTAGCAGGAGGCATTGGTATCTTCAGACCGTTTGGGGCACTTGAGTAGTGTAGCTGGACAGTGTAGTGGAGAGATTACCATCTTTGGAACAATAGGTTAGGGTGTGATTCACAACCAGAGCATGAATCCATTACGTATGAATGCTTTTGGAGCATTGCTCAGACCTGCTCATGACAGTGACAGAATGAAAACAAAAAGAAAAAGTGCGTCAGAGGAAAACTAAAATGTTCTGCCTGACAGTGTGCATGCTTCCGGCGGTTTTGTCACTCTCAGTTTGCAGTATCAGGGAGGTGACTCAACTCTTACGCTACCATAATTTATTCAGCAGATTTGAGATGCATTGTGTTATTCTAATTTTAGTTGGCTACAAACAATTTTTTAACAATTTTATTAAATAAAAATTAATATATGATCCTAAAACACCTAGTGAAGTGATGTCAATTCAGCATAAGTGAAAAACATTGGTATTTAAATGATTATGGAAGCAGTCTTCTCTGTATTTCAAACATTTCCAAGTGTAACTTCCCCCTCTTCACCTTTTCCCTGCCTGTCCTGCCTTAGACGTTGTCATACTATACGAGATATAATGTAATAACTGAAATAAAATGTATAGAAATGAATATTTAAACAGATAAAAGAAACAGCAGCTAAAAAGGCATCAGACTCAGATCTTGTAGGGATCTTATTATAATTTCTTCTTTATGGTCCACAAAAACCTTTTTGTTTTTACACCTCACATTAAAATAACACAACTTAGACTGAATAAACTCAGTCAATACCTCTAAAGTAAAAACACGTGGCTCACATAACATTAAACATTTGCTTTTTTCACCTTTCACTACCTTTTGTGATCTTAGCCATCAAAACCAAGTTTGATGGAAGGTGTCCTGTACAGCGCTCTGATATATCCTAGCAGAGTTAAGAGATGATGACTCTACATTTGACAGTATTGTAGTTGCCAGCAGTAGTTCAACATTTCTACATTCTGTTCTCAAAGTAGTCTTGTTTCTGCACTACATCGACTCTTCATCACTGAGACTTAAAATGAGGCTCCCTGACAGACTACTTAATTTACCCAAGAATACATTGATACACACATCAAGTACCCACAAGTACCTAGCATTACATGAAGGAAATTTTGTCACTAGCAGCATGTTATCGTCACACTGAAGCCTGTTTTTGTTTTTTATATTTGGAAAAGGAACTTAACTGATGTCAACGAAAAACAATAAACAACAAAGTTCTAAAAAGATCATACAAACAAATGTTTGCAGAACTCTTTTCCATGACAAAATGTTTTAATACTTTCACCTGCCATCAAACTCAGACTTCCGTTTAGTTTCTTCCTTCAGTTGCTGGATATTTTTATTATTGCTTTTTTAAATAACTGTTTTGTTGATTCAATATTAGGCTTAAAACTATTTTGATTTCGCTTGCCTTATCTCAGAATTAATTGCAGTGTAAAACCAGTTATGTGATTCTGATTGCTGTCTTGTCAAACCTGCTGTTTTAAAATTCCCAAACAAACTTTCCCAGCTGTAAAACTGTCATGTCCTGGGTCGGTGACCCAGCGCTTTTAGTTATCATTTTCTAGTTTATGATGATGATGATGATTATTATTGTTTGAGTTCTGTGTGTTATATTTGGTCTGCCTTTGAGTCTGTCTCTGTCTATGGTGTCACCCCATCTGTTTGTGAATCTGTCTGTTTAGTTCAATGTCTTGCCTGGTTCCATGTGTCTGAGTTTCCTGTTTTATTGTGAAGGTTTGTGTCATATGTGAGTGTGCTCAGTTACGTTTCCCCTGTCTCGTCAGCTGTGATTTCTCCCAGGTGTGTTCCCCTTCTGTCTCTCATCCCTTGATTGCTGCCGCGTGTGTATTTAAGCCCTGTGTTTCTCTGTGTCAGTGTCGCGTCGTACCCTCAACTAGCTGTGTGTTCTGCGTCTATGTCCCTAGTGTTTGGTCTCCTGCTCCAGTTTAGTGTTTCCTTCCAGTGTTTCAGTCCTTGGTTCCTCTGTTCTGACTTTTGGTTTTCTTTTGGTGAGTTTAGTTTGTACGAGGTTTTTCCCAGCAATAAAGCTGCGCCTTAAGTTTCACTTCCGTGTCTGAGTTCTGCATTTTGGGTCCACCACTCCTGCTTGCCTGCCACACAGCGATTCATGGCAGAACGACGCGACCAGTAATGGATCCAGCGGACTCACCGTGGAAGCGCAGCTCCCGTTTTGACGGGACTCGGCTAGCGCTTGGAGGGCCTCCGTGCTGCCGTTCCTCACTAGCTGCTTACCCTTCGGTCCACTCACCTGCTTCCTCTCCGCGGACGCCCAGGTCTCGCAGAAAACGCTCCAGCCGGTCCCGGGAGGATTACTACGAGCCTGCAAGCAATCAGCTCACGCCAGCACAGGCATTTTATAAAATGCTGGGGATTATCATTGTCCCCTCCAGTGCACCCAACATTTCCACACCGCAGCAGGAGCAACTGCAGCCGAGTTTTCCCACATCACCTTCAGCCAGCCCTTCTCCCTCTTCAACTTGGAAGCGGCGAACGTGGCGCCAGCACTCACGGCTCCGGCAGGAGCCTGGGACTCTTCTCGACCAACCGCCTAGGGTGAGTGACAAAGTCCCCCTACATTCGCCTTCTGTGTCGAGGGATAAACGTACCGTTTCCCCCAAGGCCGCTAACGTCAGCTTCATGAACTCTAGATCCTCTATTCCACCTGTTCCAGAAAATGACAGTATTCATTTTGAGAGCGATCGTTTCCACTTTGGTTCAAAAGACTGTGCTTCTGATGCTCCCTCGGACCCAGGAGTTAAGACTGTTTCATCTGGAACTGTTTATTCTGGAGCTATGTTTATTCAGTCAGCTGCCCATCCGCTTTCAGCTCAGTCCCCTGCTCAGCAGCCGTCTGTAGCTCAGTCTCCAGTGTCACCTGCTCAGCAGCCACCTGTAGCTCAGTGTCCTGTGTTCCCTGCTCAGAAGCCCCCTGTAGCCCAGACACCAACTCCACCACCACCATTTTCGCCCCAAGCTCTGTTAGCCGCCCGGCCCGAAGCTCTGTTAGCCGCCCGGCCCGAAGCTCTGTTAGCCGCCCGGCCCGAAGCTCAGTCGCCACCTCCACCACATTCAGCCTCGCTTCCCATAGCACAGTCACATCCACAGCCTGACTTACTACAAACCTTATTTCAATCCTTAGCTCAGTCAATAGCTCAGTTGGTAGAGGAATCATCAGCCTTATCGTCAGCTCGGTTTCAAACTTCACAACCATCATTTTCCCGACCTTTTCCTCAGTTGCCCTCAGCTCAGCCACCTATACAGCCATCATCTTCACCTACACCTCCGGTACAGCAAGCTATGTCTATCCAACCCTTACAGAACTGTTCCACAACCTTGAATTCTAATCAGAGAGACAAACCAAACAATATTGTTATCAGTCCTCAAAAGCTGGCCAGCTCTGAGACTGAGATTCACTCCAGGGCCTCCCCAGAGGCTGGGTTTCAGCCCCCAGCAGACTCTGGACCCCTGGCGGTTAAGAAGCCAGCTGAGGACCGCACCCGGCCGTTGCTGCCTGAGCAGACTCAATACTCTGTGCAGCTGCAGTCTGCCATGTGTTTGCCAGAGGCCCGTGTGCCTGCTGGTCCTGTTGCGTTCCTGCCAGAGGCCCGTGTGCCTGCTGGTCCTGTTGCGTTCCTGCCAGAGGCCCCCGCGCCTGCTGGTCCTGTTGCGTTCCTGCCAGAGGCCCCCGCGCCTGCTGGTCCTGTTGCGTTCCTGCCAGAGGCCCCCGCGCCTGCTGGTCCTGTTGCGTTCCTGCCAGAGGCCCCCGCGCCTGCTGGTCCTGTTGCGTTCCTGCCAGAGGTCTCCGCACCTGCTGGTTCTGTTCTGTGTGTGCCAGGGGCTCCAGTGCCCACTGGTTCTGAGACTGTTTTTGCTGGGGGGCCCGAGGAGCCCGTCCAGCCTCCAGCTGCTCCACCAGCAGCCTCATCCGCGCTTGCAGCAGCGGTTTCATCCATGCCGCCACCTGCTGCAGCGCCTCCGTCTGCATCCTCCACGCCGTTGCCTGGCCCGGCCTCTGCTGCATCCTCCACGCCGTCGCCTGGTCCGGATTCAGCATCCTCAGCGTCGCCTGGTCCAGTGCATGCTTCGGCTTCATCCGCATCACCTGCAGTGGCCTCCTCTTCAGCTTCCTCATCAGCTGCTTTGCCTGGTCCAGCTTCGGCTTCCTCATCAGCTGCTTTGCCTGGTCCAGCTTCGGCTTCCTCATCAGCTGCTTTGCCTGGTCCAGCTTCGGCTTCCTCATCAGCTGCTTTGCCTGGTCCAGCTTCGGCTTCCTCATCAGCTGCTTTGCCTGGTCCAGCTTCGGCTTCCTCATCAGCTGCTTTGCCTGGTCCGGCCTCCGCTTCTGCATCCCCGTCTGGTCCTGCCTCGTCTGGTCCTGCCTCGTCTGGTCCTGTGCCCACCAGGCCATGGCCAGCACGCCTGGGACTGGAGGGCCGCCGCCGCCTTCCGCGCGGTCGGCCTCCTGAACTGCTCCGTCGTCTCCTTCGCCGCCGCCGTTGCCTTCCGCACGGCCGGCCCCCAGAACTGTTTGCCCGTCGTCGCAGTTGCCGTCCACACGGTCGGCCCCCGGAACTGAACCGTTTTGGCCTCCTGCGCTGTCGGCCTCCGGGTCAGCCCCCTGAACTTGACCTTCTGGGTCTTTCTGGGCTCTGTCCCTCCTTCCTGGTCCCCCGCCGCCCGCCCTGGTGGGGTTGTTTTCTGTTTTTGGCTGTTTTTTGTGCTTCTGTTGGGCGGTCTGGAGCCCGCCCTTGAGGGGGGGGTACTGTCATGGTCCTGGGTCGGTGACCCAGCGCTTTTAGTTATCATTTTCTAGTTTATGATGATGATGATGATTATTATTGTTTGAGTTCTGTGTGTTATATTTGGTCTGCCTTTGAGTCTGTCTCTGTCTATGGTGTCACCCCATCTGTTTGTGAATCTGTCTGTTTAGTTCAATGTCTTGCCTGGTTCCATGTGTCTGAGTTTCCTGTTTTATTGTGAAGGTTTGTGTCATATGTGAGTGTGCTCAGTTACGTTTCCCCTGTCTCGTCAGCTGTGATTTCTCCCAGGTGTGTTCCCCTTCTGTCTCTCATCCCTTGATTGCTGCCGCGTGTGTATTTAAGCCCTGTGTTTCTCTGTGTCAGTGTCGCGTCGTACCCTCAACTAGCTGTGTGTTCTGCGTCTATGTCCCTAGTGTTTGGTCTCCTGCTCCAGTTTAGTGTTTCCTTCCAGTGTTTCAGTCCTTGGTTCCTCTGTTCTGACTTTTGGTTTTCTTTTGGTGAGTTTAGTTTGTACGAGGTTTTTCCCAGCAATAAAGCTGCGCCTTAAGTTTCACTTCCGTGTCTGAGTTCTGCATTTTGGGTCCACCACTCCTGCTTGCCTGCCACACAGCGATTCATGACAAAAACATGGCAGATACAGTACAAACAGTATAGTTAGTGCTTCAGGACATAACTAAAGTAAGAAAGATTAAGTGGGGTTAAGTATGTAATATCTAAATGATATCTAAAACTGGACCTTGAGGCCTGGAGTTCTCCACCCCTGCTTTAGAGGGTTAAAAGCAAATGCTGGCCAGAAGGTGAGCTACTTGTTGTCCATCTGTTTCAATGATTTTAGCATGTTTAAAACACTTGGAAAATGCTGGTTCTATTTTGGCATCTTTTTAATATTGAGTCACCAACATATCAAACAGTGGAGTAAATAAATTCTGTGGGAACATGACAAACCAAACTGTTATGCTTAGTCTGCAAGACAGGAATTCTGACATGTGAGAGGTGTGATCTGTGTACGGCTTTCTGTCATGTTGTATGCAGACAATGTGAGTGATGAGGAAATCTTTCTTTTTTCAGACTTAAAAGATGTCCAAACACAGAAAAAAAATCTCAGTGCCAACATACCAAACATGCAGACTGTAAGGCAGGAGTGTCCAACTCCAGTCCTCGAGAGCTACTGTCCTGCAGCTTTTAGATGCATCCCTTCTCCAACACAGCTGAATCAAATGATTGAATTACCGCTTCAGGATGCCATCAAGTTTGGCAAAGGCCTAGTAACAAGCCATGCATTTGATTCAGGTGTTTTGAAACAAGGATGCATTTAAAGCTGCAGGACAGTAGTTCCCAAGGGCTGGAGTTGGACACCCCTGCAGTAAGGTAGTCTGACCAAAGCCCAGATCAGACAGGAAGTCCAAACATGACTGTGTGTTCATCAGTCTGCTAAAACAGTTGTGGAGCTGGACATTGCTTACATTGGGGTACAGTATGAGTTTTGTTCAAAGTAACCTGTCCTTGAAGTCCTTAACTTAACAATATTAATTATATTTGTATTTTTCTTTATCTGCTTTCATCTGAGAAAAAGGTTAAAATTGTCTTGAGTGCCACAAGAATACCTTAATTTAAGCAACATCATAGTTTTATGGTCTCTGCATTGCATTATCCTGTTTTTATTCTAATATTACAGATTGATATTTTTGTAGAATATCTCACTGTGGTTCAAGGGGACCTGTCCATGCTTGTGATTGGCCTGTGGTGCTGCATTGTACCTTTTATATTAATAGTTTTTGGTGCATTGACCTTTTGAGCTGATGACCACTTCTGTGTGACTGCTTATCAGTGTTAGTGTAAGTAAGGGCAGATAAGGAAAGGATATGCAGTTTGTGTTGAGCCTGCTGTACAGTACGTGCCCCTGAACAGAAATGTCTTTGTTGCCACTTAGCTTATTTAGCTATACAAACATCCAGAAACAGATTACACAGTGTAAATAACATTGTTTTTGCTGGACTTATATTGGGTTTCCAGTTGTAGTGTTTTTGCTAGTCTGGACTTTGTAAGTTCACACGGGAGAACGTTTTCTATATGACATCACTGCAAAAAGTGCAGCCGTACCAAATGTCAACCTACTGTTACTAATTTTATATTAAGATTTAAAAATCTAGTTGGTATTGGTATGGCGAGTAGCCTGCAGTAATGGTAATAAATCACACAGCAATAGTGCATCCACATAGTTGTAAACAGCATGCAAATATATTAAGTGATCCAAAGTATTCAGAATACTTTACTCTTATGAAGTTACTTAACAGAGTACGTTACAAAATACATTTTGGGGCATGTAATCTGTAGTGGAATAAGTTTTAAAAGTATACTTCCCAACACTGATTACATGACTATGTAATGTGCTTTTGATTACAACATTAACCTTATATCACATTTTACACTAATTAAACATTAAGTATTGTTTCATTTTACACCATTTAACAGGCTTACTTTAGTTTCTGTTTATCACAGTGACTGATCATTACAGGCCACGTCATCACAGGTGGTTCAGGACCATCCAGACCCGCACTACCAGACACAGAGACAGTTTTTACCCACAAGCCATCAGACTTTTGAACTGCTGACATTCTATACACACCATTACACACTCACTACAATTACAGGACTCTACACACTGCCACTTCAACAAATGCCACTTAAAATGCTCATTGCACAAGTTTTGCAAAAACTGTAAATACCAACTTGTCTTAAATTCTCTAAATATTTAATACTTTTTTCTCTCTTTTTTCTCTTTATCATTATTATTACTGCTATTTTCTGTTATTTTCTTCTTAATATATCTGTACATTTTCAATATGCTCATGTAAAGCTGAGGAGCACGAGCCAAAGAATTTCATTATGGGTAAATGTGGCTACACTGTATATCTGTACATGACAATAAAACTTGAAACTTGAACTTGAACCTTCTTTTATGTTTCTTTCATGTTTAGTGTTAGCCATTTGAAAGTTAGTCAGCTTACGTTGGGACATTGTCAAGAGATGTATTCTAAAACACTTCTTCAGCAGAGAATCAGAGAGGAGAAACACACAGGTTTTCTTGCTAGCAAGGGCAGCCACCAGAGCGCTCGCACGAGAGTGAGGGCTCAGAGACTCGCAGCTCTGAGACTGCCCTGGTCTTTATTTTATACATCAGTGGGTGTTTGTTCCTTACATTGGAATGTGGATGTGTGTGTGTGGGTGTAGGTGTGGAGTCAGAGTGTGACCCCATAAACGACTTCCCTAAATCTGCTGGTCTGGAAGTCCAACAGTTCATCTAAGCACTTAGACTAAAACTTGACATAGCTACGTTTATCCTACCATAAAACAATAAGACAAGGTACGACCTCTCCCATGCTCCCAGAGTGTGGGTGTGAATGCCAGAGCACTCTGGAATGCACACAAAGCCTTTGCAGACTATTAAGGATCGCACATCCTATCACTACCATATGTAAACTTTTATTAATAAAAGATTATACTGACTAATAAGTACAATTTTCTATTGACAGACATCTTTAAGCCATTAAAAAGGCTTTTTTATGTAGAAAGATTTATAAAGAACAGAAAATATGTTTGATCTAAAGTTTAACTAAATTTGCAGAAACATTTTGTTTTTACTTTAGGGCTTCTGTACAGTCCCTATCTATGTTTTGTTTTGTCAGCACTACTGTAAGTTCTACACAAGCATTCTGTGTAGCAGGCATATTGTGCATTTCTGAGACTCCAGGAGCAAATCAAAGGTGACTTGTTTCATAATGAAAATCTTATACAGCCCAGTGACCACTGAAAATAAAGTTATGGATACTTCCTGGTTCATCATGATAGGGATTTTATGTTGTCTTAGCCAAAATGACTGTCCAGGAGCTATGATCATTGTTTCCACGTCTACTGCCAGTGGAAACCACCTGTCAGCAGATGTTATTCTCAAGAATTTTTCATTGTCATCTCTTTGTTTGCTTTGATGACTATACAACTGACAGCTGCATTCAGTCTGTATAAGTTGCTGCCTTGTCAGACCTGTCATATTTGGGTGTTTCCTAACACCACTGAGAAAATTACATTCCTCACCTGATCACCCAACCGTTAGTAAATGCTTCCAGGTATACTTTTCTTGTTTAACCAGAAGCGGTCCTGCTGAACATACTTAACCTTTAGAGGTTTTAATTCAATTCAATTCAATTTTATTTATATAGCGCCAAATCACAACAAAAGTCGCCTCAAGGCGCTTCATAGATACAGAGAAAAATCCAACAATCATATGACCCCCTATGAGCAAGCACTTTGGCGACAGTAGGAAGGACACATATTGAGTGAGAAAGGTGACTGGAAAGGAAAAACTCAATGCATCATGGGAATCATCATCATCATACCGGCCCGGTATGCCTGATGGCCAGTCCAGCTATGATAGGATGTAATATAGGTGTCCCAACAGGGATAGCAAAACCTGATTGAAAATTAAAATCTAAATTTGCCAAATTTCAATAAGCACATAGATTTCTGGCATCTAAAATATACCTGAAAAAATTCTGAGGTACGAGTCAAGCCTTTACTGGACTAAAAAACTGTCTTGATCGCATTGTTTCAGGTGTTGTTTTTGTGTATTTGTTTAATTTAATTCTTTATTCAGTGTCAAAGTACAAAAATTTGAGTGGCAGGTGGTGGTGGTGGTGGTGTGTGTGTGTGTGTGGGGGGGGGGGGTTATCAATAGGGTTATCATGCATACCCGAAAGTTTGCAACACATATTGTACATGTAAATGGTATATATTTACATGTAGGGGCGATCGTGGCTCAAGAGTTGGGAGTTCGCCTTGTAATCGGAAGGTTGCCGGTTCGAGCCCCGGCTTGGACAGTCTCGGTCGTTGTGTCCTTGGGCAAGACACTTCACCCGTTGCCTACTGGTGGTGGTCAGAGGGCCCGGTGGCGCCAGTGTCCGGCAGCCTCACCTCTGTCAGTGCGCCCCAGGGTGGCTGTGGCTACAATGTAGCTTGCCATCACCAGTGTGTGAATGTGTGTGTGAATGGGTGGATGACTGGATATGTAAAGCTCTTTGGGGTCCTTAGGGACTAGTAAAGCGCTATATAAATACAGGCCATTTACCATATGGTTATGTACAAGAAAACAATAGCATGCTTTATTCAACTTTAAGACAGTTTTATTTATGTAGCACCAACAACAGCTGCCTTAAGGCGCTTTATATTTTGACGTATAACCTTACAGTAATACAGTAATAATAGAATAATTATCTATATAAATAATGGAGTCCTTCATGAAGGCAACAAGATAATTGAATTACAAAAGTAGCTGGTACAAAAATGCCCTTGGATGGGTGTTGCTCTAAGAGAGGTAGGAGGAGGTTGGCAGGAGCTCAATAGTGCCTCAACAAGTGAGAGTGTGGAGACATTGGTTACGGTGGTTTCTAGTCTGGATATTAAGGCTACTGCAACAGATCTCCCACCTGCCGAATCCATCATTGTTCTGTTTGATGTAGAGGGAAACTTTAATATTGTTTCATTATTATCAAAAAAGTAGTTAAAGAGCTAAAAAGAAATTTTACTTTCCTAATTTCAGTAAAAAAGTAAAAAGTCTGTTCAAAGCTTTTATTTTTTAATCTAAGTAAAGAAGCTGATTCAGTACTTCAGCCTGACTGTGTGGTAGCATTGGTCATATTTCATGGTGTGGTTTGCTGGGGCTGGACAGGAAGAAACTGAACAGGCTGATCATGATGGCCAGCTCTGTTCTGGGACACCGTCTTGAGGCAGTGGAGCAGAGCAGTGACAGGAGGATGGTGGCTAAGCTGTCATCCCTGTTAGATAACACATCCCACCCCTGCATTAGTATGATAGTTGTTAGGTTACGATGCATCTATTTATTACTGCCCTGTCTACTTTGCAATGTGAATTTCCCAACTCTGGGACTAATAAAGAGTATCTTATACTGGAGTACTTTTTTAACACAAGGATTTGTTAGTTGGTTAATTCTGAATTGCCAATAGGTGTGAATGTGAGTGCGAATGGTTGTCTGTCTCTATGTGTTAGGCCTGCAACAAACAGAGCTAATGCCTCTCACCCTGTGGTAGCTGGGACAGGCTCCAGGCCCAACAACTTCATCCTTTCTGCCTGACATTTCTACCAGTTTGCAGCTTTAGGCACTGGCCACCGAGAGGAATCCTTTGTCCAATGTAAACCTTCAAAATCATTCTCATTCTTACAAATTCTTTTGGCAACCTCATTTTTCATTAGTTTCAAAGGTAAGTTTTTTTGTTTTTATAAGCAACTTATTTTTATTTACAGCCTAGCTTACTATGAAATTGCTACACTGAGCTACATTATATTTTTACTTTTTACACACTGCTCATAAAGATAAAGGAGTAGTTTGAAAACACATCAGATTTCAACAAGAAAGAAATTAATGTCTATATTTATACTCATAAGGACTGGGTAATATGTTAGCAACAAAAAGACAAGACATTGTTTGATGGAAATTAAAATGATCAACCTAGAGGCTGTGCGTCCTTCAATGGATATGCCTCACCCTGCCATCACTAATCCACCAACAGACCAGTCATGCAGAACATTTAACAGTATTTCCTGAAAAACCTGTTTTCCTAATAACATTTAAATTTAAAATAATAGATTAACAGGAGTGGGGAACAGATTTCATCACAGTAGATGTCTTTCTGAAAGCACTTTAAATAAGTCTAAGGATATAATTAATTCACTGCTATCCTCTTCAATTCCAACACGGAGCAAAGCAAATACCTGAATGCTGCTCCCACACAGGTCGATTATCTTGTTAATAATTTTACTTCTTCACTACGTATGATACGTAGGTCCTATGAAAAAGAGAGCTCAAATCAGAAAGTCTATATTTCTCAAACGGGCACCTAAAAGCACATAACTTGTAAGGCGGAGAAGAAATGTATAGTGGTACTAAACTTGAGAGAAAAATGATTAGCTTAGCCATCAGGCTAGAAAGACAAACTAAACTGGGGTGAGTTAACTGGGACAGTCTTTTAAAGAAATACTTAAATTTTTTCCAGGTCATGATGCATGATGCTGTCATGATTGACAGTAGTCAAAATCTTATTTCCATGTATATAAGATAAAAAATGAGTAGGTATTAAATACAGGACCTACTGTCAGACCAACAGAATAGTTACGAATCAAAGTAAAAGTTGCAACTTTTGAAATGTGTGGGTTGTAGAGGTAAGAAAAGTATTGTACTTTTAAAGTGAATGTTCTCTTTTTCCTTTACTGTGAGCATTTAAGTCAAAGCAGTTTTAGTCTTTGAAGTATTTACTTTTGCTTGGATGCTGGAGTTTCATAGCACAAAATATACAATCACATAATTGACCTGGTCAACTGACGATATCCAAAGATGTTTGTATTTTGTGTTTGAACAGAGGCAGTTCTGCAGGATGTGATAAAACCTTAGTCCTTTTCCATTTTACCATTTTAAATGTTTCCTTTTAATTACAATTCATTTTAAAAATCATTCATATTAAATAACATTTATATCTTTATTTTTATATAACACATATCAAATCCAAACTGCAAAGGACTTCAAGCAGAAATTATAAATGACAAAAAGCGTAATGAAAGTATATTGCACACAGTGAAGAGAATAAAATGAGAATTTAAACAATTATTAACATGAATAACAAAAAAATATTTGAACTATACCACTTGAATAAAATAAAATGACAATAGTAAAAAATAACATTTAATCATCACAGACAAAAGTAAAAATTACTTAATTTTAGATTATGGCAGTGAAAAGTCAGGCTAACATTTTCCTTTTAAAATCTACTCTTAAGTTATTTAAAGAACAGTGAAGACAAAACTTCATTCAGCAGATGAAATTAAAATGTTCCAGAAGTTGTCAGTAGATGTTCATGTTGTGCCAGTAGAGGGCGCTGCAATTACACCAATCTGTGGTTTGCTGCTTATGAGTCGTATGATGATGATTGTGTCTTGGGGCAGTCTGTTGGATATCAGCACATTTTTTATCTTTGAGCTTTCATCTTAAGTGGATCAGTGAAACTCTGGTTTCTGTCAGTGTAAAAAGAAGTTAATTATTTAATTGTTTTTTATAGATGATAAGAAAAATGCTGCCATGACAAATAAAAAAAATGTTAGCATTTCTAGTCTTAAATTGTAAGAAATAACAACTCAGTCACAGAGTGGCAGACCATGTAAAGTTACAAAGCAGGGTTATCAGATGCTGAGGCACATAGAGTGTTAAAGCCACTGCAAACCCCCTCTGGCTGTGTACCTGGGGCTTCATGTCATGGGTTTTCTTGGCAGATTAGCTTCTGTAGTAATGTGTTAGTGGCCCAGTGTCTTTGTCCATGTAGTGTAATAAGGAGCCTGCCCTGATTCCCTTTATCCGTATGTCTCAGTGGCATGTTTTAACTCAGACCACAATCTTTTCTATTTTTGATAGATAACCTGACAACAACTGACAGAAAAAGTGAAGCAAAGCACAAAACACAAAGTTCCCAAACTGGATATATACCCTACACGACCACCATCTTTAAAGCAGGATATTTTGTTCTTTATATCCAGGATTGTAGCAGCTTTGTCAAAATGTCAGAATTTGGCACCCTGGGAATGAGAATGGGTTGGACAGTACAAGGATTTTAGAAATTATCAGGACTGAATGGGCTCTGAAACAGATCCAAAGACTCATTTAGGATTCAACTACATATTCAATGACAGAAAACTTAAGGAAATCAGTTTTAACTATTCAAGGGTGTCCAGAAAATGATTACGTTCATCTGAACGTAGTGTTTTTAGTGGGAGAAACATTTTATCGCTCACCCAAGTGAAAGTCACTTGGATCAGGACAGAGGAACGCTGGTTTGAGCATAGAGTTAAGGATGCCTTTAATATGAAAAAGGGAAAGACCATCTCTGAATCGAGGAGGCGGCCTAAGGGTACATCTTTCACCATCTTAAATGGTGTGATTGCAGCCATTCCCTAACTCTCTGTGAATGGTACTCATGGCCATTATCGTGTCATGTTATTGACAAGAAACTGACCTCCCAGCCCATTGTTCCTTCAGTGGTGCTAGTTTCAGTGATTATGCAAATGTACTGTTTATAAGATTGGGGAAACCTGCAGTCAGCTGAGAATGAAGAAGTCACTTGGATGAGTGACGAAACGTTTCTCCCATTGAAAATGTTACATCCAGATGAACAGAATCAAATTTTGAGATTTCCTTACCTGGATGACTGAGCATGCTTTAAGACACATTAACACTTTAAACCCTGAACCATTAAAATGTTTTGATAATGGAGTGTTTGTTGAACATTTAGACAAAATATATAAAAGAAAATGTAAATTTTTAATCTGCATATATATGAGTTTTAATTTGTAACACATTTGCTACGTAAGCCATTATTTTGCAATTTAGTCATTAAAAATGTGCCACACAATTTCAGTTTCAATATCATTTTTTGAGGGTAAAAAAAAGTCATGCTGATGATGTAGAAGTCTCAAAAAAAAAAAAAAAAAAAATCACAAAAACACATGTATCAAATATAATACGCTGGGCTTTAAAGGGTTAAAAGGTAAACTTGAACAAACACATTTAGTCGAAAGGGTTAACGGTTTTGATGCTTCCCTAATTTGTTGTCGATCAGCTGTTCCCATACAGTCCATATGGTGCAGTTGTTTGATGGAATTTCTGAATAAATACAAATATACTTACCCGTGTAAGTAACTCATTTCTATCAATTTTTGACAAGTCCACCAAAGAGGTAATGCTCAATTTGAGAACATCTAGAAACAAAGACATTGTCATGTATGCCTGTGTGGCAGGCAGGATGAAGGACCCAAATGCAGGACTCGTACATGGAAATGTAAACTTGAAGTGGCAGTGTTATTTGCTGAGAAAAAAACCACAAAATAAACTTACGAAAAACAAACCAAAACTTGAACATGGAAATTAAAAACTAAACACTGGGGAACTAGAAACAGAAACACTAGGAAATGAGGAGCATGGAACTAGGAACGATGGAAACAGAAACACAGAAACTTAACGCACATGGGAGGACGCGACTGACTGGTGAGACTCAGGAGACGCACAAACATAGAGGCCGGGGAGACTGGACAAGAAACGTGTAACACAGGGGAAGCAAAGAAACAATACCAAAGAACTAGAAATCACCAAAAACTAACTAAAACAAAGAATATCAATAATCAAAAACCTAAACACTGGGTTGCTAGACTCAGCATCTTTTTTGTGTTAGCAAAAAGAAATACGCACTGTCAATTTTGAGATGGTGGTGTAAAACTCATGTCAACCATGTTGTCCTACATGAAACATTAAGGAGCAATTTGTTTGTCCACCAAGGCTTAGTTAGCTTTACTTAATAATCTCTACTTCCTGCCGGCATTTTGATCATAATTATATATTTCTTACTTTGCTCATGCCGAGTTTATTCACTAGTTCACACTGTTGATTAGAAAGACAACCATTGTTTTTGTGGCCTGGTGAAAACCAGGCTGACGACTTTATTTTGGACTTCTGATCTTGTATGCAGTTAGTCAGTACTGCAACATTGACTCAATATACCTAAAAACCAAGTGCTAGATTTACACATTCTGAATTGAGTATTATGTAGTGATATATAAATGACATGAAATTTTTAATAAGTTCATGTCTATTATTTAAGCAATTGTTACACCCCAGCCCAGGGAACCGGCATGCGACATAAGGAAAATAAAAATAAGGAGAAATACCCCCACACTCCCTGCTCTCAAGGAGGATGAACCAACAAAAAACAGCTACCACGGATTTCACAACAGCCAGTCAGTTTATTGAGTCCCAAAAGGTAGCAGGCATCAGGGTGAGCATGGCCAAAACAACAAACAAAAACTCTAGAAATGAAATGCAGCTGGCTTACCTTCACAGAAAACCCCAAACGAAAATTACAGGTGTCTTACCTGCCTCCCTAACCAAAAACAAGAGAAAAGGTTCACAAAGAAAAATGGCTTCTCACCCCTACAGCTACCAAGTAAGAAAAAGTTAGTGATGTGACGTTCTGTATCGAGGCTTCGGAGCGTGTGTCGAGTACTGGAGGGGGCGTTTCCGCGAAGCGCGTATCGAGGCTTGCTTCATTTATGGGAGGAGCTGAAAATGATGACGTCCGAAGCCTCGCTGCCCGGCTGTACCACGTGACTGGTTCATGAAGTGGTTCGAACTTTGCCGCGAGATATGACAGCGATATAAACCCCTCAGACTTCAATCAAAATGTGGGTGTTTGATGGAGAGTTGCGGTTAGTGAGAGTTTGGAGACCGTTTGGAGGTTTATGAGAGTGAGGAGAGAAAGTCAGGAGAGAATGGAGCGAGGAAGAGGAGGATGTCTTCCCCTGTGTGGGAACATTTTGATCTTATTCCTCCCAACAAGGTATGTAAATTTCTAAAGAAGATGTATTTTCATGATACTGATGGTGCAATACAATTTATGTTAAGCTGTCTGTACTTTTGTACAAGGTGAAGTGTTTGCTATGTGCCAGGGAGCTGGGATATAGCAACAACACCTCATCCATGCTTAGGCACTGCAGAGCTTTGCATGAGAATAAGGGAACACCGATTGTGGAGCAAGACCAGGTGAGCCATCAAATGCAATGATAATATAGGATGCAGTAATGTTACTAAATGATATAACAATATTATACAACTGTTATAAGTTACGTGTGTGATATTTATATTTGTGCTTTGTTTTTGTTGTCTTTCCTCAGGAGAACAATCTCAAATAGATGAAGACCTGGTCAGCATGGTGATTGAGGACTCCCAGCCATTTAGCATTGTGGAGGACAAAGGATTCAAAAGATTTGTTAAATCATTAAATCCTAGCTATGTTCTCCCCACTAAAGGTTATAAAAGCAGTGAAAATTTAGTTTTTACAGAATAAAATGTGAACAGGCAGGACTGAGGCTCAAAGCCTCAGTGTGTAGCTGTCCATACCTCAACGTTACAAAAGCACAACTACTGTCCACACCCCAACCACACCTCACCTCACAGTAAATGATCATTTCCATTTCAAGCATTTCCAAATAATCATTTCCCATACTGCCACTATAAATATACACAGTGTACTGCCATCACTACAATATACATGTTTTACACACTCCTTTTGTTGTTGACATTTACAGGCTGTGTGCAAAATGCCACACTCTTCAAATTCATGCCAGCTATTATTTTTACGTCCAGTAGGTGTCCTGCTAGAGCAAATGAAGCTTCATGAAGCTTCGCGTTGGGGTGAACCAATTGGATGAAAAGCTTCAGTGCTTCATGGGGCTTCATCTGCCCATCACTAGAAAAAGTATCAACAACTATTTACATCTATATACAACAAATTCTTTACAACACAGGGGGGGAGATCGCAACCCTGGCAAACTGAAACACAGGGCTTAAATACGTAGAGGAGCAATCAGGGAATGGACAACAGGAGGGAAACACAGCTGGGGCAAATCAGAACTGACGAGACAAGGAAGCGTAAACTGAACACTCTGAGATAAGACAGACCTTCAAAGTAAAACAGGAAACACATAACAGTCACGCCTAAAACAAAACACTGACAACATCGAATCGTAACACAATTAATAGACATGAACCAAAGTGAGATTAATATATCTTGCACTAAGACAAAGTAACTCTGTAAACATCATGTCACTTCAGTCATACTAACAAGATGGTTCACTGGGTGTAGTTGTTGTTTCGGGTGTTGTGGTTATTACTGGTCCTGTAAACAGTCAGAATTAGACCTTATAACTCTGTTACACTGATCCAGTAAATTAGATTTAAAATGTGGCTGAAATGGTGACGGACTCTACTCACCTTTTACAACTGTCACATTGACACATCGAAGCTCTGAGTGATACTTGGTCCCACTGCAGAAATAAGTCAGTGCAATAGCTCCGTTATTTAGTGTACAAAATATTCTTTATGTAGTTTCCCATCCTCTTTCCTTTTCAAGTATACCAGTGTACCTGTCCAACACTCCTTAATGATCATGCTTAAATCACCCAAAGACAAGTATAAGCAGAAAAGTTGAAACAGAAACACGATACTAAAAAAGTTAAAAGTAAAGAGAAATCTGATGCTTTGATGCTTTAAATGTGACCAAAATACAATAAATATAACAAAAAATAAACAGACTTGTAGTCTGTTTAGGAAATAACTTGAGTAAAAGATGTTGAAGCAAATAATGATATGGTCTATATAATGTTTCATTATATAGATGGTAAATGGCCTGCATTTGTATAGCGCTTTACTTAGTCCCTAAGGACCCCAAAATGCTTTACAGTACACTCAGTCACAGCTATAATGTAGCTTGCCTCACCTCTGGGTCGCACTGACAGAGGTGAGTCTGCCGGACACTGGCGCCACCGGGCCCTCTGACCACCACCAGTAGGTAGGCAAACATGGGGTTAGTATCTTGCCCAAGGATATTTGACATGCAGCCAGGAGGCAGCCACCGACCTTCTGATTAGTGGCTGACCTGCTCTGCCACCTGAGCTACAGCCACCCCAGGCCTCTGATCCCATGATAAATTGAAGTCATTTAACCACTGACACTTCGTATTTTAATTGCACATGCTTTCACAACATGGTGGTTTTCAGACCAGCTGCTTTCTCATTCTTGTTCCCACTGAGGTGCTAGTTTTGGACAACCCTGTCAGTTGGCTCAGGCACTACAGCAGTGGTTCAGTCCAGCGCCTTCTGTCCATGTGTATCGTGATACTCACCCAAAGCATCCATGTGAATGTTAGATAGAAAGTACTTAGCTATGAATAAAACCGCTGTATGAACATGTGTGTATGACGCATGTCTGTGTGTACGTATGATAGGGTCAATGAGACTTGTACTAGAAAGTGCTTTGTGCTCAAAATTGAGTAGAAAGATTTTATATTCTTCTTGTTTCAGCTGCACCTTTTACTGGTCACTACAGCAGAAGATTTACCTCCATCTCACTGTGTTTCTAACATCCTGCTCTGTCACACCAACCCTCTGGATGTGCTCCTTTACTACATCAATGAATCTTCTTCAGTCTTTTCTCTCTTCTTTTCTTTCTATTTGAAGGTCCCAGTGAGCATCATGATCCTCTACCCAGGTTCTTGGTGTCCTTTGTTTTCATATCTAACAGCTGTTTTTTTCTTGTTATCAAGTTCCTGGTTTTCATTTTGCCTTCTGACTGCAATTGTAATCTCAAAAGATAAAAAATATTTGTTGATGCAAAGGACAGCTAACTACCTTTTAATGACCGAACAATCCTCACAACAGGAAACACGTTAAATAACATAAAAATTGTGTCTTTAGAAAAATGTATTCACTGAATTTCAGCTGTTTTCCCATATAGATTTCTACAGAGTCATTTGTATGAAACATGAGAGTAACTTGAAAACTGCCTGGACAACAAAACAGATGGGGAGGCTTTGTCCTTCTTCACTTTCAGATGGTGTCCATCTCAGGGTGAACTGTCCTGGTCCTGATGTACTGTTGATTAAATTGTACGGCCCGCTGTAGAGCAGCTCAGAGATCCTTCAACAAACAAAATCAAAAAACTCATCAACTTTCTTTTTTCCAAAATCTATACATCTGCAACAGGAGCATAAACTTGGAAGAAACTTGGGCAGAAAGAGTCCTTCTGTGCAGGATGGCACTGCAGGATCAACTGGAAGAATACAGAGAAGTTAAGGTGATTCTCACAGGATGCAAAGATGTATGGGCAGAAATCTGTGCCATCAGAAACTGAATTTGAATAAGTTAAATTTGAATTTGAATTGCTCAGATTGAATCTGAATTGTAACATGAATAAATGCTTTTGAAAACTGAATTTGAATTAGTCTAATTTGAAATTGAATTTATGGTTTGAAAATGATCATCACTAAATTGAAATTGAATTTTATATTTTGAAAATGAATTGATTTGCTTTGAAACTGCATTTTATCCTTTAAAAATTCAGCTCTCTTCTTTTTTTTTTTTTTTCCTGCCTGTCCCATTTGGTTCTTTAGCCATCAGAATTGTTGTCTGAAGACCAACAAGGATACCCAATGGATTTACTTTGCCAAATGGATCATCGTGGCATTGCCGTATTGGTCCATTTGGTCGATCTTTGTTTTTATTATTTATTATATTTTATTTTCAGATGTTACAGACGGGACAGACATGAGTGAGAGATAGGAAAGGGAGAAAGAAAGAGGAAGGAAAGGAAAAACAGAAGGGGAGAGGGACAGTGAGAAAGGGGGGGAGAAAAAAAATAAAAATCTCCTGGATCACCTGTTGAGAGAAGAATCGAAAACAAGCAAAAAAAGACAAAAAAAAAACAAAGCAACATACTAAACACAACACCATCGCATTAATCTAGCTAAGTGTAAACAGCAGTAAATACTAAATATTCAATGTTGTTGTGCAGCACGCAGGACAGATGTGCTTCGAAGTAGCAGCCAAGAAAGGTGTAATTTGGGTCTATGAGCAGTGAACACCCGTGTGCATACCTGTGTGGATCAGCGCGCTTGTATTCCAAAGGTTTCTCCATGTAACGATCTGCTAGGGAGTGTGGGGAGCCACAGCCCCGTCCTCCAGGGTGTGAAGCAGGTATGGAGGAGATCAAAACTCCAGACATCCAGAGGCCCCCAGAACACAAGAAACCATGGAAGACCAATAGAGGGGCAGCCGCGCCACTGTCCCAGAAAGAGCTGAGGAGAGTCCCAGATGAGGGTTCACTCAGCAGCCGCGGAGCAGAAGCCAGGGGGAGTTGCAGTGACGCGCCCATGAGCTCCGCCGGCCGCCAGCTGTGCCTGGGTGACCGAGCCCCAGGCCGAGAGGCCGGGGGCACCCCACCTCCGAAGGGGCCCGAGCGAGCCCCAGGCTCCAGGCCCCGATAAGCGGCCACCAAGGAGTGAGCTGGTGTGTACCTGGACGCCCACCCCCAGACACAAAGAACCACCAACGCACCGACACCTGAGGGAGTCCGCCACTGGCAGGGGAAGCGGTGGTGGGTGGAGGAAAAAAAAAAAAAATTCAGCTCTCGAATAATTTCAGTTTCACTTCTCACCATTCAGTTTCAGTTCTACAATTCAATTTCAGTTCCAAAATTCTGTTTTTTGGAACTTACATCCGGTTCCGGTTCAAGCACAGATTAATAGAACTACGTTTTACTAGCGGACCGAAAGTGTTACTGACGGGAATCTACAGCGTCTTGAGCTGAATTAAGACTTCAGAAGTCATTCGTCATGTCGAATGACCAGCGGATAAACTCTCAGGTTGGTAATAAATGTATTACATGTATAAGAACAAGCGTCATGTTAACAAAAGATAGCCGTAAGGTAACTTTTATGCTTATTGTAGCTGCTAGCTAAAAACGCTAATTTAGCATAGTTTGCCCTGAATTCAGCTTTGACAACAAATATGATCGACTGTTTCTAGTAGAATTCCAGAGTTGTCATTTTGTACCCTGTCAGAGTACCCCCTCTGTATGCTTGCAGAGACCCCTACAGTAGGGAAACATGCAAAATGGTGTCCAAACCTTTGTATTTTAGCTTTATTTATGTCTTACACAGCATCCCAACTCTTTAGCCAACTTAATAACTTTAGCTAAAATGAATAGTTAGTCTCCGCACAAGTTGCGGTTGCCATGGTTACGGGGTGACGCTCTCGCTCTGCGTGTTTCCTCGGTGAGAGATTAAAACTCGACTGTACACCGTGTTCGTGTTTTCCTCCGAAACAATAAGTTCCGTTGGAGCAGCCTTTCAACGCCTCTCTCTGTCTCTCGCAAGCAGAGTTGACCCAGACAACAAAGTAAAGCTAGTTTTCGGCTACGAGCCCGACACGGAACCCATATTAGTCAGAGGTCCCTTTACTATGGGTTCGGAGCCGCGGACCTTCAGTAACAGTAATAAATCACAGCAATAGTACATTCATGTAGTTGTAAAATGCATGATAATTTGTTAAGTAATCCAAAGTATTCAGAATACGTTACTCTCATTGAGTAACGTAACGGAATACGTTACAGAATACATCTTAGGGGAAAAACACACAAGTTACACACAAGTTACATGTTACAGTAAGGTTAACTACTATGTACTACTGTTTCAGGTTAGACAAGAAATACATTCACACATCAGTGGGTTCCTGTCATGTTTCTGTCAACTTATCAAGTCAAGATTCTATCAGTTGCTTTGTGTTTAATCTGTGCATCAGTCCTGCACTGGCACACAATATAGGTTTAACAAGACACATACGAGCGTAACACGGTCAGATATATACAAGGCTGTATGAGATATAAAAATACAGCAACATATATCAAGAGACACACATTTAACCTAATGAGAAATCAAATGCTTTTTACGTTTAATAGTACTTTAATGCATCTATCATCCTCTGCTTCTCATTAGCCACAATACGGCGAGAGACAGGTGCCTGATGCAGGGCTAACACAGAGAGACTGACAACCTTTAGCATTTACTCACACCTATGGGCAACTTAGATTCACCAGTTAACCTAACCCCACTGACTTTTTGTCTTTGTACTGTGGGAGGAAGCCTCACTAACCAGAGAGAACTCACACACGGGAGCAGAATGCCAGATGGTGGAGTCAAAGTCAGGACCTTCAGTGCTAACAACCAGCTCACCATACTGCTATTTTTTTTAATATAAATGAATAGCAAAAGTACACTAGTAAAACCTAGCTCATTAACTTAGCCATACATAAATGTGCTTAAATTACTCAGATCGCAGGAGAAAAGAAGAGATGTAGTGCTATTTCACAGAAAAACACTTTGTTTGTAGTTGAGGAGGCTTTGAAAATTAAGTTAATGAATCTTTTGCTTTTCTTTTTGTTGAAACATCTCTGAGCTGCTGATCGCTGGACCGTATAATACAATTCTGAGTACAACTGGACCAGGACAGTTCACCCTGAGATGGACACCGTTTGAAAGACAGGATGGAGAAAGTCAGCCCTTCTGCTTTTTTGTCCACACACTTTCCAAATCAGTAACTTTTACCTTACTTTTACTTTAACCTTAAAAAGTCCCAACGAGGATATGTGAAAACATTCAGAGAAAGTAGAAAGTTTCTTTTTGAATGTGATATGTTTAATTGTCTTATCATACAAAACTGAGGCTGAAAAAAAAAGGCTGATGCCATTTCTTCATTTTCCAGCCGTAAACTACATTCAGGAATGTTAAAGTCTTACTTTATCAGAAAACCATTCTGTCCCAATCATAGCTAGAAAATTACCCAAATATCAAACAGTAAAATGATGACCACTCATGCTTTTCTTGAATAGTTACTTGTCTCACACTTGATCAGTGAGTTATCAGAAAATAAAAAGAGCATCCAGGACGCCAATGCTTGTTTATGTTACACTGCATCGTATACATTAAATGGGAGTTGTGCTGTTGAAGCTATGATGTGATGCTTTTATGCTCCAATTTGGTTATACATGGTTAAATTTTAACTTTAGATCATGATATTTGGAGTACGTGTGAATTTACTGATAAGCCCAAACACGTTTTCAGAAATGATATCCACATGAAAATTTCATGAGGATTAAGGTTGTTCCACCCCTTTCCTCCTGACATCAGCTGGTTACAGTGCAACTATGGTGGGGAAAAAACCCAAAAACGTTTTGCTTAATTTTTTTAAATTTTAGTTTTCAAACAATTTAAAAACCTTAGTAACAACATTGTAACTATATATGTTATTACTAAATTTAGAACAGTAAAATATATTATTGCTTTAGTGAAAAATACAATCTGATTACAGTAACACGTTACTTTGGAATGTGTTGCACCCAAGGCTGCTGACTGACTGGTTTAGCTGTCCTCACAGTTTTTTTTATCTGAGCAGATTACAAGATTACGTGAAGACAAGTAAACATACTAAAACAGGAAAAATATCTTACCTGTTAGAAAGGAAAGCAAAAGTGTCTGTGAAGGTTCTCAGTCATCCAGGTCATCGTAGTCAAAGGAGTTTGCAAAGAAAAGCGTCTGGACTTCTTTAAGTTGCTTGAAGACGTTTCACCTCTCATCCGAGAAGCTTCTTCAGTTCTAAGGTCAAATGGTGGAGAGTCCCAGATATAAACCTAGTGGGAGTATCCCACCACAGAGGGACAAAAGGACCCCCTGATGATCCTCTAATCGCCTGAGCCAAGGTGTGAAACTGGGTGTGGGTCCCAATCAGCCAGGGTTTCGGATGAGCTCGTTGTGAAACCTGGCCCCACCTTATCATGCGAATTCCTGTGGTCAGATGGCCCAGGATGTGAGTGGGCGTTAAGGCGGAACTCACAACTGGATTATAGATGGCAGACAGTTGGTGTTGTAAACCACCGCCTCTGTTCAAAGATGGTCGCTCACAGTGGACATAGATGGCTTCTTTCACTCCTCTTTCAAACCATCTGTCCTCTCTGTCCAAAATGTGAACATTGGCATCCTCAAAAGAGTGTCCTTTATCCTTAAGATGCAGATGGACTGCTGAGTCTTGTCCTGTGGAGGTGGCTCTTCTATGTGGCTCTTCTATGTTGTGCCATGCGCTTGTGAAGTGGCTTTTTGGTCTCTCCAATGTAGAGGTCTCGGACTTTTGCAGCATTCCTCGCTGCAAAAGTCCTTTAAAGTTGCAGTGCAGAAAATGCTTTAATCAGGCAGATCAGTGTATGAGTCTTCTATTGGCATCAAACTAAGGGTCATCTTGAAATGTTCAACAAACAGACCCAAACTACATGTCATTTGTGTCTTTAACTGGAAAGACAATCTTAAAATAATAATAAAAATGGAATCTGAAAGAAATAATGGAATCACTGTTCTGATTCATGTCCATAGGTAAACCAAGTATCACTCAGATATTCGATGTGTCAGTGTGACTGTTTGAAATGGTGCCCCAGCCAGTGCTTCAGCTTCTAAGTATCAATGACAGGAAGTAACTGTTAACAAATATATAAAAACAGCAACATTTTTTGTCAGTTTCAATTAATTCAACTCAAACTACGGTAATTTGGGTATTTCTAAATAATTTTGATATTGTTGCAAGAGTCAATAATTAGAAATGAAAAGATATACAGTTAAAAATCATACACAGAATGCATATATCCATATCTCGCAGACATCAATATAATCCTACCATTTCACCCATGTGCCTCAAATGTAAGACAGAAATTGGTACCCTAACTCACAGCTTCTGGTCATGTTTGAAATTGCAAGAATATTGGTCTAATGTGTTATCTGAAATGGAGAAGATTTTCGGTTGTGAATTGGAGATGGACCCTCTGTCTCTCATACTGAGTCTCCCCAGCCAGCGGTTAATATCCAAGAATAATAGGAGATTGTACTGTGTTCTCACCTATGCGGCGAGGAAGAATATACTACTCCAATGAATTTATGAAAAAGCACCAACTATTAAAGGTTGGCAAAGAGTAGTGTTGGATCTAGTGCCATTGGAATATCTTACATGTATACTGCACTCAAAAACAGATCAATTCTTTAAGGTGTGGGAACCATACTTGAATTATGTGGAACCTAATGTTTCTAATATTATGTCACAAGGATTCTCTTGAGTGTTCAAACTGCAACGTACTACTGGGACCACAGGTATTGTACTGTATTGTATTCTCTCTTTATTTATTTATTTATTTATTTTTTAGATGGAACTGAGCTGGTGTTCTGTGCTTAGTTATCAGTCTGTTTGTTTTTGTTTTGTTTATTTATTTATTTATTTTTATTCATTTATTTTTGGTTCTGAATTGTACACTTTATTATGTTATGTAATTATGTACTATTTGTGAAAACAGAAAAACTAATAAAAATATATATATAAAAAAAAAGAAGAAATGAAAAGATAAAAAAGCCTAAAATCATTGTAGATTATGAGATGATGAGAAGAGATAGCCTTTATTTGTCAGTTGCAGTTGCCCACAACCGAGATGACAGACCTTGCCAACCATACATGCAATACACATCATCACATTGGGGAGACAGGTCAGGCTAGGTAGCAAAAAAACCAAAAAAACAGTGAAATGTGTAACACAAAAGGATAATCCACTAATGCACAGATATCATCATACTATAACACAATAAAACAGAGACAAGCAACATGGGAGAGTATTCCAGAGTGCACAGCTGGATCTGGGACCGCTGCAATCTTTGATCACGCCTCCAGCTGATCCGCTGTCCACATCGGATGGTAAGCATGGGAGGAGGCGTTGGATTTAGAGGAGGGAGGGTGATAGTGCATATTAGTATCAGTGTACATGTGTGTGCGTGTATCCCATGTTCAGCTGAGAGAAAGTGTCACCACGCTTGGTTAAGCGAAGGTCAACAGTCTCCAGTGGACCCAAGTGGCCTTGAAGGTGGGACAAATAGTTCTCACAACAGTCCTGTTATCATGGGAAGAATTTTTGTTGTTCCAGTCAGCTTCAACTTGCCAGGCCTTCAGCTGGTGCCAGTGAGATAGCCGCATGAGTGAAGATGGTGAATGTTTTGTTTTAGTGCGAACAACTGCATTCAGTTTTTACAGTTGGTCTAATGTCCATCACTAGTCACCAATTCTCTCAATTCCCGTTCTTCTTCTCCAAGATGTTATTCATATTGCGTTCAATAGTAAACACAGTCTGAGTACTGACAGCCCTGCCCATCGTCTATCATGTCGGCCAGCCTTGTGGGATTTTGAACAGCTGTAGCCGCTTCTTGTTCTTCGATAAACCAGGTCCGAGCCAGCTCCAATCAGCCAGAACTCTGTTATAATGGTTTCAAATTGGTAGATGTCATTCATTGTCCTTCATCGAGAGTGTCGCCAGACACACAATGCAAACAACCATCGAGTATCCGGCAGCAAACATCTCTGCAGGACAATGGGCTCTCCAAAGCCCAGGAGGGTGTCAATTTCGTTACGGGACCAGTTAATCGAATCCATAATTCTTTAGGTTTTAGAGAACAAGACTGAGAGACTCTTTGAGGGTTAGAGTTAGAGTTAGACGAGACTAGACAAAAGAAATAGAAGTAGCAGCAGGGAAGATAAGGCAAGGAGAGGGTGAAAGATGCGTCCACCTCCTCCAAGAGCCAAAGCAAGAAAAAAATGTTCAAATTTTAAAATATTCAAATTGTTAAACACTTAACATTTTATTCCCTGGTCAGAGGATTCAAAATTAAACAGAAAACACAATACCTAAATTCAATAAATCTATACAAATGCCACTGATTTGTTCTCACCCTGTTAGCTAAAATCAAACTGTAGCTAAGACTAAAAAGAAGTAAAGTTCCACACTAGCAAACACCAGACTGTTCAACAAATAGCTAGCAAATAGCTAACAGAAAATCATTTCTGCCTCCAAGAAAATAGATTATCATGCTCAGGAATTATTTTCTGTTAGCCAGTTTTGGAAAGATCTGGTGTTTACCAGCTAACTTGCTAGTAGCGCATTCTGCTGTTAACAGGCCGTTATCATATTTAACATTTCATCCTCAAAATTTGCAGTGTGAAACTCATCACTAACTTAAATGGAGAACACTGACTGTTAAAAACATTATAGACTTGATACCAAATTTAAAAAGTCGCTGCTAAAGGTGCGGCACACTGTTGCTATTTTTAAATTCACTGTTCCTCCTCTAACAGGGGGATCATTAAGCATTAAGCAACATGGTTTCCTTGTAGCCCAATTACAAATAAAAACATGTTTTTGGTGGTTCAAAATAATTTCCAGATCAGCACAAATCTACACCACTAGTGTTCCTGAATATCTGACCGTTGAATTTTAACTGGGAGAATACTAACAAGGCTACACCTAACTAAAACTGAGTTTATTTTGAATCAACTTTATGGCTGATTGTGAATATTACCTGCTAATAAAAGGATTTGTGTTGCCATGGCCCTGCTTTTATAAAAGAACCACCCAGACTTTATTTTATCTTTAATTATGTATTCAGCACCTTTTTAAATGTAACCAGAGGTGATATAAATATAATTCTTAACTTTGTGACAGCATTTGTCAGCCAATCAGGTTGACTAAATCTTTGTGTGCTTTTAAAAGAAAAATCTGTTTTGTTGATCAGAAGTTCTTTAACGATTTTCTGCTTGTTGTGTGGATGCTTTAAGCATCCACACTATTGAGTTCCTGTTTCTCTTTATTCTTTATTATTGTGTGGATGCTTTAAGCATCCACACTATTGAGTTCCTGTTTCTCTTTATTGTGTGGATGCTTTAAGCATCCACACTATTGAGTTCCTGTTTCTCTTTATTCTTTATTGTGTGGATGCTTAAGCATCCACACTATAGAGTTCCTGTTTCTCTTTATTCTTTATTATTGTGTGGATGCTTTAAGCATCCACACTATTGAGTTCCTGTTTCTCTTTATTCTTTATTATTATTATTATTATTATTCTAGTTGCTTCCGTACACTTTTTGGCACTTAACTACTTCCACAATTTTCAGCCGATTTTCACCGTTCAAATTTTAAACTATTCTGCTATTTCTGCTAATTTACGCTATGATTTTTGCTATTTTTAACTATTATACTTTTTAAAATATTAAGCTTTTTTCCTTTAATTTGTCCCATTGAAATGAATGGGAAACTTCTGCAATTCTGCTAAAATTTGCTTGTTTTTGAAACTTAACTACTTCCTCATATTTTCACCTAGAACAACCATTCAAACTTTAAACTGTTCACAAATTATTGGGCTATTCAGGTATGATTCAGCTTTTTCAAATGTTTTACTGTTTTACTTTTATGCCTCTTAAAGTTTTGAGTTGCAAAATTGTGATTTTTCACAAAATACATGCGTTGTTATGGTTGCTATGCTCTTGGCTTCCAGTGTGTCACTGAAGGTTTTGCAATTTTCACTTCATGTCCGAACAACTTCTTGCTACTTGCTCAATTTTCACTCAACTTCCACAAATTATACATCAAAACGTAGGTATTTTTGCTGGCTTTCAGAAAATGTCACTATCATTGTTGTGGGATTTATAGAATTTTCGCAAATCTCCTCAGACCAACACAAGGTCTCAAAACTCTCCATATAAAGTCAATGGAGAGCTTGTTCAAAATCATTGCTGGATTTCTGTAATGAGAGGCATATTCGAATCGTCATATCTCCTTAACGAAGCGACTTTAAGACATGAGGCTTGTCCCCGAATATCTTCAGACACCCCTGACGCTCACAATTCAAGAATTTCTTTCTCACCTATTACCGTTCTGAAATGAGTTGGACTTGTTTGAGGGTAGGAAATTCGTCCTTCGCTCAGATTTCTTCAGATTTAAAACTCTGGAAATGAACCACTTTTTTCTCTCGTCATAATTTTTTTTTGGATTTCCACAGAGACCTGAAAATTTCCATGACTGTTCACCAAAGCCTGCTGTCTCTTACGGTGAAAGAATGATATCGATACTCCAAATAGATTTCGAGTTACAAAGCGTTGTTTGAGGGCAAGTCAAGGCAGTTTTTGCTTCGCTCTACTCAGTTATGGTGCATTAGAAGTCAAATATCTTTAATAATTCATATTTTAATGATAAATTGTAAACACTGGAAGATTCCCCCATCTCTTCTGAACAAAACGGTGTAAGAATGACCGCTCTAGCCCCTACGGTTTGGGAATTATGGTCATTTGTTTGAGGGGAGTCCTCACTATGAGAAATAGGCTGCAATAATCCTGTGCCTCTCTGTGCTGCGTGTGTAAAAAGAGGCACATGTTTTGGCGGGAAAAAGTACACAGGCTCTCTGATTGGTGGATTCAAATTCAGCAGCTCCCAGGCTGACCTAGAAACTTACTTCTCTCTCCCTGTGCATTTTTTTGCTGATTTTTTCATTTAACAAGTATATTTGAGGGACCCTCAGCATGTTCAGCATTTTTTCAGCTGTCCATTTTGCTTTTCCAATTTTTCTGTTTAACTGATTACTATTGTGCTAAATCATACTGTTTCTGCTATTTTATAAGATTTGTGCCTAATATAGTATTTCTGCTAAATTACAGTATTTCTGCTTTTTATACTATTTGTGCTAAAACATAGTATTTCTACTAAATGTAGTATTTATGCTTAATCATACTATTTCTGCTTTTTATGGGATTTGTGCCTAATATAGTATTTCTGCTTTTTATAGGATTTTTGCTCAAACATAATATTTCTACTAAATGTAGTGTTTATGCTTAATCATCCTATTTCTGCTTTTTATAGGATTTGTGCTTAATATAGTATTTCTGCTAAATTATAGTATTTCTGCTTTTTATAGTATTTGTGCTAAAACATAGTATTTCTACTAAATGTAGTATTTATGCTTAATCATAGTATTTCTATATATTTCTATATATTTCTGCCAGGTCCCCAGGCAGCCAATCCTCTGTGAGGACTTAGACATTCAAATTTTCAAATCAGGGCCTGCACGGTTTCCCAGCCAATCATATATGTGTCCTGAGGCATTCAAATTTGCATATTGGGGCCTTCATGGCTTCTAAGCCAGCCAATCATATCTGAGGGCTGAGGAATTCAAATCCACAAATCAGGGCCTGCACAGCTTCCCAGCCAGCCAATCATGTATGTGGGCTCCAGGTATTCAAATTTGCATATTGGGGGAATTCGTGGCTTCTAAGTCAACAAGTCATCCATGTCATATATCTCTAAAAATTCATATTTTAATGATAAATTGTCAACACTTGAAGATTCCCCCATCTCTTCTGAACAAAACGGTGTAAGAATGACCGCTCTAGCCCCTATGGTTAGGAAATTATGGTCATTTGTTTGAGGGGAATCCTCACTATGTGAAATAAACTGAAAGAAGCAGGTCTATGTCTCTGTGCTGCGTGTGTAAAAAGATGCACCTGTTTTGGCGGGAAAACGTAAACAGCCTCTCTGATTGGTGGATTCAAATTCAGCAGCTCCCAGGCTGACCTAGAAACTTAGTCCTCTCTCCCTGTGTGTGTGTGTGTGTGTGTGTGTGTGTGTGTGTGTGTGTGTGTGTGTGTGTGTGTTTAGTGGGAGAGAGAGGACCCTGCCCTTATTTGGCAGCATGTCATTGTAGGATTTAAATTGAACATAGTTAGACTGGTTGACTGGATTAGAGCCTGTGTTTGTGTGTCCCTCTGTGCATTTGTGTTTCAATAAGTTATTACTATTCTGCTAAATCATAGTATTTCTGGTACTTTTCGGTACTTGTGCTAAATACAGTATTTCTGCTAAATCATACTATTTCTGCTTTTCATAGGATTTATGCCTAATATAGTATTTCTGCTAAATTATAGTATTTCTGCTTTTTATAGGATTTGTGCCTAACATAGTATTTCTGCTAAATTATAGTATTTCTGCTTTTTATAGGATTTGTGCCTAACATAGTATTTCTGCTAAATTATAGTATTTCTGCTTTTTATACTATTTGTTCTAAATTATAGTATTTCTGCTTTTTATAGGATTTGTGCTTAATATAGTATTTCTGCTAAATTATAGTTTTTCTTCTTTTTATAGTATTTGTGCTAAAACATAGTATTTCTACTAAATGTAGTATTTATGCTTAATAATAGTATTTCTATATATTTCTGCCAGGTCCCCAGGCAGCCAATCCTCTGTGAGGACTGAGACATTCAAATTTTCAAATCAGGGCCTGCACAGTTTCCCAGCCAATCAAATAAGTGTCCTGAGGCATTCAAATTTGCATATTGGGGCCTTCGTGGCTTCTAAGCCAGCCAATCATATCTGAGGGCTGAGGAATTCAAATCCACAAATCAGGGCCTGCACGGCTTCCCAGCCAGCCAATCACATATGTGGTCTCAGGCATTCAAATTTGCATATTGGGGAATTCGTGGCTTCTAAGTCAACAAGTCATCCATGTCATATATCTCTAAAAATTCATATTTTAATATTAAATTGTCAACACTTGAAGATTCCCCCATCTCTTCTGAACAAAACGGTGTAAGAATGACCGTTCTAGCCCCTACGGTTAGGAAATTACGGTCATTTGTTTGAGGGGAGTCCTCACTATGAGAAATAGACTGCAAAAATCCTGTGTCTCTCTGTGCTGCTGCGTGTGTAAACAGATGCACCTGTTTTGGTGGGGAAAAGTGCACAGCCTCTCTGATTGGTGGATTCAAATTCAGCAGCTCCCAGGCTGACCTAGAAACTTACTTCTCTCTCCCTGTGTGTGTGTGTGTGTGTGTGTGTGTGTGTGTGTGTGTGTGTTTGTGTGTGTGTGTGACAGAGAGAGAGAGAGAGAGAGAGAAAGCCTTTTAATGGGATGATCCCATTGTAAGATTCAAATTCAATATATTTAGACTGGTTGACTGAATTGGATCTTGTGTGTGTGTCTCTCTGTGCATGTGTGTTTCCTCATGTGTACATATTTGTAATTGTGTGGCAGTCATAAATTTTTTTGCTGATTTTTGTCATTTAACAAGTATATTTGAGGGAACCTCAGCATGTTCAGCATTTTTTCAGCTGTCCATTTTGCTTTTCCAATTTTTCTGTTTAACTTATTACTATTGTGCTAAATCACACTATTTCTGCTATTTTATAAGATTTGTGCTTAATATACTATTTCTGCTTTTATAGGATTTGTGCTTAATATAGTATTTCTGCTTTTTATAAGATTTGTGCTTAATATAGTATTTCTGCTAAATTTAGTATTTCTGATTAATTATAGTTTTTCTACTAAATCATAGTACAGTATTTCTGCTTTTTATGGGATTTGTGCTAAAACAAAGTATTTCTACTAAATGTAGTATTTATGCTTAATCATATTATTTCTGCTTTTCATAGGATTTGTGCTTAATATAGTATTTCTGCTAAATTATAGTATTTCTGCCAAATTATAATATTTGTGCTAAAACATAGTCTCAATTTAAAATTACAATATTCATAGTTCATCACAGTGTCTCTGGTAAATCACAGTATTTCTGCTCTGTTGTACTATTTTTCTAAATCATAGTGTTTCTGTAATGTTTAAGTATTTTTGGCTAAATATATTCTTTCTGTTATCTTATACTATTTCTCCTAAATTCTTGTATGTTTGAGAAGTTATCATGTTTCTGGTAAGTTACAATATTTCTGCTAAATTCTGCTATGCTATTGTATTTCTGCCAAGTATTATGTTTCCTCTAAGATATTGCAGTTCTGCTAAGTTATTCCATTTTAGCAAACTTCTTTTGCTTCTGCAAAGTTTTTACAATTTCTGCAACTTTTCAGCTTTTTCAGCTACTTTTTGCATACAGCTTCAGCTTTAAGCATCCACACTGCATTTTCGCAGGAAATGCAAATTTTTCTAGTTATTATTATTATTCTAGTTGCTTCCGTACACTTTTTGGCACTTAACTACTTCCACAATTTTCAGCCGATTTTCACCGTTCAAATTTTAAACTATTCTGCTATTTCTGCTAATTTACGCTATGATTTTTGCTATTTTTAACTATTATACTTTTTAAAATATTCCACTTTTTTCCTTTAATTTGTCCCATTGAAATGAATGGGAAACTTCTGCAATTCTGCTAAAATTTGCTTGTTTTTGAAACTTAACTACTTCCTCATATTTTCACCTAGAACAACCATTCAAACTTTAAAATGTTCATAAATTATTGGGCTATTCAGGTATGATTCAGCGTTTTGAAATCTTTTACTGTTTTACTTTTATGCCTCTTAAAGTTTTGAGTTGCAAAATTGTGATTTTTCACAAAATACATGCGTTGTTATGGTTGCTATGCTCTTGGCTTCCAGTGTGTCACTGAAGGTTTTGCAATTTTCACTTCATGTCCGAACAACTTCTTGCTACTTGCTCAATTTTCACTCAACTTCCACAAATTATACATCAAAACGTAGGTATTTTTGCTGGCTTTCAGAAAATGTCACTATCATTGTTGTGGGATTTATAGAATTTTTGCAAATCTCCTCAGACCAACACAAGGTCTCAAAACTCTCCATATAAAGTCAATGGAGAGCTTGTTCAAAATCATCGCTGGATTTCTGTAATGAGAGGCATATTCGAATCGTCATATCTCCTTAACGAAGCGACTTTAAGACATGAGGCTTGTCCCCGAATATCTTCAGACACCCCTGACGCTCACAATTCAAGAATTTCTTTCTCACCTATTACCGTTCTGAAATGAGTTGGACTTGTTTGAGGGTAGGAAATTCGTCCTTCGCTCAGATTTCTTCAGATTTCAAACTGTGGAAATGAACCACTTTTTTCTCTCGTCATAACTTTTTGTTGGATTTCCACAGAGACCTGAAAATTTCCATGATTGTTCACCAAAGCCTGCTGTCTCTTACGGTGAAAGAATGATATCGATACTCCAAATAGATTTCAAGTCACAAAGCGTTGTTTGAGGGCAAGTCAAGGCAGTTTTTGCTTCGCTCTACTCAGTTATGGTGCATTACAAGTCAAATATCTTTAATAATTCATATTTTAATGATAAATTGTAAACACTGGAAGATTCCCCCATCTCTTCTGAACAAAACGGTGTAAGAATGACCGCTCTAGCCCCTACGGTTTGGAAATTATGGTCATTTGTTTGAGGGGAGTCCTCACTATGAGAAATAGGCTGCAATAATCCTGTGCCTCTCTGTGCTGCGTGTGTAAAAAGAGGCACATGTTTTGGCGGGAAAAAGTACACAGGCTCTCTGATTGGTGGATTCAAATTCAGCAGCTCCCAGGCTGACCTAGAAACTTACTTCTCTCTCCCTGTGCATTTTTTTGCTGATTTTTTCATTTAACAAGTATATTTGAGGGACCCTCAGCATGTTCAGCATTTTTTCAGCTGTCCATTTTGCTTTTCCAATTTTTCTGTTTAACTTATTACTATTGTGCTAAATAATACTATTTCTGCTATTTTATAAGATTTGTGCCTAATATAGTATTTCTGCTAAATTACAATATTTCTGCTTTTTATACTATTTGTGCTAAAACATAGTATTTCTACTAAATGTAGTATTTATGCTTAATCATACTAGTTCTGCTTTTTATGGGATTTGTGCCTAATATAGTATTTCTGCTTTTTATAGGATTTTTGCTCAAACATAGTATTTCTACTAAATGTAGTGTTTATGCTTAATCATCCTATTTCTGCTTTTTATAGGATTTGTGCTTAATATAGTATTTCTGCTAAATTATAGTATTTCTGCTTTTTATAGTATTTGTGCTAAAACATAGTATTTCTACTAAATGTAGTATTTATGCTTAATCATAGTATTTCTATATATTTCTGCCAGGTCCCCAGGCAGCCAATCCTCTGTGAGGACTTAGACATTCAAATTTTCAAATCAGGGCCTGCACGGTTTCCCAGCCAATCATATATGTGTCCTGAGGCATTCAAATTTGCATATTGGGGCCTTCATGGCTTCTAAGCCAGCCAATCATATCTGAGGGCTGAGGAATTCAAATCCACAAATCAGGGCCTGCACGGCTTCCCAGGCAGCCAATCATATATGTGGCCTCAGGCATTCAAATTTGCATATTGGGGGAATTCGTGGCTTCTAAGTCAACAAGTCATCCATGTCGTATATCTCTAAAAATTCATATTTTAATATTAAATTGTCAACACTGGAAGATTCCCCCATCTCTTCTGAACAAAACGGTGTAAGAATGACCGCTCTAGCCCCTACGGTTAGGAAATTATGGTCATTTGTTTGAGGGGAGTCCTCACTATGAGAAATAGGCTGCAATAATCCTGTGCCTCTCTCTGCTGCGTGTGTAAAAAGATGCACCTGTTTTGGCGGGAAAAAGTACACAGGCTCTCTGATTGGTGGATTCAAATTCAGCAGCTCCCAGGCTGACCTAGAAACTTACTTCTCTCTCCCTGTGCATTTTTATGCTGATTTTTTCATTTAACAAGTATATTTGAGGGACCCTCAGCATGTTCAGCATTTTTTCAGCTGTCCATTTTGCTTTTCCAATTTTTCTGTTTAACTTATTACTATTGTGCTAAATCATACTGTTTCTGCTATTTCATAAGATTTGTGCTTAATATAGTATTTCTGCTTTTAATAGGATTTGTGCTTAATATAGTATTTCTGCTTTTTATAGAATTTGTGCTTAATATAGTATTTCTGCTTTTTATATGATTTGTGCTTAATATGGTATTTCTGCTAAATTATAGTATTTCTGCTAAATCATCCTATTTCTGCTTTTTATAGGATTTGTGCTTAATATAGTATTTCTGCTAAATTATAGTATTTCTGCTTTTTATAGGATTTGTGCTAAAACATAGTATTTCTACTAAATGTAGTATTTATGCTTAATCATAGTATTTCTATATATTTCTGCCTGGTCCCCAGGCAGCCAATCCTCTGTGAGGACTTAGACATTCAAATTTTCAAATCAGGTCCTGCACGGTTTCCCAGCCAATCATATATGTGTCCTGAGGCATTCAAATTTGCATATTGGGGACTTCATGGCTTCTAAGCCAGCCAATCATATCTGAGGGCTGAGGAATTCAAATCCACAAATCAGGGCCTGCACAGCTTCCCAGCCAGCCAATCATGTATGTGGGCTCCAGGTATTCAAATTTGCATATTGGGGAATTCGTGGCTTCTAAGTCAACAAGTCATCCGTGTCATATATCTCTAAAAATTCATATTTTAATGATAAATTGTCAACACTTGAAGATTCCCCCATCTCTTCTGAACAAAACGGTGTAAGAATGACCGTTCTAGCTCCTACGGTTAGGAAATTATGGTCATTTGTTTGAGGGGAGTCCTCACTATGAGAAATAGGCTGCAATAATCCTGTGCCTCTCTCTGCTGCGTGTGTAAAAAGATGCACCTGTTTTGGAGGGAAAGAGTGCACAGGCTCTCTGATTGGTGGATTCAAATTCAGCAGCTCCCAGGCTGACCTAGAAACTCACTTTTCTCTCCCTGTGTGTGTGTGTGTGTGTGTGTGTGTGTGTGTGTGTGTGTGTGTGTGTGTGTGACAGAGAGAGAGAGAGAGAGAGAGAGAGGCTTTTAATGGGATGATCTCATTCTAAGATTCAAATTCAATATATTTAGACTGGTTGACTGAATTGGATCTTGTGTGTGTGTCTCTCTGTGCATGTGTGTTTTCTTATGTGTACATATTTGTGATTGTGTGGCTGTTATAGATTTTTTTGCTGATTTTTTTCATTTAACAAGTATAGTTGAGGGACCTTCAGCATGTTCATCATTTTTTCAGCTGTCCATTTTTGCTTTTCCAATTTTTCTGTTTAAGTTATTACTATTGTGCTAAATCATACTATTTCTGCTATTTTATAAGATTTGTGCCAAATACCGTATTTCTGCCAAATATAGTATTTCTGATTAATTATAGTTTTTTCTACCAAATCATAGTACAGTATTTCTGCTTTTTATAGGGTTTGTGCTTAATATAGTATTTCTGCTAAATTATAGTATTTCTGCTTTTTATAGTATTTGTGCTAAATTATAGTATTTCTGCCAAATTATAATATTTGTGCTAAAACATAGTCTTAATTTAAAATTACAATATTCATAGTTCATCACAGTGTCTCTGGTAAATCACAATATTTCTGCTCTGTTGTACTATTTTTCTAAATCATAGTGTTTCTGTAATGTTTAAGTATTTTTGGCTAAATATATTCTTTCTGTTATCTTATACTATTTCTCCTAAATTCTTGTATTTTTGAGAAGTTATCATGTTTCTGGTAAGTTACAATATTTCTGCTAAATTCTGCTATGCTATTGTATTTCTGCCAAGTATTATGTTTCTTCTAAGATATTGCAGTTCTGCTAAGTTATTCCATTTTAGCAAACTTCTTTTGCTTCTGCAAAGTTTTTACAATTTCTGCAACTTTTCAGCTTTTTCAGCTACTTTTTGCATACAGCTTCAGCTTTAAGCATCCACACTGCATTTTCGCAGGAAATGCAAATTTTTCTAGTTGTGTGGATGCTTTAAGCATCCACACTATTGAGTTCCTGTTTCTCTTTATTCTTTATTATTATTATTATTATTATTCTAGTTGCTTCCGTACACTTTTTGGCACTTAACTACTTCCACAATTTTCAGCCGATTTTCACCGTTCAAATTTTAAACTATTCTGCTATTTCTGCTAATTTACGCTATGATTTTTGCTATTTTTAACTATTATACTTTTTAAAATATTAAGCTTTTTTCCTTTAATTTGTCCCATTGAAATGAATGGGAAACTTCTGCAATTCTGCTAAAATTTGCTTGTTTTTGAAACTTAACTACTTCCTCATATTTTCACCTAGAACAACCATTCAAACTTTAAACTGTTCACAAATTATTGGGCTATTCAGGTATGATTCAGCTTTTTCAAATGTTTTACTGTTTTACTTTTATGCCTGTTAAAGTTTTGAGTTGCAAAATTGTGATTTTTCACAAAATACATGCGTTGTTATGGTTGCTATGCTCTTGGCTTCCAGTGTGTCACTGAAGGTTTTGCAATTTTCACTTCATGTCCGAACAACTTCTTGCTACTTGCTCAATTTTCACTCAACTTCCACAAATTATACATCAAAACGTAGGTATTTTTGCTGGCTTTCAGAAAATGTCACTATCATTGTTGTGGGATTTATAGAATTTTCGCAAATCTCCTCAGACCAACACAAGGTCTCAAAACTCTCCATATAAAGTCAATGGAGAGCTTGTTCAAAATCATCGCTGGATTTCTGTAATGAGAGGCATATTCGAATCGTCATATCTCCTTAACGAAGCGACTTTAAGACATGAGGCTTGTCCCCGAATATCTTCAGACACCCCTGACGCTCACAATTCAAGAATTTCTTTCTCACCTATTACCGTTCTGAAATGAGTTGGACTTGTTTGAGGGTAGGAAATTCGTCCTTCGCTCAGATTTCTTCAGATTTAAAACTCTGGAAATGAACCACTTTTTTCTCTCGTCATAATTTTTTTTTGGATTTCCACAGAGACCTGAAAATTTCCATGACTGTTCACCAAAGCCTGCTGTCTCTTACGGTGAAAGAATGATATCGATACTCCAAATAGATTTCGAGTTACAAAGCGTTGTTTGAGGGCAAGTCAAGGCAGTTTTTGCTTCGCTCTACTCAGTTATGGTGCATTAGAAGTCAAATATCTTTAATAATTCATATTTTAATGATAAATTGTAAACACTGGAAGATTCCCCCATCTCTTCTGAACAAAACGGTGTAAGAATGACCGCTCTAGCCCCTACGGTTTGGGAATTATGGTCATTTGTTTGAGGGGAGTCCTCACTATGAGAAATAGGCTGCAATAATCCTGTGCCTCTCTGTGCTGCGTGTGTAAAAAGAGGCACATGTTTTGGCGGGAAAAAGTACACAGGCTCTCTGATTGGTGGATTCAAATTCAGCAGCTCCCAGGCTGACCTAGAAACTTACTTCTCTCTCCCTGTGCATTTTTTTGCTGATTTTTTCATTTAACAAGTATATTTGAGGGACCCTCAGCATGTTCAGCATTTTTTCAGCTGTCCATTTTGCTTTTCCAATTTTTCTGTTTAACTGATTACTATTGTGCTAAATCATACTGTTTCTGCTATTTTATAAGATTTGTGCCTAATATAGTATTTCTGCTAAATTACAGTATTTCTGCTTTTTATACTATTTGTGCTAAAACATAGTATTTCTACTAAATGTAGTATTTATGCTTAATCATACTATTTCTGCTTTTTATGGGATTTGTGCCTAATATAGTATTTCTGCTTTTTATAGGATTTTTGCTCAAACATAATATTTCTACTAAATGTAGTGTTTATGCTTAATCATCCTATTTCTGCTTTTTATAGGATTTGTGCTTAATATAGTATTTCTGCTAAATTATAGTATTTCTGCTTTTTATAGTATTTGTGCTAAAACATAGTATTTCTACTAAATGTAGTATTTATGCTTAATCATAGTATTTCTATATATTTCTATATATTTCTGCCAGGTCCCCAGGCAGCCAATCCTCTGTGAGGACTTAGACATTCAAATTTTCAAATCAGGGCCTGCACGGTTTCCCAGCCAATCATATATGTGTCCTGAGGCATTCAAATTTGCACATTGGGGCCTTCATGGCTTCTAAGCCAGCCAATCATATCTGAGGGCTGAGGAATTCAAATCCACAAATCAGGGCCTGCACAGCTTCCCAGCCAGCCAATCATGTATGTGGGCTCCAGGTATTCAAATTTGCATATTGGGGGAATTCGTGGCTTCTAAGTCAACAAGTCATCCATGTCATATATCTCTAAAAATTCATATTTTAATGATAAATTGTCAACACTTGAAGATTCCCCCATCTCTTCTGAACAAAACGGTGTAAGAATGACCGCTCTAGCCCCTATGGTTAGGAAATTATGGTCATTTGTTTGAGGGGAATCCTCACTATGTGAAATAAACTGAAAGAAGCAGGTCTATGTCTCTGTGCTGCGTGTGTAAAAAGATGCACCTGTTTTGGCGGGAAAACGTAAACAGCCTCTCTGATTGGTGGATTCAAATTCAGCAGCTCCCAGGCTGACCTAGAAACTTAGTCCTCTCTCCCTGTGTGTGTGTGTGTGTGTGTGTGTGTGTGTGTGTGTGTGTGTGTGTGTGTGTGTGTGTGTGTTTAGTGGGAGAGAGAGGACCCTGCCCTTATTTGGCAGCATGTCATTGTAGGATTTAAATTGAACATAGTTAGACTGGTTGACTGGATTAGAGCCTGTGTTTGTGTGTCCCTCTGTGCATTTGTGTTTCAATAAGTTATTACTATTCTGCTAAATCATAGTATTTCTGGTACTTTTCGGTACTTGTGCTAAATACAGTATTTCTGCTAAATCATACTATTTCTGCTTTTCATAGGATTTATGCCTAATATAGTATTTCTGCTAAATTATAGTATTTCTGCTTTTTATAGGATTTGTGCCTAACATAGTATTTCTGCTAAATTATAGTATTTCTGCTTTTTATAGGATTTGTGCCTAACATAGTATTTCTGCTAAATTATAGTATTTCTGCTTTTTATAGGATTTGTGCTTAATATAGTATTTCTGCTAAATTATAGTTTTTCTTCTTTTTATAGTATTTGTGCTAAAACATAGTATTTCTACTAAATGTAGTATTTATGCTTAATAATAGTATTTCTATATATTTCTGCCAGGTCCCCAGGCAGCCAATCCTCTGTGAGGACTGAGACATTCAAATTTTCAAATCAGGGCCTGCACAGTTTCCCAGCCAATCAAATAAGTGTCCTGAGGCATTCAAATTTGCATATTGGGGCCTTCGTGGCTTCTAAGCCAGCCAATCATATCTGAGGGCTGAGGAATTCAAATCCACAAATCAGGGCCTGCACGGCTTCCCAGCCAGCCAATCACATATGTGGTCTCAGGCATTCAAATTTGCATATTGGGGAATTCGTGGCTTCTAAGTCAACAAGTCATCCATGTCATATATCTCTAAAAATTCATATTTTAATATTAAATTGTCAACACTTGAAGATTCCCCCATCTCTTCTGAACAAAACGGTGTAAGAATGACCGTTCTAGCCCCTACGGTTAGGAAATTACGGTCATTTGTTTGAGGGGAGTCCTCACTATGAGAAATAGACTGCAAAAATCCTGTGTCTCTCTGTGCTGCTGCGTGTGTAAACAGATGCACCTGTTTTGGTGGGGAAAAGTGCACAGCCTCTCTGATTGGTGGATTCAAATTCAGCAGCTCCCAGGCTGACCTAGAAACTTACTTCTCTCTCCCTGTGCATTTTTTTGCTGATTTTTTCATTTAACAAGTATATTTGAGGGACCCTCAGCATGTTCAGCATTTTTTCAGCTGTCCATTTTGCTTTTCCAATTTTTCTGTTTAACTGATTACTATTGTGCTAAATCATACTGTTTCTGCTATTTTATAAGATTTGTGCCTAATATAGTATTTCTGCTAAATTACAGTATTTCTGCTTTTTATACTATTTGTGCTAAAACATAGTATTTCTACTAAATGTAGTATTTATGCTTAATCATACTATTTCTGCTTTTTATGGGATTTGTGCCTAATATAGTATTTCTGCTTTTTATAGGATTTTTGCTCAAACATAATATTTCTACTAAATGTAGTGTTTATGCTTAATCATCCTATTTCTGCTTTTTATAGGATTTGTGCTTAATATAGTATTTCTGCTAAATTATAGTATTTCTGCTTTTTATAGTATTTGTGCTAAAACATAGTATTTCTACTAAATGTAGTATTTATGCTTAATCATAGTATTTCTATATATTTCTATATATTTCTGCCAGGTCCCCAGGCAGCCAATCCTCTGTGAGGACTTAGACATTCAAATTTTCAAATCAGGGCCTGCACGGTTTCCCAGCCAATCATATATGTGTCCTGAGGCATTCAAATTTGCACATTGGGGCCTTCATGGCTTCTAAGCCAGCCAATCATATCTGAGGGCTGAGGAATTCAAATCCACAAATCAGGGCCTGCACAGCTTCCCAGCCAGCCAATCATGTATGTGGGCTCCAGGTATTCAAATTTGCATATTGGGGGAATTCGTGGCTTCTAAGTCAACAAGTCATCCATGTCATATATCTCTAAAAATTCATATTTTAATGATAAATTGTCAACACTTGAAGATTCCCCCATCTCTTCTGAACAAAACGGTGTAAGAATGACCGCTCTAGCCCCTATGGTTAGGAAATTATGGTCATTTGTTTGAGGGGAATCCTCACTATGTGAAATAAACTGAAAGAAGCAGGTCTATGTCTCTGTGCTGCGTGTGTAAAAAGATGCACCTGTTTTGGCGGGAAAACGTAAACAGCCTCTCTGATTGGTGGATTCAAATTCAGCAGCTCCCAGGCTGACCTAGAAACTTAGTCCTCTCTCCCTGTGTGTGTGTGTGTGTGTGTGTGTGTGTGTGTGTGTGTGTGTGTGTGTGTGTGTGTGTGTGTGTGTTTAGTGGGAGAGAGAGGACCCTGCCCTTATTTGGCAGCATGTCATTGTAGGATTTAAATTGAACATAGTTAGACTGGTTGACTGGATTAGAGCCTGTGTTTGTGTGTCCCTCTGTGCATTTGTGTTTCAATAAGTTATTACTATTCTGCTAAATCATAGTATTTCTGGTACTTTTCGGTACTTGTGCTAAATACAGTATTTCTGCTAAATCATACTATTTCTGCTTTTCATAGGATTTATGCCTAATATAGTATTTCTGCTAAATTATAGTATTTCTGCTTTTTATAGGATTTGTGCCTAACATAGTATTTCTGCTAAATTATAGTATTTCTGCTTTTTATAGGATTTGTGCCTAACATAGTATTTCTGCTAAATTATAGTATTTCTGCTTTTTATAGGATTTGTGCTTAATATAGTATTTCTGCTAAATTATAGTTTTTCTTCTTTTTATAGTATTTGTGCTAAAACATAGTATTTCTACTAAATGTAGTATTTATGCTTAATAATAGTATTTCTATATATTTCTGCCAGGTCCCCAGGCAGCCAATCCTCTGTGAGGACTGAGACATTCAAATTTTCAAATCAGGGCCTGCACAGTTTCCCAGCCAATCAAATAAGTGTCCTGAGGCATTCAAATTTGCATATTGGGGCCTTCGTGGCTTCTAAGCCAGCCAATCATATCTGAGGGCTGAGGAATTCAAATCCACAAATCAGGGCCTGCACGGCTTCCCAGCCAGCCAATCACATATGTGGTCTCAGGCATTCAAATTTGCATATTGGGGAATTCGTGGCTTCTAAGTCAACAAGTCATCCATGTCATATATCTCTAAAAATTCATATTTTAATATTAAATTGTCAACACTTGAAGATTCCCCCATCTCTTCTGAACAAAACGGTGTAAGAATGACCGTTCTAGCCCCTACGGTTAGGAAATTACGGTCATTTGTTTGAGGGGAGTCCTCACTATGAGAAATAGACTGCAAAAATCCTGTGTCTCTCTGTGCTGCTGCGTGTGTAAACAGATGCACCTGTTTTGGTGGGGAAAAGTGCACAGCCTCTCTGATTGGTGGATTCAAATTCAGCAGCTCCCAGGCTGACCTAGAAACTTACTTCTCTCTCCCTGTGTGTGTGTGTGTGTGTGTGTGTGTGTGTGTGTGTGTGTGTGTTTGTGTGTGTGTGTGACAGAGAGAGAGAGAGAGAGAGAAAGCCTTTTAATGGGATGATCCCATTGTAAGATTCAAATTCAATATATTTAGACTGGTTGACTGAATTGGATCTTGTGTGTGTGTCTCTCTGTGCATGTGTGTTTCCTCATGTGTACATATTTGTAATTGTGTGGCAGTCATAAATTTTTTTGCTGATTTTTGTCATTTAACAAGTATATTTGAGGGAACCTCAGCATGTTCAGCATTTTTTCAGCTGTCCATTTTGCTTTTCCAATTTTTCTGTTTAACTTATTACTATTGTGCTAAATCACACTATTTCTGCTATTTTATAAGATTTGTGCTTAATATACTATTTCTGCTTTTATAGGATTTGTGCTTAATATAGTATTTCTGCTTTTTATAAGATTTGTGCTTAATATAGTATTTCTGCTAAATTTAGTATTTCTGATTAATTATAGTTTTTCTACTAAATCATAGTACAGTATTTCTGCTTTTTATGGGATTTGTGCTAAAACAAAGTATTTCTACTAAATGTAGTATTTATGCTTAATCATATTATTTCTGCTTTTCATAGGATTTGTGCTTAATATAGTATTTCTGCTAAATTATAGTATTTCTGCCAAATTATAATATTTGTGCTAAAACATAGTCTCAATTTAAAATTACAATATTCATAGTTCATCACAGTGTCTCTGGTAAATCACAGTATTTCTGCTCTGTTGTACTATTTTTCTAAATCATAGTGTTTCTGTAATGTTTAAGTATTTTTGGCTAAATATATTCTTTCTGTTATCTTATACTATTTCTCCTAAATTCTTGTATGTTTGAGAAGTTATCATGTTTCTGGTAAGTTACAATATTTCTGCTAAATTCTGCTATGCTATTGTATTTCTGCCAAGTATTATGTTTCCTCTAAGATATTGCAGTTCTGCTAAGTTATTCCATTTTAGCAAACTTCTTTTGCTTCTGCAAAGTTTTTACAATTTCTGCAACTTTTCAGCTTTTTCAGCTACTTTTTGCATACAGCTTCAGCTTTAAGCATCCACACTGCATTTTCGCAGGAAATGCAAATTTTTCTAGTTATTATTATTCTAGTTGCCACTTTTTGTGCTTTCTTTGGCACTTAACTACTTCCACAATTTTTATGCTATTTTCACCGTTCAAATTTTATACTATTCTGCTATTTCTGCTAAACATCGCTATGATTTTTGCTATTTTTTGCTATTATACTTTTTAAAATATTAAGCTTTTTTCCTTTAATTTGTCCCATTGAAATGAATGGGAAACTTCCAAAATTCTGCTAAATTTTGCTTGTTTTTGAAACTTAACTACTTCCTCATACGTTCACCTAGAACAACCATTCAAACTTTAAAATGTTCACAAATTATTGGGCTATTCAGGTATGATTAATCTTTTTCAAATCTTTTACCGTTTTACTTTTATGCCTCTTAAAGTTTTGAGTTGCACAATTGTGATTTTTCACAAAATACATGCGTTGTTATGGTTGCTATGCTCTTGGCTTCCAGTGTGTCACTGAAGGTTTTGCAATTTTCACTTCATGTCCGAACAACTTCTTGCTACTTGCTCAATTTTCACTCAACTTCCACAAATTATACATCAAAACGTAGGTATTTTTGCTGGCTTTCAGAAAATGTCACTATCATTGTTGTGGGATTTATAGAATTTTGGCAAATCTCCTCAGACCAACACAAGGTCTCAAAACTCTCCATATAAAGTCAATGGAGAGCTTGTTCAAAATCATCGCTGGCTTTCTGTAATTAGAGGCATATTCGAATCGTCATATCTCCTTAACGAAGCAAAGTTAAGACATGAGGCTTGTCCCCGAATATCTTCAGACACCCCTGACGCTCACAATTCAAGAATTTCTTTCTCACCTATTACCGTTCTGAAATGAGTTGGACTTGTTTGAGGGTAGGAAATTTGTCCTTCGCTCAGATTTCTTCAGATTTCAAACCCTGGAAATGAACCACTTTTTTCTCTCGTCATAACTTTTTGTTGGATTTCCACAGAGACCTGAAAATTTCCATGACTGTTCACCAAAGCCTGCTGTCTCTTACGGTGAAAGAATGATATCTATACTCCAAATAGATTTCGAGTTACAAAGCGTTGTTTGAGGGCAAGTCAAGGCAGTTTTTGCTTCGCTCTACTCAGTTATGGTGCATTAGAAGTCAAATATCTTTAATAATTCATATTTTAATGATATATTGTTAACACTGGAAGATTCCCCCATCTCTTCTGAACAAAACGGTGTAAGAATGACCGTTCTAGTCCCTACGGTTAGGAAATTATGGTCATTTGTTTGAGGGGAGTCGTCACTATGAGAAATAGACTGCAATAATCCTGTGCCTCTCCTTGCTGCGTGTGTAAAAAGATGCACCTGTTTTGGCGGGAAAGCGTAAACAGCCACTCTGATTGGTGGATTTAAATTCGGCAGCTCTCTCCCTGTGTGTGTGTGTGTGTGTGTGTGTGTGTGTTTGTGTTTAGTGGGAGAGAGAGGACCCTGCCCTTATTTGGCAGCATGTCATTGTAGGATTTAAATTGAATATAGTTAGACTGGTTGACTGGATTAGAGCCTGTGTTTGTGTGTCCCTCTGTGCATTTGTGTTTCAATATGCCTCCATATTTGTAATTTTGTAAGTTATTACTATTCTGCTAAATCATACTATTTCTGCTTTTCATAAGATTTGTGCCTAATATAGTATTTCTGCTAAATTATAGTATTTATTCTTTTTATAGGATTTGTGCCTAACATAGTATTTCAGCTAAATTATAGTATTTCTGCTTTTTATACTATTTGTGCCTAATATAGTATTTCTGCTTTTTATAAGATTTGTGCCTAATATAGTATTTCTGCTTTTTATAGGATTTGTGCTTTATATAGTGTTTCTGCTAAATTATAGTATTTCTGCTTTTTATAGTATTTGTGCTAAAACATAGTATTTCTACTAAATGTAGTATTTATGCTTAATCATAGTATTTCTATATATATATCTGCCAGGTCCCCAGGCAGCCAATCCTCTGTGAGGACTGAGAAATTCAAATTTTCAAATCAGGGCCTGCACGGCTTCCCAGCCAATCATATATGTGTCCTGAGGCATTGAAATTTGCATATTGGGGCCTTCATGGCTTCTAAGCCAGCCAATCATATCTGAGGGCTGAGGAATTCAAATCCACAAATCAGGGCCTGCACGGCTTCCCAGCCAGCCAATCATATATGTGGTCTCAGGCATTCATATTTGCATATTGGGGAATTCGTGGCTTCTAAGTCAACAAGTCATCCATGTCATATATCTCTAAAAATTCACATTTTAATGATAAATTGTTAACACTGGAAGATTCCCCCATCTCTTCTGAACAAAACGGTGTAAGAATGACCGCTCTAGCCCCTACGGTTAGGAAATTATGGTCATTTGTTTGAGGGGAGTCCTCACTATGAGAAATAGACTGCAATAATCCTGTGCCTCTCCTTGCTGCGTGTGTAAAAAGATGCACCTGTTTTGGCGGGAAAGCGTAAACAGCCACTCTGATTGGTGGATTTAAATTCGGCAGCTCTCTCCCTCTGTGTCTGTCTGTGTGTGTGTGTGTGTGTGTGTGTGTGTGTGTGTGTGTGTGTGTGTGTTTAGTGGGAGAGAGAGGACCCTGCCCTTATTTGGCAGCATGTCATTGTAGGATTTAAATTGAATATAGTTAGACTGGTTGACTGGATTAGAGCCTGTGTTTGTGTGTCCCTCTGTGCATTTGTGTTTCAATATGCCTCCATATTTGTAATTTTGTAAGTTATTACTATTCTGCTAAATCATACTATTTCTGCTTTTCATAGGATTTGTGCCTAATATAGTATTTCTGCTTTTTATAGGATTTGTGCCTAATATAGTATTTCTGCTTTTTATAGGATTTGTGCCTAATATAGTATTTCTGCTTTTTATAGGATTTGTGCTTAATATAGTATTTCTGCTAAATTATAGTATTTCTGCTTTTTATAGGATTTGTGCTAAAACATAGTATTTCTACTAAATGTAGTATTTATGCTTAATCATAGTATTTCTATATATTTCTGCCAGGTCCCCAGGCAGCCAATCCTCTGTGAGGACTGAGACATTCAAATTTTCAAATCAGGGCCTGCACGGTTTCCCAGCCAATCATATATGTGGTCTGAGGAATACAAATTTGCATATTGGGGCCTTCATGGCTTCTAAGCCAGCCAATCATATCTGAGGGCTGAGGAATTCAAATCCACAAATCAGGGCCTGCACAGCTTCCCAGCCAGCCAATCATGTATGTGGGCTCCAGGCATTCAAATTTGCATATTGGGGAATTCATGGCTTCTAAGTCAACAAGTCATCCATGTCATATATCTCTAAAAATTCATATTTTAATGATAAATTGTCAACACTTGAAGATTCCCCCATCTCTTCTGAACAAAACGGTGTAAGAATGACCGTTCTAGCCCCTACGGTTAGGAAATTATGGTCATTTGTTTGAGGGGAGTCGTCACTATGAGAAATAGACTGCAAAAATCCTGTGTCTCTCTCTGTGCTGCGTGTGTAAACAGAGGCACCTGTTTTGGCGGGAAAAAGTGCACAGGCTCTCTGATTGGTGGATTCAAATTCAGCAGCTCCCAGGCTGACCTAGAAACTTACTTCTCTCTCCCTGTGTGTGTGTGTGTGTGTGTGTGTGTGTGACAGAAAGAGGGAGAGAGAGAGAAAGGCTTTCAATGGGATGACCTCATTCTAAGCTTCAAATTCAATATATTTAGACTGGTTGACTGAATTGGATCTTGTGTGTGTGTCTCTCTGTGCATGTGTGTTTCCTTATGTGTACATATTTCTGATTGTGTGGCTGTTATATATTTTTCTTGCAGATTTTTTTCATTTAACAAGTATATTTGAGGGACCCTCAGCATGTTCAGCATTTTTTCAGCTGTCCATTTTGCTTTTCCGATTTTTCTGTTTAACTTATTACTATTGTGCTAAATCATACTATTTCTGCTTTTAATAGGATTTGTGCTTAATATAGTATTTCTGCTTTTTATAGGATTTGTGCTTAATATACTCATTCTGCTTTTTATAGGATTTGTGCTTACTATAGTATTTCTGCTAAATGTAGTATTTATGCTTAATCATACTATTTCTATATATTTCTGCCAGGCAGCCAATCCTCTGTGAGGACTCAGACACATATCACATATCAGGGCCTGCACGGCCTCCCAGCCAGCCAATCATATCTGAGGTTTTCCGTTTCCTCTCTCGTCATATCTCAGCGACGGATGTACATAGAGCAATGAAAATCGCAGTCAAAGTACACCAAAGTCCGCTGATTCACCCAGTACAAGAATTATGCTTCTAGTCCACCTAGTTTTTGAGTTACACAACGTTTTGTAACTCCAAAAAACGGCGTTTTTCGCCTCTCACCGCGATCTAATTCTGACTGCTCATCACCCTGTTTTTCAAAGCGGCTGCTCTCTTTCCCAGTGGTGCAGTTGGCAATGACACGGGTCTGCAAGCCAAAGATCGTGGGTTCGATTCCACCTTGGTCAACATGTTTTTTTCCTACAAATTAATACACTGTCACAGACCAGTAATTCATATTCATCATTTATTACAATTCTGCAAACTTTTATGATTTTACCAGCTTTTCTAATATGGACCTCCCATTCTTGTTAACACTACATGGCACAAATACTCTTCCCTTTAGGCTATTTCTCCCATTTTAAAGTATTACTCCTCCATAATTGTAATTCTGTTAAATCAAAGTACTTTTACTAAATCTTAGTACTTCTGCTCAATCATAGTATTTCTGCTAAATCATAGTATTTCTGCTACTTTTTGGTACTTGTGCTAAATACAGTATTTCTGCTATATTATATTTTTCTTTCTAAATATAGCATTTCTGCTATATAATTGTATTTCTGCTATGTTATAATATTTGTGCTAAACCAGAGTATTTGTGCTGAAACAGTATTTCTGCCAAATGATAGTATTTCTGTCAAATTATAGTATTTGTGCTAAAACATAGTATTAATTTAAAATTACAATATTCATAGTTCATCACAGTGTCTCCTGTAAATCACAGTATTTCTGCTATGTTGTATTATTTTTCTAAATCATAGTGTTTCTGTAATGTTTAAGTATTTTTGGCTAAATATATTCTTTCTGTTATCTTATACTATTTCTCCTAAATTCTTGTATTTTTGAGAAGTTATCATGTTTCTGGTAAGTTACAATATTTCTGCTAAGTTCTGCTATGCTATTGTATTTCTGCCAAGTATTATGTTTCCTCTAAGATATTGCAGTTCTGCTAAATTATTACATTTTAGCAATGTTCCTTTGCTTCTGCAAAGTTTTTACAATTTCTGCAACTTTTCAGCTTTTTCAGCTACTTTTTGCATACAGCTTCAGCTTTAAGCATCCACACTGCATTTTCGCAGGAAATGCAAATTTTTCTAGTTCTTTATTATTGTGTGGATGCTTTAAGCATCCACACTATTGAGTTCCTCTTGGGACTTCCGTACACTTTTTGGCACTTAACTACTTCCGCAATTTTCAGCCGATTTTCACCGTTCAAATTTTAAAATATTCTGCTATTTCTGCTAATTCCTGCTATGTCTTTTGGTATTTTTCACTATTATACTTTTTAAAATATTAAGCTTAATTTGTCCCATTGAAATGAATGGGAAACTTCTGCAATTCTGCTAAAATTTGCTTGTTTCTGAAACTTAACTACTTCCTCATATTTTCACGTAGAACAACCATTCAAACTTTAAAATGTTCTCAAATTATTGGGCTATTCAGGTATGATTCAGCTTTTTCAAATCTTTTACCGTTTTACCTTTATGCCTCTTAAAGTTTTCAGTTGCAAAATTGTGATTTTTCACAAAATACATGCGTTGTTATGGTTGCTATGCACTTGGCTTCCAGTGTGCCACTGAAGGTTTTGCAGTCTTCTCTTCATGTCCGAACAACTTCTTGCTACTTGCTCAATCTTCACTCAACTTCCACAAATTATACATCAAAACATAGGTATTTTTGCTGGGTTTCCGAAAATGTCACTATCATTGTTGTGGTATTCATAGAACTTTCGCAAATCTCCTCAGACCAACACAATGTCGGAAAACTCTCCATATAAAGTCAATGGAGAGTTTGTTCAAAATCACCGCTGCATTTCTGTAATGAGAGGCATATTCGAATCGTCATATCTCCTTAACGAAGCAAAGTTAAGACATGAGGCTTGTCCCGGTATATCTTCAGACACTCGTGACGCTCACAATTCAAGAATTTCTTTCTCACGTATTACCGTTCTGAAATGAGTTGGACTTGTTTGAGGGTAGGAAATTCGTCCGTCGCTCAGATTTCTTCAAATTTCAAACCCTGGAAATGAACCACTTTTTTCTCTCGTCATAACTTTTTGTTGGATTTCCACAGAGACCTGAAAATTTCCATGACTGTTCACCAAAGCCTGCTGTCTCTTACGGTGAAAGAATGATATCGATACTCCAAATAGATTTCGAGTTACAAAGCGTTGTTTGAGGGCAAGTCAAGCCAGTTTTTGCTTCGCTCTACTCAGTTATGGTGCATTAGAAGTCAAATAGCTTTAATAATTCACATTTTAATGATAAATTGTCAACACTGGAAGATTCCCCCATCTCTTCTGAACAAAACGGTGTAAGAATGACCGCTCTAGCCCCTACGGTTAGGAAATTATGGTCATTTGTTTGAGGGGAGTCGTCATTATGAGAAATAGGCTGCAATAATCCTGTGCCTCTCTGTGCTGCATGTGTAAATAGATGCACATGTTTTGGCGGGAAAAAGTACACAGGCTCTCTGATTGGTGGATTCAAATTCAGCAGCTCCCAGGCTGACCTAGAAACTTACTTCTCTCTCCCTGTGCATTTTTTTTGCTGATTTTTTCATTTAACAAGTATATTTGAGGGACCCTCAGCATGTTCAGCATTTTTTCAGCTGTCCATTTTGCTTTTCCAATTTTTCTGTTTAACTTATTACTATTGTGCTAAATCATACTATTTCTGCTATTTTATAAGATTTGTGCAAAATATAGTATTTCTGCCAAATATAGTATTTCTGATTATTTATAGTTTTTCTACTAAATCATAGTACAGTATTTCTGCTTTTTATAGGATTTGTGCTAAAACATAGTATTTCTACTAAATGTAGTATTTATGCTTAATCATACTATTTCTGCTTTTCATAGAATTTGTGCCTAATATAGTATTTCTGCTAAATTACAGTATTTATGCTTTTTATACTATTTGTGCTAAAACATAGTATTTCTACTAAATGTAGTATTTATGCTTAATCATACTATTTCTGCTTTTTATAGGATTTTTGCCTAATATAGTATTTCTGCTTTTTATAGTATTTGTGCTAAAACATAGTATTTCTACTAAATGTAGTGTTTATGCTTAATCATACTATTTCTGCTTTTTATACTATTTGTGCTTAATATAGTATTTCTGCTAAATTATAGTATTTCTGCTTTTTATAGTATTTGTGCTAAAACATAGTATTTCTACTAAATGTAGTATTTATGCTTAATCATAGTATTTCTATATATTTCTGCCAGGTCCCCAGGCAGCCAATCCTCTGTGAGGACTGAGACATTCAAATTTTCAAATCAGGGCCTGCACGGCTTCCCAGCCAATCATATATGTGTCCTGAGGCATTCAAATTTGCATATTGGGGCCTTCATGGCTTCTAAGCCAGCCAATCATATCTGAGGGCTGAGGAATTCAAATCCACAAATCAGGGCCTGCACGGCTTCCCAGCCAGCCAATCATATATGTGGTCTGAGGCATTCAAATTTGCATATTGGGGAATTCGTGGCTTCTAAGTCAACAAGTCATCCATGTCATATATCTCTAAAAATTCATATTTTAATGATAAATTGTCAACACTTGAAGATTCCCCCATCTCTTCTGAACAAAACGGTGTAAGAATGACCGCTCTAGCCCCTACGGTTAGGAAATTATGGTCATTTGTTTGAGGGGAGTCGTCATTATGAGAAATAGACTGCAATCCGGTTGTTCAGTGATGACGTGACGAATCCTACTTCCGGGTCTAAAGTAGTCTGCGTTTAATATGGCATTTGTGTTGTTAACATGTTTAACCCTCCTGCCATCCTTTAAAAAACTCACACCCATCACCCTAGGGACCATTCTCAGCCACGCCATAAAAAGACCATATATCCATATTTTATTCCACTTTAAATTAGCCAACCTTGTAAAACTACTTCTCCCTGAAATATTCATGTAAAGTTTTAATTATATTTTCGTTGTTTTAACCCTTCAAATCCCAGTGTTATTACATGAGCGCCCTGTGTTATAAGCCCCAAAAACCAAAAAACGAAACTAAATATTTCCACAAAAAACCAGTTGAAGTAATATGTGATTGTCATTATAAGTAGGCCTTTAGATGGACCAAAGATTGGCACCAACATACATTTTGACCTGCCATTATTTTTTTTGCATTTTTTTTGCAATTTAAAAATTAAAACTTCAAGGCCCTGAGTCTTCATTGACATCCAAGAAAAGAAGAAAAAATAAAATCATATGATGATAATTTGGGGTTGAAAAATAGCGTTTATAATGGAAGTCAATGGGCAGAAAATGGTCCCCAGGGTGATGGGTGTGGGGATTTCTGCTGCTCAGCCATTTTAGGCTGATTTAAGGAATTCACACTGGAATATTAACATTGACAGGTAAAAACTATCCTGTGGCAAGTTTGGTTATATTCCACTGAACACAGTGGAAATGGCAGCCATTTAACACATAGCAGTGGCACAAAAAGGTCCCAAGAAGGCAGGAGGGTTAATGTTATGTATTTTCTTCTATTTGATCTCAAAAAGCTCCTAAAACAGTCAGCGATCACTGTTGACCTCCCTCGGCTTTTATTACCGCTAATCATTTATTTAAGCTCAGTTTTTAAAACCTTAGGATGTAACTACAGCCCAGCCCATGCAGCAGTATATGAATGACTAACCTCGTATTGTGGATGGATTATCTCAGTTGTTCTCCTGGCTGAAGTTTGGTCCGTTTACAGCATCCTGCCATGCAATTACATTTGTTCCTGACCACCGAGAACACTCACGGTAACTTTTATCAAGTGGAAAAAAAGTTAGCTTGTTTATATTATGCTAACATAGCTGTGTCGCTAGCGGTCACGTAGCACATCATTATATACCAGCTAGCCAAACTTCAGTAACCCTACAAACGTCACTGCTGTTTAGCTTTCTGTCTTCATTTATGTTGGAAGTGATAACAGAGCTGTACGTTTTAATTTGTTTCCAAAACCCCGCAGTCAGGACATGCTATATTGTATTTAGATAGAAGCTAGCGAGCTAACTCCCTGCTAACTTCTAACTCCGTTAAATGTCATAAATTCTGTTTTCATGGATGCCTGGATGTTAAACTCAATTGTTACACCTGGTAGAGCAGAACGCTGATCATTTTATTAAAGATGAAAGACTTTAGACAGTTTTTCAACTCACAGTAATGCCATAGTGATCGTTTGATATATGGACCTGCAGCGGAGTTTAGACCCAGACACGGCTAGTGACGTCAGACTGAACAACCGGATAATCCTGTGTCTCTCTGTGCTGCGTATGTAAATAGATGCACCTGTTTTGGCGGGAAAAAGTGCACAGGCTCTCTGATTGGTGGATTCAAATTCAGCAGTGTGTGTGTGTGTGTGTGTGTGTGACAGAGAGAGAGAGAGAGAGAAAGAGAGAGAGAGAGAGAGAGAGAGAGAAGGCCTTTTAATGGGATGATCTCATTCTAAGATTCAAATTCAATATATTTAGACTGGTTGACTGAATTGGATCTTGTGTGTGTGTCTCTCTGTGCATGTGTGTTTCCTTATGTGTACATATTTCTGATTGTGTGGCTGTTATATATTTTTTTGCTGATTTTTTTCATTTAACAAGTATATTTGAGGGACCCTCAGCATGTTCAGCATTTCTTCAGCTGTCCATTTTGCTTTTCCAATTTTTCTGTTTAACTTATTACTATTGTGCTAAATCATACTATTTCTGCTATTTTATAAGATTTGTGCTTAATATACTATTTCTGCTTTTAATAGGATTTGTGCTTAATATAGTATTTCTGCTTTTTATAGGATTTGTGCTTAATATACTATTTCTGCTTTTTATAGGATTTGTGCTTAATATAGTATTTCTGCTAAATGTAGTATTTATGCTTAATCATACTATTTCTATATATTTCTGCCAGGCAGCCAATCCTCTGTGCGGACTCAGACACATATCACATATCAGGGCCTGCACGGCTTCCCAGCCAGCCAATCATGTCTGAGGTCTTCCGTTTCCTCTCTCGTCATATCTCAGCGACGGTTGTACAAAGAGCAATGAAAATCGCAGTCAAAGTACACCAAAGTCCGCTGATTCACCCAGTACAAGAATTATTCCTCTAGTCCACCTAGTTTTTGAGTTACACAACGTTTTGTAACTCCAAAAAACGGCGTTTTTCGCTTCTCACCGGGATCTAATTCTGACTGCTCATCACCCTGTTTTTCAAAACGGCTCCTCTCTTTCCCAGTGGCGCAGTTGGTAATGACACGGGTCTGCAAGCCAAAGATCGTGGGTTCGATTCCACCTTGGTCAACATGTTTTTTTCCCTACAAATTAATACACTGTCACAGACCAGTAATTCATATTCATCATTTATTACAATTCTGCAAACTTTTATGATTTTACCAGCTTTTCTAATATGGACCTCACATTCTTAACACTCCATGGCACAAATACTCTTACCTTTAGGCTCTGTGTATGTGTGTGTGTGTATCAATATTTCTCCCATTTTAAAGTATTACTCCTCCATAATTGTATTTCTGTTAAATCAAAGTACTTTTACTACATCTTAGTACTTCTGCTCAATCATAGTATTTCTGCTAAATCATTGTTATTATGCTATATATATATATTCTTTCTGTTATCTTATACTATTTCTCCTAAATTCTTGTATTTTTGAGAAGTTATGTTTCTGGTAAGTTACAATATTTCTGCTAAGTTCTGCTATGCTATTGTATTTCTGCCAAGTATTATGTTTCCTCTAAGATATTGCAGTTCTGCTAAGTTATTCCATTTTAGCAAAGTTCCTTTGCTTCTGCAAAGTTTTTACAATTTCTGCAACTTTTCAGCTTTTTCAGCTACTTTTTGCATACAGCTTCAGCTTTAAAGCATCCACACTGCATTTTCGCAGGAAATGCAAATTTTTCTAGTTTTAGTTGTCCTGGTCGTGGGATCTTTCATTTCAGCTCTGATTCTTCCCTTCCCTTTCATGTTTCAAAAAAAGCACCTCACAAAACTTTCGACACGGCGTAACTCGGCTCATAACCGTAGCACGTGGGAGCAGTGTGCTCACGTGATAGAGCGGCTGTGTGTATTTGTAGCCTCATCCAGCATTTCATCTCCGAGGAAGTTATCCCAGAGAGAAGTAAAGCAAGTGTGTGTAAGTTCATCTCTGAATGTTTGTAAAGCATTCTGGCATTAAGCTTAACAAGCGATATATGGAGCGACTGCCTCTTCTCTCCCCCTCCCTCTCCTGCTGCTACTTCAATCATGAAACTGATCAGTGATCAGCTGATCGGCTTTTCTGTCGCAAGTCCGTCTCTCGTTTGTTGTTGGCCCACTTTGCACCAGTAAGACGAAACCAGCGGCTAAACAATAGCCGCACCTTTAAGCTTGATAAGCTGTCATAGAAATTATTTAATATTACTTTCAGGATCTTTTTCTACGTAGCTGACGCTGGTAACTGTGCAGGGGCGGGTCTAGCAAAGTTTTGCCAGGGGGGCCGATAGGGCATGAACAGGGAAAAGGGGGCACAAAGACATACTTTTCTTTCTTATTCTCATTTAAAATGTCTAGCTTTTAATAAATAATTATCTGAATCTTACACCCAAAGTTTTAATCTGACCTAAAATGTATAGAAGTCCATTACTGTATATAGTAACTGTTAAGTCTAATATACCCTAGTAAGCTATAGTACTTTTTCCTTTGGGACGGTACCATCTGTGCAGTCTGCAGTTCTGTTGAAGAAAAATGTTGAATCTATTTAATTATTGTGGAAAAATAATTGATTTCTGTGCATTTTTTTTCCACATGCGTTAAAGTTGATTACCCCGATTAAGTATCACAAGGTGGAGGGTGGTTCCCTATTTTTTTTTTTTTTTTGCTGGGAGTTGGCAACCCTATTAGTTAGGTTGTTTAATATTTCTTTTAAGCACTCTTTAAAATACCAGAATAGGGAGGATGGTGTAGGTTTAAGTTTATTAGATTGATCAGTATTGCTGAACTATGAAATATTTTGGGTGTAGTGTATTTTTTACATACAGGTATAACAGCATAGCTTTAGTGTTGTTGTTTATTTAAACTTGAGTATGAACTTATACAAAATGCAGCAATATATAAAAAAAACATTTTATTGATTAAGAAATACACTATATCGGATTCATATTGGTATTGGCAGATATCCAAATTTATGATATCGGTATCGGACATTAAAAGCTGGTATCGTGCCATCTCTAATAAACACTTGAATAAACAAACTAATTGATTTATTGATTCATTAATAATAATAATAATAAAGCAGGCCCAATGCAGCAGTTTATACAATATGCTAGGATTCAAGTAACATAAAAAAATAAACCGGCTAGAGAAAAAACTTGCAAACTGAGCTGTAAAACTAACCCTCTCCAAAAAGAAAAGCAGAGCATTTCTTGATGTCCAGAAAACTATGAACACAACAGGCACAAATGTCTCGATGAATTTGGTGGTTTGTTCAGGTTTTAATTGATGTTTAACAGAACAGCAGCAAACATATAATGCTGGAACCTTTTCTTTTTAAGAAACTGAAGCCAAAGATCTAAATGAGCAAAAAAAAAAAAAAAAGTTTAATATACTATCAACACCTGTCAGGTACCTCCTGATGACCTGTTAACTAAAGTAATAGGGACAATTTTTCAATAATATTTTCACATAAAAGATAGAATAATAGAAAACAGAAAATTAAAACTGTGCTCTTCACCAGCCTGTACAAACAAAAACAAAACATTAACTGAAAGGCTGCGAGACAATTTATGAATGAAGACATATCATTTACAACAAAAGGTACCACACGGTGATTAGTTTAGTTTCTGAACTAGTAGGATCAAAAACATTGGCTTGTTCTCCACAGTGATGTGTTAAAATAATCAGATCAGGTCCATCAGTCAGAAACAGAGCCTTGAGACATCTGAGATGACGTTTTTGAAGCTCTTTGTCGACGTTTCTCATAATATTTCTACAAAAAAAACAGAAAAGTGAGAAACCAAACATCGTTAGGCCAAGAGTGTGATTTTGTGTACTGAATGGTGTGTGCGCATGCGTACCTGCAGGTTGTTGTAGTGTTTCTGGCTGCAGCAGTGGAGTTCCTTGGCGGTCTTCTCATTCAGGTAGAAAACAGAGCAGATGTTACAGAAAAATCCTGATTTTGGGATCACAAACTCCTGACCTGCAGAGGAGTAGAAACAGGAAAATTAGACAAGTGTTAACACAGCATTTGAATCGCGTGCGTGTGTGTTTATGTGTGTGTCTCACCGAGGGGGCTATTGGGGTTGAACTGAGGCAGTCTGAAGTCTGCTACAACACACGGAGACTGAGAGCGAGATCGCTTTGCCTCAGGTCCAACAAGCTCCCTCCTGCGTTTGCCCACAACTGAAAATGGAAAGAGCGACACATTAATCATCAACAAATCTGCTGCAGGAGCCACCGGGTTTATAAAATATTAAATTATAACTTAAGTAATTAAACAAATGATTTTTGATTTATTTGAAAAGGTGAAATGTTTGTCAGCCACTTTATTAGGTACACTTGTTTGACTGCTCATTAATGTAAATCTCTAATCGGCCAATCACATGGCAGCAACTCAGTGATCTAGGTATGTAGACATGGTCAGATGACCTGCTGAAATTCAAACTGAGCATCAGAATGAAGAAGAACACTGGGTTCAACTTCTCTAAGTTAAGAACGCAAAACTGAGGGCACAATTCACACAAGTTCAGCAACGCTGTAAAAGAAAAAAAAAGTCTCAATTTCTGCTGTGACATTAGGATGGCAGGGTCAGAAAGCTTGGATCCATCCTCCCTTGTATTATTCTTGGCACACACTGGGGCCCTTAGCACCAACCACATATGTAAAACATATTACTACCACCACAAGGTAGTGGAAATGCATCTCAAGGCTGTTGGTAATCACTGAAGAAGGAAAAAAACTACCAGGCATCACGCAGGCTGAATGTATGTAGCACAGTGAGGAACACAAACATGAGATCAGAGCCATAAAATATCACAATTTTTCTTTTTATATTCAGTTTACTGTGTTTTCGCTGTCAGAGTGATGTATTTTGTTGATTTAAAGCAGCTCTTTGTACCTTTAATGCCAACCGTGCTCCATCCATCCTTCTCCTCTCCCTGCTCTGTCTCCTTATCAGGACACGTAGACTCTGGCTGCTGTCCAGCAGGGGCAGGTGCAGCATCAGGCTGGGTCTCTGCTTCCTCTTCGGTCCTCTGGCTCTCCGCCTGGCCGTCACCTGGCGGCGCAGATGAGTCTCGGTCCTGTGATAAAGTGGGATTAACAGAAGCTGGAAGCAGTGGTTCTGTTGTTTCCTCCTCTTCCGTCTCTTTTGTGCTCTCTGGTTTCCCTCTAGCAGATTTTCTCACTGTGGGAGGAAACAACAGATTAATTAAGCTTCATGTCTCAGAGCTCTGACACGACTTTATCCCAGATGCCAGCCACTGGAGAATATATGTACGGATGTTACATATTTAAAATACAAAATATGAGTAACTGTATTCCATTATAGTTACCGCTTAAATAGTAGGGGTGCAACGATATTCGTATCGATATTGAACCGTTCGATACAGTGCTTTCGGTTCGGTACGCATATGTATCGAACAATACAACATTCGTAATTTATTTTATCAATTTTCCTTCTGACGATGCTGTCTGTGTTGAGCGCTCAGTGAATCTGTGTTCGACTACTCCGCCTAGGCTGCACTGTCGAGCGCAGATCCACTGAGCGCTCAACACAGACAGCATGGAGAAGGAGGAGCACAGGGCAAGCTAGCAAGACAGAAGTTAAGCTCTCCTTGCAACATGGCAAATTGAACCTCCCCCACCCTCATTCAGATCTGGCGTTTGGAATTATTTTGGTTTTCATGTGAAGTATGACCCTGAAGGTAAGCGAGTCATGGACTAAAGTAAAACAGTATGTTGGATGTGCCCTGCAATGCTCAATTACATTGGTGTGAACTAGTGTGCTAGCGCAGTTAGCTCGTTAACGTGTTTGCCGTCTAGCCCCATGCACGGAGCGATCGGCGGTAGCTCGTTAACGGAGATTTGCCGTGTTGTGGCGTTAAGGTCATTTCAACGAGATTAACCTGAAAGCACTAGTGGGAACACGACGAATATGACTGCACATTTACGCCGACATCATCCTAGTGCAAAGACAAAAACAACAAGCATGCTACTAACTTTAGCCGAGTCATTTAGACAGCTGTTAGCACATGATTCTCCTTATGCTGCTGAGAATATAGCCCAGAAGAAGCGGATAGTATAGCTTTTATTTTGGAAAGAGCCATTTCTCTGTAATAAACTCTCTTTTCCAAAGATGAGTGATTCCTCAATCAGATACAGGGCTTGCAATATCGCTAGCCCGACGTCCTGGGGCTAGCGATTTTTTCAGTCGGGCTACCAAAATCTATCTCTTCCCTGCCCGTCGGGCTATTGTAGGAAGGAAAAATATATGTCAATGCTTTTGCATTCTTTCAGAAATGTAGCTGGGTAATTATGTCATTGGCATCGGTGAGCCACTGTCAATCTGTGACATATTGAAGTCGCGTTTGAATTTGCGCTTGTTTTTTTGCTTTCACTTTGCAATCGTGCGAACTGTGTATAGAGAGCGACAGCACTGATCTGTGAGTGATGATGATTTGTGCACCAATTCCTCTGACATCGTCTTATTAATCGTTAGCTTACTATGCAAACATGACAAGTGAAATCTCCCGCAGCAAGCTTAAACATGTGAGAGGTTGATCGCGCAGAGAATCGCTGAGCTTATGTGAGTGCGTGTGTAAAAGCAGCAGGATATATATTTCAGTTCTGCTGACCCAAATAAGACAGGTCAGGGTGAAGAAGTGACAGCCAAAGAAAAGCTTACCACAAAACGGAGAAGTTATGACAAATCAGACTATAAGGCAAAAAGAAAGTGCAGCTTTATGGTTTCATGGACAAAATAATTTCTGTGGCTGCAATATGACGAGCTAAATAACCAGGGCTGCACATAAGTGGTCCGCAGGTGCGCATTCGCTGTCAAAATAAAAAACACGCACAAGGGTTAGGGTTAAATTTAAAAACTGTACTTTTGAGTTAAAATATATATTTATAATTTTAATAAATGACAAATTAAAAATGCATGAACATTTTTTTGTATCGAAAAAATATCGAACCGTGACACCAAAGTATCGAACCGAACCGAACCGTGAATTTTGTGTATCGTTGCACCCCTATTAAATAGGTGATAATTTATTGAAATAAATGGATTAAACTGCCGTATTTTTCTGTTTCATATGTTAGGCCCTCTCTACTCAACCAAGGTGCTCTCAGCATCCAAAGACTGCAACCTAAAGAAAGGTCTGGAAGTTTTTTTTTAAAAACTAACGTTAGCCTGCTGCAACTACCTTGCTTTAGTTGTGGTAGCTTCCTGGGTTATGCACCACTTCAGTATCTATGTGACTTATTACTATTACTGAAGACTACTCGCCACTGAGCAAACATCTTATCTTACAGGGAGTGCAGAATTATTAGGCAAATGAGTATTTTGTCCACATCATCCTCTTCATGCATGTTGTCTTACTCCAAGCTGTATAGGCTCGAAAGCCTACTACCAATTAAGCATATTAGGTGATGTGCATCTCTGTAATGAGAAGGGGTGTGGTCTAATGACATCAACACCCTATATCAGGTGTGCATAATTATTAGGCAACGTCCTTTCCTTTGGCAAAATGGGTCAAAAGAAGGACTTGACAGGCTCAGAAAAGTCAAAAATAGTGAGATATCTTGCAGAGGGATGCAGCAGTCTCAAAATTGCAAAGCTTCTGAAGCGTGATCATCGAACAATCAAGCGTTTCATTCAAAATAGTCAACAGGGTCGCAAGAAGCGTGTGGAAAAACCAAGGCGCAAAATAACTGCCCATGAACTGAGAAAAGTCAAGCGTGCAGCAGCCAAGATGCCACTTGCCACCAGTTTGGCCATATTTCAGAGCTGCAACATCACTGGAGTGCCCAAAAGCACAAGGTGTGCAATACTCAGAGACATGGCCAAGGTAAGAAAGGCTTAAAGACGACCACCACTGAACAAGACACACAAGCTGAAACGTCAAGACTGGGCCAAGAAATATCTCAAGACTGATTTTTCTAAGGTTTTATGGACTGATGAAATGAGAGTGAGTCTTGATGGGCCAGATGGATGGGCCCGTGGCTGGATTGGTAAAGGCCAGAGAGCTCCAGTCCGACTCAGACGCCAGCAAGGTGGAGGTGGAGTACTGGTTTGGGCTGGTATCATCAAAGATGAGCTTGTGGGGCCTTTTCGGGTTGAGGATGGAGTCAAGCTCAACTCCCAGTCCTACTGCCAGTTTCTGGAAGACACCTTCTTCAAGCAGTGGTACAGGAAGAAGTCTGCATCCTTCAAGAAAAACATGATTTTCATGCAGGACAATGCTCCATCACACGCGTCCAAGTACTCCACAGCGTGGCTGGCAAGAAAGGGTATAAAAGAAGAAAAACTAATGACATGGCCACCTTGTTCACCTGATCTGAACCCCATTGAGAACCTGTGGTCCATCATCAAATGTGAGATTTACAAGGAGGGAAAACAGTACACCTCTCTGAACAGTGTCTGGGAGGCTGTGGTTGCTGCTGCACGCAATGTTGATGGTGAACAGATCAAAACACTGACAGAATCCATGGATGGCAGGCTTTTGAGTGTCCTTGCAAAGAAAGGTGGCTATATTGGTCGCTGATTTGTTTTTGTTTTGTTTTTGAATGTCAGAAATGTATATTTGTGAATGTGGAGATGTTATATTGGTTTCACTGGTAAAAATAAATAATTGAAATGGGTATATATTTGTTTTTTGTTAAGTTGCCTAATAATTATGCACAGTAATAGTCACCTGCACACACAGATATCCCCCTAAAATAGCTAAAACTAAAAACAAACTAAAAACTACTTCCAAAAACATTCAGCTTTGATATTAATGAGTTTTTTGGGTTCATTGAGAACATGGTTGTTGTTCAATAATCAAATTATCCCTCAAAAATACAACTTGCCTAATAATTCTGCACTCCCTGTATGTTAACATAAGTCTTTTCTCCCCTACAGTAAATATATTGTCTATTCAGACAGATTTGGGCTTACAAGCTAAAAACAAACAGGAATTGGCAGGATGTGATTGCTACATTCATGTAGTTGTGAAAAGCAATGACAGTATATTAAGTAATCCAAAGTATTCAGAATACATTACAAACTACATTTTGGTGCATGTATTATGTAATCTGTAGTGGAATACATTTTAAAAGTAACCTTCCCAACACTGACCCGGGGTCTGCCTGGTTCTCTTCCTGGGTCGACCTCTTGTCCTGGTAATTACCGCCTCCTTCTCCACAGTCTCTCCCACCTCGTCCACCATCACAAAATTGAAACTCTCCTCTAAAACAAGAAATGAGAGGTCACAGGCAGTATTGACAGTAAAAAGTTTCATTTCGTGTTGAAATATACCCAAGTTAAATGCTGTCTTCTAAGAGGGCGATGTGGGAAAATCTCCATTTAAATAAAACTATTTCTGTCAAGCATAAAGTTTCCTGTTTCTCCTAAGAGATGATATAGGATTAAGTTTAATCTAAATGCTTTTGTTGAAGTTGAACTAGTTGAATGAGACAATTCTTAGCAGGGTAGATGACTACCTTGCTCAGAAGCAAGACAAATCCTGTTTTTCCAACTTTCCTAGAGGACTTCCTAACTCTGGTCTAACCACATGATTAGGTTAGTGTCTGATTGTCAACAGTCTTTTGCGTTGTCTGTCAAAACACGGATGAATCAAACTTTGTTGACTTTACTGTGACTGTATTTCACGTCGCTGTAGAGCAATGTTTTTGCACACTAATACTTTTTATTGCTTTATCAGCAGATCCTGCTCTTTATTTCTATTTCAATGTGCTCTGGATCAGTAAAATATCAATCTAACTCACTTTTGGAAGCAGGGATTGCTCTTAATGTCTCTATTAAGTTTGATGAAAGCAAACTGATTTAAACTTCAGATTTTCTGGTTATTCAACCCATAAATCGTAACCCGGCTTCCACACAAACTAATGTTGTCTTTTAACTTCATGTTCTTTAGTCTTTTAGATTCTTCCTTTGGATCAAATACACAGAAAAAGTGAATTTGAACAGCCTTTAAACACCTGAAGATACTTTAAAATTATTTAAATGGACTGATAAATCCAAATACATGACACCAACCAGGGCTCCACACTAACTTGTTTCCACGGTTGCACTGGTGCCAGCACAAAAGTTAGGCGCACCCACATTTTTCAACTGCATCACTTAACACCGCAGTTTTACATGTGCATTTTTTTTTTTTTGGGGGGGGGGGGGAATTGATGTCCATACAGACAATATTGATTTGTAAATGATTAACTAACAATCTTGTGCTTGTGCTTAAAGTTCTTTGGCAATATTGTAGACAACATTAAACTTAATCATCTCGGCCTCCTCTGATGACCTGTTTGCTGCTGGCTGCCACTGAAAGGCAGTGGGGAGAGGGGACACTTGGGACGTGCATTTATCACGACATATGTGATAAATAATAAAAATAAAAAAACAATGTGTTTTCTGGATACATTTTTCAACGTTCAGAGGTTGATGGCTCTGTGTCAGAGCACTGGCTATGAATTTCACATGGATCAGGCCTTAATAAAAAATGTATCAATAGTTCTTTTCATCTTTTCTTATTACCCACAGCTACATCCACTTCTGTCAGGCCTAGGCTGCTCACTAGGGTTGGGTATCATCACTGATTTATATAATCCATTCGATTCCAATTCACGAGGTCCCAATTCGATTAGACTCATTTTTGCCTCAGACAGTCAGAAATATTATAATTCTGATCATTTATCAGTACCGATACTGTGAGACTTTATCAGAGGTGTGAGCATCACAGCAGATGCCTTTGTGTCAAAGTAACTGAGAATAAAACACAGAAAAACATGAAGGAGATTTTGCTGGCCTGGCTTCTTATAGCAGATAACCTTAAAAATATTCTGCAACTTTACATAATTTTAAAAATTTTAAATTTCTTCAGTATTGAACAGCAGAAATTAGGCTTTGTTCTCCAAGGTCATTTAAGTATAAAAAACAAACAAACAAAAAAAAACAAACAAAAAAAAAAAAAAAACAGACAGCGGCCGACAGCGCTGTAAACAGCTGTACACTGGTGGGTAATAAGTGAATGAATAATGCAGAAAACTAATTTGAGATGGGAAACTGTTCTTGAAGTACAGAGAGAGAGAGGGTGTGTACATGACGTGCGATTTTTATTGTGGTGGAAGCAAAACGGCAAAAGTAAGAGGGAATTCATGACGATGTTTATCAAATCTGTAGCGTAGTTTGGATCTTCTTTTGCTGCTGGTTCAGTGAATTTTGGTTGGACAGAGACAAAACCTGCAGCTCAGAATCTAGAAAAAAAAGACATAAACACAAAGCGCGAACCCGACGCATCAGAATCAGTGAGCTGTCGGCTCCCAGTCCCGACTGCATATCCGTCTACGTGCCGTCGGTGAGAAAGCCGAGAAAGAGAAAGCTGATTCTGATACGACGGGGTGATACGTGTGTTTACATCTTTGTGTGGAATCAGTTTCTCTGCTCTCTTTTACTGTTTGGTGGTTGTTGAAATAGTTTTGTGAGCTTTAACCTGAGATTCTCGCGTTTCTGGCAAAATACATTTATATTTAAAACTCTATTCAGGATTTAATGAATCAATATCGCTTTATTCAAGCTACTCACCTCTCTCTATCCACCTGCACTTTCAAACGTACACGAAGGACTATCTGGACCATAATGTGGGCATCATGTGTCTGTTGTTGACCACACGGAGACTTTAAGAGTTGCAGACTTTTTTTGTTACTCGAACAGCTGGTCGCACCGGTGTGACCTAAGGTTTATTTTAGTCGCACCATTGAAAAATTTGGTCACATTTGTGACGCACTCTAGAGCCCTGCCAACAAAAACTATGCTGTACACATTCGCTTCTCCTCCACAAAATCTGACCGTGCAAATCGAACTCTATTCAGGTGGTTTGAGTATGTGACTAGGATGCCTCCTGGGCAACTCCTAGGTGCTGTGGTTTACATTTGTTCAGTACTGAACAGCAGAGCAGGCTTTCTTGTTCAAGGTCATTTGATGTCCTATTGGGAGGAGGCCCCGGGGCAGATCCAGCAATGAGACTATCAGGGAAGTCTGAACTTCCGACTGCCCCCACGACCCGAACTCGAACAAGCAGTTAAAAAAATGGATGGATGGAGAATGAAACTGACCTGTTTCATCATGTTTGCGTTTAGCAGATCCTGATGTCTTCTCTGCTTCCTCTTCTACCTCAGCTGCTGTCGCAAAAGTCTAAAAACAAAGACACGAAATCACGACCATCGAGTTTTCTGTTTTTACTAAAGAGGAAACAAAGATGCTCAAATAAATCTCAACATTACCTCTATGTCTGCGGCCTCCACCGATTGGCTCTCCTGTGTTGGTGGGCGGGGCTCCACTGTGCTTTCCTCTGCCTTTTCCCCCTCCTCCTCTTCTTCTTCTTCAACAATCTCATCCAGAGTGATGAGCTCTGCAGGTTCTCCCTTGGTGATCTCCCTGCTCCAGTCCTGACCCTCCACTGCTCTTTCCTCCCCAGCATCATCTGCTCCCACCTCATCCAGAGTGACCAGCTCCAGGGTGTCTTCCTCCAGATTTGTTTTTTCTTCTGGTGCAGCAGCCTCACTTTGGGACCCAGTGGCCTCTTTAGTATCTGTTTTTGGCTTCTCTTCCTTCGTTGCTGTACCAGACTTGTCTTCAGTAGATAGAGCATCACTAACCTCAGCAGTGTGATCCAAACACTCCTCTTTATCGACCACCTCCTCATCATCTGCATTTTTTGGTGATGCTGAGTCTTTATCGTCTTTAGGCACTGTTGGCTCTTCTGTATTCTGGTCTTTCAAAGGCTCATTGTCAGCCGTCTCATCCTCAACTGAGTCAACAATCTGATAAATGGCCTCCTCCTCATCAGCCACTTTACTAGATGCAGCATTCTTCATGGCAGCTTGTTTTTTAGTTACTTTAGTATCCTTCTTTGGTCTTCCCCTTTTTCTTTTTTCCGGAGTTATGGCCCGTTCATCCTTAATAACTTCATCCTGCACTGGGTCTACTATTGTAAAGGTGGCATTCCCCTCGCTCTTCTTTGTTGGTGTGCTCTCTTTCACTTGCTGAGGTTCCTCCTTGTTTGGTTCCTGAGAATCTCTGGCAGGTGTCGGCCTCCTTCTCGTTGGTGTCTTGTCTTTTTTTGAGACGTCTTCTTTAGTTTCTCTTCTTCCTCTGGTTGACCTTGTTGTGATGGTTGGTTCGTTCATGGCAGCCTTACCCTCCACTGAGTCTAGGATCTCAGACGTAGATTCCTCTTCCCTGACGGTTTTTATACATGCAACTGTGGAAGTTGGCGTCTTTTTATCTTCTTTGTTTCCTCTGGCCGACCTCCTTCTACCAGGCCTCTCTGTGGTGGAGACATCTTGAACAAATTCATCTTCAACAGAATCCACTACCTCAAAGATCATCTCCTCCTGTGTCTCTTTCTCCTCTCTTTTAGATGTTCTTGTTCTCGGTCTACCCCTCCTTGTTGGTCTTTCAGCTCGTTTAGCCACTTCAACGTCTTTCTTGGTTTTTTCCTCCTTGTTCTCAGCCTCTGCCTCGGTCTCTGTGGTCGGTGGCTCTTCTTCCACAGAATCAATTACCTGGTAAGCTTCTTCCTCTTCTTCAGTTCCTTCAGTGACTGCTTTCGAAGTATTAAGTTTCTTCTCGTCATCTTCTCCTCTGGTGTAATCATTGACTGAATCTAACTTCTCAGAGGCTTTCTGTTTAGTAACATCTGCTGAACTGCCTTTGTTTACTTGTTCTTCATTATTTGGAGTTTGGCAAAATGCTTTGGAAGCTTTGCTTGATTTTTCTGAGAGCATCTCCTCATTCATTTCTTTTCCATCTCCACTGGACCTTGGAGTTTGGTTCATGCTTGGATCCAACCCTTCTTTTTTATCAGCTGCATCTGGTTCTTGAATCTTTTCCTCAGACGGCTGCTTTGCTGTGGCAACTTCATCTTTGACCAGATGACTGTCCTCTTGGACTGTACTGGCTTGGTCTTCACTAACGTTGTCTATCACATAGAGAGGAGCATCCGTTTCTGTTTTACTGGACTCCTCTGAGCCTTTATCATCAATGCTGTTCAAGACCTGACTTTCCCCCTCATGCAAACTCTGGGTTTGCTCAGGCCCTGATGACTCTGTTTTAGTCTCTTGGTTTGAGTCTTCATCTATCTGTTCATCTGTTGGCTCATCGATCGAATCAAGGATCTGGTAACTTTCACCATCATCCTCCTCCTCCTGTGGATATTTCCCCACATTGTCTTTTTCCCCATCTCCTTTGCTTTTCTTTGACTCTTTGTGTGCGTCCTTACATTCAGTCTCCAGAGTCTGTGTTTGGCTCTTCATCCCTAATCCCTCTCCCTCTGCAGGTGGCTGTGTCTCTGATGATGTTTCCACTTTAGTTTGATTTTCCTTTGCTGACACTTTGAGGTCAGACTTTGTTGCTGCACTCTCCTCTGTTAGCTCTGCAGCAGTGGTTGATGCCATTTTTGAACGGGTCCTATAACCCGAGGACGAAGAATGCGGCAATTTGTCTGGAGGTTTGCTTGGCTGCGTTTTCTCACCAGAAAAGGAAACAGGCTTACTGACACTCACCGAGGATTCGGGTTTGGTGGAGTCAAATGAGTCTTTACTTTTTCGTAGTGAGGAGGTTGAACTGCTTTTCTCAGAAGATTCCGTGGGCTTGGATGAGGGAGAGGCTGAGCTGCTGGAGTCTTTGGAGGACCCTGCTGAGGTTCGTTTGGAAGCAGGAGATGCAGCTGAACTTTGACTTTCCGCATTCTCTGTGGACTTTGGCTTAGTTGAAGAGGAGCTTTCACCATTGGGGTCTGCGTCTGCTGCGTCATCGTTAATTTCATCAACAGTGACAAAGTCGTCTACATTGAAATCCGGCTCACCAAAAGGGCGGCTCTCTGAAGAAACTTTCTTCTCTAAATTATCAACTTGAACCTAGATGGAAAAACCAAAAACAGTCTGTGGAGCCATGAAACAGCTTACCCTATAATCAGAGTGTAACTATCACAAATATAACCTTACTGACATTGTATATGGTTCCTTGTATGTAGAAAACTATAATATACCAAATGTCTCCTCCTATATGATCAGGATGTCAGTAAACAAATTATGCCCCTCAGAAATGGCCATTTTGTAGCATTTACATACCTATAACACCTTAGAAAAGCATCACATTTTAATTTAACAACAATAATGGTTAAGAGGCCATGTAAGAATAGGCAGTGAAAGACAATCTACACTGAAAAAACAGCATTGAATTTTGTCAGTGTGATTAAGTGTTTGAGTTAACCAACAACCCCCCCCCCCACAATAACCAAACAAAACAAAACAAAAAGAAACACCAAACATTAATACTTCATTACTATTTTAAATCCTCGTGGGTCTGATGAACGTTTACCTTTCTGTTTGGTGTGTCTTCATCCTGTGCCCTACTAGGGCTGCTGCTTTTGCTCTAGAAATGAAGATAAGATAAGAAAAAAGATTAAACCGAACTGATTTTGCGTTATTCTGTGCTGGTTTTGGCAAGCGCTAAAATATGGCCTAAAATGTGTTTAGTGAGTGGTGATGCTAAGGACTGGACATGCACAAACTTACAAAAAAAAAAGAAAAGACTATATGTAATGATGACCTTCGCTTTAATTTATCAGTTCCAGAAATAATGCAAATCTAAAAACTGTATAATCAGCATTAGTTATTCATACAGCCTGCAGCTTTACCGCAACAATCAACAGTGTACTACTATACAATGCTCACATGTAATCTCCAACATAAGGCTTTTAGTGTCTTAAGATATTTTGGGACAACACAGTGAAATTTAAAGTGTTACCTCTCTGTCCTTGCTCTGTGCCCTACTTTCTCGACCCTGTCTATGCTCACGAAGCGCCGCTGTAATGGCCATGAAAACGTCCTCGTTGATGTGAGGAAGTTTTGAGTCTTTTTCCTCAGACTTGACTGGGCTTGTTGCTGAAGGAGCAGCGCTAGAAGCAGCGGGGGCGGCGTTTGCATCAGGAGTAGTGACCAAAGTTTGTGGTGGCCCCTCTTCCTTCACTGCTGCTTTCTGGCCTTCCTCACTTGGCTGCAGGACAGCGGTCGATTCTGCGGCCTTCTCGGTTTCCAGTTCGAGGTTAAGTGTGTTCTCACCCGAGTCTTGCAGACGCTGTTTCAGACTCTTCAAACTGAATTTAAAAGCAAAGATGCCAGTAGGTTACTATGAAAAGAAGTTTGTTGTCACAAAATGTTAATGTGAAATAAGAAATTCCATTTCAAATTTCTAATCTAGAGTTGCTTATGTCTAAATCACACTCTTCTCTTTCTGGATCTTTGGGAACTGTTTACTATAGCACAACCTTGAGGAGTGTAGCAGTCATCATGACTGTTTTGACTCTGCCACTAAACCTGAAAATGAAAGATACTCACGACTCAATACGTCCGACTTTACTCCTATGAAGAGGAGAGAAAAAAGCACAAGGTCAGACAAGCATGAAGACACTTTAAAGAAAAAAAACACACAATCTAAAATCAATTTCCTCTTTGTCTCACTTCTGATTGTGGGACACACTTACCAAGAAGATAAATAGTCCTTGGTGACATTGCTCTCCATCACCTGTGTTAATCCACCAGGTTCAGCCATCTCAATGCATATCTGAGAAAACAGAAAGATATTACATCAGTGACAGTACAATTGTTTTCTTCCTGAGGATATTCGAGCAACACAGTGGTACTCAAAGGGTGCGCTACAGGCCCAATTTGTGAAAGTAACAGGACAGAGGTCCTGGCGAGTTTCTTTACTGCCCTCTACGATAGTACAAGGCAAAGAAAAAAAATCTTGGCGTTTTAAAATTGCAAATGGAAAATAAGTGCAAACATATTTCTATACTTTTGCTAGTTTTTGATTGAACAATAAAACCACGGAACAAGAAACACTAAAAGAATAACTTAGTGCTGCCTCAAACTGCAGGCATCTTCCCTGCTAGATGGGCCAGGACGAAAGGCTGAACAGGTCATAAGATTATCACTTGGTTGAGAACTTAGTGCATTTCAGGCAGTCCTTCACCAGTATTTGCAAAGGCATGTAAAATTCAGATTGCCTGCCGCAGGGACTGTCTGAATATTAAAACTTGCTGAACTAGTGTTAAAAAAATATAGTCTCCTTCAGACTCATTTAAAAAGTTTCTCAATATTAAAAGAGCAGCAGACACCATGACAAGCCTTGCAGATGTAAAACATGAAAAATTTGCAGGTGTTTATGAAATCGTACCCTGTTGGCAAGCGGCAAGAATCTGACAAAAGCAGCAATGGACGCCACCACTTCCATGATCATCATGACAAGGTCCACATTCACCTCGGAGACCTCCACAATCAGCAGCCGGTCCTCCAGAGACTCAGACTGTGGAACATGCTGAAAAACAACCAGTGTTAAGATCAGGGAGACCCGAGCCTGCTGCTTTTACAAGACAGATTTATGTGACTGCTGACTTACAGTGCTGCTCCATTTCATCATGCTTCTGTACATGCTCTCCTGTGAAAAGAGTAGAAGATGAAAGCGGCTCACATCAATTACTTATCCTCTGTTTGTAAAATAACTATTGAATAACTCTCCTCCTGGTTAGAGTGTTTTTAATGTTCTATTGACCCCATTTGATAAGATAAAGATTGGACTCCACTGTAAGTGAGAAGTAACTCGATCCTGGTTTGCATCTTTGTGGCAAAGGATTCATACTTCAGGACAGTAACGACATAATATATAACCAAAGTTTTGCAGGAACTATTTGATGCTTTTTGAGTCTCAGTGACTTTCCGCAACAGTCGTCAGACCTCAATTCCTCTTAACATGTAGCTGTGGAGAGAGATCTCACAAAGGGCCTGAATAGCTAGCCCGCAAGGAACCTTGAGATGGGAAACGCTGAAGCTAGAAGGTTAGCAGCAACTGAAGTTTCAAAATAAGTGAGGGCATTGCTTAATAGTCAGTGAAACACTCCATAACCTATGTCTGGGTCTTTAACGTTTACACAGGACTGACTTCACAAGAAGCTCTGTGGAAACTTTAAAGTGGTGGTGGAATGACGTGGGCTGTCGTCTATGAACAGAAAAGTGGATAAAGTTCATGCAGCTTTTGTGCTGCTGTCGCAAAAAGGAAGGAACAAATACAGACAAAATAATAATAAATACTTGATATGAAATTCATGCATATTTTTAGTTTTTTCATTTCTTATTCAGATATTTATCAATAAGTGACTTATATGTATGTATATATTGTGCTATTTCTTACTTCTTGTATTATCTGTCTTTGTTACCGTTTGTACTGTAACCAACGTAATTCCCCCTAGGGATCAATAAAGTATTCTGAGTCTCATTCTATTAATATTAGCCCAGAGAAGGATGATGCTGTGCTCACTCCTTAGAGGAGAAATCTTTTTTGATTGGGATCTGTATAGTTTGAGTGAAACAGGAGCATGCCCCTGATTTAACAGCCCCCGATTTTTCAGCTCCAATATTAATACCTCACTTGAACCAGGATGCACGTCTTGTAAAACAACGTGGATTTTGAGCATCCACTCTCCAACTGTAACTGGATCTTTGAGGTAATCTCTGGCGAAATCGCAGCACGCATCCCAGCTGTTAAAAAACACAAAGGCCTGGAGAGGAAGAAAGGGGAAAAAATGACGCAGAGGAAACATTCAATATTAATCATTAAATTGAATTAAATTTGCAAATGCAAATTTCTCTGTATCAGCCTGCTGGGTCTACTCCTCACCCTCCTCTGCAGTGATAAAACGATTATGTTGTAGTACAGAGTCTGAACAGTCTGATCAGGGAAGTAACGCCACACCAGCTTGGTGACATCCTCCTGTCTGTAGTTTCCTTCTGGCAAACCGGTCAACATGATCGTGGAGAACGTAGAACCTTGAGATTGGGCTTTCTACAAGACACAAGGTTCAAGAACCAAAGTTTATGTGAAGAGAAACTTTGCAGTACTTTTTAAAAAATATATTACTATAACTGACCACATAGAGAAGACAAAATGAAACCAAGTTTAGCAGAAAAAGAGAAATGTGGCTTTTGAGGTCGGTATTTGGAAAAATGGACGCCTCTTGGTATTTACTCAAGGATTCCTGTTTAACACATGAAACCTTGGTTTATAAAATGCACTCACCTCAATGTCATCAGGTTCCCTGACAGTTAAATACTCTAGAAGTGTAAAACACACACAGTTAGTAACAGTCAACACTTTATATCTGGAAGTTAATTTTAGTTTCTCTCACCTGGGATTGTGAACCAAGGAGCGACAGTGGGGAACACAAAGGGACTAGTTGTCATTGTGATCCAATATGGTGAAGTGCTGCGTTGTGGGATGATCATATCTTCTGTTGGGACAGCTGCCCCGTCAACAGCGACATCGCTGTCTGGCAAAGCTTTGTGTGGCAATCTTGGTGCTGCACAAGCAAAAATACGTTTTGTTTAATTTTTTGTGGGGGGAAGAAAAGGAAAAAGCACAACAGGTTTTTAATGTTTACAGTGATCCAGTAATTTCAATGTTTTGACTTTTATTTTAACTTTAAGCACCTTTACAGATACCCAAGGTATCATAGGCATCAGAAAAAAAATGATTAGAGAGTTAGATCAAATGCCAGTCTGAAAAAGTGGAGTTTAAGTAATGGCTCTGGTTCATGTGTCTAGGGCAGAGACAAGCAGAAGGGAATTGACCGCTGATGGAGCAAAGATTTCTGGAGGGGCCAGAAAAGAGGTCAGAGAGATAACGAGGCAAATGAGCATCAAAGGATTTGTGGGAAGGAGAATCACAGTGTTAGTGAATCAAAGTTGAAGGAATGTGTCACAATAATTTATTGTGGACAACAATAAAGCAGGAGTTTTTCTTCACTTTATCCACAGTCCAGGGGAGAACTGACAAATATATTCAAGAGAAAAATATATTCTTCTCGGATGAGAGGTGAAACGTCTTCAAGCAACTTAAAGAAGTCCAGACGCCTTTCTTTGCAAGCTCCTTTGACTACGATGACCTGGATGACTGAGAACCTTCACAGACATATATTCAAAAGTGTTTCACAAACAGAAAGCTAAAGAAAGGCCTTACCAGATGACCTTCCATTAACTTTACCTATCTTTAAAAAAAAAAAAAAATCATATTTGTTTAAAATCCCATTTAAAACACACTTACGCAGTGAGGTACATCCACTGTGTGGTATTTCCAGCCTTGACAATTTGTGGCCGGTGGCCTGTTTTAGAAGGCTGTACCAAACACCAAGGCGATCAGCATCACGAAGAGACTCAAATTCGATAAACACCTGAAACACAAGAAAGAAAATTTATTCTGAACATTTTAATTTTATCTTCTAAATGTTAAAAATAAGTGCTAAGCACACGTGGAAAGAGTGAACTAAGCACAGCTTTATTGTGGAGTTCACTGGATTCAAAAGTCAGAAATCCTGGCTCAATGATGCACTGGAGCCGTGCTCAACGTGACCCCTGCACGAATGCTCTAATGTGATGAACACTAGTGCTTCACAGCAATCTGTCTTTACTATCTCTATAGTTTTGCGGTTGTGCTTTCCTCAAGATAAGTAGCATCCAAATCCAGACACATTATCTCTTTTTAAGGATGGATTTATGAGGGTTGGTGCATGTCATTTAGTTTGGTGTGTAAGCAGTTAATCTGTCAATTTTTCTGTATGGTTAAGAATACACTTACACAAGCACATATCTCATTCGGCCTTTCACAAACTTCTAACACATGCACTTGTTGGCATTTATGAGTGTTTATACCTTGTTGAGAAGAGGCAGGTAGTTTCTTATAAAATCCATTTTTTTCAAAGCTTCTCTGAGATCCCGGGACTCGCCTGGTGAGATGTTCCTGATGTAGATTGTTCGTGCTCCATTGTCAGTCACTTGCTGCTTCGAGAAAACCGGGTTAACGTGAAAAAAACAAAAAACCCACAAACAGTATGACATTCGAAACATTTTCATACTACAGTTCCAAGATCAAGGTCATAAGTTTGCACTTATATTCACACAGCAGGTATGCACCCTGGCAGCTATCTTCTTTATTCAAATTTATAATTGCAGCTCGTGCTGTTTTTGATAACACTGGTTGAAAAAATATTTAAACCAATGTACACACAGTGCTGTGAAAAACGCATTTGGCGCCTTCCCAATTTTGTAGTTTTTTTGCACACGTTTCAAATCATTAAACAAATGTTTAAAAAAAAAAAACATACAAAATGCAGTTTTAAATTTTTATTCCAGGAAAAAAAGTTCTCCAAACCTTTCCTAACCCTGTATGAATATCTGAAAAAACGGGTATGTCCCCATTTTTCAAGGTGTTTTGACTTGGATGTGAGTGCTTCCAGTTACGACTTTATACTCTGACTAGAGCTGGGCGATAGAACGATAACGATATGTATCGCGATATAACTTTTACTCGATAGAGAAATTAAGCTATCGCGATAGACCTCGCCGCTCTTGTCCTCTTAAAAAAAAAAAAAAAAAAAAGGTCAGCCAATCCAAATTAAGTAGCGCAGAGCCGAACCAATCACAGCCGCAGCGTCACGTCGTGTGACTTGTTACTACAGCACAAGTGCCAAGCCGCACGTGTGTTTGTTTGGGAAGCAGCCAGCGGGTAATGGAGGAAATGAGTGTGCCGACTAGAAAAATCAACCGAGCGTGACCGAAGAGAAAACAGATGACGGTTCCAATGCCGGAGAGATTGTCGAACGGAAGAGCCATAGAAGTTCCGTAGTGTGAAGGTATTTCGGCTATTTCAAGTCTGACAAAAAACAGAGTAGCGTGCACTGTAAATTGTGCCGAAAGCAAGTCTGGAAATACAATGAACTGGTGCATGCGTCACACTGTGCGCCACGTTATTGTTTCGGTTAAATGAATTTCTACAATACTGTTACTGTTAATTCTACTCTCTGCAGTGTTTAAATGCTTACACATACACACAGTTACTGTCCGTCCACACATACGACTCGGTTCTGCTTCTATGCCCCAGCTTTGTTTACTTTTTCCCACCGAGGCTTCTAGACTTCTGATTGGCCAACATTTCAGCACGGTTAGGAATCTAGCGCCACCTGCTGCTTTGGCATGTTCATAGCAGCGTTTTCCTTCATTTCTGCCTTTATGTGTGGACGGGATTATTTTTTAAAACGAAAACGGAAAATCTCCGTTTTCAAAAATACCCGTGTACGTGTGGACGTAGCCTCAGTCTCTGACTGGAAGCGCTAATTCGTCATTCGGCTTTTGTCAGACTAAAGTAACTGTTAAAACTGTTTGAAAAGCTAAGCTATACAACAAGGAGAGATTGAGAATTTCCTTTTAGTTCTCAGTTTATTTGATATTGACAAAAGTTAGTCAGTTTTGTCTGTTCTTCTATAAAACAAACTAAGATTTATTTTTAGAATTAATATTTTGTTTCTAAGTGGAATTGACAATTTAGTCTGTTTCATTTGTTCTATTTTGAAACTTAAACGCTTTAGCGGCTGCCTTTTGTGTAGTTTGCAATATTTGCCTTTATTTATCTGAAAAAGTCTCATGTTCCTTAAGTACATCTACCCTGTTGAACTTATTATGGGAAATAAATATTTAAATAAAAACAAGCTGCTGATTATTTCACATTTTACTTGTGAGCAACGGCACATTTAAATCTTACAAATATAGTTATTTGGCTTATATTGTGATAGATATCGTTATCGCCTGAAATGAAAAAAACATATCGTGATATGAAAAAATCTCATATCGCCCAGCTCTAACTCTGACCAATAAATCTAAAGGTATTCTAGCGTAGTCTTTGTTCCTGAGATATGTGTGTTACTTACATAGCACAGCCGTTTCATCAGAGACTTATAAAACTCAAGCTGAAAGAAAAAAAAAAAAAAAGTTAAAAATCATTACATCACTTTGGATTCTGTTTGATTTATTTCAGCTTAAAGATGTTTTTTTTCTACAAAAAGAAAATATTTTTAAAAATTTATAATCACACTTTAAAAAAAGAAGAAGCAGAAACCGATTATTTTCGAATAATTTTAATAACATCTGTCACAACAGTAAAGTGCATTATCTACACACATTGCTTACCGGCGTCATTAAAATGTCGCCCTTCTCAACCTGCAGTCGAAGTTTAGACCCATTGAGAATAAAATCATGATTTTCTGATGCTAGCACGATGTTTTTAGCTGCCACTGCTGTCGGCATGAGGGCAAAAGCCTGAAGGAAAAACAAACCACCAAACACTGATTTCAACTGAATAATCATGAAGACAGGCACTCACAAAATATGTATTAACTAACTAAATGTTAGTTAGGTCGTCTTAGAAAAGACATTTAGAATCCCATTAAAATGAAGGTAATAATCCAGCCCAATGCAAATTCATGGCCTGGTGCTTACCATGCGCGCCTGTGGTATAACGTAGATCGTATCGTCGTAATATTCAAATCTGTGTCGAGTGAGCAGACCGGCGATGTCCTCCTCTGCGTAACAGCCATCGTGATACTCTGGCAGGTTGCTTATTAACAGCACCTTGTAATCAAGCGAAACAAGCTGTGCAAAAGAAAAGAAATTCAGAATCTGTTTACAATTGCAATTGAAGAAATTCCAGACAGAAATCTGAAAAATGCAAACATTAACTTATAAACTGTGCCTCACTTTGAGCACTGTCTACAACTATGAACACAATGAGGTACATCAGAATAAAATACCTATTACAAAATGTTTCTGATGGTAACTTTCTTTTTACTGTGCATATAATTTGCATATAATTTGAACATTTTAAACTAGCTTTTTAATAAAGGAGTTTTAGTATGTGTTAGTACATGAGATAATTGTTTTATTACAATACTAAATTGGTAATCAAGAATCGTGCAATTCTATTAAGTGTCTATACTGACTACAAAATCTCTGTTATTGCGACATCCCTACTGAATTTTTAACATTTTTCTACATTTACACCTACTTGAGTGTCACCTGACAATGAGATATAACCCAACTATAAACTTTTAAAACAAATTGAACTATTTCAGATCAAAACTTAACCACTTTGACAAAGCATGTTTTTCTTACAGGTATAATTTAAGTGTTTTTTTAATGTTACCTTTGAATGGGGAAGTCTGACTGTCTTGAGACAACCTGTAAAGTGCAGAGCAAAAGAAAAACAGAAAATAATTATAAAATAGAAAATATCTTCACATTGAGAAATCTTTCATACAGATCTTTGGGGATTTCTTACGGATTCTTTCTGGACGCAGTTGCTCTTGTATCCGTTCCCCAAATGTTGGGTGGGTAGGAGCGACCGGCTGATCCTTTGAGATCTTCTTTGCAGTCACAGAGACTTAGAATAAAGGAAATGTAGTTAAGTTAAATAGTGGTAGTTTAGATAGGATGCAAATTACCCAGCTGATTTAAATAAAAATCTGAAAACTGTTCTCGTCATGAAGCACAGTCTTTAGCTTTTGATTCCGTCCAACATCCTGCTGTCAAAGATACTCCACACTTGAAGGTGTTTTCTGTCCACTTACCTTTGTCCTTTGTAACCGTTTCTACACTTTCAACTCTTTGCTTTGCCTCCACAGAAATCTCAGGTGATTTTCCTGCAGTCTGCTGTTGTGTTTCTTCTTGTAGAGCAGAATCTGAGCTCTGCTCGGTCTGTTCTGAAGCTTTGAGTGAATCTTCTGGACTTTTGATGACAGTTTGTGGTTTCTGAGGTGGATCAGTGGGTTTTGGTGACGATATATTTGGCTTGGTCTCAGCTGCACTAGTTGGTAGTTGATTCTCACTCGATATAGTTGGTAACGTCTGATTATCTTTGCCGTCAGTAGAAGTTTCAACTTCTGTGTGGTCCTCCCTTTCAGAAGCTGATGCTTTTCGTGCTTCACCTTTAGGCCCCATCGCAGATTCATGAATCTTTGTTTCAGGTTTCTTGTGTTTTGTCTCTACATCAGGCTTATCCTCTGACGTTGTTGATTTAGAATGATCCACTTTTTCTTTTTTCAGAGTTCCTGCTGTTTTAGATTTCTGCGTCGTTGAGGCCGTTTCTGCTTTGGAAGTCAAGACTTTTGGCTCACCATCAACTGCAGCACCTTTAATTGGTTCAACAGCCTTCATAGTATTGGCTGTATTTTTAGGTGCCACCACAGCTTTTTTAGCACCGGTTTGAGACCCTTTGGGTTTACGTTTTCCTTTCAAATCACTGGTGTTATGCTGCTTTTCGGGACTCTTCGTAGATTTACTCTTAGATTTTTCGAGGCTTGAAGCTGCTTCTTCAGCCTTATCACCAGTTTTTACAGTTTTAGCTTTTTGCTCAGCTGAGATGTTTTTCGCTTTGGAAACAGAGACTTTTGCTGTAGTTTCCAGTTTAGTTTTTGTGGTTTTCTTGGATGCAATTTCCTGTAAACAAAGATAATTTTGGATTAATCAGATTACTGATCATTTTGCCACAGAAGAGCAGTGATGTTAATATTTGTATTTCTCAAGGGAAAACAAAGTTACCTTTTCATTAACAACACTGACAGTTACTTCTTTTATGTCAAAGTTCTTTAAGCTCTTCAGTTTCTCAGCATCTTCCTGTTTCTCGAAACACACAACTGCCTGGGTGTGCACAAACACACACACACATTAATTTGGATTACTACCAAAACTATTACGTTACTACATTCACACTAAAAATCATATATGAGCACTTGTCAGTAGCTTACAAGTATTTGATGACAAGTTTGAGTTTTCCAAGCAAACTACAAGCAACGGTGACAACTTGCAAGCAACCAATGTGATTCCAAGGATGTTTTTAGTGCAATGTGTATATATAGATTAAAAAAATGCATAATGCAAAGCAGCAAAATAAAAACAAAATACATTGTGTATGCTTTCATAGGATTAGACTCGAGCAGAAACTTTCTGACATTGCGATGTCTATATAAAAGCTCAGTATAATCCAAAGTAGCCATGAATGTGAGGGCTGCAAGACCACAGAAGGAAAGTAAGGATAACCAACTGACTTTAAACCGCATGATGAATGCATGACTATAACTAATGAATGGACAGTACATTTATAGAGAATTGTAGCTACGGTGCATAAATATCTATCTTAGATTGCAGAAGCAAACCAGGAGACACATTTTCTCTAGATTCACAAGCAGGTCAATGAACTCATCCATCTATAACAGTGAGCAAATTTCAGTGTACATACCTGTAATCTTGACCTAAACAAAACAACTGACTTGGTTTTTCCAAATTTCTCCACAGCAGAAATCACTTCACTGTGAGAGAGACTACTGACAATCCCTTGTAGCCTCACCATGGTTGGAGGGGAAGATTTAGCAGCCTGCGGAAACACAGCGAAGAAAAATATGAACAAACCAAATGCAGATTTCATCATGACAATTTGACTCAAAGTTTGTGCTTGTATAAATTTGTGTTGAAGGATTTAATCTTGGTTTTGTGGCATCAACAATCACGTCACTGTCACTGACCACATTATAAATTGTCCAAAACTGTCCATTCATGAAAAAAGGCATCATGTGAAGTCACCTTGGTCTTCTCTGTGCTAGGCCTCCCTTTAACTGATTCTGGAGATGCAGAACGTGAGGACGATGATGTTGATGGGGACGACTTCATCTTGGCTAGCTCAGCCAGCAGGGCAGGAGCCAAAGTTTTGACGACAGTCTCCAGGTCAGACTGTTTTGATAAGGACTGGAGAGCTAAAAGACCACAGGTACAAAAGAGATTCGCACTTTGGTTGGTCCCAAGTCTCAAAAATCATCTACTGCTTCTGAAAGTTTTATAATCGTAGAAAAAACTATACTGACATTTTCTGGTGGTACTGGTCTTTATTTATAATTTGCATTAGTAAAGTTAATGTTGTGTGTGTGTGTGTGTGTGGGGGGGGGGGGGGGGGGGGGGGCGCAACTTTGATCTTAGAAAAACCTAATGAGTACATACCAAAAAATACCATGAAGCAATTTTCAAACCTGATGTTTCCAGCAGTTTCTTTGCCAAGATCTTCGAGCTGCTCAACTTTCGCATAGGAGATGACCTCTCTGTCGACGATCGCCTCTCCCAGCTTCTCCTTGGTGATGAACGTTTCTCATCTCTTCTTCTCGGCGAGGATCGTCTCTCGCGTCCCCTTGAGCGTGATCGATATCGTGAAGAGGAAGGACGGTCATACCATGAGGAGTCAGAATGAGACCGGGACCTGAAAAAAGTATGGATCAAAGAACTTAATGACTCATAAACATCTCAAAGCACACATCCAGCATGGATACAAAAGGTAAATAGTCCACCAATTAAGTGTTTTTAAATTTACATTATTAAATAAATTACTTTTCGCCCTCTCCACTTGAGAGCTAAATCTTTTTGATTGATCCTAGTTCTCAAAATGTATGTTGGACAGACCTGCGATTACGTCTGGAGCTGTAGGGAGATCGTGATCGGCTTCTGTGTCTCTGCCTTCGGGGGCTACGTGATCGAGAACGGGAATGACTAATTCGTCTGTCCCTCCTACGCTCCAAGTCACGGCGGCGACGTGGACTGCCGGAGCGGGAATGGCTACTTCGTCTGTCCCTGCTACGCTCCGAGTCATTATGGCTGCGGGAGCGGGAACGGCTACTTCGTCTATTTCTTCTTCGCAACGAGTCACGATGAGTGCGGGGGCTGCGAGAGCGGGAACGGCTACTTTGCCTGTCCCTGCTACGCTCCGAGTCACGATGGCTCCGGGGGCTGCAGGAACGGGAACGACTCTCATGTCTGGTTTTCTTCTGGGAAGTCTCAGCAGAAGTTGAGGGAGAGGGCTTGGCACCTGATGCACTAACAATTGCATATAAAAAGAAAGGCACATGTTAAATCAAAGAAAATGAAAGCCTCCAATGCTGGCATGTTTTTTTATTCGCCAAATGACTTGAAATGAAGATAATTACTCTAGCAGTGATGCAATTTCACCGTTCCATTCTGGGTATCTGTGGAAAAACACAGATACATTTTTGTCAGATGTTGCAAGATAGAATGTCCTTAAAAATATATTATTGTTCATTAATCCAGAAACTCAGAAATGTATTCAGCCTTTCAACAATTTAGGTTAGGGAAAATGGCTCATGGTAAATGCTGCAAATCATTAAGGTGCTTTAAATTAAAAAAATACAAATGAACAGTTCTTAGGGAGCTATCCTAGCATTACAACCCTGGCATCATTTTGGCACACCCATGGTTGTGCTGCCCCAAAGATATCGGTTCATAATCACGAAGTACAGAGAAGAAAGATTGACCGCTTTCGCAGAAGTTTGCAGTTCTCGATGTGAAGGCTGGTATTCTGGTGGGAGACCCAATCCTAGTGGTCACAACAAAAAACAAACATTTAGACAAGGTTTATTATTATCAGGAGCAACGTTTGTCATTGACATCACTTGCTGATAAAAGGTCACTAAACTTTGCAGTGGCCTTAAAAAAAATTCTTAAAATATTAACAGTTAGTCCTTCACTGAACGCAGAAGCATTATAACATTAGCCAGGAGCCTGGATTGTATTTAAACCTTCATAGGCCAAAAACCAGGAACAAATAAGCATGACACATTATACCTTTCCTGGGATAAAATTTTAAAAGTGAAATTATTTAGTATATATAGAAAACACAAGTCAAACATCTGATTACAAACAACCAAAACAAAAGGTCAATTAGGCTCTGGATTCTGGACTCTCAGGCTCTTCTTATGGCATCAAACTTTCCCGAAGCTCCAAGAAGGTCGTCTCAGGAGAGGCCAAGTTTGGATTAGGACAAAATGCACCACCTATGACAATCACAGTTGGAGTAGCGACAGGAAGATGACGTTGAAATAGACCAGAAGAGGAAGGTGCTGTTTCTTTGACGAGGAGCTCAAATGTGAAATTTGGTGCAGCGAAGGAAGGCCGATCCATAAAGAGAGATTCAACAACAAATCAAATCAAATCTGGTGCTTGTGTAGCTCATGACTGGGCGCAGCGGGTGCTTATGTTTGTGGTAGTAAATGATGTTGCCTTTTGGGACACAGAAACACTAACTTAAAAAGAAAGTATGAGTAAAAAAAAACAAAAACAAAAACAAGGTGCCCACTAATGTGAAATAAAGGACAAAACACACTATTCTTAACTCTAATGACAAAAGACAAAAAGGGGAACTTTCACATTCAGCAACAGTTCCAGAAAAAGCAAAGCTGAATGTGCACTGTGGAACAGCAGCCCAAGAACAGAGACAAATGAAAAAACAGCCGTCTTCCAACATTTTCTGATGCACAGGCTCTTCAGGTTTGCAGGTTTCTCCTCATCACGTCATCTGAGGCCTTGGTTCCATTGTTAGCAAAAGCCTTGAATGTCTTCGCATCAGTTTATGTCAATTTAAAAGAGATTAAATCTATCAATTGCAAGTACAGACCACTGAAGATTCTGAAGGTCTCTTATTAGTAGTGTTTTTCAATTACAATATCTGATAGACATATAGTTAAGTTTAGTCTGCACTGTAATCCTTCAGAAATTCTGGTACAGAATACTGAATTGCAGAAATATGTGAAAAATTTGTCCAAATGTTTGTATTCCAAGTTGGTAGTCTTCCTACAGTCATCATTATGCAGGAATAGTGTATAAAACAAACCAAATAGACTTTAAAGTAGCATACATGAAGTTTTTCCCAAACCACAATCCTATAATGGGATCCAAAATCAAATCAAAAACAAAAAACATTGCATGTCAAATAAATAAAAACCGACAGAAAGCAAAAACATCGAACAATCTTCCACTTACCTTCATCAGAGTACATTCCTTGTTACATAGAGAGCAGGTATGAGGAAAGACCCTAGGTGAAGCGGCAGTGTAGTCTTGCATCTGGGCCAGCACTGGGATATTCCCTGTCACTTCTACCTTTGCTGGAAGCTGCTTGGTGGAAGCGGGCTGCGGTATATGAATGAAATTCATGAGGTTCTGCATTAGGGGAGAGAGACCCGGAGGAACGGGCATCATGAGCCCTGGCATGAGGGACGGCTGTGGAACTGGCTTTGCAGCCGAAAAAACTTGAGACTGCAAAGCTTGTCCCATATGCACAGCTGGCTGATTCTGCATCTGCTGCAACCCAATCGGCAGGTTAGGTACCTGGGCCATCTGCTGCTGCTGCTTCAGTTGCTGCTGTTGTATCTGCTGCTTCAGTTGTTGCTGCTGCTGCTTCAGTTGTTGCTGCTGCTGCTGCTGCTGCTTCAGTTGTTGCTGTTGCTGCTTCAGTTGTTGCTGTTGTGTCTGCTGTTGCGTCTGCTTCAGTTGTTGCTGTTGCGTCTGCTTCAGTTGTTGCTGTTGCGTCTGCTTCAGTTGTTGCTGTTGCGTCTGCTGCTGCTTCAGTTGTTGCATCTGCTGCTGCTTCAGTTGTTGCATCTGCTTCAGTTGTTGCTGTTGCGTCTGCTGCTGCTTCAGTTGTTGCGTCTGCTGCTGCTGCTTTGGTGGTGGTTGTTGCATTGTCTGTTTCACCTGTTGCTGTTGTACCTGCTTCTGCTGCATTTGCTGTTTGTTCATCTGCTCAGAAACATTTGATACTTGCCCGTGAGTCTTACTCTTTTCTTTGATGTGACTGTCGCTGCTGCTGCTGCCAATGAGTACAAGGCCAGGTCGGCTTGGATGCACACTACGAACTATATTAGGAGTTAGTTGGCTTTTTGATGCTGAATGGCGATCTGGCTCTGGATTTTTCAACGGAAGGGCTTTAGTGACTTCTGCTTTAAGAGGTCTTATGTCTGTGTCTGTCTTTGGCAGAGAGAAACCTTTGAAGATTTCTTGAGATGACTGGTTCGGTTGGGTGTGCAGTTGTTGAGCTGGATCGCTGCTTCGCATTGAGCCATGACTGGTAAAAGAGCTGCCTTGATCACGGGAAGAAACCAAGGTGCTGTTTTTCACCTCTGTCATACTTTTTTGCAGTGATTCTCGACTGTGACCGCTACTATCATAGGAGCCCATCAGCAGCGTACCTCCACTTCCACCACTACTAGCTCCACTGCTGCTCCTTCCAATTTCATCCCCAAAGCTCCCAGTATATTTTCCAGTATGTCCATAATCAATCACTTTACTTGGTTGGACAATAGGTGACAATTCATCCTGATGCATCCCTTCCCCTCTTGAAGTACTCAACCTTTCCCTTCCACTCATACTTGTGGTGGAATGAGGATCATAGTAGGATTTTGATGGACCTGCTGTTGCAGATCTCTTTGCCTTTTCCATGCGGATTTGTCGTAAGATAAAAGGCAGGTTGTCAGGAGTCATCTGATCTTCGGGATATGAGATCAGATGTTCCAGGTCCTCTTTTTCAAGTCCAAACTGCATAAGGATGTTCACAGCTGTTTCTGAAGTGTACTTGGGACGAGTAGACTCTGCAGAACCCACAGGTTTGCCTGGCACTGGGTAGTCATAATCACCTAAGCCTGGAATGGATTGCACATTGCGCTCTCTTTCATTCGAGGCATTAAACCTACCGTCACCAGTGCTTAGATAGCTCAATGAAGCAGATGATGAACAGTATTTAGACGAATCATCCTCAGTTTCCCGTTTGTATCTTGGCAACCAGTCCATGGAGCTAGTGCTACTTGCAACATCAGGAGGTCTTTGAGAGTTTGAGGACAACATGTAGGAAGTCACATCTTTGCCTGAAGAATCATACTCATGTCTTTGAGTAAAATGACTGCTCTTGTCTACAGGCTGATTTCTCACCTCCTCTCTGGCTCTGCTTATATGCATGTCTATGGACCTCTTTATGTCCTCTTCCATTGAAGTCTTACTCCCTTCTGGCCTGTAGCTCATTATTCCCCCAGATTTTGCAGGAGTCGCAGATGAAACTCCAGAAGAGCTAAAGCTGGACCCAGGCCCAAGATGAGGAGATGTCTTATGAGAGTCTCTCTCTGCCTGCATACTGGACTGTCCATAGCGCCCCTGGGCTGAACTTTGATTCCCAGAGGCATAGGGGTTATATGAGGGATGGGACATGGTGTTAGCAACCTTCAGAAGGTTTAGTAGACTGATGGCTGCAGCTGTCGGGCAGGGGGGTGTTGTGGGTATAAATGGGGCAGGTGTGTTGGTTCGACCATCAACAGCAATAGCGTTATTTATCTGTGTCAACGCAAGGTGGGTTTTCAGCTGAGCCAGCCGCAAGCATGCAGCTTGCTGTCCGATCAGTAAAAAGCTCCCTGGGAGCCCACCCAGTAGGGGGCTCTGTTGGGGCCCTGGTGCAGGAGAAGGGGCGTAACGCTTCAATGACAATGGAAAAGCTGGAAAGTTAAAAATAAAGAAAACAAAGAATAAAGGTTAATCAGTTGTACTGGGCCTCAGAATCTTGGAAAGATGAAATCCATCGTCCGGGAGGCCTTTTCTTAATTTGCAGACTCTGCTTCCCGAAGATCATTCATTCATACGGATTCATTCTGTTAGTATCATCTTCAGGTCTTCACTAGTAAGAAGGAAAGGTGGAAACAAAAGCATCAAAAACAGAGAAACAGAGAAAACATGAGATTTAAACAATAGACACACAGGAGACAACAACAACAAAATAGAAAGGAGGTGTTAATCTTAGAAGAATAAGGTTAACAGATCTTCCAAAGCAGCTTATCTTATCCTCCTCTATCTTTTGCATGTCCCTGATCTGTGGATAGAGACACAGAACATACACGCTAGTCGTCCAACATCTAGATGTTTCTAACAAGACCCATGATTAGTACCCATTAAGGTTGAACTAACATATGCACACAAATTTTGCTACACGGGTGTGGTTTTTTATTATGACGATCTCCAAGTCCAGTCCACAAGTTGCAGTGCTGTGCTGGGTAGGCAGCATTCAGAAGAGAGACCACGTATGGCTTGGAAAGTTGGTGAAGGAAGCTGGATCTGCTGTTGACTTTCTGGTAATGACAGCACACAGATGGACCTCAACCGGTGCAAACTGCCATTGTCATGAACACATCCTCCTACCCCCTAAACATGATCGCAATAAACCAAAGGAGCATGCTCAGTGGCAGGTTGGTGGCATAGAGCAGCTTATGATGATCTTCTGTCTCCTCAGAGGACACGATTAGACTCCTCCGCTCATCTTGAATTACAGCAGATAAGGGACTCAAGTTGAGTACCATAATTGATGCTCTGTTGTCTGCTTGCACTTAATTTAACTGGTTATATAAGCTCTCTGCACTTTCAGTGACTTTAGTGTCACTGTAAAATCATTTTGCACCGTGGAATAATTTAATTAATCCGTACACTATCTGCACAGACCGTGTACCTGATCATTATGCAAGTACTTTTTACAAACTTTTCACATATGCAACAGGCTATGTTCCGAGAAGTGCAGTAAAAGCGTCCCAACAATTCTTACATTAAACAACAGCAACAGTGAGAGAAAGCATTGTCACGAATGAAAACCAATGACGATTTTCTGAAAACCTTTGCAAACCTCAAAAGAAAATTAGTTTGTAAAACTGCAGCTACAAACTACTGAACGTTTGCTGTTTGCTCCCTTTGTGCTATGATGGCTCTCTAATTTTAGGGACAAACTGTTATCCAGTGCAAAACTGGACTGGTGCATGTCTTCTATATAGATCCTTGCTACCAAAGTCATCAATGATGACATCAATGATGACATCAATGCCAAAATAAGAGACAATGACAATATTTGGAGGCCAAAAGTGAACACAACAGATTTCCCTCAATGTTACTGGTTTTTTTTTTTGTTTGTTTGTTTGTTTGTTTGTTTGTATGTTTTGGGGGGTGGGGGGGGGGGCGGTTGTATTGCTTGTGTTAGCTAGGTTATGCTTAAAAGTAGTTTAAGAGAAAGTGAATTGCATAGATACACACACCTACCAGATGTAAAGAAGAATAACGCAATAGGAGAAAAGAATGAAATAAATGTTTAAAAAAAACATAGATCCTTAAGTGGTAATATAGAACAACACAACTAACCAACAGCTCAGCTAAACACAACATGATTAGTTGTTAATGACATTAGGGCTGCACAATATTAGGAAAACCTGCGATGTGCGATAACTATGATCAATACTGCGATAACGATATGACTTGCGATAAAATAAATATAAAAAAAACCAAATACATAATTTCTGTTTTACTGCAAGTTTTATTTAAAGAAAGCTGCTGTATTAGCAGTGTAACAACAAAGTGCACTTTAACATTGAAACATTGCCCCCATAAAAAGATTTCTGAGGCTTGAATTCTGAAAGACATCCTTCCTGGTCTCTAGAATTAGTTTTAAATACATAACTTAAATTATACTGCAAATTATCTCAATGCAGTTGTTCATCATTTTACCCCTCACCAAGTAGTTATGATGTAAGTCAAAACTGGAGAGGAAACTTTACTGTAGTGCTTGCGTAGTTTTCCGCTTGGCTCAGTTCAAACATGACGGTCTTGCGACATGTTTCGTACATTTGTGGAATGGCGACATGTGAAAAGTAGTTTCGTGAGGGGATGCGGTATCTCCGGTCCACTTTATGTATCAGACTGGTGAAGCACTCTCTGCTAACTGTATTTATAGGCATCATGTCTTTGTCAAAAAATGTGTAATGGCCTCTGTTATTTCTTTGTAGCGCTTTGACGTTTTCTCATAAGGAGTCCCACTTGAAAAACTCTAATACAGAGACGGCTGTTGGACTGCTGCGCTCTTTGTCTTAACATTAGCAACCTTTGTTTGGCTAGCCCTGTCTTTCTGGAACTCTTCAAACAGTTCTCTGTGGTTGTATTGAAGATGATGGTTCAGATTAGTCATGTTTCCTCTGGTGGTTGCCACGAGTGTTCGGCAAGTTTTGCAGAGTACCTGTGTTTGGAGAACGTCGTCTTTATCAAATCCAAAGTACCTCCAAATAAGCGAGGTACTATTTTTTTTTTTAGGCACGAGGGGTTTCTTTGATTGGTAAATTCTTTAAAGCACGTGTGTAAACATTTTAAGGTACCCAATTATCGCAGTTTACGTCGTCTTTTGCGATGGGCCCATCGCGCAGGCTGATATCGCGATGACAATAAATTTTCAATTTATTGTGCAGGCCTTAATGACATCTGTAGTTTTAGTCAGCCTACCCTACATTGCAGCCGTCTTTACACTGCCTTTAAGTAAGCACCTGCAGCAGTGGAAAAGTGATTTTTGCTCACTGCACATGCGTGGGAGCAGGTTAATGACAGGGGATCTTTTCCATAGTCTGAGCGTCCAACTGTCTTAATGTCTAATTACAGCTGGGCGATAGAACGATAACGATATGTATCGCGATATACCTTTTACTCGATAGAGAAATTAAACTATTGCGATAGACCTCGCCGCTCTTGTCCTTTTAAAAAAAAAAAAATAAAATAAAAAAAAAAAGGGTCAGCCAATCCAAATTAAGTAGCGCAGAGCCGAACCAATCACAGCCGCGGCGTCACGTCACGTGACTTGTTACGTACAGCACAAGTGCCAAGCCGCACATGTGTATTTGTTTGGGAAGCAGCCAGCCACCGTACCGCCCGGGTAATGGAGGAAATGAGTGTGCCGACTAGAAAAATCAACCGAGCGTGACCGAAGAGAAAACAGATGATGGTTCCAATGCCGGAGAGATTGTCGAACGGAAGAGCCATAGAAGTTCCGTAGTGTGAAGGTATTTCGGCTATTTCAAGTCTGACAAAAAACAGAGTAGCGTGCACTGTAAATTGTGCCGAAAGCAAGTCTGGAAATACAATGAACTGGTGCATGCGTCACACTGTGCGCCACGTTATTGTTTCGGTTAAATGAATTTCTACAATACTGTTAATTCTACTCTCTGCAGTGTTTAAATGCTTACATATACACAGTTACTGTCCGTCCACACATACGACTCTGTTCTGCTTCTATGCCCCAGCTTTGTTTACTTTTTCCCACCGAGGCTTCTAGACTTCTGATTGGCCAACATTTCTGCACGGTTAGGAATCTAGCTCCACCTGCTGCTTTGGCATGTTCATAGCAGCGTTTTCCTTCATTTCTGCCTTTATGTGTGGACGGGATTATTTTTTAAAACGAAAACGGAAAATCTCCGTTTTCAAAAATACCCGTGTACGTGTGGACGTAGCCTCAGTCTCTGACTGGAAGCGCTAATTCGTCATTCGGCTTTTGTCAGACTAAAGTAACTGTTAAAACTGTTTGAAAAGCTAAGCTATACAACAAGGAGAGATTGAGAATTTCCTTTTAGTTCTCAGTTTATTTGATATTGACAAAAGTTAGTCAGTTTTGTCTGTTCTTCTGTAAAACAAACTAAGATTTATTTTTAGAATTAATATTTTGTTTCTAAGTGGAATTGACAATTTAGTTTGTTTCGTTTGTTCTCTTTTGAAACTTAAACGATTTAGCGGCTGCCTTTTGTGTAGTTTGCAATATTTGCCTTTATTTATCTGAAAAAGTCTCATGTTCCTTAAGTACATCTACCCTGTTGAACTTATTATGGGAAATAAATATTTAAATAAAAACAAGCTGCTGATTATTTCACATTTTACTTGTGAGCAACGGCACATTTAAATTTTACAAATATAGTTATTTGGCTTATATCGTGATAGATATCGTTATCGCCTGAAATGAAAAAAACATATCGTGATATGAAAAAATCTTATATCGCCCAGCTCTATGTCTAATGCCAGGCCACTGATAACCAATACCATCACGTCTGGGATGAGTCTTAAGAGCGGGGTTAACGTCAGGGCTCGCAAAATCGCTAGCCCGACGTCCTGGGGCTAGCGATTTTTCCAGTCGGGCTACCAAAATCTATCTCTGCCCTGCCCGTCGGGCTATTGTAGGAAGGAAAAATATATGTCAATGCTTTTGCATTCTTTCGGAAATGTAGCTGGGTAATTATGTCATTGGCATCAGTGAGCCAGAATTTGCGCTTGTTTTTTGCTTTCACTTTGCAATCGTGCGAACTGTGTATGGAGAGCGACAGTACTGATTGGTGAGTGACAATCATTTGCGCACCAATTCCTCTGACATCGTCTTATCAGTCGTTAGCCTACTATGCAAACATGATAAGTGAAATCTCCCGCAGCAAGCTTAAACATGTGATAGGTTGATCGCGCAGAGAATCGCTCAGCGTTATGTGAGCGCGTGTGTAAAAGCAGCAGGATATATATTTTAGTTTTGCTGAGCCAAATAAGACAGGTCAGGGTGAAGAAGTGACAGCCAAAGAAAAGCTTACCACAAAACGGAAAAGTTATGGCAAATCAGACTATAAGGCAAAAAGAAAGTGCAGCTTTATGGTTTCATGGACAAAAGAATTTCTGTGGCTGCAATATGACGAGCTAAATAACCAGGGCTGCACATAAGTGGTCCGCAGGTGCGCATTTGCTGTCAAAATAAAAAACGCACACAAGATAAGAAGTTGCAACGCGTGTTTGCGCACATAGGATTTTCTGGAGGAGGACAGACATTTGTTTAGAACTCTTAAAGATGTCAAGAAGCTCCTTTAAGCAATTACTGTGATGTTCCTCCACCTCCAAAGAAATGTCAGGAGTCCGAACCACAAAAGAAGCACGTATTCTCAGAAAAGTGGTTGCAGGAGGTGAGCTGGCTTCAAACAAATGATGAACGCACAGAGATGTGGTGCAGAATGTGCCGTGAAAATCCCACTCTAGCAGACAAAAACAGTGCCTTTTATATGGACACAAACGCGCGCTGCAACTTCTTATCTGGTGCGCGTCTTTTATGTTGACAGCGAATGCGCACATGCGGACCACTTATGTGCACCCGTGTAAATAACATAATGTTCTGCCGGGTGTGTTGTTGGTTTTCCCTCGATTTCTGAGTCGACAAGCGCCTTTGTTACTGGGACCAGTAATTTTAAGAAAGGCCCCCATTAGAACCCATGAGAAATGCATTATTGCTCAGTCTGCAATATCTTTCCCAGAACAAACACCAATTGCAAATAACATACTAAAAATAAACCTGAAAAATCTCTTTAGAACAGCGTACTATGTTGCAAAGAGTGAACTACCACTGACAAAATTTAGCAGTCTTTGCAAACTTTAAAAAAAAGCAAATGTCCTCGATCTTGGTTCCACTTGCCTCTTACCTGTGATTTCAGTGGAAATTTCAAATTCAGGATCTGACACAGACTGATTGATGTTCTACACAGTTCTTACAAGTTTATAGAAATTTCTGTTCAATTAGAACCAAGTATTTGAGTTGATGATTGTAATTTTTATACAATGTTGTAATTTGTGTTTCAACAATTTTTTGATTGTTTTGGTTCCGTTACAATATTATACATTAAAGTATAATATTGTAAAGGAAACAAAAAATGAAACAAAACATCAATCAAAAAATTGCTCGCTTTTTTATTCGGGCTACTTAAATTTATTTTGGGCTACCAAAAGCTGAAGAGTCCCTGCCCGAAGGGCTACCAGGGATTTTGAAATTTTGCGAGCCCTGAACGTGCATCACTAAAGGAGAGAAAACTTTAATACAAGCCAGGTCTGTGGAGTGGGGGCTTATCATAAGTGAAGGACAAAGTGAAGGACAAGTGGTTGTTTTTCTCAATCAGTAGAATTCATATTGTCAGTATTTGTTGTAAATGCTGCCTTTTATGAATGCATTTAAAATGTGTTGTGGGATTGTGTAGTGTGGCTGTTACCGTGGGTTCTCCCACCTAACTAGCTTGGAATGAAAATAAAGGAAAACGGTGGCTGTGGGGATACGTTGGATAACGACAGTCATGCCACTGAGTTAAGTCGGATTGCGCAAAATCCGTGCAGCAGTGAGATATGAGGTGAGACCATAATCCACCAGTCCAGCCACAAGGAGGCAAAAAAGGCAAGGCAATGTATGCAGCTACCGAGGAGCACCGCAACCTCCTGCAGGCCCGCTTACAAACTACCACCACAAGTCGACAAACAGCGGCTGTAAGGAAAAGCTGATCGCTTACAGGTTTGTTTGGGGTTTTTTTTTTTTTACAACAACTCGGGGTACATACCGTGCTTTATATGTGTGGAATCCGTTTGTTCTGATGTGCTCAAATGAATCCTCACGAAGAACTTCTTGCAATCTACAGCGTTGCTAACGGAAAGGAAACGCTAACCACGTGACCCACCGCAACGTGTTCCGTTTCAGTGGTCTGCCTTCAAAATAAAAGGACGAAGGGAAACGACAACTTTCAAGATACTGTCGTAATTCCACTAACGCATTCCATGCATCATCATATTATTATTATTATTATTATTATTATTATTATTATTATTATTATTATTATTATTATTATTATTATCATAAGGAATTAGCACTTGTTTTTCTTTTTTAAAATTTGTTTACTTTTTAGAAAAATACAACTGTGAGTTCTAAATGTTTTATTGAGTGTGTTATTGGAAGTTTCACTACATCTTTCTCTGTGATGGCTTATAGTGGCCGCAGGATAAGTGTACTATAATTAATTTTTCACACGGTGGCGCTATTTCCATAGGAAAACAACTCATATATAAATGTCCTTGATGATGATCTATCATATCTTTTTTTACTACTATAACACAGCCTGCATTTTAATATGTGAAATTACTTTTACACCCCATCACCAATGCTGCACAGATTAATTTTACATTATAAAAATATAATTTATGTTGTGACTGTGAGACATGAGTAAGTTTGCGAAAAGGAAGCATGGGAAAGGGGGGAAATAAGGTATAATTCTCCCTGAAATAAACTTTCTGCCAAATAATTATAATACTAATGCAGTCACAAGTAATAATATCACAAGTTCCCCTTTTATTCATAAAATTTTAATATATTGAATGATGACTGCTTAGTCCTCCGTAAAGATTGAAGCCCCGATGTGCGCAGAGGTTCGGGACCATAAGTCTTATTGTAAACATACCACGGCAGACCCGACGATGTTTCCATCAACATGCTTTTCAGCATCTCTTTATTGACCACTTTTCACACACGGTTGCTGTACGCATACAGCCGGCTGTAGCTTTTCAGCTCACAGCCCGACAACACAACAGCAGAGAGAGCACAGACTTTAAGGCGGCGAGGCGTGATTGCGCCTCAGGTGCGTCCGACTCCCCTGCAGACCACGCCCCGCCACACACATTAACCAGGTAAAATACATATTTAGGCAGAATTTTGGAAACATCTAGTTTTTTTAGAAGCATAGTGCTTTTTTTCCAATTACTTTTTAAAAGTCAGGTCAAGGCTCCAAAAGCCCAAAGGCGAAATGAGGGTGGCAGCTCACAACAGTTTTTGTTTGCTACATGGATTAGTTCAGCTGGGTGTCTTTCCTTTTGTTATATTCCTTTAAGAGTTCAAAATGTGTTAATTACATAAATAAAATGTAATTTTCTCTGTAGCACTTCATGGATTTCATAAGCAACACACCTTAGTTGCTCTGTGGATTATTTTAAAAAGCAGTTAAAAACTTTTCTGTTCAAACAAGCCTTTTGTTGATCTACATATTTTATATTCTTTACATTATTTACATTTGATCTTTTACATTGTGTACAATGTCTATTGATTGTATTGTTTAATTTAATATTTGTGTACAGCGCTTTGACTGACTGTCTGTGAAAAGCGCTTAATAAATAAACTTTACTTACTTACTTTAGTTGTTCACACAAAGCATAAAGTAAAAGAAACTATATATACAGTGTTATCTTCATTTTAGATTTCAAAAAGTATTTGCGGCTCCCAGTGTTTTTTTTGCGTGGAAACCCGGTGGCTCTTTGGGTGTTAAAGGTTGCTGACCCTTGGCCTAGGCCATCTGCTACGGTGTTGTCTGCGGGGGCGGCAGCATCTCTGCTGGGGACAGGAAGAGAACAGGCTGATATGGAGGGCCAGCTCTGTTCTAGGATGCCCTCTGGACCCAGTGGAGATGGTGAGTGTTAGGTCTAAACTTGCAGACCTCGCTGTCTCAGTGGCCTGTTACTGTGAAGGAAGCAAGACACTCAGAGCTCCATCGGTTTTTACTTGCAAGGGAAGTCCGGTCAGGTCTAGAGTTGTAAACTTAGCCAACTCTGAATTCGGCCTCCCCTCACAGTCCTTTTATCAAGAACAGTAGTTACACAAACATTTCATTTATCATATGACAGTTAAGACACTCACATGTGAACATGTACGTCTGTGATGTGTGTGTGTGACATTTTCTGCTACACCACATATCACTGTGACCTTTCACTGATGTCCCTAGTCACCCCATGTATGGCGTAACCTTTTAACGAACCAGTGTGTAGAAAACAGAGGTGAGCATTCTTGCTAAAGATCTAATCATCTTGCACAATGACAACCATATTGATCTACAATTCTCTAACAGTGAGTGACAGGAGAATGGAGGCTAAGCCGTCATCCCTGTTGGACAGCATCTCCCAGCCCATGCAGGAGACTCTGACAGCACTGAGCAGCTCCTTCAGTGGCAGGCTCTGGCACCCATGATGTGGGATGGAGAGATTTTGCCGGTCTTTTCTTTCCTACTGCTGTCAGACTCCACAACAAAGATTTTGCAGCTGACCAAACACACAAATCCACACATGTGCAATTCTCTTTTTCTGACTAAATTGTATTTTATTCTGTTTTATTGTGTACAGTATCTTATTCTTATTATCATATATTGCAGTATTTTTTCTAAATTTTCGCTGCTGTAACATTGCACTGTCCAGTTTTGGCTGTAACGAAACAAATTTCCCACGTGTGGAACTAATAACGGTTATCTTATCTTATATAAAAATAATAAAATTATAGCACACCAGAAAGATAGTCAGGAATTCTGTGTCATCAAAGATGAAAAAACAGGGTGACACAAAACAAAGGTGCGTGAGAAAGAATCATATACTCTGATGAGGGGACTGATTTATTTTAAATAAATGTACCACTGATGGTCTACTTGTCCTGTTTGTGTTTTGGGGTCTTTGTGTCCGGTTGTCTGAGTGCTTTCCCATTCTCATCTCCAGCCCCACACCTACTATGAGAGGAGGTTAAGCAGATGTGTTGTTCTCACAAGGCACTGCTCCACCTCCGCACAGTGTATTTACATCTCAGTGCCTTCAACCAGCCTCAAACAAACTCTGGGCTTTATTTACTGACCTCTAGTGGCAGTAAGGTGACATTGTTTTTTTGAAATTAGATTTTGCCGTTTTCCATTTGGCATCGTAAACCAAGATTTTGTGTTCTTCTCCGTTAAGCACACTGATTTGCCTTGTAATGAAATGTGGTATGTATAATATTACTGTCTCAATGTTAAAATGCTGGGTTAGAGAGTGAAAACAACGACACAGACACTTAAAATTCTCTTAAGCCTTAAACCTCTCTTATCAAGAGTTCAGCTTTCTCATTTTGAACCTCACAGCTTCTGACCGAATTTGGTGGTTTGTTCAGCTTCAAACTTGAGCCAGTGAGTCTGGAAAGTGTGAGACACACTCAGGTTGATGGACCCTTTTCTTCTAAAGAAACTGAAGCCAAAGATGTAAATGACCAAAAAAAAAAAAAGATTTAATAAACTATTAACACCTGTCAGGTACCTCCTGATGACCTGTTAAGTAAATTTATTAATTTTTCAATAACATTTTCACATAAAAGATAAAATAATAACAACATTTTAAAACTGTTCTCTTCACCAGCCTGTACAAACAAAAACAAAACAATTTATGAATGAAGACATATCATTTACAACAAAAGGTACCACACGGTGATTAGTTTAGTTTCTGAACTAGTAGGATCAAAAACATTGGCTTGTTCTCCACAGTGATGTGTTAAAATAATCAGTAGATCAGGTCCATCAGTCAGAAACGGCGCCTTGAGACATCTGAGATGACGTTTTTGAAGCTCTTTGTCGACGTTTCTCATAATATTTCTACAAAAAAAACAGAAAAGTGAGAAACCAAACATTGTTAGGCCAAGAGTGTGATTTTGTGTACTGAATGGTGTGTGCGCATGCGTACCTGCAGGTTGTTGTAGTGTTTCTGGCTGCAGCAGTGGAGTTCCTTGGCGGTCTTCTCATTCAGGTAGAAAACAGAGCAGATGTTACAGAAAAATCCTGATTTTGGGATCACAAACTCCTGACCTGCAGAGGAGTAGAAACAGGAAAATTAGACAAGTGTTAACACAGCATTTGAATCGCGTGCGTGTGTGTTTATGTGTGTGTCTCACCGAGGGGGCTATTGGGGTTGAACTGAGGCAGTCTGAAGTCTGCTACAACACACGGAGACTGAGAGCGAGATCGCTTTGCCTCAGGTCCAACAAGCTCCCTCCTGCGTTTGCCCACAACTGAAAATGGAAAGAGCGACACATTAATCATCAACAAATCTGCTGCAGGAGCCACCGGGTTTGTAAAATATTAAAATATAACTTAAGTAATTAAACAAATGATTTTTGATTTATTTGAAAAGGTGAAATGTTTGTCAGCCACTTTATTAGGTACACTTGTTTGACTGCTCATTAATGTAAATCTCTAATCGGCCAATCACATGGCAGCAACTCAGTGACCTAGGTATGTAGACATGGTCAGATGACCTGCTGAAATTCAAACTGAGCATCAGAATGAAGAAGAAAAGTAATTTCGTGGACTTAAATGTGGCATGTTTGCTAATCTTAGCATTTCACTGATGGGATTTTCCCAAAGAAGCATCTCTAGGGTTTACACAAAATCGTCTGAAAGACAAAATGAGCAGCAGTTCACTGGAAGAAAATGCACTTTTGAGTTCAGATGAGAATGTAATAACTCAAATAAACACTTATTACAACCAAGGTATGCAGAGGAGTATCTCTGAACACACAGCACATCCAACATTGAAGCAGATGAGCTGCAACAGCAGAAGACCACACTGGGTTCCACTTCTCTAAGCTAAGAACGTAAAACTGAGGGACCAATTCACACAGGATCAGCAACGCTGTAAAAGAAAAAAAAAGTCTCAATTTCTGCTGTGACATTAGGATGGCAGTGTTAACTGAAAAGACACGACGTCGTACTCTCATCCACAGCGCTTTATTCGTTCCGCCATTTTTCACTCACAACAACAACAACCCTCTCGCGGGCAACAGAACTCTCGCGATAAAACAGAAAATAACAAGTTAACAATCTCCCTCTTTCTTAAAAAAAAAAAAAATAAAAGTATAAACACATCCCTGTAAACATTTGTATACATATATGTATATATTTATATAAACAAAAAAACATTTCAAAAGTGCTTTGCTTTACTTGAAGCATACTATCATTGCACACAATAAACAATGGTACATTTGAATGCAAAGACAACTTTGTAAATAAAGGATTACAGTATCCAGAGTCCTTCATCTAGCGCCTTTAGAAGGGCTAAAGGTGAAACTCCCTTTTTTGTCAGACAATCAGCAAGTTGAGATTTTGAATCAGACCAACAAACCTGTCTGATTTTCTTGGCTTGTATGAGCTCTTTAATGCTGCTCATTTCTAGCCTCAGTCTCTTCTCTGTAACCTGCTTAGTAGACTTGAGTGCATCAAACAAGGAATGATTATCAGTCACACAGATCAAAGGAAGAGCGTTCAGACCAGTGTTACCAGTTACCAGTTGTAAGCTCAGAAAAAAGTGTTGCCAGGAAGAGCGCACTGTCTATTCCATCTGACATGGCAAGAGTTTCTCCTGCCAGTGTACTTCTGACCATGCGCCTGATTTTTTTAGACTGCCAGAAGAGAGGACAAAACTTTCCTCCTTTACCCATAAGGACGATTAATGCCCCTCCTTGAGTACCGCCATCAGGAAGGTTGCCAAATGAAGCATCACTGAAAACAATCAATGCCAGATCCTCACTGTTACCCAAGTGCTGAAACTTAAGAGTCACTTTCTCTGCCTTAAGTTTACGGATAACTTTGTTCACTTCATGAATAGACTGTACAGTTGCATCTTTGATATTAGATCCAAGGCTACATGTGTCAAACATAACATCAGGCCTTGTTTGTTTGGCAACCCACAAAATCTGTCCTATTTTTGACCTGAGTTGCTCACGTTCTGTGTCACTTAAGGAAGCCTCCCTCTGTACAGCCCGTGCTGCTTGTAACTGAACCGGTTGTAGGTTGTCAATGTAAAGTTGTTGATGCACCTCTATTACATCATTAACTGTACAAATGTCCATACCAACATAAGAAAAACTGTCATGTTCTTCACGGCCCACAAGGAAGGTAGATTTCAGTACAGGAATGATATGAGTTGCAAAGTGACTTGAACCAGCCCAAAGGAAATCATCAACATGACATGCAAGCACTCCTGTAACCTCAGATTGTTCATTCTGCCAATAGAACACTGCAGGATCAACCTGTGATATTTTACCACCAGTTTTGAGCATAATGTCTTTGACCTTATTGTACCAATAAAGTGAAGCATCTGCAAGTCCATAAACACACTTTTTCAGTTTCCATAGAACATTGTCCTTGCCAGCTTCAGGTGGGGGACGAAGATGGACGTCTCTTGACAGTTCCATTCCCTGCAAGAAGGCAGATTTAATGTCCATTGAATTTACTCTCCGCTTGTTTTGACATATCACAGCTAGCACCAGTCTGAGGGACTCAGACGCACATGTTGGAGAGTCTTTCTGTAGTTCTTTAGTATTTACCTCTTCAAACCCCCGTGCCACAAGTCGAGCCTTTGGGACAACACCATTAGTAGTTTCTTTGAGTGTACAGACCCATCTAGTAGACACACATTTTTGACCCAGGTCTTTCACTTCATCAAACACACCATTACTTTGCCAGCTCTCAATCTCCTGCTGCTTAGCAGAATCAAAGGAAATATCTTTTGTTATGAGTACATCTGCATCTCTGTTTTCAGCTTCAGTGCAAAGACCATCAACAAGTGACATGTCTACAGCTTTCTTTTCACCTTCACTACCATCATGCTCAAGATATTGCACATTGTACCAGTTTTTGTATTGCCCTTTTGCTTTTCCCGCTCTGCCTAGCACTCTGGCTGTGTGTTGAACACCGTTGTCTCTGTTGGTAAAAGCAATCAGCTGTCCTGATCTTAACTTTACATTTGCAGAGACATGATCAGTGGGTGTAGAGGGCTCATTTGCAGTTTGTGTGACAGACATGTTTTCTGTAGTGTGTGTGACAGACATGTTTTCTGTAGTGTTAGTTTCTCTGTCAATAGTGATGTCTTCTTCCTCACTAATACTCTGTTCACCATCGGGTGTGTCAGTGTCATCATTTTCAACTGCGTCTTTGTTGTCATCATCAGTAGTACTGTGTGGTTTTTGTTTATCTCCAGTCTGTGAATCCACTTTAGTCAATCTTGACTGGTGTACTCTTACAAGAGTCCCCCCATGTCTTACAAATACAACAGTTCCATCCTGCCCAATAACTACACCTGGACCCTTCCACTCTGTACAGTCGACTCGTTTGTAGTATACTTTATCTCCTGCCTCATATTTGTCATCTGTAGGCCTAAGTTGTTTGCGTAGTGCTCTCCTGATCCTTTCTGAACACTCTGCCTCAGTAAATGCTTTCCTGGAAGCATGTAATGCTGAGATATGTTCAGCTACTCTTGCACTTACAGTTGTGCCCTCTAAGGCAGGTGGCTTATCCATCAACACAGAAGGAAGGTTGGGGTTTTGGCCAAACACAAGTTGATGTGGACTATAACCATGTACATTAAGCATACTGTTTTTGGCCATAAGGGCCCAGTCTAGCGCAGTGTGCCAGTCACATCCACGTTCCTTTTTTACCTTCAGGAGGATTTCTGTAAGTGTCATGTTATGTCTCTCCAGTAGTCCGTTGCTCCAGGGACTATACCCCGCCGTTGTTTTTACCTCAATGTTGAAGTTTTCAGCCATGTCCCGGATGTCTGTGTTGTTGAACTCTCCGCCGTTGTCTGTGTAGAGCCGTCTGGGGGCACCGTGAATGCTTATCCAGGTGTGAATGAAGGAGTTGACAATCTCTGCAGCTTTCTTTGTCTTTACGATGCTGCCGGCACTGAAGCGTGTGAAGTGGTCGATGATGTGAAGGTACCACACATTGGGCTCCAGCTCATGTAGATCCATCGCTACTGTCTCATTATACTCAGAAGCCAGGGGTAGACCAACAGCAGGTCTCGGCTTGGTTTTGCAATATTTCTGACAAATGTCACAGTCACGAACTATCTCTTGTAGAATAACTGCACATTGTTTATCTGTATTGCCAGAGCTTTGGATGAGCCTCAATAACCTCTCTGCAGATGCATGACCAAACTGCTTATGAAGTTTCACAAGGACTTTCTGTTTCTCTTTTGTAGACATTTCAGCAGTTACCATGAGAACTTCATTTTCATTGCAGTTTTCTGTAGTATTTTCATCTCTAATGTCCACGCAATAGTGTCCCGAACTAGTGAGCTCTAGGGGAACAGGCTGCTTGAACATGACAACACTGTCATTCTCCATGTCTAGAACAGTCCCTGCTTTCTTGAGAGACGTTTTGCTCAGTAGTAGTGGAATGTCAACAGGAACTACTTCACTTTCAATGTCACATTTTGTTTGTCCAATTTTGACTGGAAGTTTCACTTTTCTGCTGGAATACACTACAATACCATCCCCAAAGCGAAATGGTCTGGAGCTGGGGGTTTCTGATTGCAACAGCTTGTTTACTTGGCCTTGGCTGAGGTCACGCATGTAACTATCTAGCCACTTCTGACCACAAACTGTACGTGTACATGCAGTATCAATAATGGCTGACCCCAATGCCTCAGTCAGGAAGATTTCAGAGTCTGTCATTGAGGCTTTAGTGTACAAAGTAATGTTACACTCCTCCACTTTCCCATCTTCAGTTAGCTTTACTTGGTCACCATTACGATGAGGACAGTCTTTCGCCCAGTGGTATCAGAATCAGAATCAGAATACTTTATTGATCCCTGGGGGAAATTATTTTTTGTTACAGTGCTCCATTTTAAACCAACATTAAGACAAGACAGACAATACACTAACTAAGAATAGTACAATATATACATATATATATACATACATACATACATACATAAGTCACTTATAAATAAATATTTGGAAAAGAAACATGTGTAGTTGTAGCAGCAAACACTGTGTTAAGTGGATGCGTTGTACAGGGAGATGGCCACAGGCAGGAAAGATTTCCTGTGTCGTTCAGTGGTGCTTTTTGGTAATCTCAGTCTCTCACTGAACGAGCTCCTGTGACTGACCAACATGTCATGGAGTGGGTGGGAGGTGTTATCCAACATTGTCTTTATCTTGGACAGCATCCGCCTCTCCGACACCACCTTGAGGGAGTCCAGCTCCATCCCCACAACATTGCTGGCCTTACGGATCAGTTTATTAAGTCTGTTGGCATCTGCGACCCTCAGCCTGCTCCCCCAGCATGCAACAGCATAGAGGATCGCACTGGCCACAACAGACTCATAGAAAATCCTCAGCATTTTCTGGCAGATGTTGAAGGACCTCAGTCGCCTCAAAAAATAGAGACGACTCTGGCCCTTCCTGTAAAGTGCTGTGGTGTTTTTAGCCCAGTCCAGTTTATTGTCAATGTGTACTCCAAGGTATTTATAGTCCTCCACAATGTCAACACTGACCCCATGGATTGAAACAGGGGTCAAGTGTTTCCTGGTCTTCCTGAAGTCCACGATCAGTTCCTTGGTCTTTGCCACGTTGAGCTGCAGATGATTCTGCTCACACCACGTGACAAAGGAGTCGACCACAGCCCGGTACTCTGTCTCATCATCCCTGCTGATGCATCCAACCACCGCAGAGTCATCAGAAAACTTCTGAAGATGGCAGGTCTCTGTGCAGTGGCTGAAGTCTGTGGTGTAGAGGGTGAAGAGGAAGGGGGAGAGGACAGTCCCCTGTGGTGCCCCTGTGTTGCTAATCACCTTGTCAGACACACACTGTGGGAGACGTACATATTGTGGTCTTCCTGTCAGGTAATCAACAATCCAGGACACCAGAGAAGCATCCACCTGCATCGCTGCTAACTTATCACCCAGGAGGGTCGGCCTGATGGTGTTGAAAGCACTGGAAAAGTCAAAAAACATGACCCTCACAGTGCTCGCCGGCTGGTCCAGATGGGTGTAGACACGATTGAGCAGGTAGATGATGGCGTCCTCTGTTCCGAGACGAGGCTGATAAGCGAACTGAAGGGGATCCAGATGTGGTCTTACTATGGGTCGCAGCTGGTCCAGGATGAGCCTTTCCAGGGTCTTCATGATGTGGGAGGTCAGTGCCACGGGCCTGTAATCCTGGGGGCCACTGGGACGAGGCGTCTTTGGTACAGGGACGAGGCATGATGTCTTCCACATCACCGGGACCCTCTGTAGACTCAGACTCAGCATAAACAGTTTATGAAAGACTCCACACAGCTGGGGGGCACAGGTCTTGAGGACAAGGGGACTCACTCCGTCTGGTCCAGCAGACTTGCCTGAGTGAAGTCTCCTCATTTGCATCTCAACCTGGTATTGAGTGAAGGTGATGGGTGGGGGAGGGGTGTCAGGACTCTCACAGGAGGCAACATGTGAAGAGAGAGGCTGGCACAGTGGTGTGGCTCTGGATTCCAGGCTGACTGCAGGTGAGGTTGTGGGGGTGGGAGCAGACACTGTGGTGTCGAATCTATTGAAAAACAGATTCAACTCGTCGGCTCTATTCTCACCTCCCTCAGCTCCCCTGCTGTTGGTTGGCCTGAATCCAGTGATGGTCTTCATGCCCCTCCACACCTCTCTCATGCTGTTCTGCTGGAGTTTCCACTCCAGCTTCCTCCTGTAATTGTCCTTAGCCTCTCTGATCTTGTCCTTTAGTAACACCTGGATCTTCCTCACCTCCTCTTTGTTGCCCCCTCTGAAAGCCCTCTTCTTGTTGGGCTTTCATATATATATATATATATATATATATATATATATATATAATATATATATATAACATATGTAAGTGCTCTGACAAATAGCACATCTTGTTCGCTTGCCAAACTTGTCAAGTGGGTTGGTACCTTGTAGTGGTTGTCGCTGTCCACTCCGCGACGAAGTACCGTTGTTTCGTTTGTATTTGGGACCTTTTTGTTCCGTAAAGAAAACTGCTTCTTGGTTCAGTTGAATTCCGCTGAAAACTCCGGTTACTTTCCCTCCGAAAATCCGTTTCAGTGCAGACTTCATAGACGCAAACGTTAAGTCCGTGCACGCTGTCAGTGCAAGCTGTCGACTTTTCTCATCAAGACTAGCTGTATCTAGAAGCTTAAATGCTAGCACAGCGTCAGGCAGCGTCATGTTGTACTTTTTCATCCGGTTATAACGCTGTTCAAAGTCTATAATGTAGTCTGCCATGGACACGCTGTGGTTCTTTGCAATGGAGTCAAAACACGAGTAGGCTTCATAAGCGCGGTCTTTCTCTTCTCTCTGAAACACCGCGTCAAGTTTTGCAAGCAGTATTTCCATACCGTCATCTTTGTCCAAATCTTCCACGGGTATCTCCATGGCCATTTCTCTGGCTCTTCCCTCGAGCCCCAGCGCCACCGCGAGTGCCTGTTTCTTTTTATCCAGCTCCGTAACTCGTCTCCAGATATTGACTTCATTCTTCCAGCATTCGTATGGCCTGGCTTCATCAAGCTTTGGTGGTACTTTGTAATTGGAAACCATCCTCTGCTACCAATGTTAACTGAAAAGACACGACGTCGTACTCTCATCCACAGCGCTTTATTCGTTCCGCCATTTTTCACTCACAACAACAACAACCCTCTCGCGGGCAACAGAACTCTCGCGATAAAACAGAAAATAACAAGTTAACAGGCAGGGTCAGAAAGCTTGGATCCATCCTGCTTTGTATCAAAATTTCAGGCGGATGATGGTGTGGGATATATTCTTGGCACACACTGGGGCCCTTAGCACCAACCACAAAACATATTACCACCACCACAAGGTAGTGGAAATGCATCTCAAAGCTATTAGTAGGCTAACAGAAGCAGGCTATACAATTTTTCTTTTAATATTCAGTTTACTGTGTTTTCGCTGTCAGAGTGATGCAGTTTGTTGATTTAAAGCAGCTCTTTGTACCTTTAATGCCAACCGTGCTCCATCCATCCTTCTCCTCTCCCTCCTCTGTCTCCTTATCAGGACACTTAGACTCTGGCTGCTGTCCAGCAGAGGCAGGTGCAGCATCAGGCTGGGTCTCTGCTTCCTCTTCGGTCCTCTGGCTCTCCGCCTGGCCGTCACCTGGTGGCGCAGATGAGTCTCGGTCCTGTGATAAAGTGGGATTAACAGAAGCTGGAGGCAGTGGTTCTGTTGTTTCCTCCTCTTCCGTCTCTTTTGTGCTCCCTGGTTTCCCTCTAGCAGATTTTCTCACTGTGGGAGGAAAAAAAACATTAATTAAGCTTCATGTCTCAGAGCTCTGACACGACTTTATCCCAGATGCCAGCCACTGGAGAATATATGTACGGATGTTATGCATTTAAAATACAAAATATGAGTAACTGTATTCCATTATAGTTACTCCTTAAATAGGTGATAATTTATTGAAATAAATGGATTAAACTGCCGTATTTTTCTGTTTCATATGTTAGGCCCTCTCTACTTTTGGTACATTGCTGGAAACCCAAACAAAACACACAATGAGAGGGTCTAATGTAAGTGTCCTGTGTATGTGCGCCAGTTACACGACCTGGAGCCAGCACAAGAGATGGAAAGTTGATTCTGAAAGCAGAGCCTTTCAGCGCCGGCAGCGGGAGACTGAATATATGTTTACAGACATGCTGGTAAACCCGTGTGTCTTATTAGTGGAGCTAATGTGGCTGTAATTAAGGAATTTAATTTAAGACGGCACTACGAGACAAAACGTCAGGATAAGCTGAAAAACCTAAATGCTGAGCAGAAACTACAGAAAGTAGAAGAGCTAAAGAAGAATCTGACATTTCAGCAGACTTTTTTCACCAGAGCAAAATCACAAAGTGAAGCTGTTGTGAAAGCAAGTTTTATTGCATCAGAGGAGAAAGCCACATCAGCCTTGCACTCTGAAGAGCTTCATGATGAAGGTGTGCAACATCTTGTGTCCAGACAAAACGCAGATTTTGGCAAATGTGAGCCTGAGCAGAAACGTATGTCAAAGTGTAACCGACATGAAACTGCTCTGGGACAAACTTGTTGGACTTACAACAGATGGAGCGCTGGTGTTGTGCGGTGAAAAAAGCAGACTAATCAGCAGGATGCTGATGCAGGAGGAGAAATGTACCGGTGAGTTGACAGCATATCACACACCAGGAAAGGCTGTGTGGTAAAGTCCCAAAAATGGAGCATGTAATGATCACCGTAACACAAACCGTAAATTTTATCTGAGCTAAAAGTTTAAATCACCGTCAGTTTCAGTCTTTTATGTGGGAAATAGATTCAGAGTTTGCCGACATTCCTCATCATACAGAGGTCTGCTGACTGAGTTGGGGAAAAGTTCTCAATAGAGGTTTTGAGCTCAGCAAGGAAACCTGTCAGTTCATGGACATGGCATGTATGATGCGGTGAAGGCATTTCAAGTGACTTGCAAAGAAAAGCGTCTGGACTTCTTTAAGTTAAGAGACGTTTCACCTCTCATCCGAGAAGCTTCTTCAGTTCTAAGGTCAAATGGTGGAGAGTCCCAGATATAAACCTAGTGGGAGTAACCCCCCACAGAGGGACAAAAGGACCCCCTGATGATCCTCTAATCGCCTGAGCCAAGGTGTGAAACTGGGTGTGGGCCCCAATCAGCCAGAGTTTCGGGTGAGTTCATTGTGAAACCTGGCCCCACCTTATCATGTGAATTCCTGAGATCAGATGGCCCAGGATGTGAGTGGGCGTTAAGGCGTCTGGGAAGGGATCTCAAAACTGGATTATAGATGGCAGAGAGTTGGTGTCGTAAACCCCCGCCTCTGTTCAAAGATGGTCGCTCACAGTGGACATAGATGGCTTCTTTCACTCCTCTTTCAAACCATTTGTCCTCTCTGTCCAAAATGTGAACATTGGCATCCTCGAAAGAGTGTCCTTTATCCTTAAGATGCAGATGGACTGCTGAGTCTTGTCCTGTGGAGGTGGCTCTTCTATGTTGTGCCATGCGCTTGTGAAGTGGCTGTTTGGTCTCTCCAATGTAGAGGTCTGGGCATTCCTCGCTGCACTGTACAGCATGGAAAATTACGACACTGAATGGCCCTCGGGTTATTAGTTCCATTCCTGAAGCAACGCCCCAGCTCCGTCTACATGCGGCTCCAACCTTGTGAATGCTTTCATTTATTTTTTTCTGGGGTTTTGGCAGCATGTTCATATTTCTAAATTGCAGAATTTTGACAGGATATGTTTTTATGGAGAGCAAATTATTTAAAATTAAAGTTTTGTTTTTTTTTAAGTTTATTTAATCTGGAATAATATTCCTGTCTGTTTTTAATTCATATTCATGTTTAAAAAACATTGTTTTAGTGTTCAATAAATGTTTATCTTGTTTGGCCCGCGACCTAAAGTGTGCCTTGATGTTTGGTCTCCTGTGCAATTGAGTTTGACACTCCTGGTCTAAAGGCTCCAACCTAAAGAAACATCTGGAAGTTCTTTTTAAAAAACTAACGTTAGCCTGCTGCAACTACCTTGCTTTAGTTGTGGTAGCTTCCTGGGTTATGTGCCACTTCAGTATCTACGTGACTTATTACTATTACGGAAGGCTACTCGCCACCGAGCAAACATCTTATCTTATGTTAACATACAGTGGGGCAAAAAAGTATTTAGTCAGCCACCGATTGTACAAGTTCCCCCACCTAAAATGATGACAGAGGTCAGTAATTTGCACCAGAGGTATACTTCAACTGTGAGAGACAGAATGTGAAAAAGAAAATCCATGAATTCACATGGTAGGATTTGTAAAGAATTTATTCATAAATCAGGGTGGAAAATAAGTATTTGGTCAATAACAAAAATACAACTCAATATAGGGCTGGGCAATATGACCCAAAATTCATATCTCGATATTTTTTAGCTGGATGGCGATATAAGATATATATCTCAATATATTTTTTAAAGCCATAAAGTAAGAACAAAAAGAGAGTTCTTAGACAAAGCTGTGTCCCAGATGTCACACAGGCACTTTTATTAACATAGAGCAGATGTACATAAAATTTACTCAAAAATAAATTATGAGCATTTATTAAATAATAATGCTCCATAAATAAAAGAAAACAATGTTGTTTTTGTGCATAACAAAAAGCTCACAATTGTGCAACCACGTCTCTTAACAGGTGCTATTTATGGTCCCTAAACACAGTAAGGTAATATTACGTTGAAGCACGTACGTATCACTCCGCGAGGCTCAGCCATAATGCTCCGACAATCCATCAAGCGGTGCAGCTCCGTAGCTTACCAAAGTCGTACTAAAACATTTTTTGACAGATTGCTGAGCACCGTGTTCAGCATAAAATCAGTTCGCGGCCATCAAGCACAACCAGAATTCATACATAAGGCGCGCTGTCAACTTTTGAGAAAATGAAAGGATTTTAGTCCGTGCAGCACCTCTGGGCTGCATGGCATTAGCGTGGTTAGCTCGTTAGCGTGGTTAGCTCGTTAGCGTGGTTAGCTAGCTAACACGTTGACGGCGTCCAGCCCCACGCACGGGTCGATGCGCGCAGTAACTCGTTAACGGAGATTTGCCGTGTTGATCTTGTCGCTTCCTGCAGGTGAAGCGATGGGGGAGGAGGGGAGTTGTGTTCAGTGAAGGAGAGGCGAGGCCGAGTAACTTTGTAAAGACGAAAGTGGAGGAAAGAGACGCAAACTTGCGGCTCCACAAGTATAATTATAACGTAACAGACTATATCAATATAAAGGATATTGTCACATCTTATATCTCGTATAAAAATATATCGATATTTTTTAAAAACTCGATATATCGCCCAGCTCTAACTCAATACTTTGTAACATAACCTTTGTTGGCAATAACAGAGGTCAAACGTTTACTATAGGTCTTTACCAGGTTTGCACACACAGTAGCTGGTATTTTGGCCCATTCCTCCATGCAGATCTTCTCGAGAGCAGTGATGTTTTGGGGCTGTCGCCGAGCAACACGGACTTTCAACTCCCGCCACAGATTTTCTATGGGGTTGAGGTCTGGAGACTGGCTAGGCCACTCCGGGACTTTCAAATGCTTCTTACGGAGCCACTCCTTTGTTGCCCGGGCGGTGTGTTTTGGATCATTGTCATGTTGGAAGACCCAGCCTCGTTTCATCTTCAAAGTTCTCACTGATGGAAGGAGGTTTTGGCTCAAAATCTCACGATACATGGCCCCATTCATTCTGTCCTTAACACGGATCAGTCGTCCTGTCCCCTTGGCAGAACAACAGCCCCATAGCATGATGTTTCCACCCCCATGCTTCACAGTAGGTATGGTGTTCTTGGGATGCAACTCAGTATTCTTCGTCCTCCAAACACGACGAGTTGAGTTTATACCAAAAAGTTCTACTTTGGTTTCATCTGACCACATGACATTCTCCCAATCCTCTGCTGTATCATCCATGTGCTCTCTGGCAAACTTCAGACGGGCCTGGACATGCACTGGCTTCAGCAGCGGAACACGTCTGGCACTGCGGGATTTGATTCCCTGCCGTTGTAGTGTGTTACTGATGGTGACCTTTGTTACTTTGGTCCCAGCTCTCTGCAGGTCATTCACCAGGTCCCCCCGTGTGGTTCTGGGATCTTTGCTCACCGTTCTCATGATCATTTTGACCCCACGGGATGAGATCTTGCGTGGAGCCCCAGATCGAGGGAGATTATCAGTGGTCTTGTATGTCTTCCATTTTCTGATGATTGCTCCCACAGTTGATTTTTTCACACCAAGCTGCTTGCCTATTGTAGATTCACTCTTCCCAGTCTGGTGCAGGTCTACAATACTTTTCCTGGTGTCCTTCGAAAGCTCTTTGGTCTTGGCCATGGCGGAGTTTGGAGTCTGACTGTTTGAGGCTGTGGACAGGTGTCTTTTATACAGATGATGAGTTCAAACAGGTGCCATTCATACAGGTAACGAGTGGGGGACAGAAAAGCGTCTTACAGAAGACGTTACAGGTCTGTGAGAGCCAGAGATTTTCCATGTTTGAGGTGGCCAAATACTTATTTTCCACCCTAATTTACAAATAAATTCTTTACAAATCCTACCATGTGAATACATGGATTTTTTTCACATTCTGTCTCTCACAGTTGAAGTGTACCTCTGGTGCAAATTACTGACCTCTGTCATCATTTTAGGTGGGGGAACTTGCACAATCAGTTGCTGACTAAATACTTTTTTGCCCCACTGTAAGTCTTTTCTCCCCTACAGTAAATATATTGTCTATTCAGTCAGATTTGGGCTTACAAGCCAAGAACAAACAGGAATTTGCAGGATGTGATTGCTACATTCATGTAGTTGTGAAAAGCAATGACAGTATACTAAGTAATCCAAAGTATTCAGAATACGTTACTCACACTGAGTAACTTAACAGAATACATTTTAAAAGTAACCTTCCCAACACTGACCCGGGGTCTGCTTGGTTCTCTTCCTGGGTCGACCTCTTGTCCTGGCAATTACCGCCTCCTTCTCCACAGTCTCTCCCACCTCGTCCACCATCACAAAATTGAAACTCTCCTCTAAAACAAGAAATCAGAGGTCACAGGCAGTATTGACAGTAAAAACTTTCATTTTGTGTTGAAATATACCCAAGTTAAATGCTGTCTTCTAAGAGGGCGATGTGGGAAAATCTCCATTTAAATAAAACAATATTTCTGTCAAGCATAAAGTTTCCTGTTTCTCCTAAGGGATGATATAGGTTTAAGTTTAATCTAAATGCTTTTCTTGAAGTTGAACTAGTTGAATGAGACAATTCTTAGCAAGGTAGATGACTACCTTAGTTAGGCACACCCAAATTTTTCAAGCGCCTCACTTAACACTGCAGTTTGACATGTACACTTTTTTTGCTTTTTTATTTAAGTGTTTATTGAAGTTATGCATAAAATAAAATGTACAATATTTGATGGCTTCCTTTGTTCTAAGACTCATATGTACAGTTGTCTGGATGACCGCCATCACTTCAAGTAGTTTTCCTTCATGCAGGTATGAAAAAACAGAGAAAGAAAAGGAAAAAACAAAACACACAAACAAAGAAACATGTGTACAGTGTTACTGTTTCAGATATTGAGGAGGGGTACAACACAACACTGGTCCAGGAGGGTTAGGTCAAACAATGATTTTAATGAACACACGCGTGGGAAGATGAACACTGTCACACAATCAGCATAGATCTCCTCCTAACAATACACAAGGCGTTGTATTATATCATCAGGGTATTATTACGCCCCCTCTTGCGTCAAGCAGATACAACACATGCATAAGTTTCGGAACCACAAATGTTCTGTTAATGACTTTTGACTCATTTGAAAAGAACATTGTCTCCGTCTCCACGCCAGGTGCTTCCTGTAGATCTTCTTGCTCTTGCTTATCTCTGGAACATCAGACGCACGTCCTGCAACAAACTGTCACTTATGCAGGCACAAAATGCAGTTACAAGCTTGCAAACTAGGCATGAACTCTTACCTAGAAATGAGTCTACCTACTAGGGCTGCACGATTAATCGTTAGAAAACCGCGATCTCGATTCATACTTATGTGCGATCTCATTTCCAAATGGCAACGATTAAAAAAAGAAAAAGAAAAAAAAAAGACGACGACGACTGTACCGCATTTTAATCCGGGACGTAATCTGCGTGAAAACAAGCGCTCACTCTTCCTGCTCAACAAATGACAAGGGCGGAGCCTTATACCACGTGATACAGAAGCTGTGCCGTGTGATGCTAAAATTAGCAAGGAAAAAAGGAAAAAACAACGGAGAGAACGTCAGGGATGACGAGAAAGTGACAGGAGAAAATCCGTCCCAGTCAACCACCCAAACATCAATAACGGGAACCTTATACAGCGCTTCCCTATACCCGTCGAACTCCCGCAGGCACAAAGAAATTACGGAGGCTATCACTTATCACCTGACCAAAGATATGGCTCCCATCAACACTGTGCAAAACGAGGGATTTAGGAAAATGATCAACACCCTAGACAAACGCTACACAGTGCCGTCCCGCAACTATTTTTCTATTGTTGCACTACCTGCTCTATACACGCAGTGTCGAGCAACGGTGGAGACGGAATTTCAAACAGTACAACATTTTGCGGCAACAACAAAACGTGAGACAATTGTTGTTTTTATGTTTATTTATTGTTTTTATGTTCAGTTTCAACTGTTACGAAGTTGATGTGCAGTTAATAAGTGCAATAAATATTTATATTGGAAAAGAAAATCGTGAGAGAATCGTGATCTCAATTCTAAGCCAAAAAATCGTGATTCTCATTTTATGCAAAATCGTGCAGCCCTACTACCTACTACAGTGGGGCAAAAAAGTATTTAGTCAGCCACTGATTGTGCAAGTTCCCCCACTTAAAATGATGACAGAGGTCAGTAATTTGCACCAGAGGTACACTTCAACTGTGAGAGACAGAATGTGGAAAAAAAAAAATCCATGAATTCACATGGTAGGATTTGTAAAGAATTTATTCGTAAATCAGGGTGGAAAATAAGTATTTGGTCAATAACAAAAATACAACTCAATACTTTGTAACGTAACCTTTGTTGGCAATAACAGAGGTCAAACGTTTACTATAGGTTTTTACCAGGTTTGCACACACAGTAGCTGGTATTTTGGCCCATTCCTCCATGCAGATCTTCTCGAGAGCAGTGATGTTTTGGGGCTGTCGCCGAGCAACACGGACTTTCAACTCCCGCCACAGATTTTCTATGGGGTTGAGGTCTGGAGACTGGCTAGGCCACTCCAGGACTTTCAAATGCTTCTTACGGAGCCACTCCTTTGTTGCCCGGGCGGTGTGTTTTGGATCATTGTCATGTTGGAAGACCCAGCCTCGTTTCATCTTCAAAGTTCTCACTGATGGAAGGAGGTTTTGGCTCAAAATCTCACGATACATGGCCCCATTCATTCTGTCCTTAACACGGATCAGTCGTCCTGTCCCCTTGGCAGAACAACAGCCCCATAGCATGATGTTTCCATCCCCATGCTTCACAGTAGGTAGGGTGTTCTTGGGATGCAACTCGGTATTCTTCGTCCTCCAAACACGACGAGTTGAGTTTATACCAAAAAGTTCTACTTTGGTTTCATCTGACCACATGACATTCTCCCAATCCTCTGCTGTATCATCCATGTGCTCTCTGGCAAACTTTAGACGGGCCTGGACATGCACTGGCTTCAGCAGCGGAACACGTCTGGCACTGCGGGATTTGATTCCCTGCCGTTGTAGTGTGTTACTGATGGTGACCTTTGTTACTTTGGTCCCAGCTCTCTGCAGGTCATTCACCAGGTCCCCCCGTGTGGTTCTGGGATCTTTGCTCACCGTTCTCATGATCATTTTGACCCCACGGGATGAGATCTTGCGTGGAGCCCCAGATCGTGGGAGATTATCAGTGGTCTTGTATGTTTTCCATTTTCTGATGATTGCTCCCACAGTTGATTTTTTCACACCAAGCTGCTTGCCTATTGTAGATTCACTCTTCCCAGTCTGGTGCAGGTCTACGATACTTTTCCTGGTGTCCTTCGAAAGCTCTTTGGTCTTGGCCATGGCGGAGTTTGGAGTCTGACTGTTTGAGGCTGTGGACAGGTGTCTTTTATACAGATGATGAGTTCAAACAGGTGCCATTCATACAGGTAACGAGTGGGGGACAGAAAAGCGTCTTACAGAAGACGTTACAGGTCTGTGAGAGCCAGAGATTTTCCATGTTTGAGGTGACCAAATACTTATTTTCCACCCTAATTTACAAATAAATTCTTTACAAATCCTACCATGTGAATTCATGGATTTCTTTTTCACATTCTGTCTCTCACAGTTGAAGTGTACCTCTGGTGCAAATTACTGACCTCTGTCATCATTTTAAGTGGGGGAACTTGCACAATCGGTGGCTGACTAAATACTTTTTTGCCCCACTGTATGTGTGTGTATGTGTGTATGTGTGTCTCGACCTCAAATGCATTCTGTCTCCCCTCGCCAACTAAACTCATGACCTCTTAGCAGATAGAAGCCACTCTCATATGTGTAACAACCTAACTGAAACTATATACGAAATGTATTGAATAAATGCTTTAATCAAATGCCACTAGATACAGTTTGTAACTATATACATCCAGAGAGATGGCAATTGAAAAGCCAACACACTAAGTAGCTGATTAGTACGTTATTATAAACAAACAAACAAAATAAACAAATATTTAAACAGCCATTCCTTCAGTGATGAATATCAATGATATTGATGATCAATGATGGCCTTATGGAACTCACACAGTGGAGCCATTTTCCCCAGTGTTTTACATATTTCTCATACTCAAAATTCACTAAAATAAGTAATCTTTTCCATATTATGAATCTCCAAAGTTACATCAATACAGCTGTTTAATGTTGGTGGAACCTTTTGGTCAGTGCCTTTTTATTTGCAGCTAGCAGCACACAAAGTAAGTATTTATACATACCCTTTATGTCTGAGGGTATGTATTCTAAAAATATGGATTTGAAATCAAAGTGTAAATATGTACTAAATGTGTTTTGCATCACTGTATGGACGTCTATCCAGTAATTCTTAATATTCTTACAAACCGAAATTATATGGTAGTGGTGTGAGGTTTCGTAGCCACAGTTCCTCCAACATTCACAACTTCCATCATCATAATGCGCCTTTAAAGCTGGGGTAATGAAAAAACAAGCAAAACCTTTCTAGCTGAACTTCCAAATATGTGATTTTGTTCTTCTCCAATGAAAAGAACAAATGTTTTGCCATTCCTCTTCTGTAATCACCAGACCTCCCTCTTTCTCCCATCTTTCTTTTATATACTTGGTTGAATAATTGCTGAGATCATGAAGACTTTTGTATATTTGTGAGATTACACCTTTCCTAATTTCTGACTTATGAGCATTTAAAAAGAGTTGGATAAATGGCCTCGCTGTAGTAGGTATTTGGTTTTTAATGTTTTGAGTATAAAAGTTTCTTAACTGTAAGTATCTATAGTGGTTTTGGTTTTCTAAATGAAATGTTTGCTTTAAAGTTTGGAAACTCACAATTTCATCTTCCTTTACAATACCGCATATGAATGTAATTACTTTACCTATCCAGTTTTTAAAACTAGGGTCTACATGATTTGGTGTAAATTCCGAATCATATGCACACCATTTTAATATTTTTATATTCTTCTGCAGCTTATTTTCTTTTGCCACCATTTTCCAAACACCTAGTGTGGCCTTTAGCCAAGGATTTCTTATTTTGGAAATGTAGTCCTGTAGATTTCTACCTGTATGTGCATATTGGTTATTGTTTTGCATTCAATTTCCTTCCAACACTGCCCTGCTCATTGCTGAAGTATAGTTTTGGGGGGGAAATTGATGTCCATAAAGACAATATTGATTTGTAAATGATTAACTAACAATTTTGTGTTTGTGCTTAAAGTGCTTTGGCACTCTTTGGCAATATTGTAGACAATATTAAACTTAATCATCACATCAGCCTCCTCTGACGACCTGTTTGCTGCTGCCTGCCGCTGAAAGGCAGTGGCGAGAGGGGACACTTGCGCAGTGCATTCATCACGACATATAATGCGCTTTCTGGATACATTGTGCTTTTTCAGCGTTCAGAGGTTGATGGCTCTGTGTCAGAGCACTGGCTATGAATTTCAGACGGATCAGGACTTAACAAAAAAGTTATCAATAGTTCTTTTCATCTTTTCTCATTACCCACAGCTACATCCACTTCTATTGGGCCTAGGCTACTCACTAGGGCTGGGTATCATCACTGATTTCTATGACATGAAGGAAATTTTCCTGGCCTGGCTTTTTATAGCAGATAAATATAAGAGAAATATTAAAAAATATTACCGTAAACCGTTTATTTTGCGACACCACGAAACAAACGATAGCGTAAAATGAAACGATAGATGTTTTTATATCGTCATCCGATATATATCGTTATATCGAACAGCCCTAATGTCAGAGGGAATTCATGACGATGTTTATCAAATGTGAAGCGCAGTTTGCTGCTTCTTTTGCTGCTGGATCAGTGAATTTTGGTCTGAGAGAGACAAAACCTGCTAGGGCTGAACGATATATCGCATTTGCGATAATATCGCGACATGATCAAGTGCAATTTTCTAACCGCAAAGGCTGCGATTATACTCTGGACATGTCCAAATTCATGGGCTGCATCCTCCTGAGGCCGCATTTGTAGACCGATTACGTCACAGCGACGCGCCGAAGGCTGTCCAAATTACTACCATATCCCAGAATTCATAGCGCGGCCCAGCCAAACTCCAGTTTCCAGCAATGGCGGCCGCTACTAAGTTTTAAAATTACTCATACTAATCTTTCAGGGTCACAAAATAAACTTTTAACATATTTTCAGGCGAGAAAGTAGTTGTGTAAACATCAAATATCTGCTCGGTTTATCAAGATATCCCATATTTGCAAAAGTGCTTCGACGTTTTCAGAGGCGTCTGCTACCCACCAGCTCGACAGCTAGCCGGGAGCTCGAGGGTTACTGATGCGGCCGAGAACGGCACAACTCCCGGCACATCATTTTCAGATCACCGCGGAGTTTCGCCGCTCGGGTTAAACGTAATATATAAGTCACTTAGACAACCTAAAAATGTTATTGTTGGGCTTTTTTCAGTGTTTTGTTTGTTCGTGAGTAAATCGGTTTGGCTGAGATTAAAGTTATTAGATTAGATAAAATAAAACTTTATTAATCCCCCGGGTGGGTTCCCCCTTGGTTTTCACACAGCTGACTAAACGTCAAACAGAAAACTTATTAAACAGAAGTATGAGACAGTCGAGAATTTACACCAGTGTCTGGTTATATTTTAGATAGCAAGAAGCAGACGGCCGAGTTTATTAAACTCCACCGAGACAGCGGTGACGCTAATCAGAACTAGACCGTCCAATTTCACGCCTTTAAATTTTAAAGGCGTGTTTGTGTGTGTGTTTATACAATTGCTATTATGTTTGCACTTTATGTGTAATGTTACTGACTGCAGAGATCAGTAAGATGTGTGTATTTTTTATTTATTAGTTTTATTTATTTAATATTATTTTTTAATTGAATGACTGTCTAGTAGTTCACAGATGTCGAAAAACTGAGTGTGGTAAAGCCACTGATTTTTTTTATGTATATTTCTGCAATCTGCACATTGTACTGACTTTCATTTTAATGTTTACACCAGGGTTCCTTGTCAGCACTTTATGCTCAGATGTTTGTAAGCTAAAAATAAACTATTGTGTATGTTCAAATATACTGTTGTGATTGAAGAAGTTAAATAAAAATGTCAGTCATCAATTCATGCATCACCTCATGTCATCATAACAGAGGTCTGTCTTCCAGGAAAGAACAGTTTAAAATTAATGTAATATAGTATTGGCCATACTATATGATGTATTGCTTGTCTTTGTTTAATAATACAGAAGACAAAGACCTTAAAAAATAATCGCATATCGCATCGCAATCGCAATATTGGGGCAAAAAATCGCAATTAGATTATTTTCCATAATCGTTCAGCCCTAAAACCTGCTACTCAGAATCAAGAAAAAAAAAAAAAAGACAAACACAAAGCGCAGACCCACCAACGCATCAGAATCAGTGAGCTGTCGGCTTTCAGCCCGACGGTGTGTCCGTGTACAGGCCGTTGGGTGAGAAAGCCGAGAAAGAGAAAGCTGATTCTGATGTGTCGGGTCCGCTCTGTGTTTACGTCTTTGTGTGGAATCCATTTACCTGCTCTCTCGTTTGCTGTTTGGTGGTTGTTGAAATAGTTTTGTGAGCTTTAACCCGAGATTCTGGTGTTTCTGGCAAAATACATTTATATTTAAAACTCTATTCAGGATTTAATGAATCAATATCGCTTAATTCAAGATACTCAACTCTCTCTATCCACCTGCACTTTCAAACATGTACTAAAGACTACAGGAATATCTGGACTTTCAGAGTTGCAGAGACTTTTTTTTTTGTTACTCGAACAGCTGGTCGCACCGGTGTGACCTAAGGTTTATTTTAGTCGCACCATTGAAAAATTTGGTCACATTTGTGACGCACTCTAGAGCCCTGCCAACAAAAACTATGCTGTACACATTCGCTTCTCCTCCACAAAATCTGACCGTGCAAATCAAACTCTGTTGAGGTGGTGGTTTGAGTGTGTGACTAGGATGCCTCCTGGGAGACTCCTAGGTGCTTTGGTTTACATTTCTTCAGTTCTGAACAGCAGAGCAGGCTTTCTTGTTCAAGGTCATTTGTGTCCTATTGGGAGGAGGCCCCGGGGCAGATCCAGCAATGAGGCTATCAGGGAAGTCTGAACTTCCGACTGCCCCCACGACCCGAACTCGAACAAGCAGTTAAAAAAATGGATGGATGGAGAATGAAACTGACCTGTTTCATCATGTTTGCGTTTAGCAGATCCTGATGTCTTCTCTGCTTCCTCTTCTACCTCAGCTGCTGTCGCAAAAGTCTAAAAACAAAGACACGAAATCACGACCATCGAGTTTTCTGTTTTTACTAAAGAGGAAACAAAGATGTTCAAATAAATCTCAACATTACCTCTATGTCTGCGGCCTCCACCAATTGGCTCTCCTGTGTTGGTGGGCGGGGCTCCACTGTGCTTTCCTCTGCCTTTTCCCCCTCCTCCTCTTCTTCTTCTTCAACAATCTCATCCAGAGTGATGAGCTCTGCAGGTTCTCCCTTGGTGATCTCCCTGCTCCAGTCCTGACCCTCCACTGCTCTTTCCTCCCCAGCATCATCTGCTCCCACCTCATCCAGAGTGACCAGCTCCAGGGTGTCTTCCTCCAGATTTGTCTTTTCTTCTGGTGCAGCAGCCTCACTTTGGGACCCAGTGGCCTCTTTAGTATCTGTTTTTGGCTTCTCTTCCTTCGTTGCTGTACCAGACTCGTCTTCAGTAGATAGAGCATCACTAACCTCAGCAGTGTGATCCAAACACTCCTCTTTATCGACCACCTCCTCCTCATCTGCATTTTTTGGCGATGCTGAGTCCTTATCGTCTTTAGGCACTGTTGGCTCTTCTGTACTCTGGTCTTTCAAAGGCTCATTGTCAGCCGTCTCATCCTCAACCAAGTCAACAATCTGATAAATGGCCTCCTCCTCATCAGCCACTTTACTAGATGCAGCATTCTTTAAGGCAGCTTGTTTTTTAGTTACTTTAGTATCCTTCTTTGGTCTTCCCCTTCTTCTTTTTTCCGGAGTTTTGGCCCGTTCATCCTTAATAACTTCATCCTGCACTGGGTCTACTATTGTAAAGGTGGCATTCTCCTCGCTCTTCTTTGTTGGTGTGCTCTCTTTCACTTGAGTCTGCTGAGGTTCCTCCTTGTTTGGTTCCTGAGAATCTCTGGCAGGTGTCGGCCTCCTTCTCGTTGGTGTCTTGTCTTTTTTTGAGACGTCTTCTTCAGTTTCTCTTCCTCCTCTGGTTGACCTTGTTGTGATGGTTGGTTCGTTCATGGCAGCCTTACCCTCCACTGAGTCTAGGATCTCGGACGTAGATTCCTCTTCCCTGACGGTTTTTATACATGTAACTGTGGAAGTTGGCGTCTTTTTATTGTCTTTGTTTCCTCTGGCCGACCTCCTTCTACCAGGCCTCTCTGTGGTGGAGACATCTTGAACAAATTCATCTTCAACAGAATCCACTACCTCAAAGATCATCTCCTCCTGTGTCTCTTTCTCCTCTCTTTTAGATGTTCTTGTTCTCGGTCTACCCCTTCTTGTTGGTCTTTCAGCTTGTTTAGCCACTTCAACGTCTTTCTTGGTTTTTTCCTCCTTGTTCTCAGCCTCTGCCTGGGTCTCTGTGGTCGGTGGCTCTTCTTCCACAGAATCAATTACCTGGTAAGCTTCTTCCTCTTCTTCAGTTCCTTCAGTGACTGCTTTCGAAGTATTAAGTTTCTTCTCGTCATCTTCTCCTCTGGTGTGATCATTGACTGAATCTAACTTCTCAGAGGCTTTCTGTTTAGTAACATCTGCTGAACTGCCTTTGTTTTCTTGTTTTTCATTATTTAGAGTTTGGCAAAATGCTTTGGAAGCTTTGCTTGATTTTTCTGAGAGCATCTCCTCATTCATTTCTTTTCCATCTCCACTGGACCTTGGAGTTTGGTTCATGCTTGGATCCAACCCTTCTTTTTTATCAGCTGCATCTGGTTCTTGAATCTTTTCCTCAGACAGCTGCTTTGCTGTGGCACCTTCATCTTTGATCAGATGACTGTCCCCTTGGACTGTACTGGCTTGGTCTTCACTAACGTTGTCTATCACATAGAGAGGAGCATCCGTTTCTGTTTTACTGGACTCCTCTGAGCCTTTATCATCAATGCTGTTCAAGACCTGACTTTCCCCCTCATGCGAACTCTGGGTTTGCTCAGGCCCTGATGACTCTGTTTTAGTCTCTTGGTTTGAATCTTCATCTATCTGTTCATCTGTTGGCTCGTCGATCGAATCAAGGATCTGGTAACTTTCACCATCATCCTCCTCCTCCTGTGGATATTTCCCCGCATTGTCTTTTTCCCCATCTTCTTTGCTTTTCTTTGACTCTTTGTGTGCGTCATTCTTACATTCAGTCTCCAGAGTTTGTGTTTGGCTCTTCATCCCTAATCCCTCTGCAGGTGGCTGTGTCTCTGATGATGTTTCCATTTTAGTTTGATTTTCCTTTGCTGACACTTTGAGGTCAGACTTTGTTGCTGCACTCTCCTCTGTTAGCTCTGCAGCAGCGGTTGATGCCATTTTTGAACGGGTCCTATAACCCGAGGACAAAGAATGCGTCAATTTGTCTGGAGGTTTGCTTGGCTGCGTTTTCTCACCAGAAAAGGAAACAGGCTTACTGACACTCACAGAGGATTCGGGTTTGGTGGAGTCAAATGAGTCTTTACTTTTTCGTAGTGAGGAGGTTGAACTGCTTTTCTCAGAAAATTTCGTGGGCTTGGATGAGGGAGAGGCTGAGCTGCTGGAGTCTTTGGAGGACCCTGCTGAGGTTCGTTTGGAAGCAGGAGATGCAGCTGAACTTTGACTTTCTGCATTCTCTGTGGACTTTGGCTTAGTTGAAGAGGAGCTTTCACCATTGGGGTCTGCGTCTGCTGCGTCATCGTTAATTTCATCAACAGTGACAAAGTCGTCCACATTGAAATCCAGCTCACCAAAAGGGCGGCTCTCTGAAGAAACTTTCTTCTTTAAATTATCAACTTGAACCTAGATGGAAAAACCAAAAACAGTCTGTGGAGCCATGAAACAGCTTACCCTGTAATCAGAGTGTAACTATCAACAAATGTCCCTCTGTCCACAAAAACCTCCTATATGACCAGTAACCACATGACCAATATTCTCAGAGTGATTAAGCGTTTGAGTTAGCCCAGCCGCCCACCCCCACCACCCACAAGAGAAATCCTCGTGGGTCTGATGAACTTTTACCTTTTCGTTTGGTGCGTCTTCATCCTGTGCCCTACTAGGGCTGCTGATTTTGCTCTGGAAATGAAGATAAGAAAAAAAATTTACTGAATTAATTTCGTATTATTCTGTGCTGGTTTTGATAAACACCTAAAATATAGCCTGAAAGGTGTTTAATGAGTGGTGACGCCAAAAATTGGACATACACAAGCTTGCAAAAAATAAATAAGACTATATGTAGTGATGACCTTCGCTTTAATTTATCTGTTCCAGAAATAATGCAAATCTAAAAATGGTATCTTCCTCATTAGTATAGTGGACAGTATCTCCGCCTGTCACAATGGGGAGTGAGTAATCTCCTTCTCTGCTCTGCCTTCGGCTGATCAGGTGTCACAGACGTAAACTGCCAGTCTACTACTTATGTGAAATACAGACTTCGAAAACACTTTCCCCGTGATCGGAAGGTCGGGGGTTCAAATCCACTAAACGGCTACTCTGAGCAAGGTACGCCTGCTTAGTGGCTGCCCACTGCTTCACTGAGTGAATGGGTCAAATGCAAAGAGAGTAATTTCCCCAGGGGGATCAATAAAGTATACATTATTGTTATTATTATCAGCATTAATTATTCATACAGCCTGCAGCTTTACCGCAACAATCAACAGTGTACTACTATACAATGCTCATATGTGATCTCCAACATAAGGCTTTTAGTGTCTTAAGATATTTTGGGACAACACAGTGAAATTTAAAGTGTTACCTCTCTGTCCTTGCTCTGTGCCCTACTTTCTCGACCCTGTCTATGCTCACGAAGCGCCGCTGTAATGGCCATGAAAAGGTCATAGTTGATGCGATGAAGTTTTGAGTCTTTTTCCTCAGACTTGACTGGGCTTGTTGCTGAAGGAGCAGCGCTAGAAGCGGCGGGGGCGGCGTTTGCATCAGGAGTAGTGACCAAAGTTTGTGGTGGCCCCTCTTCCTTCACTGCTGCTTTCTGGCCTTCCTCACTTGGCTGCGGGACAGCGGTCGATTCTGCGGCCTTCTCGGTTTCCAGTTCGAGGTTAAGTGTGTTCTCACCCGAGTCTTGCAGACGCTGTTTCAGACTCTTCAAACTGAATTTAAAAGCAAAGATGCCAGTAGGTTACTATGAAAAGAGGTTCGTTGTCACAAAATGTTAATGTGAAATAAGAAATTCCATTTCAAATTTCTAATCTAGAGTTGCTAAATCACACTCTTCTCTTTCTGGATCTTTGGGAACTGTTTACTATAGCACAACCTTGAGGAGTGTAGCAGTCATCATGACTGTTTTGACTCTGCCATTAAACCTGAAAATGAAAGATACTCACGACTCAATACGTCCGACTTTACTCCTATGAAGAGGAGAGAAAAAAGCACAAGGTCAGACAAGCATGAAGACACTTTAAAGAAAATAAAAACACACAGTCTAAAATCAATTTCCTCTTTGTCTCACTTCTGATTGTGGGACACACTTACCAAGAAGATAAATAGTCCTTGGTGACATTGCTCTCCATCACCTGTGTTAATCCACCAGGTTCAGCCATCTCAATGCATATCTGAGAAAACAGAAAGATATTACATCAGTGACAGTACAATTGTTTTCTTCCTGAGGATATTTGAGCAACACAGTGGTACTCAAAGGGTGCGCTACAGGCCCAATTTGTGAAAGTAACAGGACAGAGGTCCTGGCGAGTTTCTTTACTGCCCTCTACGATAGTACAACTTTTTGTTAAAAGAACAAAAAAATCTTGGTGTTTTAAACTTGCAAATGGAAAATAAACGCAAACATATTTCTATACTTTTGTAAAGTTTTTGATTAGAGAATAAAACCACTGAGCAAGAAACAATAAAAGAATAACTTAGTGCTGTCTCAAACTGCAGGCATCTTCCCTGCTAGATGGGCCAGGACGAAAGGCTGGACAGGTCATAAGATTATCACTTGGTTGAGAACTTAGTGCATTTCAGGCAGTCCTTCACCAGTATTTGCAAAGGCATGTAAAATTCAGATTGCCTGCTGCAGGGACTGTCTGAATATTAAAACTTGCTGAACTAGTGTTAAAAAAACAAAGTCTCCTTCAGACTCATTTAAAATGTTTCTCAATGTTAAAAGTCTTGCTTAAAGCTGGAAACAGAATAAAATAAGATAAACTTAAAAACATAGTTTAAAAACCACTTGATCATCACAGTATAAGAAAGTTACACCAGTTAAACTTTTTTAATGTCTTCATTTTCCATGTTAACCACTTATTGCTTTCTTTATCCTCCCTGATTGAATTTTTTCTGATTTTCACTGTTGGTGGAATTGTGCATGCAGTTCACTCAGGTTGCATAGGCAGTCCAGCTCCTCCTGAATGGCAGTCACAAGAAGATCTGCCGTGTCTAACAGTGCGGCCTCAACAGTGTGGAGAAAATATTAGGAGATGGTGTGTTATAATGGTTTGTAGTGATGGGATTTCCAACTCTTTTTAGAGAACCGGTTCTTTCGGCTCGGATCACTAAAAATTTAGAATTTTTGTAATCATCTTGTCCTTTTGGGGTATAATAAAACCCATTTTTTGAAGATTACATTTGTGCCTGTGTGTTCCTGGCTGCTTGGTTCATGACAGGGCCATAGAAGAGCAATGACCATTCAGCAGGTATCCTCTACTTTGTACAAGGAGAAGGACTGCTAAAGCCAAACTGAAGTTCTCTGAATTCTAACTGACTGTTATTCTGCAATGATCAAGTGCAATGTTCCCTCTAATTTTTCATGTGTCTGAGCGAACGCACAAATTCCATGAACGGTCCCTTGGACCACTGTGAGCAACAGCAGACGTGTGCACTGTGGTCACGCCAGCAACGAATCCATCCATGTTACATGGTTTATTAAAAATAGTCAAATTACAGCATTTACATTTATGTTAGACTACTTTTAATTAACTGCTTTAGCCCACTTATAATGAAAATTAGAAAAGAAATCGTGTTCATGATCTGTGTAGTATGTTAACACTATTGGAAGGAAAAATAACTTTTTGAAAACAACTTTCTTTTTTGTTAGATTATAAAGCTCTGACTTGTATTATGAGTCTGTGGTCTGGTAGAGAGTCCTGTAACTCTCTGACTGCAAAATACAGTATATAATGACCAATGTTGGGCAATTAATTATATAGTTCTTCACAAAGTAACTGAGTTATGCAAACAAAGGTTTTTGCAGCTGTTTACCCCAAAATGCAGTCCAGGCTTCTTTTAAACAAACATTTCAAACTATTTACAGAACAATCAGCTGTTCTGCATCAAATTTGATGCCAAACAAATTTTTTGTGCCACTCCAAAACATCCCCCTTCCTAAACAACTAAATACCATGTTGCCATATCATTTTTTGATTGGTCTAGATGGTACATTTTTCCACCAATAGGAAAGGGTAGGGTTTTTTTGGTTTTGTTTTTGCTCACAGGCTCAGAGTGCTTTCAAATGTTTTCCTTATAAAACGCAGTTTTTACCGTTTCTTCCCGCAGTAAATATAAACAATGATAGTATTCAGGAAGAAAACCAAACATTGCATATATTTTATCATAACTCTGGTTTTACGTGGCCAATCAACACAATTTAAAAACTGGTGTAACGTCCACACGTTTTCCATCAATTGTTCCGTCTGTCCTGCTCACATCTCCAATGGTTGTACACGTTGTCATTAACGTGGCTTCACTCCACATCAGCCACGCCGCTTTGCTAGCTAAAACACCGGTGTTGGCACATAAGGACGCTGTCATAGCCTGTCAATGACGTTGATTAGCTGCGTATATACGAATGTGAATCGCGTGATTGGCTGGACTATGGGATAAGGTGGCAGCCAGTCACTTACTGACTAACACTGCAAACCAGAATTGTTAAAGCTTTAATTTAATTTCAATTCAGGTTAGATTTTTTTTTTTTTTAGGTTTTTTCTAACCCTAACCCTGTGCGCAGAGACCGTGCCAGAAGTGCGCAATTGCGCACGCACGCAGCTTAGAGGGAACATTGATCAAGTGTTCCCTTAATTTTATTAAGCAGTTTAAATTGAACCAAACTGTACCAGCTTTGCGGGTGAAATGTAAGGCTTAAAACCTTCTGAAGACTTTTCAGAAAAAGCTGCATTTTAAGAGCAGCAGACACCATAACAAGCCTTGCAGATGTAAAACGTGAAAAATTTGCAGGTGTTTATGAAATCGTACCCTGTTGGCAAGCGGCAAAAATCTGACAAAAGCAGCAATGGGAGCCACCACTTTCATGATCATCATGACAAGGTCCACATTCACCTCGGAGACCTCCACAATCAGCAGCCGGTCCTCCAGAGACTCAGACTCTGGAACATGCTGAAAAACAACCAGTGTTAAGATCAGGGAGACCCGAGCCTGCTGCTTTTACAGGACAGATTTATGTGACTGCTGACTTACAGTGCTGCTCCATTTCATCATGCTTCTGTACATGCTCTCCTGTGAAAAGAGTAGAAGATGAAAGCGGCTCACATCAATTACTTATCCTCTGTTTGTAAAATAACTATTGAATAACTCTCCTCCTGGTTAGAGTGTTTTTAATGTTCTATTGACCCCATTTAATAAGATAAATATTGGACTCCACTGTAAGTGAGAAGTAACTCGATCCTGGTTTGCATCTTTGTGGCAAAGGATTCATACTTCAGGACAGTAACGACATAACATATAACCAAAGTTTTCCAGGAACTATTTGATGCTATTTGAGTCTCAGTGACTTTCCGCAACAGTCGTCAGACCTCAATTCCTCTTAACATGTAGCTGTGGAGAGAGATCTCACAAAGGGCCTGAATAGCTAGCCCGCAAGGAACCTTGAGATGGGAAACGCTGAAGCTAGAAGGTTAGCAGCAACTGAAGTTTCAAAATAAGTGAGGGCATTGCTTAATAGTCAGTGAAACACTCCATAACCTATGTCTGGGTCTTTAACGTTTACACAGGACTGACTTCACAAGAAGCTCTGTGGAAACTTTAAAGTGGTGGCGGAATGACGTGGGCTGTCGTCTATGAACAGAAAAGTGGATAAAGTTCATGCAGCTTTTGTGCTGCTGTCGCAAAAAGGAAGGAACAAATACAGACAAAATAATAATAAATACTTGATTTGAAATTCATCCATATTTTTAGTTTTTCCATTTCTTATTCAGATATTTATCAATAAGTGACTTATATGTATGTATATATTGTGCTATTTCTTACTTCTTGTATTATCTGTCTTTGTTACCGTTTGTACTGTAACCAACGTAATTCCCCCTAGGGATCAATAAAGTATTCTGAGTCTCATTCTATTAATATTAGCCCAGAGAAGGATGATGCTGTGCTCACTCATTAGAGGAGGAATCTTTTTTGATTGTCATCTGAATAGTTTCAGTGAAACAGGAGCATGCCCCTGATTTAACAGCCCCCGATTGCTCCATTTTCATACCTCACTTGAACCAGGATGCACGTCTTGTAAAACAATGTGGATTCCTAGTCTCCGTCTCCGCTCTTCAACTGTAACTGGATCTTTGAGGTAATCTCTGGCGAAATCGCAGCACGCATCCCAGCTGTTAAAAAACACAAAGGCCTGGAGAGGAAGAAAGGGGACAAAATGATGCAGAGGAAACATTCAATATTAATCATTAAATTGAATTAAATTTGCAAATTTCTCTGTATCAGCCTGCTGGGTCTATTCCTCACCCTCCTCTGCAGTGATAAAACGATTATGTTGTAGTACAGAGTCTGAACAGTCTGATCAGGGAAGTAACGCCACACCAGCTTGGCGACATCCTCCTGTCTGTAGTTTCCTTCTGGCAAACCAGTCAACATGATCGTGGAGAACGTAGAACCTTGAGATTGGGCTTTCTACAAGACACAAGGTTCAAGAACCAAAGTTTATGTGAAGAGAAACTTTGCAGTACTTTTTAAAAAATATATTACTATAACTGACCACATAGAGAAGACAAAATGAAACCAATGAAAAAAATGGACGCCTCTTGGTATTTACTCAAGGATTCCTGTTTAACACATGAAACCTTGGTTTATAAAATGCACTCACCTCAATGTCATCAGGTTCCCTGACAGTTAAATACTCTAGAAGTGTAAAACACACACAGTTAGTAACAGTCAACACTTTATATCTGGAAGTTAATTTTAGTTTCTCTCACCTGGGATTGTGAACCAAGGAGCGACAGTGGGGAACACAAAGGGACTAGTTGTCATTGTGATCCAATATGGTGAAGTGCTGCGTTGTGGGACGGTAATATCTTCTGTTGGGACAGCTGCCCCGTCAACAGCAACATCGCTGTCTGGCAAAGCTTTGTGTGGCAATCTTGGTGCTGCACAAGAAAAAATAAGTTTTGTTTATTTTTTATTTTCTGTGTGTGTGTCAGGTTTTTAACTGACTTTCAGTTTAACTTTAAGCACCTTTACAGATATCCAAGGTATCATAGGCATCAGAGAAAAATGATTAGAGAGTTAGACCAAATGCCAGTCTGAAAAAGTGGAGTTTAAGTAATGGCTCTGGTTCATGTGTCTAGGGCAGAGACAAGCAGAAGGGAATTGACCGCTGATGGACCAAAGATTTCTGGAGGGGCCAATGAGCATCAAAGGATTTGTGGGAAGGAGAATCACAGTGTTAGTGGATAAAAGTTGAGGGAATGCGTTGCAATAATTTATTGTGGATGACGATAAAGCAGCAGTTTTGCATATGTTGCAACCTTTCTCGGACTTCACTTTATCCACAGTCCAGGGAAGAACTGAAAAATATATCCATGACTGTTTCACAAACAGAAAGTGAAGGAAAGATTATTATCCAGACTCTGTGTGATAGATGTGATGTGTTTCCACGATGGTGGAGATGGGAGCAGCTGGTGCAGCACTGGAGACAAAATAGATTTTGCAATATCTGGTAGTGAGGAGCCACAGCCCTGAGCTCAATCATACTGTTGAAATTTTTGAGGAAACTTCAGAATAACCGGGGTTACTGGCAGTGTTAGTTATTTCGGACCTGACTACTTGTATTTCAGTATTGATAAAACTGAACTCTGAAAATATCTCTAAGTTCCTCTTTTATGACTTCAGAAAGTTCTCCTCGCAGGGGGTTTAGTGTTGGCTTTCAGTTCTTCAGCAGTCATGCCTGCCGTTTCAGTTAGGTCGGATGAGACTTAGTTCGATTCATCTGTATCACGTTGGCGCGTGGTTCTTCAGGCCGTGAGGTGTCTTCTTTCCACCAGAAAGTCTCACAGTAGTCTGTGGTTCAGCCCAATAAGTCCTTATTTTGTTCTCTAAGCAAACTTTAGGAGTTCAGAAAGTGACATTTATAAGAGAATTTTTCAGAATTCTGCAGCTCTACTAAGTTGTGTGTTACACCATGTCTTGCTCTATAGCGCCCGTAATTAGATGGATTTTAATCTGTCTCTAGTATCAGTATGCTTTTGCCACTCCTTGTAATCTTCAACTCACTTGCTTTTTTTGTGCATCACCCACTAAGACGACAATATTTGCCGTATTGTCCAAAGACAAGAGTCTCTTTGGACAATACGACCAATGTATAACATCAGTAACACACTACAACGGCAGGGAATCAAATCCCGCAGTGCCAGACGTGTTCCGCTGCTGAAGCCAGTGCATGTCCAGGCCCGTCTGAAGTTTGCCAGAGAGCACATGGATGATACAGCAGAGGATTGGGAGAATGTCATGTGGTCAGATGAAACCAAAGTAGAACTTTTTGGTATAAACTCAACTCGTCGTGTTTGGAGGACGAAGAATATTGAGTTGCATCCCAAGAGCACCATACCTACTGTGAAGCATGGGGGTGGAAACATCATGCTATGGGGCTGTTTTTCTGCCAAGGGGACAGGACGACTGATCCGTGTTAAGGACAGAATGAATGGGGCCATGTATCGTGAGATTTTGAGCCAAAACCTCCTTCCATCAGTGAGAACTTTGAAGATGAAACGAGGCTGGGTCTTGCAACATGACAATGATCCAAAACACACCGCCCGGGCAACAAAGGAGTGGCTCCGTAAGAAGCATTTGAAAGTCCTGGAGTGGCCTAGCCAGTCTCCAGACCTCAACCCCATAGAAAATCTGTGGCGGGAGTTGAAAGTCCGTGTTGCTCGGCGACATCCCCAAAACATCACTGCTCTCGAGAAGATCTGCATGGAGGAATGGGCCAAAATACCAGCTACTGTGTGTGCAAACCTGGTAAAGACCTATAGTAAACGTTTGACCTCTGTTATTGCCAACAAAGGTTATGTTACAAAGTATTGAGTTGTATTTTTGTTATTGACCAAATACTTATTTTCCACCCTGATTTACGAATAAATTCTTTACAAATCCTACCATGTGAATTCATGGATTTTTTTTTCACATTCTGTCTCTCACAGTTGAAGTGTACCTCTGGTGCAAATTACTGACCTCTGTCATCATTTTAGGTGGGGGAACTTGCACAATCGGTGGCTGACTAAATACTTTTTTGCCCCACTGTACCTCACCCAAAGCAATCCCACAGTACAGGAAGGCCAGCAGGACAAAAGCAGCTACCCTTACCAGACAGGTTTTACAGCCAAAAAAACAACCCACCATATTCAGGGTATTACCAGATGACCTTCCATCAACTTCACCTTTTTTCCCCCGTTTAAATCACATTTATTTAAAACCCCATTCAAAACACACTCACGCAGTGATGTAAATCCACTGTGTGGTATTTCCACCCTTGACAATTTGTGGCCAGTGGCCCGTTTTAGAAGGCTGTACCAAACACCAAGGCGATCAGCATCACACACAGACTCAAATTCAATTAACACCTGAAACACAAGAAAGATAAAATTTACTCTAAACATTTTAATTTCACATTCTAAATGGTAGAAAATGGAACACATGGAAACAGTGAGCTAAGCACAGCTTTATTGTGGAGTTCACTGGATTCAAAAGTCAGAAATCCTGGATCAATGAAGCACTGGAGCCATGCTCAACGTGACCCCTGCACTAATGCTCTAATGTGATGAACACTAGTGCGCATGAGCATATGAAGAATCATGTGCTACAGCGAACAGATTACCTGCAGTCTCTCTTTACTATCTTTATAGTTTTGCAGTTGTGCTTTCATCAAGATAAGTAGCATCCAAAACCAGTCACATTATCTTGTTTTAATGTGTCTGTCAATTTTGGGGGGATAGTTAAGAATACACTTACATAAACACATACATCTCATACAGCCTTTCACAGACTTTTAAAACATGCACTTGTTGCTGCTTATAAGTGTGTTTATACCTTGTAGAGAAGAGGCAGGTAGTTTCTTACAATACCGATTTTTCCCAAAGCTTCTCTGAGATCCCGGAACTCGTCTGGTGAGATGTTCCTGATGTAGATTGTCCGTTCTCCAATATCTATCCCTATCTGTTTCGATAAACCCGGGTGAACATTAAAACAAACCAGAAACAGTATTTAGTTTAACAATATTTCATGCTTTCTTAAACTACAGTTCCAAGATCAAGGTCATAAGTTTGCACATATAGTCACACAACAGTATGCACCCTGGCAGCTATCTTCATTATCCAAACAATTTATAATTGCAGCTCTTGCTTTTGTTGATAACATTGTTTGAGAAAATATTTAAACTTAGCTGTGTACACAGAAAACCACTTTTGGCCCTTTCCTGGGTTCTTAGTTTTTTGCATGTTTCAAATAAAAAGACAAAAACAAAAAAAACAAAAAAAACCACATTTTTTTTAAAATACAAAATGCAGTTTTGAATGAGGATTTAACTTATTGCAGGAAAAAAGTTATCCAAACCTTTCCTAGCCATGTGTTAATATATGCTCATATTTTTCAAGGTGTTTTGACTTGGATGTGAGTGCTGCCAGTTATAACTTTATACTCTATACTTTATAAGGTATTCTAGTGTAGTCTTTGTTTCTGAGATATGTGTGCGTGTTACCTTCTTAACATAACACAGCCGATTCATCAGATATATATAAAACTCAAGCTGAAAGAAAAACAAATAGTTAAAAGTCATTACATCAAATAAATGTTGGATTCTGTTAAATTGATTTCAGTTCAAAGAGTATTTTTTATTACTTATAGCCTCTACAAAATATTACTTTTTTTTTTTTTTTTACTTACAACCACATTTTAAATAGATTGAACATTTAAAAACATCAGCTTGCTTTTAAGGATACTGTTTCCATCAACAAGCAGAAACAGATTTTCAATTATTTTTAATAACATATCTCACAACAGTAAAGTGTATTATCTAAACACAGTGCTCACCGGGGTCGTTAAAAAATTCTTGTTCTTCACAACCTGCAGTCGAAGTTTAGACCCATTGAGAAAAAAATGTTTATCTTCTGATGCTAGCACGATGTTTTTGGCTGCCATTGCTGTCGGCATTAGGGCAAAAGCCTGAAGGAAAAACAAACAAACACTGACACACTGCGCTCACAAAATACGTAATAACTAAATGTTAGTTAGGTCGTCTTAGAAAAGACATTTAGAATCCCATTAAAATGAAGGTAATAATCCAGCCCAATGCAAATCCATGGCCTGGTGCTTACCATGCGCGCCTGTGGTATAACGTAGATCGTATCGTCGTAATATTCAAATCTGTGTGGAGTGAGCAGATCGGCGATGTCCTCCTCTTCATAACAGCCATCACGATACTTAGGCAGGTTGCTTATTAACAGCATCTTGCATTTAAGCGAAACAAGCTGTGCAAAAGAAAAGAATAAAGTCAGCGTTTTAGATTAGTTTACAATTGAAGAAATTCCGGACAGAAATCTCAAAAAGGCAAAACATTCAGTTAGAAACTGTGCCTCACTTTGAGCACTGTCTACAACTATGAACACAATGAGGTACATCAGAATAAAATACTGAGTACAAAATGTTTCTGATGCTGATTTTGGTTTGATTTCTTTTTTTTCTTTTTTCTTTTTTAAACATAGTACAGCTCAACCTTGACTCACTGATAAAAAAAAGGCAGTAAGAGTCAGCTATGAAAGTACTTTTCATTTAAGGTGGATCCTTAAAGAGTGATAACTGATTCACAAAAGGCAATGTGTAAACAGCACTACTGCGCTTTTCAAACTCAGGAAGGAAAAACTGTTTCTGTAGTAAAATATTTAGTATACACATCCAGAAATGCATACACTATTATATATTGTACATATATTTATTCGTTTCAGGTTGGCCATTCTTGTATTTTGCTCGTTTGTGTTGTTGTGTTTGCACATCTCTGTTGCTTGTGGGGCTCGCACACAAGAATTTCACTCACATGTGCTGTACCAGTGTGCCTGCACATGTGATGTGATTATAAAAGTGATTTGATTTGATTTGATAGTAGACTGCTTAAAAAGAAAAGCTGGGCTTCTATTAATTTGTGAGGAACTTTCATCTCTTATGCTTCTTAAAAGGTTCTTTAGTTTTAAAACAACTTGCTGAGGTATTCAAGCCCCCTACTTAAACCCCTATTTTTTTTAAGCACTCAAAACCACCATGTCCTGGATGATTGTGCATATAATTTGAACATTTCAAATTAGCTTTTTAATAACAGACTTTTTTTTTGCCTGTCCCGTTTGGCTCTTTTGCCATCAGAATTATTGTCTAAAGGCGAGGAAAGATGCCCAACGGATTTACTTTACGGATTTACCAAATTGACCATCCCAGCCTTGCCATAATGGTCCATTTGATTCACCTTTTATTGTTTATTTTATTTTCATTTGCTGAATACGGGACAGACTTGACTGGGGGAAAGAAGGGGAGAAGGAAAGGGGGAGAGAAAAAAAAACAGCTGAGAAGAGGGACGGGGGGGGGGAGGGCAAAAAAAACCCCCCAAAAACCAACAGAATAAGCAGAGAGAAAAAAAAAATGCATATATCGATCACCTGTTGAGAAAGAAAAAAGAAAACAAGCAGAAGAGAACAAGAGTAATATAATAAACAACATCACAATGATATATGGGAATATGACAGTAAATACTAAATATTAAACATTATTGTGCAGCACATAAGATCAACATAACACTGTGTGCTTTGAGGTAGGAGCCAAAAGGGGTGTAGTTTGTGGGTGTGATCACCCGTGTGTACACCTGTGAGCATGGACGCGCTTGTTTTTTTAAAAGGTTCCTTCATGTAATAATCTGCTAGAGGGTGTGGGGGGGCCACAGCCCCGTCCTCCAGAGCATGAAGCAGGTATGGAGGAGATCAAAACTCCAGACATCCAGAGGCCCTCAGAACACAAGAGACCTAGGAAGACCAGCAGACGGGCAGCCGCGCCACTGTCCCAGAAAGAGCTGAGGAGAGTCCCAGATGAGGGCTCACTCAGCAGCCGCGGAGCAGAAGCCAGGGGGGGTTGCAGTGACGTGCCCATGAGCTCCGCCGGCAGCCAGCTGTGCCTGGGTGACCGAGCTCCAGGCCAAGGGGCCCGGGGCACTCCACCTCCGGAGTGGCCCGAGCGAGCCCCAGGCTCCAGGCCCCGATAAGCGGCCACCAAGGAGTGAGCCGGTGTGTACCTGGACGCCCTTCCCCGGACACAAAGAACCACCAACGCACCGATGTCTGAGGGAGTCCGCCACCGGCAGGGGAAGTGGTGGGGGGTGGAGATAGGCCTCCATACCTTGGATGGCCTGAGATGTCCCCAGAGAGGTGGCGCCTGATACCCAACCTGACATATAGACACAGACATACAGGCACACACAGACACAAACATCCATTCCCACCCTCATGCTCTCATATGCACTTACTCCACACTCAACCAACGTGGAGACAGACATAAAGAGACGCTGTACACACAATCACACTCCCCAAGCGTACTCTACGAACAGTGTTGGGGAGTAACGGAATACATGTACCGCCATTACGTATTTAAAATACAAAATATGAGTAAAAATTCAATTTAAAATTTTGTTGTTTACTTTTAAAATTACCAATAACACTGCACCAAGCTATCTTAAGGAACTTTTAAACCCATATGCTCCTGCTAGGGCTTTAAGGTCATCCTCACAGTTACTGTTGGTTCAGCCCAGATCTCGACTGAAATCTAGAGGTGATCGATCGTTTGCTCTAGTTGCACCGGAGCTGTGGAACAATCTCCCGATTGGCATCCGGGCGTCTGATTCTATTCATTCTTTTAAATCACGGCTCAAAACATATCTTTTTAAACTTGCCTTTTCTACCAGTTAAATGCTGGCTTGCTTGCAGTGACCTATTGTATTAAATTCTCTGCTTTCTTTCCATTATTGGTGTCTTTTATCATGGTGGTACAGTCTTACCTTGCTATAACCTATGTGTTGCAGTTTACTCTTATTGGTGGCTTTTACCTGTGAACATAATCCGTTACTTTTATGAATTTGATGTTAATGTGTGAACTGTTTTATTTTTTATTGTTTTATGTAAAGCACTTTGGTATGCCCAAGGCTTTTAAATGTGCTCTATAAATAAAGATTGTTGTTGATTGTTGTTAACTGTATTCCGTTACAGTTACCGTTTAAAAAGGTGGTATTCAGAATACAGTTACTTTGTTGAAATAAATGGATTACACTGCGGTACTTTCCTGTTTCATATTGTCGCGGGTCAGGACTGTTTGGGTTTTGTTTGACAGCTACATTCTGTTGTTCCAGGCGGCAGCGTTACGGTTGCCATGGTTACAGGGCAACGCTCTCTCTCTGCAACTGTGTGTTTCCTGGGTGAGAGAGCGCCTTTTCGTTGTTGTTGTGCTAAGCTAACAGGCGGAATGCTACAAGCATAGCTCTAAAGAATGTAGCATCATGGGCAGTGTAGTCCGTGTTGCAGGGAGAATGGACTGCCATACACGTTATGGGTCTGTGAGCGCGAGGAGGGAGAAAAAGGGGAGTGGAAAGGTACGAGTTGTCATCGAGGAAAAACGGGAGCTGGAAGCATGTAAATATAATAATAACCACTTCAGCCAAGAAGAGTGGCTGACGAGCCCAGTTGTAAGTAAGCTATTAAGACTCGACTGTACACCGTGTTCATGTTTTCCTCCGAAAACAATAAGTTCCGTTGGAGCAGCCTTTCGACGCCTCTCTCTGTCTCTCGCAAGAAAAGTTGACCCACACAACAAAGTAAAGCTATTTTTTGGCTACGAGCCGACAGGGACCCCGCCGTATTAGTCAGAGGTCCTTTACTACAGTTCGGAGTCGCGGACCTTCAGTAATAGTAATAAATCACACAGCAATAGTACATTCACGTAGTTGTAAAAAGCATGATAATATATTAAGTAATCCAAAGTATTCAGAATACGTTACTGTCATTGAGTAACGTAACGGAATACGTTACAGAATACATTTTGGGGCATGTATTCTGTATTGGAATACATTTTAAAAGTAACCTTCCCAATACTGTCTATGAACCAGGTCTAGGTACCCTTGCCCCTGGAGGGGGGAACTGCACCCAGACCCAGGTGGTGTTACCCTTTTCCCTGTGGTGGGGAGAAGCAGACCGCCCGACTCCACAGCAGCAGGGAGGCCCCACATTCCAGGCCGCAGTTGGACGGCCAACTCCTCCTCCTAGCCCCCCCGCTCCAGCAGGCCGCAGAGAACAGGGGTGAGAGAAGACTCCAAACCTCCCTCCGGCCGCTTATATGTAGTGTTGATGCATATGTGTTCTAAGGTGCATTTAAAACCCAGGAGGGCATGGAGCTACCTGCCAGAGAGCAGCAGGTAAGCGCATAGCCCCTCCTGCTAGCCCTCAATGTATATGTGTATTTAAAATTGAGAGGTGGGCAACGACGCCAGGGGTGAGGTGTACAGACTTTTAATATGTGTTAGTATACAAGATAATTTTTCGCCATCTTACAATGCTGTGATTGCAGCCATTCTCCAACTCTCTGTGAATAGTACTCATGGCCATTGATCAATGGGTTTTGATCAGTGGTTGTTGATCAATGGTCATGAGAATTTGCATAATTAAAATTAAGGGACTGACTTCCCAGCCCACTGTTCTTTCAGTGGGCTGGTTTCAGTCATTATGCAAATGTACTGTTTATAAGATTTGGGGAAACCTGCAGTCAGCTGAGACTGAAGAAGTCAGTTGGATGGGTGACAAAACGGTTCTCCCACAAAACGCTACGTCCAGATGAACAGAATCAACTTTTGGAGATACACGATAATTATTTTGTTTTGGTACTAAATTGGTAACCATGCTTTGTGTAATTCTATTAGTGTATGTAAATCTCTGGTATTGCGACATACCTACTGAATTTTTAACATTTTTCTACATTTACACCCACTTGAGTGTCACCTGACAATGAGATATAACCCAACTATAAACTTTTAAAACAAATTGAACTATTTCAGATCAAAACTTAACCACTTTGACAAAGCATGTTTTTCTTACAGGTATAATTTAAGTGTTTTTTTAATGTTACCTTTTTACGGGGAAGTCTGACTGTCTTGAGACAAACTGTAAAGTGCAGAGCAAAAGAAAAACAAAAAAGTAATTATAAAATAAAAATTATGTTCACACTGGGAAATCTTTCATACAGATCTTTGGGGATTTCTTACGGATTTTTTCTGGACATAGTTGCTTTTCTATCAGTTCCTCAAATGTTGGGTGGGTAGGAGCGACCGGCTGATCCTTTGAGATCTTCTTTGCAGTCACAGAGACTTAGAATAAAGGAAATGTAGTTAAGTTAAATAGTGGTAGTTTAGATAGGATGCAAATTACCCAGCTGATTTAAATAAAAATCTGAAAACTGTTCTCGTCATGAAGCACAGTCTTTAGCTTTTGATTCCGTCCAACATCCTGCTGTCAAAGATACTCCACACTTGAAGGTGTTTTCTGTCCACTTACCTTTGTCCTTTGTAACCGTTTCTACACTTTCAACTCTTTGCTTTGCCTCCACAGAAATCTCAGGTGATTTTCCTGCAGTCTGCTGTTGTGTTTCTTCTTGTAGAGCAGAATCTGAGCTCTGTTCGGTCTGTTCTGAAGCTTTGAGTGAATCTTCTGGACTTTTGATGACAGTTTGTGGTTTCTGAGGTGGATCAGTGGGTTTTGGTGGCGATGTATTTGGCTTGGTCTCAGCTGCACTAGTTGGTAGTTGATTCTCACTTGATATAGTTGGTGACGTCTGATTATCTTTGCCGTCAGTAGAAGTTTCAACTTCTGTGTGGTCCTCCCTTTCAGAAGCTGATGATTTTCGTGCTTCACCTTTAGGCCCCATCGCAGATTCATGAATCTTTGTTTCAGGTTTCTTGTGTTTTGTCTCTACATCAGGCTTATCCTCTGACGTTGTTGATTTAGAATGATCCACTTTTTCTTTTTTCAGAGTTCCTGCTGATTTAGATTTCTGCGTCGTTGAGGCCGTTTCTGCTTTGGAAGTCAAGACTTTTGGCTCACCATCAACTGCAGCACCTTTAATTGGTTCAACAGCCTTCATAGTATTGGCTGTATTTTTAGGTGCCACCACAGCTTCTTTAGCACCGGTTTGAGACCCTTTGGGTTTACGTTTTCCTTTCAAATCACTGGTGTTAGGCTGCTTTTCGGGACTCTTCGTAGATTTACTCTTAGATTTTTCGAGGCTTGAAGCTGCTTCTTCAGCCTTATCACCAGTTTTTACAGTTTTAGCTTTCTGCTCAGCTGAGATGTTTTTCGCTTTGGAAACCGAGACTTTTGCTGTAGTTTCCAGTTTAGTTTTTGTGGTTTTCTTGAATGCAATTTCCTGCAAACAAAGATAATTTCGGATTAATCAGATAACTGATTATTTTGCCACAGAAGAGCTGCAATGTTAATATTTGTATTTCTCAAGGGAAAACAAAGTTACCTTTTCATTAACAACACTGACAGTTACTTCTTTTATGTCAAAGTTCTTTAAGCTCTTCAGTTTCTCAGCATCTTCCTGTTTCTTGAAACACACAACTGCCTGGGTGTGCACAAACACACACACACATTAATTTGGATTACTACCAAAACTATTAAAATCATATATGAGCACTTGTCAGTAGCTTACAAGTATTTGATGACAAGTTTGAGTTTTCCAAGCAAACTACAAGCAACGGTGGCAACTTGCAAGAAACCAGTGCGATTCCAAGGATGTTTTTAGTGCAATGTGTATATATAGATTTTAAAAAATGCATAATGCAAAGCAGCAAAATAAAAACAAAATACATTGTGTATGCTTTCATAGGATTAGACTTGAGCAGAAACTTTCTGACATTGCGATGTCTATATAAAAGCTCAGTATAATCCAAAGTAGCCTTGAATGTGAGGGCTGCAAGACCACAGAAGGAAAGTAAGGATAACCAACTGACTTTAAACCGCATGATGAATGCAGGACAACAACCATGAATGGACAGTACATTTATAGAGAATTGTAGCTACGATGCATAAATATCTATCTTCGATTGCAGAAGCAAACCAGGAGACACATTTTCTCTAGATTCACAAGCAGGTCAATGAAGTCATCCATCTATAACAGTGAACAAATTTCAGTGTACATACCTGTAATTTTGACCTAAACAAAACAACTGACTTGGTTTTTCCGAATTTCTCCACAGCAGAAATCACTTCACTGTGAGAGAGACTACTGACAATCCCTTGTAGCCTCACCATGGTTGGAGGGGAAGATTTAGCAGCCTGCGGAAACACAGCGAAGAAAAATATGAACAATATGAACCAAATGCAGATTTCATCATGACAACTGGACTCAAAGTTTGTGCTTGTATAAATTTGTGCTGAAGGATTTAATCTTGGTTTTGTGGCATCAACAATCACGTCACTGTCACCTGTCACTGACCACATTATAAATTGTCCAAAACTGTCCATTCATGAAAAAAGGCATCATGTGAAGTCACCTTGGTCTTCTCTGTGCTAGGCCTCCCTTTAAGTGATTCTGGAGATGCAGAACGTGAGGACGATGATGTTGATGGGGACGACTTCATCTTGGCTAGCTCAGCCAGCAGGGCAGGAGCCAAAGTTTTGACGACAGTCTCCAGGTCAGACTGTTTTGATAAGGACTGGAGAGCTAAAATACCACAGGTACAAAAGAGATTCACACATTGGTGGGTCCCAAGTCTCAAAAATCATCTACTGCTTCTGAAAGTTTTATAATAGTAGAAAAAACTATACTGACATTTCTGGTGGTACTGGTCTTTATTTATAATTTGCATTAGTAAAGTTAATGTTGTGTGTGTGTGTGTGTGTGTTGGGGGGGGGGGGGGGGGGGGGGGGGGCTTTGAGCTTAGAAAAACCTAATGAGTACATACCAAAAAATACCAAGAAGCAATTTTCAAACCTGATGTTTCCAGCAGTTTCTTTGCCAAGATCTTCGAGCTGCTCAACTTTCGCATAGGAGATGACCTCTCTGTCGACGATCGCCTCTCCCAGCTTCTCCTTGGTGATGAACATTTCTCATCTCTTCTTCTCGGCGAGGATCGTCTCTCACGTCCCCTTGAGCGTGATCGATATCGTGAAGAGGAAGGACGGTCATACCATGAGGAGTCAGAATGAGACCGGGACCTGAAAGAAGTATGGATCAAAGAACTTAATGACTCATAAACATCTCAAAGCACACATGCAGCATGGATACAAAAGGAAAATAGTCCACCAATTAAGTGTTTTTAAGTTTACATTATTAAATAAATTACATTTCGCCCTCTCCACTGGAGAGCTAAATCTTTTTGATTGATCCTAGTTCTCAAAATGTATGTTGGACAGACCTGCGATTACGTCTGGAGCTGTACGGAGATCGTGATCGGCTTCTGTGTCTCTCCCTTCGGGGGCTGCGTGATCGAGAACGGGAATGACTAATTCGTCTGTCCCTCCTACGCTCCAAGTCACGGAGGCGACGTGAACTGCCGGAGCGGGAACGGCAACTTCGTCTGTCCCTGCTACGCTCCGGGTCATGATGGCTGCGGGAGCGGGAACGGCTACTTCGTCTATTTCTTCTTCGCAACGAGTCACGATGAGTGCGGGGGCTGCGAGAGCGGGAACGGCTACTTTGCCTGTCCCTGCTACGCTCCGAGTCACGATGGCTCCGGGGGCTGCAGGAACGGGAACGACTCTCATGTCTGGTTTTCTTCTGGGAAGTCTCAGCAGAAGTTGAGGGAGAGGGCTTGGCACCTGATGCACTAACAATTGCATATAAAAAGAAAGGCACATGTTAAATCAAAGAAAATGAAAGCCTCCAATACTGGCATGTTTTTTTATTTGCCAAATGACTTCAAATGAAGATAATTACTCTAGCAGTGATGCTATTTCACCGTTCCATTCTGGGTATCTGTGGAAAAACACAGATACATTTTTGTCAGATGTTGCAAGGTAGAATGTCCTTAAAAATATATTATTGTTCATTAATCCAGAAACTCAGAAATGTATTCAGCCTTTCAACAATTTAGGTTAGGGAAAATGGCGCATGGTAAATGCTGCAAATCATTAAGTTGCTTTAAATTAAAAAAATACAAATGAACAGTTCTTAGGAAGCTATCCTAGCATTACAACCCCGGCATCATTTTGGCACACCCATGGTTGTGCTGCCCCAAAGATATCGGTTCATAATCACGAAGTACAGAGAAGAAAGATTGACCGCTTTCGCAGAAGTTTGAAGTTCTCGATGTGAAGGCTGGTATTCTGGTGGGAGACCCAATCCTAGTGGTCACAACAAAACACAAACATTTAGACAAGGTTTGTTATTATCAGGAGCAACGTTTGTCATTGACATCACTTGCTGATAAAAGGTCACTAAACTTTGCAGTGGCCTTAAAAAAATTCTTAAAATATTAACAGTTAGTCCTTCACTGAACGCAGAAGCATTATAACATTAGCCAGGAGTTTGGATTGTATTTAAACCTTCATAGGCCAAAAACCAGGAACAAATAAGCATGACACATTATACCTCTCCTGGGATAAAATTTTAAAAGTGAAATTATTTAGTATATATAGAAAACACAAGTCAAACATCTGATTACACACAACCAAAACGAAAGGATCATCTTAGGCTCTGGATTCTGGACTCTCAGGCTCTTCTTATGTCATCAAACTTTCCCGAGGCTCCAAGAAGGTCAGCGCAGTAGAGGCCAAGTTTGGATTAGGACAAAATGCACCACCTATGACGATCACAGTTGGAGTAGCGACAGGAAGATGATGTTGAAATAGGCCAGAAGAGGAAGGCGCTGTTTCTTTGACGAGGAGCTCAAATGTGAAATTTGGTGCAGCGAAGGAAGGCCGATCCATAAAGAGAGATTCAACAACAAATCAAATCTGGTGCTTGTGTAGCTCATGACTGGGCGCAGCGGGTGCTTATGTTTGTGGTAGTAAATGATGTTGCCTTTTGGGACACAAAAACACTAACTTAAAAAGAAAGTATGAGTAAAAAAAAAAAGAAAAAGAAGCAAGTATTACACAAAAACAAGGTGCCTACTAATGTGAAATAAAGGACAAAACACACTATTCTTAACTCTAATGACAAAAGACAAAAAGGGAAACTTTTACATTCAGCAACAGTTCCAGAAAAAGCAAAGCTGAATGTGCACTGTGGAACAGCAGCCCAAGAACAGAGACAAATGAAAAAACAGCCATCTTCCAACATTTTCTGATGCACAGGCTCATCAGGTTTGCAGGTTTCTCCTCATCATGTCATCCGAGGCCTTGGTTCCATTGTTAGCAAAAGCCTTGAATGTCTTCGCATCAGTTTATGTCATTTTAAAAGAGATTAAATCTATCAATTGCAAGTACAGACCACTGAATATTCTGAAGGTCTCTTATTAGTAGTGTTTTTCAATTACAATATCTGATAGACATATAGTTAACTTTAGTCTGCGCTGTAATCCTTCAGAAATTCTGGTACAGAATACTGAATTGCAGAAATATGTGAAAAATTTGTCCAAATGTTTGTATTCCAAGTTGGTAGTCTTCCTACAGTCATCATTATGAAGGAATAGTGTATAAAACAAACCAAATAGACTTTAAAGTAGCATACATGAAGTTTTTTCAAAACTACAATTCTATAATGGGATCCAAAATCAATTCAAAAACAAAAAACATTGCATGTCAAATAAATAAAAACCGACAGAAAGCAAAAACATCGAACAATCTTCCACTTACCTTCATCTGAGTACATTCCTTGTTACATAAAGAGCAGGTATGAGGAAAGACCATAGGTGAAGCGCCAGTGTAGTCTTGCATCTGGGCCAGCACTGGGATATTCCTTGTCACTTCTACCTTTGCTGGAAGCTGCTTCGTGGAAGCGGGCTGCGGTATATGAATGAAATTCATGAAGTTCTGCATTAGCGGAGAGAGACCCGGAGGAGCGGGCATCATGAGCCCTGGCATGAGGGACGGCTGTGGAACTGGCTTTGCAGCCGAAAAAACTTGAGACTGCAAAGCTTGTCCCATATGCACAGCTGGCTGATTCTGCATCTGCTGCAACCCAATCGGCAGGTTAGGTACCTGGGCCGTCTGCTGCTTCAGTTGCGTCTGCTTCAGTTGTTGCTGTTGCGTCTGCTTCAGTTGTTGCTGTTGCGTCTGCTGCTTCTTCAGTTGTTGCATCTGCTTCAGTTGTTGCTGTTGTGTCTGCTGCTGCTTCAGTTGTTGCTGTTGCGTCTGCTGCTGCTTCAGTTGTTGCTGTTGCGTCTGCTGCTGCTTCAGTTGTTGTTGTTGCGTCTGCTGCTGCTTCAGTTGTTGCATCTGCTTCAGTTGTTGCTGTTGCGTCTGCTGCTGCTTCAGTTGTTGCGTCTGCTGCTGCTGCTTTGGTGGTGGTTGTTGCATTGTCTGTTTCACTTGTTGCTGTTGTACCTGCTTCTGCTTCATTTGCTGTTTGTTCATCTGCTCAGAAACATTTGATACTTGCCCGTGAGTCTTACTCTTGTCTTTGATGTGACTGTCGCTGCTGCTGCTGCCAATGAGTACAAGGCCAGGTCGGCTTGGATGCACACTATGAACTATATTAGGAGTTAGTTGGCTTTTTGATGCTGAATAGCGATCTGGCTCTGGATTTTTCAACGGAAGGGCTTTAGTGACTTCTGCTTTAAGAGATCTTATGTCTGTGTCCGTCTTCGGCAGAGAGAAACCTTTGAAGATTTCTTGAGATGACTGGTTCGGTTGGGTGTGCAGTTGTTGAGCTGGACCACTACTTCGCATTGAGCCATGACTGGTAAAAGAGCTGCCTTGATCACGGGAAGAAACCAAGGTGCTGTTTTTCACCTCTGTCATACTTTTTTGCAGTGATTCTCGACTGTGACCGCTACTATCATAGGAGCCCATCAGCAGCGTACCTCCAGTTCCACCACTACTGGCTCCACTGCTGCTCCTTCCAATTTCATCCCCAAAGCTTCCAGTATATTTTCCAGTATGTCCATAATCAATCACTTTACTTGGTTGGACAATAGGTGACAATTCATCCCGGCACATCCCTTCCCCTCTTGAAGTACTTAACCTTTCCTTTCCACTCATACTTGTGGTGGAATGAGGATCATAGTAGGATTTTGATGGATCTGCTGTGGCAGATCTCTTTGCCTTTTCCATGCGGATTTGTCGTAAGATAAAAGGCAGGTTGTCAGGAGTCATCTGATCTTCTGGGTATGAGATCAGATGTTCCAGGTCCCCTTTTTCAAGTCCAAACTGCATAAGGATGTTCACAGCTGTTTCTGAAGTGTACTTGGGACGAGTAGACTCTGCAGAACCCACAGGTTTGTCTGGCACTGGGTAGTCATAATCACCTAAGCCTGGAATGGATTGCACATTGCGCTCTCTTTCATTCGAGGCATTAAACTTACTGTCGCCAGTGCTTTGATAGCTCAATGAAGCAGATGATGAACAGTATTTAGACGAATCATCCTCAGTTTCCCGTTTGTAGCTTGGCAACCAGTCCATGGAGCTAGTGCTACTTGCAACATCAGGGGGTCTTCGAGAGTTTGAGGACAACACGTAGGAAGTCACATCTTTGCTTGAAGAATGATACTCATGTCTTTGAGTAAAATGACTGCTCTTGTCTACAGGCTGATGACTCACATCCTCTCTGGCTCTACTTATATGCATGTCTATGGACCTCTTTATGTCCTCTTCCATTGAAGTCTTACTCGCTTCTGGCCTGTAGCTCATTATTCCCCCAGATTTTGCAGGAGTCGCAGATGAAACTCCGGAAGAGCTAAAGCTGGACCCAGGCCCAAGATGAGGAGATGTCTTATGAGAGTCTCTCTCTGCCTGCATACTGGACTGTCCATAGTGCCCCTTTGCTGAACTTTGTTTCCCAGAGGCATAGGGGTTATATGAGGGATGGGACATGGTGTTAGCAACCTTCAGAAGGTTTAGTAGACTGATGGCTGCAGCTGTGGGGGTGTTGTGGGTATAAATGGGGCAGGTGTGTTGGTTCGACCATCAACAGCAATAGCGTTATTTATCTGTGTCAACGCAACGTGGGCTTTCAGCTGAGCCAGCCGCAAGCATGCAGCTTGCTGTCCGATCAGTAAAAAGCTTCCTGGGAGCCCACCCAGTAGGGGGCTCTGTTGGGGCCCTGGTGCAGGAGAAGGGGTGTAACGCTTCAATGACAATGGAAAGCTGGAAAGTTAAAAATAAAGAAAACAAAGAATTAAGGTTAATCAGTTGTACTGGGCCTCAGAATCTTGGAAAGATGAAATCCATCGTCTGGGAGGCCTTTTCTTAATTTGCAGACTTCCCGAAGATCATTCATTCATTCGGATTCATTCTGTTAGTATCATCTTCAGGGCTTCACTAGTAAGAAGGAAAGGTAGAAACAAAAGCATCAAAAACAGAGAAAAAGAAAAAACAAGAGATTAAAACAATAGAGACACAGGAGACAACAACAACAAAATAGAAAGGAGGTGTTAATCTCAGAAGAATAAGGTTAATACACTCAACAAAAATATAAACGCAACACCTTTGTTACTGCTCCCATTCCCCATGGGATGGACGTAGAGACCTAAAATTCATTCCAGATACACAATATAACCATCCCTCCCAAACAGTGGTCACAAATCAGTCCAAATGTGTGGTAGTGGGCACATCTGCCATATTGAGATAATCCATCCCACCTCACAGGTGTGCCACATCAGGATGCTGATCTGACATCATGGGTAGTGCACAGGTGTACCTCAGGCTGCCCACAACAAAAGGCCACCCTGGAATGTGCAGTTTTGTCTCACAGCAAAATGCCACAGATGCCACAAGCAATGAGGGAGCGTGCAATTGGCATGCTGACAGCAGGAATGTCAACCAGATCTGTCGCCCGTGCATTGAATGTTCATTTCTCAACCATAAGCCGTCTCCACAGGCGTTTCAGAGAATATGGCAGCACATCCAACCGGCCTCACAACCGCAGACCTCGTGTAACCACACCAGCCCAGGACCTCCACATCCAGCAGGTTCGGGATGTGCTTGACCGGCGTATACGACAGCGTGTACCAGTTCCCACGAATATCCAACAACCTCGCACAGCCATTGAAGTGGAGTGGACCAACATTCCACAGGCCACAATTGACAATCTGATAGACTCCATGCGACGATGTGTTGCACTGCATGAGGCAAATGGTGGTCACACCAGATACTGACCGGTTCTGGGTCCCCAGACCCCCAATAGCGCAAAAAAACTGCACATTTCAGGGTGGCCTTTTGTTGTGGGCAGTCTGAGGTACACCTGTGCAATAATTATGATGTCAGATCAGCATCCTGATGTGGCACACCTGTGAGGTGGGATGGATTATCTCAATATGGCAGATGTGCCCACTACCACACATTTGGACTGATTTGTGACCACTGTTTGGGAGGGATGGTTATATTGTGTATCTGGACTGAATTTTAGGTCTCTACGTCCATCCCATGGGGAATGGGAGCAGTAACAAAGGTGTTGCGTTTATATTTTTGTTGAGTTTAGATCTTCCAAAGCAGGTTATCTTATCCTTCTCTATCCTTTGCATGTCCCTGATCTGTGGATAGAGACACAGAACATACACGCTAGTCGTCCAATGTCCAGATGATTCTAACAAGACCCATGATTAGTACCCAATAAGGTTGAACTAACATATGCACACAAATTTGTGTGCATATGTTGCTACACGGGTGTGTTTTTTTATTATGACGATCTTCAAGTCCAGTCCACAAGTTGCAGTGCTGTGCTGGATAGGCAGCATTCAGAAGAGAGATGACGTATGGCTTGGAAAGTTGGTGAAGGAAGCTGGATCTGCTGTTGACTTTCTGGTAATGACAGCACACAGATGGACCTCAACCGGTGCAAACTGCCATTGTCATGAACACATCCTCCTACCCCCTAAACATGATCGCATAAACCAAAGGAGCATGCTCAGTGGCAGGTTGGTGGCATAGAGCAGCTTATGATGATCTTCTGTCTCCTCAGAGGACATGATTAGACTCCTCCGCTCATCTTGAATTGCAGCAGATAAGGGACTAAAGTTGAGTACCATAATTGATGCTCTGTTGTCTGCTTGCACTTAATTTAACTGGTTATATAAGCTCTCTCCACTTTCAGTGACTTTAGTGTCACTGTAAAATCATTTTACACCGTGGAATAATTTAATTAATCCATACACTATCTGCACAGACATTGTCCTGATCATTATGTAAGGACTTTTTACAAACTTTTCACATATGCAACAGGCTATGTTCCGAGAAGTGCAGTAAAAGCGTCCCAACAATTCTTACATTAAACAACAGCAACAGTGAGAGAAAGCATTGTCACGAATGAAAACCAATGACTATTTTTTTGAAAACCTTTGCAAACCTCAAAAGAAAATTAGTTGGTAAAACTGCAGCTACAAACTACTGAACGTTTGCTGTTTGCTCCCTTTGTGCTTTGATGGCTCTCTAATTTTAGGGACAAACTGTTATCCAGTGCAAAACTGGACTGGTGCATGTCTTCTATATAGATCCTTACTACCAAAGTCATCAATGATGACATCAATGATGACTCAATGATTTCCCTCAATGTTACTATTTTTGTTTGTTTGTTTGTTTTGGGGGGTGGGGGGGGTGGTTGTATTGCTTGTGTTAGCTAGGTTATGCTTAAAAGTAATTTAAGAGAAAGTGAATTGCATAGATACACACACCTACCAGATGTAAAGAAGAATAACGCAATAGGAGAAAAGACTGAAATAAATAAATGTTTAAAAAAAAACATAGATCCTTAAGTGGTAATATAGAACAACACAACTAACCAACAGCTCAGCTAAACACAACATGATTAGTTGTTAATGACATTAGGGCTGCACAATATTAGGAAAACCTGCGATGTGCGATAACTATGATCAATACTGCGATAACGATATGACTTGCGATAAAATAAATATAAAAAAAACAAATACATAGTTTCCGTTTTACTGCAAGTTTTATTTAAATAAAGCTGCTGTATTAGCAGTGTAACAACAAAGTGCACTTTAACATTGAAACATTGCCCCCATAAAAAAAATTCTGAGGCTTGAATTCTGAAAGACATCCTTCCTGGTCTCTAGAATTAGTTTTAAATACATAACTTAAATTATACTGCAAATTATCTCAATGCAGTTGTTCATCATTTTACAACTCACAAAGTAGTTATGATGTAAGTCAAAACTGGAGAGGAAACTTTACTGTAGTGTTTGCGTAGTTTTCAGCTTGGCTCAGTTCAAACATGACGGTCTTGCGGCATGTTTCGTACACTTGTGGAATGGCGACATGGGAAAAGTAATTTTGTGAGGTGTCTCCGGTCCACTTTATGTATCAGACTGGTGAAGCACTCTCTGCTAACTGTATTTATAGGCATCATGTCTTTGTCAAAAAATGTGTAATGACCTCTGTTATTTCTTTGTAGCGCTTTGACGCTTTCTCATAAGGAGTCCCACTTGAAAAACTAATACAGAGACGGCTTTTGGACTGCGGTGCTCTTTGTCTTAACATTAGCAACCTTTGTTTGGTTTGCCCTGTCTTTCTGGAACTCTTCAAACAGTTCTCTGTGGTTGTATTGAAGATGATGGTTCAGAGTAGTCATGTTTCCTCTGGTGGTTGCCACGAGTGTTCGGCAAGTTTTGCAGAGTACCTGTGTTTGGAGAACGTTGTCTTTATCAAATCCAAAGTACCTCCAAATAAGCGAGGTACTATCTTTTTTTTTAGGCACGAGTTCATATTCAGTAGCGTTCTCGTCATGCGTCTCGCTCTCAGCCTTTACAACTCTGACTCGTTGCTGCAGCGTTGTTCGCTCACCACCTGCGTAGGAGGCGGGCCTCTAATCCATTTAATTGGTTAATGCCGTGAAGGGCTCTATTCGACTGGTCAAATGTATAAAGGGGTTTCTTTGATTGGTAAATTCTCTAAAGCACGTGTGTAAACATTTTAAGGTACCCAATTATCGCAGTATACGTCATCTTTTGCGATGGGCCCATCGCACAGGCTGGTATCGCGATGACAATCAATTTTCAATTTATTGTGCAGGCCTTAATGACATCTGTAGTTTTAGTCAAGGATTTAGTTAGCCTACCCTACATTGCAGCTGTCTTTACACTGCCTTTAAGTAAGCACCTGCAGCAGTGGATAAGTGATTTTTGCTCACTGCACATGCGTGGGAGCAGGTTAATGACAGGCGATCTTTTCCATAGTCTGAGCGTCCAACTGTCTTAATGTCTAATGCCAGGCCACTGATAACCAATACCATTACGTCTGGGATGAGTCTTAAGAGCGGGGTTAACGTCAGGGCTCGCAAAATCGCTAGCCCGACGTCCCGGGGCTAGTGATTTTTCCAGTCGGGATACCAAAATCTTTTTCTGCCCTGCCCGTCGGGCTATCATAGGAAGGAAAAATATATGTCAATGCTTTTGCATTCTTTCGGAAATGTAGCTGGATAATTATGTCATTGGCATCAGTGAGCAAGAATTTGCGCTTGTTTTTTGCTTTCACTTTGCAATCGTGCGAACTGTGTATAGAGAGCGACAGTACTGATTGGTGAGTGACGATCATTTGCACACCAATTCCTCTGACATCGTCTTATCAGTCGTTAGCTTACTATGCAAACATGACGAGTGAAATCTCCCGCAGCAAGCTTAAACATGGACAGACATTTGTTTAGAACTCTTAAAGATGTTGAAGCAAGCTCCTTTAAGCAATTACTTTGGTGTTCTTCCATCTCCAAAGAAATGTCAGAAGGAGTCCAAACCACAAAAGAAGCGCGTATTCTCGGAAAAGTGGTTGCAGGAGGTGAGCTGGCTTCAAACAAATGATGAACGCACAGAGATGTGGTGCAGAATGTGCCGTGAAAGTCCCACTCTAGCGGACAAAAACACTGCCTTTTATAAGGACGCAAACGCGCATTGCAACTTCTTATCTGGTGAGTGTCTTTTATTTTGACAGTGAATGCGCACATGCGGACCACTTATGTGCACCCGTGTAAATAACATAATGTTCTGCTGGGTGTGTTGTTGGTTTTCCCTCGATTTCTGAGTCGACAAGCGCCTTTGTTACTGGGACCAGTCATTTTAAGAAAGGCCCCCATTAGAACCCATGAGAAATGCAAGAAATGCATTATTGCTCAGTCTGCAATATCTTTCCCAGAACAAACATCAATTGCAAATAACATACTAAAAATAAACCTGAAAAATCTGTTTAGAACAGCGTACTATGTTGCAAAGAGTGAACTACCACTGGCAAAATTTAGCAGTCTTTGCAAACTTTAAAAAAAAAAAGAAAAGCAAATGTCCTAGATCTTGGTTCCACTTGCCTCTTAACCGTAACTTCAGTGGAAATTTCAAATTCAGGATCTGAAACAGACTGATTCATGTTCTACACAGTTCTTACAAGTTCATAGAAATTTCTGTTCAATTAGAACCAAGTATTTGAGTTGACGATTGTAATTTTTATACAATGTTGTAATTTGTGTTTCAACAATTTTTTGATTGTTTTGTTTCCATTACAATATTATACTTTAATGTATAATATTGTAACGGAAACAAAACATCAATCAAAAAATTGCTCTCTCTTTTATTTGGGCTACTTAAATTTATTTTGGGCTACCAAAAGCTGAAGAGTCCCTGCCCGAAGGGCTACCAGGGATTTTGAAATTTTGCGAGCCCTGAACGTGCATCACTAAAGGAGAGAAAACTTTAATACAAGCCAGGTCTGTGGAGTGGGGGCTTATCATAAGTGAAGGACAAGTGGTTGTTTTTCCTCAATCAGTAGAATTCATGTTGTCAGTATTTGTTGTAAATGCTGCCTTTTATGAATGCATTTAAAATGTGTTGTGGGATTGTGTAGTGTGGCTGTTCCCGTGGGTTTTCCCACCTAACTAGCTTGCAATGAAAATAAAGGAAAACTGTGGCTGTGGGGATACGTTGGATAACGACTGTCGTGCCACTGAGTTAAGTTGGATTGCGCAAAATCTGTGCAGCAGTGAGATATGAGGTGAGACCATAATCCACCAGTCCAGCCACAAGGGGGCAAAAAAGGCAAGGCAATGTATGCAGCTACCGAGGAGCACTGCAACCTCCTGCAGGCCCGCTTACCACCACAAGTCGACAAACAGCGGCTGTAAGGAAAAGCTGTTCGCTTGTGGGTTTGTTTGGGATTTTTTTTTTTTTACAACAACTCTGGGTACATACTTTATTAGTATTTTCCTTAAATGTGTTAAATATATATTTTCTCATCTAAATGTCCACTGAGCTGTGAGCCAGGGGGCGGTAATGCACCTTAACATTGGTTGCCAACCAAGAAGAAGAAGAAGCTGTGAGCCAGGAGGGAGAGAGGGGGTGAGTGAGTGAGTGAGTGAGTGATTCGTTCGCTCTATGATTCCGCACAGGAGGGAGGGGGTGAGCGAGTCCTGAGTGATTCGCTTATGCTTACGATTCAGCACAGGAAGGGAGGGGGTGAGTAGCTCAAATGTGCTGTTAGCATGTTAGCAGAGCGATGCTAGCAGAGGAGCTATTTTCTTGACGTGAGCTTCTACTCGGGGGTTTTTCTTCCAGTTCAGAGCAGAAATTTTTTTGTTACGATACTGGATGTTGTGTTTTTCTCCACAATTGTAATTATAAGCTAGATACATTGTTGCTAACAGCAACAGGGATGAGTCAGTGAGTCACTTGAGCTTGTGAATCATGATTCATGAGTCAGTAAAGTGATTCTCAGGTATTGAACGAATCGCTTCGCGCATCACTACTATCATATCTTTTTTTTACCACTATAACACAGCCTGCATTTTAATATGTGAAATTACTTTTACACCCCATCACCAATGCTGCACAGATTAATTTTACATTATAAAATTATTATTTATGTTGTGACTGTGAGACATGAGTAAGTTTGCGAAAAGGAAGGCAAGGCAAGGCAAGGCAAGTTTATTTGTATAGCACAATTCAACAACAAGGTGATTCAAAGTGCTTTACAGAGACATTAGAAACAAGAACAAATAAAAAGCATGATTTAAAATTGAATAAAACAAGCAAATAAACTAACTAACTAATTAACAAACAAACAAACAACAGTATATAAAATCAAAACAGATAAAATCAGAACAGTAGATAAAATCAGTAGTTAAATGTAAGTTTTGAAATTTAAGCTTAAAGTGTGGATTTGGTGCTTTATTCAAATGCAGCTGAGAACAGGTGAGTCTTCAACCTGGATTTAAATAAACTGAGTGTTTCAGCTGATCTGAGGCTTTCTGGGAGTTTGTTCCAGATATAAGGAGCATAAAAGCTGAATGCAGCTTCTCCGTGTCTGGTTCTGACTCTGGGAACTGATAAAAGACCGGATCCAGATGACCTGAGGGATCTGGATGGTTCATACTGGGTCAGGAGGTCATTGATGTATTTTGGTCCTAAACCATTCAGAGCTTTATAGGCCAGCATCAGAACTTTAAAGTCTATCCTCTGACGGACAGGCAGCCAGTGTAAGGACCTCAGAGCTGGACTGATGTGGTCCACTTTTTTGGTCTTAGTGAGGACTCGAGCAGCAGAGTTCTGAATGAGCTGTAGTTTTCTGACTGTATTTTTAGGTTGACCTGTAAAGATGCTGTTACAGTAATCAAGCCTACTAAAGATGAATGCATGGACTAGTTTTTCCAGGTCCTGTTGAGACATCAGATCTTTTATCCTTGATATATTCTTGAGGTGATAGTAAGCTGACTTTGTTATTGTCTTAATGTGTTTTTCTAAGTTTAGGTCTGCATCCATCACTACACCCAAATTTCTCGCCTGGTTTGTGGTTTTTAGATGTATAGATTGAAGTTCTCTGGTGACCTGTAATCGTTTTTCTTTGGCGCCAAAGACTATTACCTCAGTTTTGTTTTTGTTTAGCTGGAGAAAATTGTGGCACAACCAGTCATTGATTTCCTCAATGCATTTACCAAGAGCCTGTACAGGGCCTCGGTCTCCTGGTGACATTGTGATATATATTTGTGTGTCATCTGCATAGCTGTGATAGTTTATTTTGTTGTTGTTTATAATCTGTGCCAGTGGGAGCATGTAGATGTTAAACAGAAGGGGTCCCAAGATGGAACCTTGGGGAACTCCACATGTGATACTTGTCTGCTCAGATGTGAAGTTACCTATTGATACAAAGTATTTCCTGTTTTCTACGTATGTTTTGAACCAGTTTAGTACAGTTCCTGAAAGACCTGTCCAGTTCTCCAGTCGTTTGAGTAATATGTTGTGGTCAACTGTATCAAATGCTGCACTGAGATCCAGTAAAACTAGGACTGACATTTTTCCACTGTCTGTATTCAGACATATGTCATTAAACACTTTGGTCAGAGCGGTTTCAGTGCTGTGGTTCTGTCTAAAACCTGACTGGAAGGCATCGTAGCAATTATTCTGTTTTAAGAAGTAACTGAGCTGTTGGGAAACTGCTTTTTCAATGATCTTACTTAAAAACGGGAGATTTGAGATCGGCCTGTAGTTGTTCATTTGTGTCTTGTCAAGATTGTCCTTTTTCAGTATAGGTTTGATTACAGCAGTTTTTAGTGATTCTGGAAACACACCTGATAATAAAGAAAAGTTGACGATCTGTAACAGGTCTGACTCTAAAGTCTTTGAGACCTTTTTGAAAAAACTTGTTGGCAGGACATCTAAACAGCAGGAGGAGGAGTTCAGTTGACCTAAGATGTCCTCCAGGTCTTTGCTGTTAATAGGTTGAAACTGTTTCATGGTGTTTAAACAGTTTTTTGGTGGACACAGTACATATCCTGGATCTGCTGTTGATGTACCAATTGCTTGTCTAATTTTTTGGATTTTTTCAGTGAAGAATTTGGCAAAGTCATTGCAGGCCATGGTCGAATGAAGTTCAGCTGCCACTGACACAGGAGGGTTTGTTAGCCTGTCAACTGTAGAAAATAAGACCCGAGCATTATGGCTGTTTTTAGTGATGATGTCAGAGAAGTAGGACCTCCTTGCATTCCTCAGTTGTAAATTATAATTGTGAAGTTTCTCTTTATAAATGTCATAATGAACCTGGAGGTTTGTTTTTCTCCATCTGCGCTCAGCTTTCCTACACTCTCTTTTTTCATTTTTCAGCAGTGTGGAGTTTCTCCATGGAGACTTTTTCCTTCCAGAGATAACCTTCACCTTAATGGGAGCAATAGTGTCCATTACATTTAACATGTTAGCATTGAAGCTATTGACGAGCTCATTGACTGACCCTCTGGGCAGGTCAGGTGTTAATGGGAAGACCTGGTTAAAAATTGCACTACTGTGTTCAGTTATACACCGTTTTGTGATCACTGTTGTTGATATATTTGTGTGGGCTGAGATTTTACTTTCAAAGAAAACACAGTAATGATCAGACAGGCCCACATCAGACACAGTAACCTTTGAAATGCTCAGGCCTTTGGAGATCAGTAGGTCAAGAGTGTGTCCTCTATTATGTGTGGCCTCTGTTACATGCTGAGTCAGCCCAAAGTTGCCCAGAGTGTTACTCAGGTCTTTAGTCCCTTTGTCCTGAGGGTTGTCCACATGAATGTTAAAATCCCCAGCAATAATTACACAGTCAAAATCAACACAGATCACAGACAGCAGTTCACTGAGGTCATTAAAAAAGTCTGTGCAGTATTTGGGAGGCCTGTAAACATTAAGAAACACAACTTTGGATGGGGCCTTCAGCTGTAAAGCCACATATTCAAAAGACTGAAAACTTCCAGGAGATAGCTGCTTACATTGAAATGATTCATTAAATAAGACAGCAACCCCTCCTCCTCTCCTGCTCGCCCTGACCTCACTGATAAAACTGTAGTTAGGAGGGGTCGTCTCGATGAGAACAGCTCCACTGTTACTTTGGTCCAACCAAGTTTCAGTTAAAAACATAAAATCAAGGCTGTGCTCAGTGATTAAATCATTAATTAAAAATGTTTTCCCAGCTAGAGATCTAATGTTTAATAAAGCCAACTTAAGTGTTTTAGAGGTATTACTTGTCCCCTCATGTTTGGGAGCAGTCTGTGGCACACAAGGTATGTTTACTATGTTTAAAGATCTTTTAGAGTGCAGCTCTCTGTGTTTTGACCAGGCCACATGTCTCCTGTCACCTAAAAGTACAGAAATTTTAAAACCTTCTAGTAAACAGGGTCCCAGCTTCTCCTGGGAAAAGTCATCACTGCCATAATCCTCACAGCCCGGACCCTTCACATATCACATATCAGACTGCGGAGACAGGGCATGAAGAGGAACTAAGGGGGGCGAGGCTGGGCAATGTGACTTCGATTGCTCTGTTGAGGGTGGGGCTCGATGGCGAACCTTTGGCCGCTCTGGTGGGGGGTTTATGGGGGACAAAAAGGGATTGGGACGGGGGGTAGATCTGAGCCCAGCATTGACCTGCTCCATCATCTCCTCAGTGAATTTCAGGTGTGGGGAGGAGGGAGAAAGGGAGGGGGAGGAGGGTGATGGCCTGTCAGGGGTTTGGGGGACTGGGGAAGGTCGTGGTCCCTTGTCCTGGTCGTTGGTGTTGTTGAGAGAGTTGGAGGCAAATAGGGACCCCTCTTCTTGCCTTAGATGTCTCTCCTTTCTGAGGCTCTTCCTCAGATGCCATGGATGTCTCTCCTTTCTGAGGCTCTTCCCGGGTGGGGGCAAATGGAGCTCCTCCTCAAGGTTTCTGCTGGGCTTTGTCTGTTCTTGGAGTACTGTTTGTTCCTCTTTATGAGATAACTCCTCGTTTATCTCAGCCTTGGCACCAAGCACGGATGGATGACGTATGGAATAAAACAAGTTGGAGGTGAACAGTTTCACCCCTGACTTGTTAAAATTAAATCCATTTGCTTTGAACAGATGCCTGCGTTCCCAAAAAATATTAAAGTTGTCGATAAAATGCACTGAGTGGTCAGCACATGCTGATATAAGCCATTTATTCAGTGTAAACAACCTGCTGAATCTCTCGTCTCCTCCTCTGACCGGCGGTACAGGTCCACTGATGAATACAGCTGCATTCAGAGAGTTTACAGTATTTAATAATCCAGTAAAGTCCCGTTTCAGAACCTCCGACTGTTGTTTGGACACATCGTTTGACCCTGTATGCAGAACAATGTTTGTCACAGTTGGATATTCATCTGCAATTTGAAGAATTCTCTCCTTCAGGTTGTTGACCATATCGTTAGGAAAGCAGAGGACTTTAGTGTTCTTACCGCACATCCTTTGTACATCCTTTACGGCAGAGTCACCCACAATCAGAGTTTCAGGCCTAGCCTTTAGCTTTCCCTGTGGCCTTTCACTTTTCAACAGATTTTCAGACCTTATTTCGCTGCTTTTAGATGGATGGTTGTCCGATATAGATCCAGGGTCCTTTGATAGTGGAGCAAATCTGTTTTGCAGTTTCACATTCAGTTGTTTTGGAGGTTTGTTGTTAACCTTCCTATTCACGGTTGTCCAGTCCTGTTTCCTCCCGTATACAGGGGTAGAAGAGCTTCTCTGTCTCGTAGGAAGTGAAGGCCAGTCGGTTTCAGAGATTTCAGCTCGCTGTGCCCTGCCTGTGATACGTCCTCCCCCTTCCAGGAGACATGATTTATGTCTTGGTTTTGCACCAAGACAGTCTAAGGGGGGATTATCACTTGAGGATTTATAATAATGCACAGAGTCTACTTTCTTGGTCATGTTATCTGTGCTCCTTAGCTGTGTACTAGCTTGCTCATCGCCATTGTTTTGAATCAAAGGCAAGGTTGTTTCATTTCCACACAGTCCATTTACCTCCACGTTTACTTCTAAGCGATGAATTTTTGTCTCCAGTACTGCAATCTTCTGCAGGAGGCTGTGGTAGTCATCTGTGGAGAGGGAAGGCATCTTGTTGCTAGTTAGCCTAGCGGTTAGCACCTTTCCAGGCTATTGAGGCTGCTCGGTGCCCAGACGCTGTAATCAGGCTTCAGCTGTGTCTAGGCCACAGACACACGGAGCGCTGAGGATAAGGTAACCATAAAATGTTGCTGTTTCTGTTAAGAACACTCTAGTCCTAATGATCTACAAGTGTCCAGAAGTTATCGCAGGTAAGCTCACACGGAAAAAAGGGAAAAAATCAGCATAAAAATCAATAAAAATCAATATAAGAAGCAAAGCATTCAAGAGCAAAGAGGTGAAGCGTCCACACAAGGAAGCATGGCAAAGGGGGGAAATAAGGTATGATTCTCCCTGAAATAAGCTATATGATTCTCCCTGAAATAAGCTATATACCAAATAATTATAATACTAATGCAGTCACATAGTGTAGTATGGCTGTTCCCGTGGGTTTTCCCACCTAACTAGCTTGCAATGAAAATAAAGGAAAACGGTGGCTGCGGAGATACGTGGGATAACGACAGTCATGCCACTGAGTTAAGTCGGATTGCGCAAAATCCGTGCAGCAGTGAGATATGAGGCGAGACCATAATCCACCAGTCCAGCCACAAGGAGGCAAAAAGGCAAGGCAATGTATGCAGCTACCGAGGAGCAATGCAACGTCCTGCAGGCCCGCTTACAAACTACCACCACTAGTGATGGGACGTTCTGTATCGAGGCTTCGGAGCGTGTGTCGAGTAATGGAGGGGGCGTTTCCGCGAAGCGCGTATCGAGGCTTGCTTCATTTATGGGAGGAGCTGAAAATGATGACGTCCGAAGCCTCGCTGCCCGGCTGTACCACGTGACTGGTTCATGAAGTGGTTCGAACTTTGCCGCGAGATATGACAGCGATATAAACCCCTCAGACTTCAATCAAAATGTGGGTGTTTGATGGAGAGTTGCGGTTAGTGAGAGTTTGGAGACCGTTTGGAGGTTTATGAGAGTGAGGAAAGTCAGGAGAGAATGGAGCCAGCTAAGAAGAGGAGGATGTCCTCCCCTGTGTGGGAACATTTTGATCTTATTCCTCCCAACAAGGTATGTAAATTTCTACAGAAGATGTATTTTCATGATACTGATGGTGCAATACAATTTATGTTGAGCTGTCTTGACTTTTGTACAAGGTGAAGTGTTTTCTATGTGCCAGGGAGCTGGGATATAACAACAACAACACCTTATCCATGCTTAGGCACTACAGAGCTTTGCATGAGAATAAGGGGGACACCGATTGTGGAGCAAGACCAGGTGAGCCATCAAATGCAATGATAATATAGGATGCAGTAATGTTACTAAATGATATAACAATATTATACAACTGTTATAAGTTACGTATGTGATATTTATATTTGTGCTTTATCTTTATTGTCTTTCCTCAGGAGAACAATCTCAAATAGACGAAGACCTGGTCAGCATGGTGATTGAGGACTCCCAGCCATTTAGCATTGTGGAGGACAAAGGATTCAAAAGATTTGTTAAATCATTAAATCCTAGCTATGTTCTCCCCACTAAAAAGGTCATAAAAGCAGTGAAAATTTAGTTTTTACAGAATAAAATGTGAACAGGTAGTGTGTAGCTGTCCATACCTCAACGTTACAAAAGCACAACCACTGTCCACACCCCAACCACACCTCACCTCACAGTAAATGATCATTTCCATTTCAAGCATTTCCAAATAATCATTTCCCATACTGCCACTATAAATATACACAGTATACTGCCATCACTACAATATACATGTTTTACACACTCCTTTTGTTGTTGACATTTACAGGCTGTGTGCAAAATGCCACACTCTTCAAATTCATGCCAGCTATTATTTTTGCTAGAGCAAATGAAGCTTCATGAAGCTTCGCGTTGGGGTGAACCAATTGGATGAAAAGCTTCAGTGCTTCATGGGGCTTCATCTGCCCATCACTAACCACCACAACTCGACAAACAGCGGCTGTAAGGAAAAGCTGATCGCTTGCAGGTTTGTTTGGGATTTTTTTTTTTTTTTTACAACAACTCGGGGTACATACCGTGCTTTATATGTGTGGAATCCGTTTGTTCTGATGTGCTCAAATGAATCCTCACGAAGAACTTCTTGCAATCTACAGCTTTGCTAACGGAAAGGAAACGCTAACCACGTGACCCAGCGCAACGATTTCCGTTTCAATGGTCTGCCTTCAAAATAAAAGCACGAAGGGAAACGACAACTTTCAAGATACTGTCGTAATTCCACTAACGCATTCCGTGCATCATACTATTGATATTATTCTTATTATTAGAAGGAATTAGCACTTGTTTTTCTGAAAACAACTCATATATAAATGTCCTTGATGATGATCTATCATATCTTTTTTTACCACTATAACACAGCCTGCATTTTAATATGTGAAATTACTTTTACACCCCATCACCAATGCTGCACAGATTAATTTTACATTATAGAAATATAATTTATGTTGTGACTGTGAGACATGAGTAAGTTTGCGAAAAGGAAGCATGGCAAAGGGGGGAAATAAGGTATGATTCTCCCTGAAATAAGCTTTCTGCCAAATAATTATAATACTAATGCAGTCACAAGTAATAATATCACAAGTTCCCCTTTTATTCATAAAATTTTAATATATTGAATGATGACTGCTTAGTCCTCCGTAAAGATTGAAGCCCCGATTTGCAGACGCTATGCGCAGAGGTTTGGGACCATAAGTCTTATTGTAAACATACCACGGCAGATCCGACGATGTTTCCATGAACATGCTTTTCAGCATCTCTTTATTGACCACAAGCAGAAAACAAGCAGAAGAGAACAAGAGTAATATAATAAACAACATCACAATGATATATGGGAATATGACAGTAAATACTAAATATTAAACATTATTGTGCAGCACATAAGATCAACAGAACACAGTGTGCTTTGAGGTAGGAGCCAAAAGGGGTGTAGTTTGTGGGTGTGATCACCCGTGTGTACACCTGTGAGCATGGACGCGCTTGTTTTTTTAAAAGGTTCCTTCATGTAATGATCTGCTAGAGGGTGGGGGGGGGGGGGGGGGGGGGGCACAGCCCCGTCCTCCAGGGCATGAAGCAGGTATGGAGGAGATCAAAACTCCAGACATCCAGAGGCCCCCAGAACACAAGAGACCAAGGAAGACCCACAGAGGGGCAGCTGCGCCACTGTCCCAGAAAGAGCTGAGGAGAGTCCCAGATGACGGGTCACTCAGCAGGAGCGGAGCAGAAGCCAGGGGGAGTTGCAGTGATGTGCCCGTGAGCTCCGCCGGCAGCCAGCTGTGCCTGAGTGACCGAGCCTCAGGCCGAGGGCACCCTACCTCCGAAGTGGCCCGAGCGAGCCCCAGGCTCCAGGCCCCGATAAGCGGCCGCCAAGGAGTGAGCCGGTGTGTACCTGGACGCCCATCCCCAGACACAAAGAACCACCAACGCACCAATGTCTGAGGGAGTCCGCCACCGGGAGGGGAAGTGGTGGTGGGGGGAGATAGGCCTCCAAACCTTGGAGGGCCTGAGATGTCCCCAGAGAGGTGGCGTCTGATACCCAACCTGACATATAGACACAGACATACAGGCACACACAGACACAAACATCCATTACCACCCTCATGCTCTCATTACTTTTGAAAAGTCAGGTCAAGGCTCCAAAAGCCCAAAGGCGAAATGAGGGTGGCAGCTCACAACAGTTTTTGTTTGCTACATGTATCATTTTAGTTCAGCTGGGTGTCTTTCCTTTTGTTATATTCCTTTAAGAGTTCAAAATGTGTTAATTACATAAATAAAATGTAATTTTCTCTGTAGCACTTCATGGATTTCATAAGCAACACACCTTAGTTGCTCTGTGGATTATTTTAAAAAGCAGTTAAAAACTTTTCTGTTCAAACAAGCCTTTTGTTGATCTACATATTTTATATTCTTTACATTATTTACATTTGATCTTTTACATTGTGTACAATGTCTATTGATTGTATTGTTTAATTTAATATTTGTGTACAGCGCTTTGACTGACTGTCTGTGAAAAGCGCTTAATAAATAAACTTTACTTACTTTAGTTGTTCACACAAAGCATAAAGGTAAAAAAACAACAATATATACAGTGTTATCTTCATTTTAGATTTCAAAAAGTATTTGCGGCTCCCAGTGTTTTTTTTGCGTGGAAACCCGGTGGCTCTTTGGGTGTTAAAGGTTGCTGACCCCTGGCCTAGGCCATCTGCTACGGTGTTGTCTGCGGGGGCGGCAGCATCTCTGCTGGGGACAGGAAGAGAACAGGCTGATATGGAGGGCCAGCTCTGTTCTAGGATCCCCTCTGGACCCAGTGTAGATGGTGAGTGTTAGGTCTAAACTTGCAGACCTCGCTGTCTCAGTGGCCTGTTACTGTGAAGGAAGCAAGACACTCAGAGCTCCATCGGTTTTTACTTGCAAGGGAAGTCCAGTCAGGTCTAGAGTTGTAAGCTCTTCACCCGAACTCAGCCAACTCTGAATTCGGCCTCCCCTCACAGTCCTTTTATCAACAACAGTAGTTACACAAACATTTCATTTATCATATGACAGTTAAGACACTCACATGTGAACATGTACGCCTGTGATGTGTGTGACATTTTCTGCTACACCACATATCACTGTGACCTTTCACTGATGTCCCTAGTCACCCCATGTATGGCGTAACCTTTTAACGAACCAGTGTGTAGAAAAGAGGTGAGCATTCTTGCTAAAGATCTAATCATCTTGCACAATGACAACCATATTGATCTACAATTCTCTAACAGTGAGTGACAGGAGAATGGAGGCTAAGCTGTCATCCCTGTTGGACAGCATCTCCCAGCCCATGCAGGAGACTCTGACAGCACTGAGCAGCTCCTTCAGTGGCAGGCTCTGGCACCCATGATGTGGGATGGAGAGATTTTGCCGGTCTTTCCTTCCTACAGCTGTCAGACTCCACAACAAAGATTTTGCAGCTGACCAAACACACAAATCCACACATGTGCAATTCTCTTTTTCTGACTAAATTGTATTTTATTCTGTTTTATTGTGTACAGTATCTTATTCTTATTATCATATATTCCAGTATTTTTTCTAAATTTTCGCTGCTGTAACATTGCACTGTCCAGTTTTGGCTTGTTAGATTATAATATTATTTTATGCCATGTTAGACCCCTAATTAAAGATTGTGAATTATTATGTAGTTTTAGTTTGCATTATTCTCCTGAATTAGAAGAAGGTGATAACTATTGCATTTGTTAAACTGATTTGCATTAAAGTAGACTGCTGATTTATTGTGAATGAATGATATTGTTTTATGATGCATTATACTGCTGAGTTATAAGAAATACTGTTTGCAGAAAGTCATCGCCTTATTTGTCTGATTAGAAGAGAACAGAACATACTGGAGTTTTCTGCCCCATCTCAGCAGGAGCAGATAAACAGGGAGCCAAGGTCGTAGCTTAGGCGCTGTGTGAGAGAAAGCATGTGAATGTTTAGGCTTTTATGATAAGGTGGAGGCACCAGAGGCTATAAGAGTTTGAGCAATGCTCCACCATTTTGAGATCTGAGACTGTCTGCATCAGTGTCCATCTCCCACGCGTGTGATCATTAAAATCATCGTTTGACTCAACCCGACCGGACCAGTGTTGTTATTGTGGTTTTTCTCTTGTCTCCATCCCCAATAATTTTGAACCTAACAGGCTGTAACTAAACAAATTTCCCACGTGTGGAACTAATAACGGTTATATAAAAATAATAAAATTATAGCACACCAGAAAGATAGTCAGGAATTCTGTGTCATCAAAGATGAAAAAACAGGGTGACACAAAACAAAGGTGCGTGAGAAAGAATCATATACTCTGATGAGGGGACTGATTTATTTTAAATAAATGTACCACTGATGGTCTACTTGTCCTGTTTGTGTTTTGGGGTCTTTGTGTCCAGTTGTCTGAGTGCTTTCCCATTCTCATCTCCAGCCCCACACCTACTATGAGAGGAGGTTAAGCAGATGTGTTGTTCTCACAAGGCACTGCTCCACCTCCGCACAGTGTATTTACATCTCAGTGCCTTCAACCAGCCTCAAACAAACTCTGGGCTTTATTTACTGACCTCTAGTGGCAGTAAGGTGACATTGTTTTTTTGAAATTAGATTTTGCCGTTTTCCATTTGGCATCGTAAACCAAGATTTTGTGTTCTTCTCCGTTAAGCACACTGATTTGCCTTGTAATGAAATGTGGTATGTATAATATTACTGTCTCAATGTTAAAATGCTGGGTTAAAGAGTGAAAACAACGACACAGACACTTAAAATTCTCTTAAGCCTTAAACCTCTCTTATCAAGAGTTCAGCTTTCTCATTTTGAACCTCACAGCTTCTGACCGAATTTGGTGGTTTGTTCAGCTTCAAACTTGAGCCAGTGAGTCTGGAAAGTGTGAGACACACTCAGGTTGATGGACCCTTTTCTTCTAAAGAAACTGAAGCCAAAGATGTAAATGACCAAAAAAAAAAAAAGATTTAATAAACTATTAACACCTGTCAGGTACCTCCTGATGACCTGTTAAGTATATTTATTAATTTTTCAATAACATTTTCACATAAAAGATAAAATAATAACAACATTTTAAAACTGTGCTCTTCACCAGCCTGTACAAACAAAAACAAAACATTAACTGAAAGGCTGGGAGACAATTTATGAATGAAGACATATCATTTACAACAAAAGGTACCACACGGTGATTAGTTTAGTTTCTGAACTAGTAGGATCAAAAACATTGGCTTGTTCTCCACAGTGATGTGTTAAAATAATCAGTAGATCAGGTCCATCAGTCAGAAACGGAGCCTTGAGACATCTGAGATGACGTTTTTGAAGCTCTTTGTCGACGTTTCTCATAATATTTCTACAAAAAAAACAGAAAAGTGAGAAACCAAACATCGTTAGGCCAAGAGTGTGATTTTGTGTACTGAATGGTGTGTGCGCATGCGTACCTGCAGGTTGTTGTAGTGTTTCTGGCTGCAGCAGTGGAGTTCCTTGGCGGTCTTCTCATTCAGGTAGAAAACAGAGCAGATGTTACAGAAAAATCCTGATTTTGGGATCACAAACTCCTGACCTGCAGAGGAGTAGAAACAGGAAAATTAGACAAGTGTTAACACAGCATTTGAATCGCGTGCGTGTGTGTTTATGTGTGTGTCTCACCGAGGGGGCTATTGGGGTTGAACTGAGGCAGTCTGAAGTCTGCTACAACACACGGAGACTGAGAGCGAGATCGCTTTGCCTCAGGTCCAACAAGCTCCCTCCTGCGTTTGCCCACAACTGAAAATGGAAAGAGCGACACATTAATCATCAACAAATCTGCTGCAGGAGCCACCGGGTTTGTAAAATATTAAAATATAACTTAAGTAATTAAACAAATGATTTTTGATTTATTTGAAAAGGTGAAATGTTTGTCAGCCACTTTATTAGGTACACTTGTTTGACTGCTCATTAATGTAAATCTCTAATCGGCCAATCACATGGCAGCAACTCAGTGATCTAGGTATGTAGACATGGTCAGATGACCTGCTGAAATTCAAACTGAGCATCAGAATGAAGAAGAAAAGTAATTTCGTGGACTTAAATGTGGCATGTTTGCTAATCTTAGCATTTCACTGATGGGATTTTCCCAAAGAAGCATCTCTAGGGTTTACACAAAATCGTCTGAAAGACAAAATGAGCAGCAGTTCACTGGAAGAAAATGCACTTTTGAGTTCAGATGAGAATGTAATAACTCAAATAAACACTTATTACAACCAAGGTATGCAGAGGAGTATCTCTGAACACACAGCACATCCAACATTGAAGCAGATGAGCTGCAACAGCAGAAGACCACACTGGGTTCCACTTCTCTAAGCTAAGAACGTAAAACTGAGGGACCAATTCACACAGGATCAGCAACGCTGTAAAAGAAAAAAAAGTCTCCATTTCTGCTGTGACATTAGGATGGCAGGGTCAGAAAGCTTGGATCCATCCTGCTTTGTATCAAAATTTCAGGCGGATGATGGTGTGGGATATATTCTTGGCACACACTGGGGCCTTTAGCACCAACCACAAAACATATTACCACCACCACAAGGTAGTGGAAATGCATCTCAAAGCTATTAGTAGGCTAACAGAAGCAGGCTATACAATTTTTCTTTTAATATTCAGTTTACTGTGTTTTCGCTGTCAGAGTGATGCATTTTGTTGATTTAAAGCAGCTCTTTGTACCTTTAATGCCAACCGTGCTCCATCCATCCTTCTCCTCTCCCTCCTCTGTCTCCTTATCAGGACACGTAGACTCTGGCTGCTGTCCAGCAGGGGCAGGTGCAGCATCAGGCTGGGTCTCTGCTTCCTCTTCGGTCCTCTGGCTCTCCGCCTGGCCGTCACCTGGCGGCACAGATGAGTCTCGGTCCTGTGATAAAGTGGGATTAACAGAAGCTGGAAGCAGTGGTTCTGTTGTTTCCTCCTCTTCCGTCTCATCTTTTGTGCTCTCTGGTTTCCCTCTAGCAGATTTTCTCACTGTGGGAGGAAACAACAGATTAATTAAGCTTCATGTCTCAGAGCTCTGACACGACTTTATCCCAGATGCCAGCCACTGGAGAATATATGTACGGATGTTACATATTTAAAATACAAAATATGAGTAACTGTATTCCATTATAGTTACCGCTTAAATAGGTGATAATTTATTGAAATAAATGGATTAAACTGCCGTATTTTTCTGTTTCATATGTTAGGCCCTCTCTACTTTTGGTACATTGCTGGAAACCCAAACAAAACACACAATGAGAGGGTCTAATGTAAGTGTCCTGTGTATGTGCGTCAGTTACACGACCCGGAGACAGCACAAGAGATGGAAAGTTGATTCTGAAAGCAGAGCCTTTCAGCGCCGGCAGCGGGAGACTGAATATATGTTCACAGACATGCTGGTAAACCCGTGTGTCTTATTAGTGGAGCTAATGTGGCTGTAATTAAGGAATTTAATTTAAGACGAGACAAAACGTCAGGATAAGCTGAAAAACCTAAATGCTGAGCAGAAACTACAGAAAGTAGAAGAGCTAAAGAAGAATCTGACATGTCAGCAGACTTTTTTCACCAGAGCAAAATCACAAAGTGAAGCTGTTGTGAAAGCAAGTTTTATTGCATCAGAGGAGAAAGCCACATCAGCCTTGCACTCTGAAGAGCTTCATGATGAAGGTGTGCAGCGTCTTGTGTCCAGACAAAACGCAGATTTTGGCAAATGTGAGCCTGAGCAGAAACGTATGTCAAAGTGTAACCGACATGAAACTGCTCTGGGACAAACTTGTTGGACTCACAACAGATGGAGCGCCGGTGTTGTACGGTGAAAAAAAGCGGACTAGTCAGCAGGATGTGAGTAAAGATGCAGGAGGAGAACTGTACCGGTGAGTTAACAGCATATCACTGCATCACACACCAGGAAAGGCTGTGTGGTAAAGTCCTAAAAATGGAGCATGTAATGATCACCGTAACGCAAACCGTAAATTTTATCTGAGCTAAAAGTTTAAATCACCGTCAATTTCAGTCTTTTATGTGGGAAATAGATTCAGAGTTTGCCGACATTCCTCATCATACAGAGGTCTGCTGACTGAGTTGGGATAAAAGTTCTCAATAGAGTTTTTGAGCTCAGCAAGGAAACCTGTCAGTTCATGGACATGGCATGTATGATGTGGTGAAGGCATTTCAAGTGAAGCTGTCACAAATGCACCAGTGCAACCTGCCTCACTTTCTCTGTTGCCAAGTAATGTTGAACCAAGTCAGCGCACTTTGCTGATAAACTGAGCGCACTGAGCACGCACGGTGCTTTGGTGACTTTGAAGAATTTCGAGCTGCTTCACAACCCACTTACAATTGACGTGGAAACTGCACCTGTGCAGATTCAGATGGAGCTGCATTCTAATGGGAGAGTTCTCAAGGAAAAGTACGACACACCATCAACTAAACACTGAATGGCCCTCGGGTTATTAGTTCCACTCCTGAAGCAGTGCCCAGCTCCGTCTACATGCGGCTCCAACCTTGTGAATGCTTTCATTTATTTTTTTCTGGGGTTTTGGCAGCATGTTCATATTTCTAACTTGCAGAATTTTGACAGGATATATTTTTATGGAGAGCAAAATATTTAAAATTAAAGTTGTTTTTTTTTTTAAGTTTATTTAATCTGGAATAATATTCCTGTCTGTTTTTAATTCATATTCATGTTTAAAAAACATTGTTTTAGTGTTCAGTAAATGTTTATCTTGTTTGGCCCGCGACCTAAAGTGTGCCTTGATATTTGGTCTCCTGTGCAATTGAGTTTGACACTCCTGGTCTAAAGGCTCCAACCTAAAGAAACATCTGGAAGTTCTTTTTTAAAAACTAACGTTAGCCTGCTGCAACTACCTTGCTTTAGTTGTGGTAGCTTCCTGGGTTATGTGCCACTTCAGTATCTACGTGACTTATTACTATTACTGAAGGCTACTCGCCACCGAGCAAACATCTTATCTTATGTTAACATAAGTCTTTTCTCCCCTACAGTAAATATATTGTCTATTCAGACAGATTTGGGCTTACAAGCCAAAAACAAACAGGAATTTGCAGGATGTGATTGCTACATTCATGTAGTTGTGAAAAGCAATGACAGTATATTAAGTAATCCAAAGTATTCAGAATACGTTACAAACTACATTTTGGTGCATGTATTATGTAATCTGTAGTGGAATACATTTTAAAAATAACCTTCCCAACACTGACCCGGGGTCTGCCTGGTTCTCTTCCTGGGTCGACCTCTTGTCCTGGTAATTACCGCCTCCTTCTCCACAGTCTCTCCCACCTCGTCCACCATCACAAAATTGAAACTCTCCTCTAAAACAAGAAATGAGAGGTCACAGGCAGTATTGACAGTAACAACTTTCATTTCTTGTTGAAATATACCCAAGTTAAATGCTGTCTTCTAACAGGGCGATGTGGGAAAATCTCCATTTAAATAAAACTATTTCTGTCAAGCATAAAGTTTCCTGTTTCTCCTAAGAGATGATATAGGATTAAGTTTAATCTAAATGCTTTTGTTGAAGTTGAACTAGTTGAATGAGACAATTTTCAGCAGGGTAGATGACTACCTTAGTTAGGCACACTCAAATTTTTCAAGCGCCTCACTTAACACTGCAGTTTGACATGTACACTTTTTTTGCAAACTAGGCCTGAACTTTTACCTAGAAATGAGTCTACCTACTATGTGTGTGTGTGTGTGTGTGTGTGTGTGTGTGTGTGTGTGTGTGTGTGTGTGTCTCGACCTCAAATGCACTCTGTCTCCCCTCGCCAACTAAACTCATGACCTCTTACCAGACAGAAGCCACTCTCATATGTGTAACAACCTAACTGAAACTATATACGGAATGTATTGAATAAATGCTTTAATCAAATGCCACTAGATACAGTTTGTAACTATATACATCCAGAGAGATGGCAACTGAAAAGCCAACACACTAAGTAGCTGATTAGTACGTTATTATAAAAAACAAACAAAATAAACAAATATTTAGACAGCCAGTCCTTCAGTGATGAATATCAATGATATTGATGATCAATGATGGCCTTATGGAACTCACACAGTGGAGCCATTTTCCCCAGTGTTTTACATATTTCTCATACTCAAAATTCACTAAAATAAGTAATCTTTTCCATATTATGAATCTCCAAAGTTACATCAATATAGCTGTTTAATGTTGGTGGATCCTTTTGGTCAGTGCCTTTTTATTTGCAGCTAGCAGCACACAAAGTAAGTATTTATCCATACCCTTTATGTCTGAGGGTATGTATTCTAAAAATATGGATTTGAAATCAAAGTGTAAATATGTACTAAATATGTTTTGCATCACTTTATGGACTTCTATCCAGTAATTCTTAATATTCTTACAATCCCAAATTATATGGTAGTGGTGTGAGGTTTCGTAGCCACAGTTCCTCCAACATTCACAACTTCCATCATCATAATGCGCCTTTAAAGCTGGGGTAATGAAAAAACAAGCAAAACTTTTCTAGCAGAACTTCCAAATATGTGATTTTGTTCTTCTCCAATGAAAAGAACAAATGTTTTGCCATTCCTCTTCTGTAATCACCAGACCTCCCTCTTTCTCCCATCTTTCTTTTATATACTTGGTTGAATAATTGCTGAGATCATGAAGACTTTTGTATATTTGTGAGATTACACCTTTCCTAATTTCTGACTTATGAGCATTTAAAAAGAGTTGGATAAATGGCCTCGCTGTAGTAGGTATTTGGTTTTTAATGTTTCGAGTATAAAAGTTTCTTAACTGTAAGTATCTATAGTTGTTTTGGTTTTCTAAATGAAATGTTTGCTTTAAAGTTTGGAAACTCACAATTTCATCTTCCTTTACAATACCGCATATCAATGTAATTACTTTACCTATCCAGTTTTTAAAACTAGGGTCTACATGATTTGGTGTAAATTCCGAATCATATGCACACCATTTTAATATTTTTATATTCTTCTGCAGCTTATTTCTTTTGCCACCATTTTCCAAACACCTAGTGTGGCCTTTAGCCAAGGATTTCTTATTTTGGAAATGTAGTCCTGTAGATTTCTACCTGTATGTGCATATTGGTTATTGTTTTGCATTCAATTTCCTTCCAACACTGCCCTGCTCATTGCTGAAGTATAGTTTTGGGGGGGAAATTGATGTCCATAAAGACAATATTGATTTGTAAATGATTAACTAACAATCTTGTGTTTGTGCTTAAAGTGCTTTGGCACTCTTTGGCAATATTGTAGACAATATTAAACTTAATCATCACATCAGCCTCCTCTGATGACCTGTTTGCTGCTGCCTGCCACTGAAAGGCAGTGGTGAGAGGGGACACTTGCGCAGTGCATTCATCACGACATATGTGTTTTCTGGATACATTGTGCTTTTTCAGCGTTCAGAGGTTGATGGCTCTGTGTCAGAGCACTGGCTATGAATTTCAGACGGATCAGGACTTAACAAAAAAGTTATCAATAGTTCTTTTCATCTTTTCTCATTACCCACAGCTACATCCACTTCTATTGGGCCTAGGCTACTCACTAGGGCTGGGTATCATCACTGATTTCTATGACATGAAGGAAATTTTCCTGGCCTGGCTTTTTACAGCAGATAACCTTAAAACTATTCTGCGATTTTGCATAATTTTATAAAGTTTACATTTCTTCAGTACTGAACAGCAGAACAGGCTTTCTTGTTCGAGGTCATTTGAGGTATAAAAAAAATAAAATAGACGGCGACCGACAGCGCTGTAAACAACGGTAGACTGGTGGGTAATGAGCAAATGAATAATGCACAAAACAGAGATTTGAGACGGGAAAGTGAGAGAGTGAGAGAGACAGCTGTGCATGAAGTGTGATTTTTATCGTGGTGGAAGCAAAACAGCCAATGTCAGATAGGGCTGTGCGATATGACCAAAATCTCATATCCCGATATAAGAATTCTATCGTCCGATAACGATATAAATCACAAAAATGTTACATTTTCTGTAAATTCTGTGAATCTCGGGCAGCTCGACTTGCGTGAAGCGTTTCCAGCTGCGCGTCATGTAGCTGGAGTCGAGTGTTTTAACTGATGCATGAAACTATACATTTTTAGACATAAGTTGTAACGGCCGCCGTTTTCTTTGTGAGTATTTATTACACGGCGTGCTGCGGGGAAAAGCCTGTTCTAACGTTTGAGTCTAAGGTTTATTTTTTAGCACCTGGCGGCTCTTTTTTAATTCTCATCCGTAAATACTCTGCTCTTTCACGTGATTCAGTTTATTTTGAAAAGTCTCAACAGGATCTTGAGCTTTATTGTGAAAGGTTTATGTGGAACATAAACAAGCGGACACGCGATGGTGTTACCGTCGTTGTTGCTAACGACAACGCATAAAAACAGGCGCTTGTCCATACGTAGTGTGGTTATATTAAATATAAGAGAAATATTAAAAAATATTACTGTAAACAGTTTATTTTGCGATACCACGAAACAAACGATAGCGTAAAATGAAACGATAGATGTTTTTATATCGTCATCCGATATCCGGTGCTGGAAGGTGCTCCACCTGGAGACTCTGTTGTCCTGCTGGGAGACTTCAATGCTCACGTGGGTAACGACAGCGAGACCTGGAGGGGCGTGATTGGGAGGAACGGCCTCCCTGATCTGAACCCGAGCGGTGCTTTGTTATTGGACTTCTGTGCTAATCACAGTTTGGCCATAACGAACACCCTGTTCGAACATAAGAGTGTCCATAAGTGCACGTGGCACCAGGACGCTCTAGGCCGTAGGTCGATGATCGATTTTGTAATCGTATCACCAGACCTGCGACCATATGTTCTGGACACTCGGGTAAAGAGAGGGGCTGAGCTGTCAACTGATCACCACCTGGTGGTGAGTTGGATCAGGTGGCGGGGGAGGACACTGGACAGACCTGGTACACCTAAACGCGTAGTGAGGGTGTGCTGGGAACGTCTAGCAGAGGCCCCAGTCCGTGAGATCTTCAACGCACACCTCCGGCAGAGCTTCAACAGCATTCCGAGGGAGACTGGGGACATTGAGTCCGAATGGACCATGTTCAGCGTCTCCATTGCCGAAGCTGCTGCATTGAGCTGCGGCCGCAGGGTGGTTGGTGCCTGCCGTGGTGGTAATCCCCGAACCAAATGGTGGACACCAGAGGTGAAGGGAGCCACCAGGCTGAAGAAGGAGTCCTATCTGGCTTGGTTAGCCTGTGGGACTCCGGAGGCAGCTGACAGGTATCGACAGGCCAAGCGGAATGCGGCTCGGGCAGTGGCTGAAGCAAAAACTCGGGTGTGGGAGGAGTTCGGAGAGGCCATGGAAAAAGACTTTCGGACTGCCTCGAAGAGATTCTGGCAAACCGTCAGGCGTCTCAGGAGGGGAAAGCGGTGCTCTACCTGCACTGTGTATAGTGCTGGTGGAGCGCTGTTGACGTCGACTGAGAAAATTGTCAGGCGGTGGAAGGAATACTTCGAGGACCTCCTTAATCCCACTGACACGTCTTCCGAGGAGGAAGCAGAGTCTGGGGATGAGGGGAATGACCCGCCAATTTCCGGGGGCGAGGTCACTGAGGCAGTTAAACAACTCCTTGGTGGCAGAGCCCCTGGTGTTGACGAGGTCCGCCCCGAGTTCCTGAAGGCTCTGGACGTTGTAGGGCTGTCCTGGTTGACACGCCTTTGCAATGTTGCGTGGAGATCAGGGGCAGTACCTGTGGACTGGCAGACCGGGGTGGTGGTCCCCATCTTTAAGAAGGGGGACCGGAGGGTGTGTTCCAACTACAGGGGGATCACACTCCTCAGCCTTCCTGGGAAAGTCTATGCCAGGGTGCTGGAAAGGAGAGTTCGTCCGCTAGTCGAACCTCGGATACAGGAGGAACAATGCGGTTTTCGTCCTGGTCGCGGAACACTGGACCAGCTCTTTATCCTCTCGAGGGTACTTGAGGGCGCATGGGAGTTTGCCCAACCAGTCTACATGTGTTTTGTGGACTTGGAGAAGGCATTCGACCGTGTCCCTCGGGGTGTCCTGTGGGAGGTGCTGCGGGAGTATGGGGTGTCTGGCCCATTGCTACGGGCCATTCGATCCCTATACAACCGTTGCAGGAGCTTGGTTCGCATTGCCGGCAATAAGTCGGACTCGTTCCCGGTGGGTGATGGGCTCCGCCAGGGATGCCCTTTGTCTCCGGTTCTGTTCATAATTTTTATGGACAGGATTTCTAGGCGCAGCCAAGTGGCGGAGGGCTTTCGCTTTGGTGGCCTCAGAATCTCATCTCTGATTTTTGCGGATGATGTGGTTCTGTTGGCTTCATCAGGTGAGGGCCTCCAGCTCGCACTGGAACGGTTCGCAGCCGAGTGTGAAGCAGCGGGAATGAGGATCAGCACCTCCAAATCTGAGGCCATGGTTCTCAGCCGGAAAAGGGTGGAGTGCCCTCTCCGGGTCGGGGATGAGTTCCTGCCCCAAGTGGAGGAGTTCAAGTATCTCGGGGTCTTGTTCGCGAGTGATGGGAGAAGGGAGCCGGAGATTGACAGACGGATTGGGGCTGCAGCTGCTGTAATGCGGACGCTGCACCGGTCCGTCGTGGTGAAGAGGGAGCTGAGTGTAAAAGCGAAGCTCTCAATTTACCAGTCGATCTACGTCCCTACCCTCACCTATGGCCACGAGCTGTGGGTAGTGACCGAAAGAACGAGATCGCGGATACAAGCGGCGGAAATGAGCTTCCTCCGAAGGGTGGCTGGCCTCTCCCTTAGAGATAGGGTGAGAAGTTCGGCCATCCGGGAGGGGCTCAGAGTAGAGCCGCTGCTGCTCCACATCGAAAGGAGTCAGCTGAGGTGGTTCGGGCATCTGACAAGGATGCCCCCTGGGCGCCTCCTGGGTGAGGTGTTCCAGGCATGTCCCACCGGGAGGAGGCCCCGGGGAAGACCCAGGACACGCTGGAGAGATTATATCTCTCGGCTGGCCTGGGAACGCCTTGGTATTCCCCCGGACAAGCTGGAGGAGGTGGCTGGGGAGAGGGAGGTCTGGGCCTCTTTGCTTAGGCTGCTGCCCCCGCGACCCGGCCTCGGATAAGCGGTTGAAGATGAAGATGGATCCGATATATATCGTTATATCGAACAGCCCTAATGTCAGAGGGAATTCATGACGATGTTTATCAAATGTGAAGCGCAGTTTGCTGCTTCTTTTGCTGCTGGATCAGTGAATTTTGGTCTGAGAGAGACAAAACCTGCTACTCAGAATCAAGAAAAAAAAAAAAAGACGTAAACACAAAGCGCGGACCCACCAACGCATCAGAATCAGTGAGCTGTCGGCTTTCAGCCCCGACGGTGTGTCCGTGTACAGGCCGTTGGGTGAGAAAGCCGAGAAAGAGAAAGCTGATTCTGATGTGTCGGGTCCGCTCTGTGTTTACGTCTTTGTGTGGAATCTGTTTACCTGCTCTCTCATTTGCTGTTTGGTGGTTGTTGAAATAGTTTTGTGAGCTTTGACCTGAGATTCTGGTGTTTCTGGCAAAATACATTTATATTTAAAACTCTATTCAGGATTTAATGAATCAATATCGCTTAATTCAAGATACTCAACTCTCTCTATCCACCTGCACTTTCAAACATGTACTAAAGACTACAGGAATATCTGGACTTTCAGAGTTGCAGAGACTTTTTTTTCTTTTTTTTTTTTACTCGAACAGCTGGTTGCACCGGTGTGACCTAAGGTTTATTTTAGTCGCACCATTGAAAAATTTGGTCACATTTGTGACGCACTCTAGAGCCCTGCCAACAAAAACTATGCTGTACACATTCGCTTCTCCTCCACAAAATCTGACCGTGCAAATCAAACTCTGTTCAGGTGGTTTGAGTATGTGACTAGGATGCCTCCTGGGCAACTCCTAGGTGCTGTGGTTTACTGTACTGTACTGAACAGCAGAACAGGCTTTCTTGTTCAAGGTCATTTGTGTCCTATTGGGAGGAGGCCCCTGGGCAGATCCAGCAATGAGGCTATCAGGGAAGTCTGAACTTCCGACTGCCCCCACGACCCGAACTCGAACAAGTAGTTAAAAAAATGGATGGATGGAGAATGAAACTGACCTGTTTCATCATGTTTGCGTTTAGCAGATCCTGATGTCTTCTCTGCTTCCTCTTCTACCTCAGCTGCTGTCGCAAAAGTCTAAAAACAAAGACACAAAATCACGACCATCGAGTTTTCTGTTTTTACTAAAGAGGAAACAAAGATGCTCAAATAAATCTCAACATTACCGCTATGTCTGCGGCCTCCACCGATTGGCTCTCCTGTGTTGGTGGGCGGGGCTCCACTGTGCTTTCCTCTGCCTTTTCCCCCTCCTCCTCATCTATTTCAACAATCTCATCCAGAGTGATGAGCTCTGCAGGTTCTCCCTTGGTGATCTCCCTGCTCCAGTCCTGACCCTCCACTGCTTTTTCCTCCCCAGCATCATCTGCTCCCACCTCATCCAGAGTGACCAGCTCCAGGGTGTCTTCCTCCAGATTTGTTTTTTCTTCTGGTGCAGCAGCCTCACTTTGGGACCCAGTGGCCTCTTTAGTATCTGTTTTTGGCTTCTCTTCCTTCGTTGCTGTACCAGACTCGTCTTCAGTAGATAGAGCATCACTAACCTCAGCAGTGTGATCCAAACACTCCTCTTTATCGACCACCTCCTCATCATCTGCATTTTTTGGCGATGCTGAGTCTTTATCGTCTTTAGGCACTGTTGGCTCTTCTGTATTCTGGTCTTTCAAAGGCTCATTGTCAGCCGTCTCATCCTCAACCGAGTCAACAATCTGATAAATGGCCTCCTCCTCATCAGCCACTTTACTAGATGCAGCATTCTTCATGGCAGCTTGTTTTTTAGTTACTTTAGTGTCCTTCTTTGGTCTTCCCCTTCTTCTTTTTTCCGGAGTTTTGGCCCGTTCATCCTTAATAACTTCATCCTGCACTGGGTCTACTATTGTAAAGGTGGCATTCCCCTCGCTCTTCTTTGTTGGTGTGCTCTGTTTCACTTGAGTCTGCTGAGGTTCCTCCTTGATTGGTTCCTGAGAATCTCTGGCAGGTGTCGGCCTCCTTCTCGTTGGTGTCTTGTCTTTTTTTGAGACGTCTTCTTTAGTTTCTCTTCTTCCTCTGGTTGACCTTGTTGTGATGGTTGGTTCGTTCATGGCAGCCTTACCCTCCACTGAGTCTAGGATCTCAGACGTAGATTCCTCTTCCCTGACGGCTTTTATACATGCAACTGTGGAAGTTGGCGTCTTTTTATCTTCTTTGTTTCCTCTGGCCGACCTCCTTCTACCAGGCCTCTCTGTGGTGGAGACATCTTGAACAAATTCATCTTCAACAGAATCCACTACCTCAAAGATCATCTCCTCCTGTGTCTCTTTCTCCTCTCTTTTAGATGTTCTTGTTCTCGGTCTACCCCTCCTTGTTGGTCTTTCAGCTCGTTTAGCCACTTCAACGTCTTTCTTGGTTTTTTCCTCCTTGTTCTCAGCCTCTGCCTCGGTCTCTGTGGTCGGTGGCTCTTCTTCCACAGAATCAATTACCTGGTAAGCTTCTTCCTCTTCTTCAGTTCCTTCAGTGACTGCTTTCGAAGTATTAAGTTTCTTCTCGTCATCTTCTCCTCTGGTGTAATCATTGACTGAATCTAACTTCTCAGAGGCTTTCTGTTTAGTAACATCTGCTGAACTGCCTTTGTTTTCTTGTTCTTCATTATTTGGAGTTTGGCAAAATGCTTTTGAAGCTTTGCTTGATTTTTCTGAGAGCATCTCCTCATTCATTTCTTTTCCATCTCCACTGGACCTTGGAGTTTGGTTCATGCTTGGATCCAACCCTTCTTTTTTATCAGCTGCATCTGGTTCTTGAATCTTTTCCTCAGACAGCTGCTTTGCTGTGGCAACTTCATCTTTGACCAGATGACTGTCCGCTTGGACTGTACTGGCTTGGTCTTCACTAACGTTGTCTATCACATAGAGAGGAGCATCCGTTTCAGTTTTACTGGACTCCTCTGAGCCTTTATCATCAATGCTGTTCAAGACCTGACTTTCCCCCTCATGCAAACTCTGGGTTTGCTCAGGCCCTGATGACTCTGTTTTAGTCTCTTGGTTTGAGTCTTCATCTATCTGTTCATCTGTTAGCTCGTCGATCGAATCAAGGATCTGGTAACTTTCACCATCATCCTCCTCCTCCTGTGGATATTTCCCTGCATTGTCTTTTCCCCCATCTCCTTTGCTTTTCTTTGACTCTTTGTGTGCGTCATCCTTACATTCAGTCTCCAGAGTTTGTGTTTGGCTCTTCATCCCTAATCCCTCTCCCTCTGCAGGTGGTTGTGTCTCTGATGATGTTTCCACTTTAGTTTGATTTTCCTTTGCTGACACTTTGAGGTCAGACTTTGTTGCTGCACTCTCCTCTGTTAGCTCTGCATCAGCGGTTGATGCCATTTTTGAACGGGTCCTATAACCCGAGGACGAAGAATGCGACAATTTGTCTGGAGGTTTGCTTAGCTGCGTTTTCTCACCAGAAAAGGAAACAGGCTTACTGACACTCACAGAGGATTCGGGTTTGGTGGAGTCAAATGAGTCTTTACTTTTTCGTAGTGAGGAGGTTGAACTGCTTTTCTCAGAAAATTTCGTGGGCTTGGATGAGGGAGAGGCTGAGCTGCTGGAGTCTTTGGAGGACCCTGCTGAGGTTCGTTTGGAAGCAGGAGATGCAGCTGAGCTTTGACTTTCTTTATTCTTTGTGGACTTAGTTGAAGAGTCGCTTTCACCATTGGGGTCTGCGTCTGCTGCATCATCGTTAATTTCATCAACAGTGACAAAGTTGTCTACATTGAAATCCGGCTCACCAAAAGGGCGGCTCTCTGAAGAAACTTTCTTCTCTAAATTATCAACTTGAACCTAGATGGAAAAACCAAAAACAGTCTGTGGAGCCATGAAACAGCTTACACTATAATCAGAGTCTAACTATCAACGAATGTCCCTCTGTCCACAAAAACCTCCTATATGACCAGTAACCACATGACCAATTTTCTCAGTGTGATTAAGTGTTTGAGTTAGCCCAGCCGCCCACCCCCACCACCCACAAGAGAAATCCTCGTGGGTCTGATGAACGTTTACCTTTCTGTGTGGTGCGTCTTCATCCTGTGCCCTACTAGGGCTGCTGATTTTGCTCTGGAAATGAAGATAAGATAAGAAAAAAAATTAACTGAATTAATTTCGTATTATTCTGTGCTGGTTTTGACAAACACCTAAAATATAGCCTGAAAGGTGTTTAGTGAGTGGTGACGCCAAAAATTGGACATGCACAAGCTTGCAAAAAATAAATAAGACTATATGTAGTGATGACCTTCGCTTTAATTTATCTGTTCCAGAAATAATGCAAATCTAAAAATGTTATCTTCCTCATGAGTATAGTGGACAGTATCTCCGCCTGTCACAATGGGGAGTGAGTAATCTCCTTCTCTGCTCTGCCTTCAGCTGATCAGGTGTCACAGACGTAAACTGCCAGTCTACTACTTATGTGAAATACAGACATCGAAACCACTTTCCCCGTGATTGGAAGGTCGGGGGTTCAAATCCACTGAACGGCTACCCTGAGGTAACCCTGAGCAAGGTACCATCCCTACACATGGTACGCCTGCTTAGTGGCTGCCCACTGCTTCACTGAGTGAACGGGTCAAATGCAAAGAGAGTAATTTCCCCAGGGGGATCAATAAAGTATACATTATTGTTATTATTATCAGCATTAATTATTCATACAGCCTGCAGCTTTACCGCAACAATCGACAGTGTACTACTATACAATGCTCACATGTAATCTCCAACATAAGGCTTTTAGTGTCTTAAGATATTTTGGGACAACACAGTGAAATTTAAAGTGTTACCTCTCTTTCCTTGCTCTGTGCCCTACTTTCTCGACCCTGTCTATGCTCACGAAGCGCCGCTGTAATGGCCATGAAAACGTCCTCGTTGATGTGAGGAAGTTTTGAGTCTTTTTCCTCAGACTTGACTGGGCTTGTTGCTGAAGGAGCAGCGCTAGAAGCGGTGGGGGCGGCGTTTGCATCAGGAGTAGTGACCAAAGTTTGTGGTGGCCCCTCTTCCTTCACTGCTGCTTTCTGGCCTTCCTCACTTGGCTGCGGGACAGCGGTCGATTCTGCGGCCTTCTCTGTTTCCAGTTCGAGGTTAAGTGTGTTCTCACCCGAGTCTTGCAGACGCTGTTTCAGACTCTTCAAACTGAATTTAAAAGCAAAGATGCCAGTAGGTTACTATGAAAAGAAGTTTGTTGTCACAAAATGTTAATGTGAAATAAGAAATTCCATTTCAAATTTCTAATCTAGAGTTGCTTATGTCTAAATCACACTCTTCTCTTTTTGCATCTTTGGGAACTGTTTACTATAGCACAACCTTGAGGAGTGTAGCAGTCATCATGACTGTTTTGACTCTGCCACTAAACCTGAAAATGAAAGATACTCACGACTCAATACGTCCGACTTTACTCCTATGAAGAGGAGAGAAAAAAGCACAAGGTCAGACAAGCATGAAGACACTTTAAAGAAAAAAAACACACAATCTAAAATCAATTTCCTCTTTGTCTCACTTCTGATTGTGGGACACACTTACCAAGAAGATAAATAGTCCTTGGTGACATTGCTCTCCATCACCTGTGTTAATCCACCAGGTTCAGCCATCTCAATGCATATCTGAGAAAACAGAAAGATATTACATCAGTGACAGTACAATTGTTTTCTTCCTGAGGATATTTGAGCAACACAGTGGTACTCAAAGGGTGCGCTACAGGCCCAATTTGTGAAAGTAACAGGACAGAGGTCCTGGCGAGTTTCTTTACTGCCCTCTACGATAGTACAACTTTTTGTTAAAAGAACAAAAAAATCTTGGTGTTTTAAACTTGCAAATGGAAAATAAGCGCAAACATATTTCTATACTTTTGCAAAGTTTTTGATTAAAGAATAAAACCACTGAGCAAGAAACAATAAAAGAATAACTTAGTGCTGCCTCAAACTGCAGGCATCTTCCCTGCTAGATGGGCCAGGACGAAAGGCTGAACAGGTCATAAGATTATCACTTGGTTGAGAACTTAGTGTATTTCACCAGTGCTTGCAAAGGCATGTAAAATTCAGATTGCCTGTCGCAGGGACTGTCTGAATATTAAAACTTGCTGAACTAGTGTTAAAAAAACAAAGTCTCCTTCAGACTCATTTAAAAAGTTTCTCAATGTTAAAAGTCTTGCTTAAAGCTGCAAACAGAATAAAATAAGACAAACTTAAAAACACAGTTTAAAAACCACTTGATCATCACAGTATAAGAAAGTTACACCAGTTAAACTTTTTTAATGTCTTCATTTTCCGTGTTAACCACTTATTGCTTTCTTTATCTTCCCTGATTGAATTTTTTCTGATTTTCACTGTTGGTGGAATTGTGCATGCAGTTCACTCAGGTTGCATAGGCAGTCCAGCTCCTCCTGAATGGCAGTCACAAGAAGATCTGCCGTGTCTAACAGTGCGGCCTCAAAAGTGTGGAGAAAATATTAGGAGATGGTGTGTTATAATGGTTTGTAGTGATGGGATTTCCAACTCTTTTTAGAGAACCGGTTCTTTCAGCTCGGATCACTAAAAATTTAGAATTTTTGTAATCATCTTGTCCTTTTGGGGTATAATAAAACCCATTTTTTGAAGATTACATTTGTGCCTGTGTGTTCCTGGCTGCTTGGTTCATGACAGGGCCATAGAAGAGCAATGACCATTCAGCAGGTATCCTCTACTTTGTACAAGGAGAAGGACTGCTAAAGCCAAACTGAAGTTCTCTGAATTCTAACTGACTGTTATTCTGCAATGATGAAGTGCAATGTTCCCTCTAATTTTTCATGTGTCTGAGCGAACGCACAAATTCCATGAACGGTCCCTTGGACCACTGTGAGCAACAGCAGACGTGTGCACTGTGGTCACACCAGCAACGAATCCATCCAAGTTACATGGTTTATTAAAAATAGTCAAATTACAGCATTTACATTTATGTTAGACTACTTTTAATTAACTGCTTTAGCCCACTTACAATGAAAATTAGAAAAAAAATCTTGTTCATGACTTGTGTAGTATGTTAACACTATTGGAAGGAAAAATAACTTGAACTCCAATTTTGAAAACACAACTTTCTTTTTTTTTTTAGATTATAAAGCTCTGACTTGTATTATGAGTCTGTGGTCTGGGAGCGAGTCCTGTAACTCTCTGACTGCAAAATACAGTATATAAAGACCAATGCTGGGCAATTAATTATATAGTTACTTCTTCAAAAAAAGTTACTGAGTTATGCAAACAAAGTTTTTTTGTAGCTCTTTACATAAAAATGCAGCCAAGGCGTTTTTTAAACAAACATTTCAAACTATTTACAGAACAATCAGCTGTTCTGCATCAAATTTGATGCCACACAAATTATTTGTGCCACTCCAAAACATCCCCCTTCCTAACCAACTAAATGCCATGTTGCTATATCACTTTTTGATTGGTCTAGATGGTAAATTTTTTGACCAATAGGAAAGGGTGGGGTTTTTTGGTTTTGTTTTTGCTCACAGGCAGAGAGTGCTTTCAAACGTTTTCCTTATAAAACGCAGTTTTTACCGTTTCTTCCCGCAGTAAATATAAACAATGATAGTATTCAGGAAGAAAACCAAACATTGCATATATTTTATCATAACTCTGGTTTTACGTGGCCAATCAACACAATTTAAAAACTGGTGTAACGTCCACACGTTTTCCATCAATTGTTCCGTCTGTCCTGCTCACATCTCCAATGGTTGTACACGTTGTCATTAACGTGGCTTCAGTCCACATCAGCCACGCCGCTTTGCTAGCTAAAACACCGGTGTTGGCACATAAGGACGCTGTCATAGCCTGTCAGCGACGTTGATTAGCTGCGTATATACGAATGTGAATCGCATTATTGGCTGGACTATGGGATAAGGTGGCAGCCAGTCACTTACTGACTAACACTGCAAAACAGAATTGTTAAAGTTTTAATTTAATTTAATTTCAATTCAGGTTCGATTTTTTTTTTTTGTGCTCAACACAGATGTTCTGTGCGCAGAGACCGTGCCAGAAGTGCGCAATTGCGCACGCGCGCAGCTTAGAGGGAACATTGATCAAGTGTTCCCTTAATTTTATTAAGCAGTTTAAATTGAACCAAACTGTACCAGCTTTGCGGGTGAAATTTAAGACTTAATACCTTCTGAAGACTTTTCAGAAAAAGCTGCATTTTAAGAGCAGCAGACACCATAACAAGCCTTGCAGATGTAAAACGTGAAAAATTTGCAGGTGTTTATGAAATCGTACCCTGTTGGCAAGCGGCAAAAATCTGACAAAAGCAGCAATGGGAGCCACCACTTTCATGATCTTCACGAGAAGGTCCACATTCACCTCGGAGACCTCCACAATCAGCAGCCGGTCCTCCAGAGACTCAGACTGTGGAACATGCTGAAAAACAACCAGTGTTAAGATCAGGGAGACCCGAGCCTGCTGCTTTTACAGGACAGATTTATGTGACTGCTGACTTACAGTGCTGCTCCATTTCATCATGCTTCTGTACATGCTCTCCTGTGAAAAGAGTAGAAGATGAAAGCGGCTCACATCAATTACTTATCCTCTGTTTGTAAAATAACTATTGAATAACTCTCCTCCTGGTTAGAGTGTTTTTAATGTTTTATTGACCCCATTTAATAAGATAAATATTGGACTCCACTGTAAGTGAGAAGTAACTCGATCCTGGTTTGCATCTTTGTGGCAAAGGATTCATACTTCAGGACAGTAACGACACAACATATAACTGAAGTTTTGCAGGAACTATTTGATGCTTTTTAAGTCTCAGTGACTTTCCGCAACAGTCGTCAGACCTCAATTCCTCTTAACATGTAGCTGTGGAGAGAGTTCTCACAAAGGGCCTGAATAGCTAGCCCGCAAGGAAACTTGAGATGGGAAACGCTGAAGCTAGAAGGTTAGCAGCAACTGAAGTTTCAAAATAAGTGAGGGCTGACATACTTAAAGAGGCAGAGTGTAGATGTCGCTTTTATCCAGGAGAGCCACCTCACAGACGCTGAACATTTAAAATTACGAAGAGATTGGGTAGGCAATGTTTTTTACTCATCATATACTTCCAAAGCAAGAGGCGTTACCCTGCTTATTAATAAACACCTGAACTTTCAACTAAATTCAGTTGAAAAGGACAAAAATGGCAGATTCTTACTTGTAGATTGTGAAATAAATAGAAATAAGATAACTTTGGTAAATATATATGGGCCCAACTACGACGACCCTTTATTCTTTAACAACTTAATAATGAAAGTGGCTACAATTGAGGGCCAGTATATTGTGGGTGGAGACTTTAATTTGGTCCTAAACCCCTCTTTGGATCGGTCCTCACCCAAAACAGCTTCACTATCCAAGGCAGCAACAGCACTGAACCAAGGTATGAAGGATATAGGTATAATTGATTTGTGGCGAAACCTCCATCCAGGCCAGAGGGACTTCTCCTTTTTTTCACCAGTACATAATACATACTCTAGAATTTATATGTTTCTTGTACCACAAAATATGATGGCAACAGTGATAGATTGCTCCTACTTAGCAGCTACTTTTTCAGACCATAATCCCATTAAACTTTCCTGGGCTACCAATATGTCGCAAAGTGTAAGAGTTTAAACGGTTCTATGAAGATCTGTATAAATCTGAGCAAGGGGTCGACAGTACTGCTGCAAAAAGATTTATAGATGGAATAACCCTTCCTAAATTACATAATGAGGACAAAGAACTGCTTGATGCAGATATATCTGAGATGGAGGTTCTTCGAGCCCTCAAGTGTTTACAAAATAATAAGACCCCTGGACCAGATGGATTTCCAGTTGATTAATATAAGGGTTTTTCTAATAAATTATTGACACCACTTACAAATATGATTAAAGAAGCTTTAGAAAATAATAAATTACCAGAATCATTGGAAATTGCAACAATCACATTATTGCCAAAACCAGGCAAGGACAAACAGAGATGTGACTCTTACAGACCCCTCAGGCTTTTAAATGCAGATTATAAAATATTATCTAAAATAATTGCACTTAGATTGGAGGACATTATGCCTAAGATAATAAATGCCGACCAAACAGGCTTCATTAAAAACAGACATGGAGCAGATAATGTGCGGCGTTTGCTCCATATACTGAATACTGCTCAAAAAAACCAAAACCCACTGCTAATAATCTCCATGGACGCTAATAAAGCATTTGACAGGATTGAGCCAAACTTTCTATTTCAGGCAATGGAAGCCATGGGCTTCGGAGAAAAGTTCACCCGCTATGTTAGGACACTTTTTAATGCCCCCAGAGCCAATATCATAACAAATAATGTGCTTTCTGGCACTTTCTCTTTAACTGGAGGTTGCAGACAAGGTTGTCCAAGTTCCCCCTTGCTCTTTGCGATTGCGATCGAACCACTAGCAGTTGCCATCCGTACTAATGCCTCCATATCTGGAATCAAATTCGGCACAAGTGAACATAAACTTTCTCTATACGCAGATGACCTCCTACTGTATATAACGGACCCTCTTAAATCAATTCCCTCTTTAATGAAGTGTCTTAAAGAATACAGTGCAGCCTCAGGATACAAGTTAAACTATACCAAAAGTGAGATTATGTCATTAAATATACAAGATAGCCGTATTACAGCTCTTACTGACCCATTACAGTGGTGTAATAATGGATTTACGTATTTGGGTATACAAATTGGTAAATCCGAGGATCAAATATTCAAATTAAATCATATCAAACTGTTGGAGCAAACCAAACTTAATATTCAGAGATGGATGGATTTTCCATTATCTCTTATAGGGAGAATTAATGTTGTTAAAATGAACATTTTGCCTAAGTTTATCTACTTATTTCAATGTCTCCCTACAAATGTTCCTAAAAGTTTCTTCAAAGAGCTTAACAAACTCATAACTTCTTTCATATGGCAAAAGAAAAATCCAAGAGTCAAACTCTCCTCACTACAGGCCTCATATTCAAGGGGAGGACTTAATTTACCAAACGTTAGGAACTATTATCTTGCCTCCCAGTACCGATCAATTTGGATCTGGCTACATGCAGAGAGGAGTGAGGTTCGATGGGTTCCAATAGAACAACATGAGGTGAACCCCATACCATTAAAAGATGTTCCATTATTAGGTACAAAAAAAATGTCTATCCAAGCTCACAAACAATTTGATAATATTAAACACCTTCTGTGCCTGGCAGGAATCCCACTCACTTCTGAAAGTAAATATCTCTTTTCTTAGAAGGACACCCTTATGGGGCAACCCTGATCTCTCTCATCATATTGCTGACCCAATATTGCGGGGATGGAAGGACAGAAATATTCGAACTGTTGCCGATTTATACAATAATGATACATTTATTGACTTTCAACAACTAAAGGAAAAATTCAAACTTCCAGGACAAAATTTCTTCAAATTCCTACAAATAAGAGATTGGGTCAAAGAGAAATCCAAAGTGGGTGGCTGTAGCTCAGGTGGCAGAGCAGGTCAGCCACTAATCAGAAGGTCGGTGGTTCGATCCCAGGCTGCATCCTGGCTGCATGCCAAATATTCTTGGGCAAGATACTAACCCCATGTTTGCCTACTGGTGGTGGTCAGAGGGCCCGGTGGTGCCTGTGTCCGGCAGCCTCGCCTCTGTCAGTACGCCCCAAGGCAGCTGTGGCTACAATGTAGCTTGCTATCGCTATCGCAGTGTGTGAATGTGTGTGTGAATGGGTGGATGACTGAATGTAGTGTAAAGCGCTTTGGGGTCCTATGGACTAGAAAAGCACTATACAAATGCAGGCCATTTACCAGGATTATTCCCCGAGATTCCCAAAGAAACTCCTCTTGAAACGCATCTTTGCACCAAACCATGGAAGTCAATAAAAGGAATAGCATCTTCTATATACACTATTATCAATGAAAAGTTACCTGACTATAATAAAGCATCTTTAAAAAGAAAATGGGAGACAGACCTGGGCTATGTCTATGAAGAGGTAGAATGGCACCATTTATTGGAACAGGCACAGACCATGTTAATTTCTACAAATCACAGGCAAATGCAATTTAATATATTTCATAGGATATATTATACCCCTTATAGGTTACATAAAATTGATATTAATTACTCCCCCAAATGTTTGAGATGTAAGGTGACAGATGGTGACCTCCTCCACATGCTGTGGAATTGCCCAGTGATAGAAGAGTTCTGGAGACGGGCGATTGAAATAATCTCAATGGTAATGGGGATCCAAATCGAACTGGACCCAAAACTATGGATTTTAGGTGACACAGGTTCTATAAATGTGAATTATCACAAGAAATATTTTATTTTACTTGCGAGTACTGCAGTGAAAAAATGTATTCTGCTACATTGGAAATCTGAAAACTCTCCAACACTGAGACACTGGATTAATGAGCTAGCGTCCTACTGCACACCTGAGAAGATATTGCATAGTGTAAAAGGGAAATATGGAACCTTCGAAAAAGTTTGGGGCCCCTTCCTGTCAGTACTACCGTCTTTGGACCTAACAGATCATAGAGATGATGCAAATCCCCCTGGGTCTGCCTTGAGTTGATCCCCGGTTAGGCCCTTCTGACTTGATTTCCTGAATGCTGTAGTTTTATCTTGTGGGATGTTCATTCCTGTGTATGAGAGTTTCTATAGATAGGTGTAAATATGGGCTGTCTGGATACACGAATGTGATGAGGTTGAGAGCCATACAGGGGTAAAGGGGTGGGGGGATGGTGGGAGGGGTTCACATGATGTGTTTTCTGTTTTGCTCAATTTTTTTTTTTTGAATTCTTTGTTTGTTTGTGTGTTTGTTTTAAATTTCTGTATTTACCAATATTGTCATTATTATTATTATTATTATTATTACTATTCCTGTATTTTCTGTGTTTGGTTTTTCAGATGTTTGAGGTTATCCCTGAAAGGCATAGATACAAGAGTGTGCACCTGGGAGTGCTTTTGTGGTCACAATGGCCTGCCATGCTGTGGTTATTTGATGATACTTGCTCTGTCCCATAGTTGTGAGTTTTCTGTTTGTTTGTTTTTTGTTTTTTGTTTTTTCTTTCTTGCTTTGTGTGTCTGTTTGTTTTTTTTGTTCGTTTCTAATTTAAAAATGAAAATAAAGCTTAGAAAAAAATAAATAAATAAGTGAGGGCATTGCTTAATAGTCAGTGAAACACTCCATAACCTATGTCTGGGTCTTTAACGTTTACACAGGACTGACTTCACAAGAAGCTCTGTGGAAACTTTAAAGTGGTGGCGGAATGACGTGGGCTGTCATCTATGAACAGAAAAGTGGATAAAGTTCATGCAGCTTTTGTGCTGCTGTCGCAAAAAGGAAGGAACAAATACAGACAAAATAATAATAAATACTTGATTTGAAATTCATGCATATGTTCCCTGTTTTTCATTTCTACTAAATTGGGCAATTCCCTAGTGAAGGATGATGCTGTGCTCACTCCTTAGAGGAGAAATCTTTTTTGATTGGCACCTGAATAGTTTGAGTGAAACAGGAGCATGCCCCTGATTTAACAGCCCCCGATTGCTCCATTTTCATACCTCACTTGAACCAGGATGCATGTCTTTTAAAACAATGTGGATTCCTAGTCTCCACTCTCCAACTGTAACTGGATCTTTGAGGTAATCTCTGGCGAAATCGCAGCACGCATCCCAGCTGTTAAAAAACACAAAGGCCTGGAGAGGAAGAAAGGGGAAAAAATGACGCAGAGGAAACATTCAATATTAATCATTAAATTGAATTAAATTTGCAAATGCAAATTTCTCTGTATCAGCCTGCTGGGTCTACTCCTCACCCTCCTCTGCAGTGATAAAACGATTATGTTGTAGTACAGAGTCTGAACAGTCTGATCAGGGAAGTAACGCCACACCAGCTTGGTGACATCCTCCTGTCTGTAGTTTCCTTCTGGCAAACCAGTCAACATGATCGTGGAGAACGTAGAACCTTGAGATTGGGCTTTCTACAAGACACAAGGTTCAAGAACCAAAGTTTATGTGAAGAGAAACTTTGCAGCACTTTTTAAAAAAATATATTACTATAACTGACCACATAGAGAAGACAAAATGAAACCAAGTTTAGCAGAAAAAGAGAAATGTGGCTTTTGAGGTCGGTATTTGGAAAAATGGACGCCTCTTGGTATTTACTCAAGGATTCCTGTTTAACACATGAAACCTTGGTTTATAAAATGCACTCACCTCAATGTCATCAGGTTCCCTGACAGTTAAATACTCTAGAAGTGTAAAACACACACAGTTAGTAACAGTCAACACTTTATATCTGGAGGTTAATTTTAGTTTCTCTCACCTGGGATTGTGAACCAAGGAGCGACAGTGGGGAACACAAAGGGACTAGTTGTCATTGTGATCCAATATGGTGAAGTGCTGGGTTGTGGGATGGTCATATCTTCTGTTGGGACAGCTGCCCCGTCAACAGCGACATCGCTGTCTGGCAAAGCTTTGTGTGGCAATCTTGGTGCTGCACAAGCAAAAATAAGTTTTGTTTAATTTGTGTGTGTGTGTGTGTGTGTGTGTGTGTGTGTGTGTGTGTGTGTGTGTGTGTGTGTGTGTCAGGTTTTTAACTGACTTTCAGTTTAACTTTAAGCACCTTTACAGATATCCAAGGTATCATAGGCATCAGGAAAAAAATGATTAGAGAGTTAGACCAAATGCCAGTCTGAAAAAGTGGAGTTTAAGTAATGGCTCTGGTTCATGTGTCTAGGGCAGAGATAAGCAGAAGGGAATTGACCGCTGATGGAGCAAAGACTTCTGGAGGGACCAGAAAAGAGGTCAGAGAGATAACGAGGCAAATGAGCATCAAAGGATTTGTGGGAAGGAGAATCACAGTGTTAGTGAATCAAAGTTGAGGGAATGTGTTGCAATAATTTATTGTGGATGACGATAAAGCAGCAGTTTTGCATATGTTGCAACATTTCTCGGACTTCGCTTTATCCAGAGTCCAGGGAAGAACTGAAAAATATATCCATGACTGTTTCACAAACAGAAAGTGAAGGAAAGCTTATTATCCAGACTCTGTGTGATAGATGTGATGTGTTTCCATGATGGTGGAGATGGGAGCAGCTGGTGCAGCACTGGAGACAAAATAGATTTTGCAATATCTGGTAGTGAGGAGCCACAGCCCTGAGCTCAATCATACTGTTGAAATTTTTGAGGAAACTTCAGAATAACCGGGGTTACTGGCAGTGTTAGTTATTTCGGACATGACTACTTGTATTTCAGTATTGATAAAACTGAACTCCGAAAATATCTCTAAGTTCCTCTTTTATGACTTTAGACAGTTCTCCTCGCAGGGGGTTTAGTGTTGGCTTTCAGTTCTTCAGCAGTCATGCCTGCCGTTTCAGTTAGGTCGGATGAGACTTTGTTCGATTCATCTGTATCACGTTGGCGCGTGGTTCTTGCAGGCCGCGAGGTGTCTTCTTTCCACCAGAAAGTCCCACAGTAGTCTGTGGTTTGGCCCAATAAGTCCTTATTTTGTTCTCTAAGCAAACTTTAGGAGTTCAGAAAGTGGAATGTGACATTTATAAGAGAATTTTTCAGAATTCTGCAGCTCTACTAAGTTGTGTGTTACACCATGTCTTGCTCTATAGCGCCCCTGATTAGTTGGAATTTAATCTGTCTCTAGTATCAGTATGCTTTTGCCACTCCTTGTAATCTTCAATTCACTTGCTTCTTTTGTGCATCACCCACTAAGACGACAATATTTGCCGTATTGTCCAAAGACAAGAGTCTCTTTGGACAATACGACCAATGTATAAAAAGTATAACTCTTAAGCTTGCCTTGTAGAAGACCACGTAGATCTCCAAAGCAATCCCACAGTACAGGAAGGCCAGCAGGACAAAAGCAGCTACCCTTACCAGACACGATTTACAGCCAAAAAACAACCCACCATTTTCAGTGTATTACCAGATGACCTTCCATCAACTTCACCTTTTTTCCCCCGTTTAAATCACATTTATTTAAAATCCCATTCAAAACACACTTACGCAGTGACGTAAATCCACTGTGTGGTATTTCCACCCTTGACAATTTGTGGCCAGTGGCCTGTTTTAGAAGGCTGTACCAAACACCAAGGCGATCAGCATCACACACAGACTCAAATTCAATTAACACCTGAAACACAAGAAAGATAAAATTTACTCTAAACATTTTAATTTCACATTCTAAATGGTAGAAAATGGAACACATGGAAACAGTGAGCTAAGCACAGCTTTATTGTGGAGTTCACTGGATTCAAAAGTCAGAAATCCTGGATCAATGAAGCACTGGAGCCATGCTCAACGTGACCCCTGCACTAATGCTCTAATGTGATGAACACTAGTGCGCATGAGCATATGAAGAATCATGTGCTACAGCGAACAGATTACCTGCAGTCTCTCTTTACTATCTTTATAGTTTTGCAGTTGTGCTTTCATCAAGATAAGTAGCATCCAAAACCAGTCACATTATCTTGTTTTAATGTGTCTGTCAATTTTGGGGGGATAGTTAAGAATGCACTTACATAAACACATACACTGAACAAAAATATAAACGCAACACCTTTGTTACTGCTCCCATTCCCCATGGGATGGACGTAGAGACCTAAAATTCATTCCAGATACACAATATAACCATCCCTCCCAAACAGTGGTCACAAATCAGTCCAAATGTGTGGTAGTGGGCACATCTGCTATATTGAGATAATCCATCCCACCTCACAGGTATGCCACATCAGGATGCTGATCTGACATCATGAGTAGTGCACAGGTGTACCTCAGACTGCCCACAACAAAAGGCCACCCTGGAATGTGCAGTTTTTTGCGCTATTGGGGGTCTGGGGACCCAGAACCGGTCAGTATCTGGTGTGACCACCATTTGCCTCATGCAGTGCAACACATCGTCGCATGGAGTCTATCAGATTGTCAATTGTGGCCTGTGGAATGTTGGTCCACTCCACTTCAATGGCTGTGCGAGGTTGTTGGATATTCGTGGGAACTGGTACACGCTGTCGTATACGCCGGTCAAGCACATCCCGAACATGCTCAATGGGTGACATGTCCGGTGAGTATGCTGGCCATGCAAGAACTGGGACATTCTCAGCTGCCATCTGCCCTGAACAATGTGAACCATGATTCATCCGTGAAGCGCACACCTCTCCAACGTGCCAGACGCCATCGACTGTGAGCATTTGCCCACACAAGTCTGTTACGGCGACGAGCTGGAGTCAGGTCAAGACCCCGATGAGGACGACGGGCATGCAGTTGAGTGTCCCTGAGACGGTTTCTGACAGTTTGTGCAGAAATTGTTTGGTTGTGCAAACCAATTGTTCCAGCAGCTGTCTGGGTGGCTGGTCTCAGACGATCTTGGAGGTGAACCTGCTGGATGTGGAGGTCCTGGGCTGGTGTGGTTACACGAGGTCTGCGGTTGTGAGGCCGGTTGGATGCGCTGCCATATTCTCTGAAACGCCTGTGGAGACGGCTTATGGTTGAGAAATGAACATTCAATGCACGGGCGACAGATCTGGTTGACATTCCTGCTGTCAGCATGCCAATTGCACGCTCCCTCATTGCTTGTGGCATCTGTGGCATTTTGCTGTGAGACAAAACTGCACATTCCAGGGTGGCCTTTTGTTGTGGGCAGTCTGAGGTACACCTGTGCACTACTCATGATGTCAGATCAGCATCCTGATGTGGCACACCTGTGAGGTGGGATGGATTATCTCAATATAGCAGATGTGCCCACTACCACACATTTGGACTGATTTGCGACCACTGTTTGGGAGGGATGGTTATATTGTGTATCTGGAATGAATTTTAGGTCTCTACGTCCATCCCATGGGGAATGGGAGCAGTAACAAAGGTGTTGCGTTTATATTTTTGTTGAGTGTAGCTCATACAGCCTTTCACAGACTTTTAAAACATGCACTTGTTGCTGCTTATAAGTGTGTTTATACCTTGTTGAGAAGAGGCAGGTAGTTTCTTACAATACCGATTTTTCCCAAAGCTTCTCTGAGATCCCGGGACTCGCCTGGTGAGATGTTCCTGATGTAGATTGTCCGTGCTCCAATATCTGTCACTTCCTGTTTCGAGAAACCCTGGTGAACATTAAAACAAACCAGAAACAGTATTTAGTTTAACAATATTTCATGCTTTCTTAAACTACAGTTCCAAGATTAAGGTCATAAGTTTGCACATATAGTCACACAGCAGTATGCACCCTGGCAGCTATCTTCATTATCCAAATAATTTATAATTGCAGCTCTTGCTTTTGTTGATAACATTGTTTGAGAAAATATTTAAACTTAGCTGTGTACACAGAAAACCACTTTTGGCCCTTTCCTGGGTTCTTAGTTTTTTGCATGTTTCAAATTAAATTAAAAAAAAAACACACACACACACAAAAAAACCACATTTTTTTTAAAATACAAAATGCAGTTTTGAATGAGGATTTAACTTATTGCAGGAAAAAAGTTATCCAAACCTTTCCTAGCCATGTGTTAATATATGCTCATATTTTTCAAGGTGTTTTGACTTGGATGTGAGTGCTGCCAGTTATAACTTTATACTCTATACTTTATAAGGTATTCTAGTGTAGTCTGTGTTTCTGAGATATGTGTGCGTGTTACCTTCTTAACATAACACAGCCGATACATCAGATATATATAAAACTCAAGCTGAAAGAAAAACAAATAGTTAAAAGTCATTACATCAAATAAATGTTGGATTCTGTTAAATTGATTTCAGTTCAAAGAGTATTTTTTATTACTTATAGCCTCTACAAAATATTACTTTTTTTTTTTTTTTTACTTACAACCACATTTTAAATAGATTGAACATTTAAAAACATCAGCTTGCTTTTAAGGATACTGTTTCCATCAACAAGCAGAAACAGATTTTCAATTATTTTTAATAACATATCTCACAACAGTAAAGTGTATTACAGTGCTCACCGGGGTCGTTAAATTCTTGTACTTCACAACCTGCAGTCGAAGTTTAGACCCATTGAGAAAAAATTTACGATCATTTTCTGATGCTAGCACGATGTTTTTGGCTGCCACTGCTGTCGGCATGAGGGCAAAAGCCTGAAGGAAAAACAAACACTGACACACTGCGCTCACAAAATACGTAATAACTAAATGTTAGTTAGGTCGTCTTAGAAAAGACATTTAGAATCCCATTAAAATGAAGGTAATAATCCAGCCCAATGCAAATTCATGGCCTGGTGCTTACCATGCGCGCCTGTGGTATAACGTAGATCGTATCGTCGTAATATTCAAATCTGTGTGGAGTGAGCAGATCGGCGATGTCCTCCTCTTCATAACAGCCATCACGATACTTAGGCAGGTTGCTTATTAACAGCACCTTGTAATTAAGCGAAACAATCTGTGCAAAAGAAAAGAATAAAGTCAGCGTTTTAGATTAGTTTACAATTGAAGAAATTCCGGACAGAAATCTCAAAAAGGCAAAACATTCAGTTAGAAACTGTGCCTCACTTTGAGCACTGTCTACAACTATGAACACAATGAGGTACATCAGAATAAAATACTGAGTACAAAATGTTTCTGATGCGGATTTTGGTTTGACTTCTTTTTTTCTTTTTCTTTTACACAGTACAGCTCAACCTTGACTCACTGATAAAAAAAAGGCAGTAAGAGTCAGCTATGAAAGTACTTTTCATTCATTTAAGGTGGATCCTTAAAGAGTGATAACTGATTCACAAAAGGAAATGTGTAAACAGCACTATTGCGCTTTTCAAACTCAGGAAGGAAAAACTGTTTCTGTAGTAAAATATTTAGTATACACATCCAGAAATGCATACACTATTATATATTGTACATATATTTATTAGTTTCAGGTTGGCCATTCTTGTATTTTGCTCGTTTGTGTTGTTGTGTTTGCACATCTCTGTTGCTTGTGGGGCTCGCACACAAGAATTTCACTCGCATGTGCTGTGCCAGTGTGCCTGCACATGTGATGTGATTATAAAAGTGATTTGATTTGATTTGATAGTAGACTGCTTAAAAAGAAAAGCTGGGCTTCTATTAATTTGTGAGGAACTTTCATCTCTTATGCTTCTTAAAAGGTTCTTTAGTTTTAAAACAACTTGCTGAGGTATTCAAGCCCCCTACTTAAACCCCTATTTTTTTAAGCACTCAAAACCACCATGTCCTGGATGATTGTGCATATAATTTGAACATTCCAAATTAGCTTTTTAATAACAGACTTTTTTTTTTTTTTGCCTGTCCCGTTTGGCTCTTTTGCCATCAGAATTATTGTCTAAAGGCGAGGAAAGATGCCCAACGGATTTACTTTACCAAATTGACCATCCCAGCCTTGCCGTAATGGTCCATTTGATTCACCTTTTATTGTTTATTTTATTTTCATTTGCTGAATACGGGACAGACTTGACTGGGGGAAAGAAGGGGAGAAAGAAAGAGGGAAAGAGAAACAGCTGAGAAGAGGGACGGGGGAGAAGGGCAAAAAACAAAAACCAACAGAATAAGCTGAGAGAGGAAAAAAAATGCATCTATCGATCACCTGGATCACCTGTTGAGAAAGAAAAAAGAAAACAAGCAGAAGAGAACAAGACTAATAGAATAAACAACATCACAATGATATATGGGAATATGACAGTAAATACTAAATATTAAACATTATTGTGCAGCACATAAGATCAACAGAACACAGTGTGCTTTGAGGTAGGAGCCAAAAAGGGTGTAGTTTGTGGGTGTGATCACCCGTGTGTACACCTGTGAGCATGGACGCGCTTGTTTTTTAAAGGTTCCTTCATGTAATGATCTGCTAGAGGGTGTGGGGGGCCACTGCCCCGTCCTCCAGGGCATGAAGCAGGTATGGAGGAGATCAAAACTCCAGACATCCAGAGGCCCCCAGAACACAAGAGACCAAGGAAGACCAACAGAGGGGCAGCCGCGCCACTGTCCCAGTAAGAGCTGAGGAGAGTCCCAGATGAGGGCTCACTCAGCAGCCGCGGAGCAGAAGCCAGGGGGAGTTGCAGTGATGCGCCCGTGAGCTCAGCCGGCAGCCAGCCGTGCCTGAGTGACCGATCCCCAGGCCGAGGGGCCGGGGGCACTCCACCTCCGGAGTGGCCCAAGCGAGCCCCAGGCTCCAGGCCCCAATAAGCGGCCGCCAAGGAGTGAGCCGGTGTGTACCTGGACGCCCATCCCCGGACACAAAGAACCACCAACGCACCGATGTCTGAGGGAGTCCGCCACCGGCAGGGGAAGTGGTGGTGGGTGGAGATAAGCCTCCAAACCTTGGAGGGCCTGAGATGTCCCCAGAGAGGTGGTGTCTGATACCCGACCTGACATATAGACACAGACATACAGGCACACACAGATACAAACATCCATTCCCACCCTCATGCTCTCATATGCACTTACTCCACACTCAACCAACGTGGAGACAGACATAAAGAGACGTTGTACACACGATCACACTCCCCAAGCGTACTCTACAAACCGGGTCTAGGTACCCTTGCCCCTGGTGGGGGGGAACTGCACCCAGACCCAGGTGGTGTTACCCTTTTCCCTGCGGTGGGGAGAGGCAGACCGCCCCGACTCCACAGCAGCAGGGAGGCCCCACACTCCAGACCACAGTCGGACGGCCAATTCCTCCTCCTAGCCCCCCCGCTCCAGCAGGTCGCAGAGAACGGGGGTGAGAGAAGACTCCAAACCTCCCTCCACCCGCTCATTGTAGTGTTGATGCAGCAGGTAAGCGCATAGCCCCTCCTGTTAGCCCTCAATGTCTATGTGTATTTAAAATTGAGAGGTGGGCAACGACGCCAGGGGTGAGGTGTACAGACTTTTAATATGTGTTAGTATACAAGATAATTTTTCGCCATCTTACAATGCTGTGATTGCAGCCATTCTCCAACTCTCTGTGAATGGTACTCATGACCATTGATCAATGGGTTTTGATCAGTGAGTTTTGATCAGTGGTTGTTGATCAATGGTCATGAGAATTTGCATAATTAAAATTAAGGGACTGACTTCCCAGCCCATTGTTCTTTCAGTGGGCTGGTTTCAGTCATTATGCAAATGTACTGTTTATAAGATTTGGGGAAACCTGCAGTCAGCTGAGACTGAAAAAGTCACTTGGATGAGTGACGAAACGTTTCTCCCACAAAACGCTACGTCCAGATGAACAGAATCAACTTTTGGAGATACACGATAATTATTTTGTTTTGGTACTAAATTGGTAACCATGCTTTGTGTAATTCTATTAGTGTATGTAAATCTCTGTTATTGCGACATCCCTACTGAATTTTTAACATTTTTCTACATTTACACCTACTTGAGTGTCACCTGACAATGAGATATAACCCAACTATAAACTTTTAAAACAAACTGAACTATTTCAGATCAAAACTTAACCACTTTGACAAAGCATGTTTTTCTTACAGGTATAATTTAAGTGTTTTTTTAATGTTACCTGTTTACGGGGAAGCCTGACTGTCTTGAGACAACCTGTAAAGTGCAGAGCAAAAGAAAAACAGAAAGTAATTATAAAATAGAAAATATCTTCACACTGGGAAATCTTTCATACAGATCTTTGGGGATTTCTTACGGATTTTTTCTGGACATAGTTGCTTTTCTATCAGTTCCTCAAATGTTGGGTGGGTAGGAGCGACCGGCTGATCCTTTGAGATCTTCTTTGCAGTCACAGAGACTTAGAATAAAGGAAATGTAGTTAAGTTAAATAGTGGTAGTTTAGATAGGATGCAAATTACCCAGCTGATTTAAATAAAAATCTGAAAACTGTTCTCGTCATGAAGCACAGTCTTTAGCTTTTGATTCCGTCCAACATCCTGCTGTCAAAGATACTCCACACTTGAAGGTGTTTTCTGTCCACTTACCTTTGTCCTTTGTAACCGTTTCTACACTTTCAACTCTTTGCTTTGCCTCCACAGAAATCTCAGGTGATTTTCCTGCAGTCTGCTGTTGTGTTTCTTCTTGTAGAGCAGAATCTGAGCTCTGTTCGGTCTGTTCTGAAGCTTTGAGTGAATCTTCTGGACTTTTGATGACAGTTTGTGGTTTCTGAGGTGGATCAGTGGGTTTTGGTGGCGATGTATTTGGCTTGGTCTCAGCTGCACTAGTTGGTAGTTGATTCTCACTTGATATAGTTGGTGACGTCTGATTATCTTTGCCGTCAGTAGAAGTTTCAACTTCTGTGTGGTCCTCCCTTTCAGAAGCTGATGATTTTCGTGCTTCACCTTTAGGCCCCATCGCAGATTCATGAATCTTTGTTTCAGGTTTCTTGTGTTTTGTCTCTACATCAGGCTTATCCTCTGACGTTGTTGATTTAGAAGGATCCACTTTTTCTTTTTTCAGAGTTCCTGCTGATTTAGATTTCTGCGTCGTTGAGGCCGTTTCTGCTTTGGAAGTCAAGACTTTTGGCTCACCATCAACTGCAGCACCTTTAATTGGTTCAACAGCCTTCATAGTATTGGCTGTATTTTTAGGTGCCACCACAGCTTCTTTAGCACCGGTTTGAGACCCTTTGGGTTTACGTTTTCCTTTCAAATCACTGGTGTTAGGCTGCTTTTCGGGACTCTTCGTAGATTTACTCTTAGATTTTTCGAGGCTTGAAGCTGCTTCTTCAGCCTTATCACCAGTTTTTACAGTTTTAGCTTTTTGCTCAGCTGAGATGTTTTTCGCTTTGGAAACCGAGACTTTTGCTGTAGTTTCCAGTTTAGTTTTTGTGGTTTTCTTGGATGCAATTTCCTGTAAACAAAGATAATTTTGGATTAATCAGATTACTGATCATTTTGCCACAGAAGAGCAGTGATGTTAATATTTGTATTTCTCAAGGGAAAACAAAGTTACCTTTTCATTAACAACACTGACAGTTACTTCTTTTATGTCAAAGTTCTTTAAGCTCTTCAGTTTCTCAGCATCTTCCTGTTTCTCGAAACACACAACTGCCTGGGTGTGCACAAACACACACACACACACACACACACACACACACACACACACACACACACACACACACACACATTAATTTGGATTACTACCAAAACTTTTACATTACTACATTCACACTAAAAATCATATATGAGCACTTGTCAGTAGCTTACAAGTATTTGATGACAAGTTTGAGTTTTCCAAGCAAACTACAAGCAACGGTGGCAACTTGCAAGCAACCAATGCGATTCCAAGGATGTTTTTAGTGCAATGTGTATATATAGATTAAAAAAATGCATAATGCAAAGCAGCAAAATAAAAACAAAATACATTGTGTATGCTTTCATAGGATTAGACTTGAGCAGAAACTTTCTGACATTGCGATGTCTATATAAAAGCTCAGTATAATCCAAAGTAGCCATGAATGTGAGGGCTGCAAGACCACAGAAGAAAAGTAAGGATAACCAACTGACTTTAAACCGCATGATGAATGCATGACTATAACTAATGAATGGACAGTACATTTATAGAGAATTGTAGCTACGGTGCATAAATATCTATCTTAGATTGCAGAAGCAAACCAGGAGACACATTTTCTCTAGATTCACAAGCAGGTCAATGAACTCATCCATCTATAACAGTGAGCAAATTTCAGTGTACATACCTGTAATCTTGACCTAAACAAAACAACTGACTTGGTTTTTCCAAATTTCTCCACAGCAGAAATCACTTCACTGTGAGAGAGACTACTGACAATCCCTTGTAGCCTCACCATGGTTGGAGGGGAAGATTTAGCAGCCTGTGGAAACACAGCGAAGAAAAATATGAACAAACCAAATGCAGATTTCATCATGACAATTTGACTCAAAGTTTGTGCTTGTATAAATTTGTGCTGAAGGATTTAATCTTGCTTTTGTGGCATCAACAATCACGTCACTGTCACCTGTCACTGACCACATAAATTGTCCAAAACTGTCCATTCATGAAAAAAGGCATCATGTGAAGTCACCTTGGTCTTCTCTGTGCTAGGCCTCCCTTTAACTGATTCTGGAGATGCAGAACGTGAGGACGATGATGTTGATGGGGACGACTTCATCTTGGCTAGCTCAGCCAGCAGGGCAGGAGCCAAAGTTTTGACGACAGTCTCCAGGTCAGACTGTTTTGATAAGGACTGGAGAGCTAAAAGACCACAGGTACAAAAGAGATTCACACTTTGGTTGGTCCCAAGTCTCAAAAATCATCTACTGCTTCTGAAAGTTTTATAATCGTAGAAAAAACTATACTGACATTTTCTGGTGGTACTGGTCTTTATTTATAATTTGCATTAGTATAGTTAATGTTATGAGGGGGGTTGACAAGTGAACATAACTTTGCTTTTAGAAAAACCAATGAGTACATACCAAACCCCCCCCCCCCCAAAAAAACCCCAAATACCATGAAGCAATTTTCCAACCTGATGTTTCCAGCAGTTTCTTTGCCAAGATCTTCGAGCTGCTCGACTTATTTCGCATAGGAGATGACCTCTTTGCCAACGACCGCCTCTCCCAGCTTCTCCTCGGTGGTGAACGTTTCTCATCTCTTCTTTTCGGCAAGGATCGCCTCTCACGGCTCCTTGAGCGTGATCGATATCGTGAAGAGGAAGGACAGTCATACCATGAGGAGTCAGAATGAGACCGGGACCTGAAAAAAGTATTAATCAAAGAACTTAATGACTCAAAAATAAAAATAAAACATCTCAAAGCACACACCACCATGGATACAAAAGGTAAATACTGTCCACCAATTAAGTGTGTTTAAGTTTACATTATTAAATAAATTACATTTCGCCCTCTCCACTGGAGAGCTAAATCTTCTTGATTGATCCTAGTTCTCAAAATGTATGTTGGACAGACCTGCGATTACGTCTGGAGCTGTAAGGAGATCGTGATCGGCTTCTGTGTCTCTCCCTTCGGGGGCTGCATGATCGAGAACGGGAATGACTAATTCGTCTGTCCCTCCTACGCTCCGACTCATGGCGGCGACGTGAGCTGCCGGAGCGGAAGCGGAAGCGGGAACGGCAACTTCGACTATCTCTTCTTCGCTCCGAGTCACAATTAGTGCGGGGGCTGCGAGAGCGGCTACTTGGCCTATTTCTTCTTCGCTCCGAGTCACGATGAGTGCGGGGGCTGCGAGAGCGGGAACGGCTACTTTGCCTGTCCCTGCTACGCTCCGAGTCACGATGGCTCCGGGGGCTGCAGGAACGGGAACGACTCTCATGTCTGGTTTTCTTCTGGGAAGTCTCAGCAGAAGTTGAGGGAGAGGGCTTGGCACCTGATGCACTAACAATTGCATATAAAAAGAAAGGCACATGTTAAATCAAAGAAAATGAAAGCCTCCAATGCTGCAGGCTTTCGCCAGATGACTTCAAATGAAGATATTTACCCTGGCAGTGATGCAATTTCACCGTTCCATTCTGGGTATCTGTGGAAAAACACAGATACATTTTTGTCAGATGTTGCAAGGTAGAATTTATTCAGCTTCATAACAATTTAGGTTAGGGAAAATGGCTCATGGTAAATGCTGCAAATCATTAAGGTGCTTTAAATTAAAAAAATACAAATGAACAGTTCTTAGGGAGCTATCCTAGCATTACAACCCCGGCATCATTTTGGCACACCCATGGTTGTGCTGCCCCAAAGATATCAGTTCATAATCACGAAGTACAGAGAAGAAAGATTGACCGCTTTCGCAGAAGTTTGCAGTTCTCGATGTGAAGGCTGGTATTCTGGTGGGAGACCCAATCCTAGTGGTCACAACAAAAAACAAACATTTAGACAAGGTTTATTATTATCAGGAGCAACGTTTGTCATTGACATCACTTGCTGATAAAAGGTCACTAAACTTTGCAGTGGCCTTAAAAAAAATTCTTAAAATATTAACAGTTAGTCCTTCACTGAACGCAGAAGCATTATAACATTAGCCAGGAGCCTGGATTGTATTTAAACCTTCATAGGCCAAAAACCAGGAACAAATAAGCGTGACACATTATACCTTTCCTGGGATAAAATTTTAAAAGTGAAATTATTTAGTATATATAGAAAACACAAGTCAAACATCTGATTACAAACAACCAAAACAAAAGGTCAATTAGGCTCTGGATTCTGGACTCTCAGGCTCTTCTTATGGCATCAAACTTTCCCGAAGCTCCAAGAAGGTCGTCTCAGGAGAGGCCAAGTTTGGATTAGGACAAAATGCCGATGACGATCACAGTCGGAGTAGCGACAGGAAGATGACGTTGAAATAGACCAGAAGAGGAAGGCGCTGTTTCTTTGACGAGGAGCTCAAATGTGAAATTTGGTGCAGCGAAGGAAGGCCGATCCATAAAGAGAGATTCAACAACAAATCAAATCAAATCTGGTGCTTGTGTAGCTCATGACTGGGCGCAGCGGGTGCTTATGTTTGTGGTAGTAAATGATGTTGCCTTTTGGGACACAGAAACACTAACTTAAAAAGAAAGTATGAGTTAAAAAAAAAGAAGAAGCGAGTATTACACAAAAACAAGGTGCCTACTAATGTGAAATAAAGGACAAAACACACTATTCTTAACTCTAATGACAAAAGACAAAAAGGGGAACTTTTACATTCAGCAACAGTTCCAGAAAAAGCAAAGCTGAATGTGCACTGTGGAACAGCAGCCCAAGAACAGAGACAAATGAAAAAACAGCCGTCTTCCAACATTTTCTGATGCACAGGCTCGTCAGGTTTGCAGGTTTCTCCTCATCACGTCATCTGAGGCCTTGGTTCCATTGTTAGCAAAAGCCTTGAATGTCTTCGCATCAGTTTATGTCAATTTAAAAGAGATTAAATCTATCAATTGCAAGTACAGACCACTGAAGATTCTGAAGGTCTCTTATTAGTAGTGTTTTTCAATTACAATATCTGATAGACATATAGTTAAGTTTAGTCTGCACTGTAATCCTTCAGAAATTCTGGTACAGAATACTGAATTGCAGAAATATGTGAAAAATTTGTCCAAATGTTTGCAAGCCAAGTTGGTAGTCTTCCTATAGTCACCATCATGCAGGAATAGTGAACAAAACAAACAAATAAACTTTAAAGTAGCATACATGAAGTTTTTCCCAAACCAAAGTCCTATAATTCGATCCAAAATCAAATAAAAAACAAAACAAAAAACATTGCATGTCAAATAAATAAAAAACCGACAGAAAGCAAAAACATCGAACAATCTTCCACTTACCTTCATCAGAGTACATTCCTTGTTACATAGAGAGCAGGTATGAGGAAAGACCCTAGGTGAAGTGGCAGTGTAGTCTTGCATCTGGGCCAGCACTGGGATATTCCCTGTCACTTCTACCTTTGCTGGAAGCTGCTTGGTGGAAGCGGGCTGCGGTATATGAATGAAATTCACGAGGTTCTGCATTAGCGGCGAGAGACCCGGAGGAACGGGCATCGTGAGCCCTGGCATGAGGGACGGCTGTGGAACTGGCTTTGCAGCCGAAAAAACTTGAGACTGCAAAGCTTGTCCCATATGCACAGCTGGCTGATTCTGCATCTGCTGCAACCCAATTGGCAGGTTAGGTACCTGGGCCGTCTGCTGCTGCTGCTTCAGTTGCTGCTGTTGTATCTGCTGCTGCTGCTTTAATTGTTGTTGCGTCTGCTGCTGCTCCAGTTGCTGCTGTTGCGTCTGCTGCTGCTGCGTCTGCTTCAGTTGTTGCGTCTGCTGCTTCAGTTGTTGCGTCTGCTGCTGCATCTGCTGCTGCTCCGTCTGCTGCTGCTGCGTCTGCTGCTGCTTTGACTGTTGTTGCTTCAACTGTTGCTGCATCTGCTGCTTTGGTGGTGGTTGTTGCATTGTCTGTTTCACCTGTTGCTGTTGTACCTGCTTCTGCTGCATTTGCTGTTTGTTCATCTGCTCAGAAACATTTGATACTTGCCCGTGAGTCTTACTCTTTTCTTTGATGTGACTGTCGCTGCTGCTGCTGCCAATAAGTACAAGGCCAGGTCGACTTGGATGCACACTACGAACTATATTAGGAGTTAGTTGGCTTTTTGATGCTGACTGGCGATCTGGCTCTGGATTTTTCAACGGAAGGGTTTTAGTGACTTCTGCTTTAAGAGGTCTTAAGTCTGTGTCTGTCTTTGGCAGAGAGAAACCTTTGAAGATTTCTTGAGAAGGCTGGTTTGGTTGTGTTGGCAGTTGTTGAGCTGGACCACTACTTCGCATTGAGCCATGACTGGTAAAAGAGCTGCCTTGATCACGGGAAGAAACCAAGGTGCTGTTTTTCACCTCTGTCATACTTTTTTGCAGTGGTTCTCGACTGTGACCGCTACTATCATAGGAGCCCATCAGCAGCGTACCTCCACTTCCACCACTACTGGCTCCACTGCTGCTTCTTCCAATTTCATCCCCAAAGCTCCCAGTATATTTTCCAGTATGTCCATAATCAATCACTTTACTTGATTGGACAATAGGTGACAATTCATCCTGACGCATCCCTTCCCCTCTTGAAGTACTCAACCTTTCCCTTCCACTCATACTTGTGGTGGAATGAGGATCATAGTAGGATTTTGATGGATCTGCTGTTGCAGATCTCTTTGCCTTTTCCATGCGGATTTGTCGTAAGATAAAAGGCAGGTTGTCAGGAGTCATCTGATCTTCGGGATATGAGATCAGATGTTCCAGGTCCTCTTTTTCAAGTCCAAACTGCATAAGGATGTTCACAGCTGTTTCTGAAGTGTACTTGGGACGAGTAGACTCTGCAGAACCCACAGGTTTGTCTGGCACTGGGTAGTCATAATCACCTAAGCCTGGAATTGATTGCACATTGCGCTCTCTTTCATTCGAGGCATTAAACCTACTGTCGCCAGTGCTTTGATAGCTCAATGAAGCAGATGATGAACAGTATTTAGACGAATCATCCTCAGTTTCCCGTTTGTATCTTGGCAACCAGTCCATGGAGCTAGTGCTACTTGCAACATCAGGAGGTCTTTGAGAGTTTGAGGACAACATGTAGGAAGTCACATCTTTGCCTGAAGAATCATACTCATCTCTTTGAGTGCTGGTAAAACGACTGTTCTTTTTTACAGGCTGATTTCTCACCTCCTCTCTGGCTCTGCTTATATGCATGTCTATGGACCTCTTTATGTCCTCTTCCATTGAAGTCTTACTCCCTTCTGGCCTGTAGCTCATTATTCCCCCAGATTTTGCAGGAGTCGCAGATGAAACTCCAGAAGAGCTAAAGCTGGACCCAGGCCCAAGATGAGGAGATGTCTTATGAGAGTCTCTCTCTGCCTGCATACTGGACTGTCCATAGCGCCCCTGGGCTGAACTTTGATTCCCAGAGGCATAGGGGTTATATAAGGGATGGGACATGGTGTTAGCAACCTTCAGAAGGTTCAGTAGACTGATGGCTGCAGCTGTCGGGCAGGGGGGTGTTGTGGGTATAAATGGGGCGTGTGTGTTGGTTCGACCACCAACAGCAACAGCATTATTTATCTGTGTCAAAGTAAGGTGGGCGTTCAGCTGAGCCAGCCGCAAGCATGCAGCTTGCTGTCCGATCAGTAAAAAGCTCCCTGGGAGCCCACCCAGAAGGGGGCTCTGTTGGGGCCCTGGTGCAGGAGAAGGGGTGTAACGCTTCGATGGCAATGGAAAGCTGGGAAGTTCAAAATAAAGAAAACAAAGAAAAAAGGTTAATGAGTTGTACTGGGCCTCAGAATCTTGGAAAGATGAGGTCCATCATCCGGAAGGCCGCTTCTTAATTTGCAGACTCTGCTTTCCAAAGATTCCTTCATTCATACGGATTCATTCTGTCAGTATCATATCTTATCATGGAAACAAAAGCATCAAAAACAGAGACACACAGAAAACAAGGCATTTTAACAATAGAGACACAGGAGACAACAACAACAAAATAGAAAGGAGGTGTTAATCTTAGAAGAATAAGGTTAATAGATCTTCCAAAGCAGCTTATCTTATCCTCCTCTATCCTTTTCATGTCCCTGATCTGTGGATAGACATGGAACATACACGCTAGTCGTCCAACATCTAGATGTTTCTAACAAGACCCATGATTAGTGCCCAACAAGGTCGAACTAAAGTCAATCTGTAACACGAATTTTCTCCTGAAACATTATGTTATAAAATAAAGACTGAAACACCAATACGAGCATACACAATATTGAATTGCAACCCAAAAAACTGATACGTTTTCATCTCTTTGCCTGTTTTGCCAGAGGCTTCAGTTCCACAATTCACAATAAAGCGTATGCACACAACTTTGAAGGTTTGGTAGTTTTATTATGATGACCTCCAAGTCCAGTGGTGGTGTGCTGAGTAGGCAGCATTCAGAAAAGAGACGACGTATGGCTTGGAAAGTTGGTGAAGGAAGCTGGATCTGCCGTTGACTTTCTGGTAATGACAGCACACAGATGGACCTCAACTGGTGCAAACTGCCATTGTCATGAACACATCCTCCTACCCCCTAAACATGATCGCAATAAATCAAAAGAGCATGCTCAGCGGCAGGATTTTGGCATAGAGGAGCTCATGAAGATCTTCTGTTTCCTCAGGGGACAAGATTGGACTCCTTCGCTCATTTTGAATTGCAGGAGATAAGGAACTAAAGTTGAGTACCATTACTGATGCTCTGTTGTCCGCTTGTGCTTAATTTAACTGGTTACATTAGCCCTCTGCACTTTAAGTGACTTTAGTGTCACTGTAAAATCATTTTGAACTGTGGAATAATTCAATCAATCTGTACGCTGTCTGTACAGACATTGTACCTGATCATTATGCAAGTACTTTTGACAAACTAAGTTTTCACATATGCAACAGGTTATGTTCTGAAAAGTGCAGTAAAAGCGTCCCAACAATTCTTACATCAAACACAGCAACAGTGAGAGAAAGAATCGTTATTGCTTTTCATTCATGACAATTTTAGTAGTTGGGTCAAAAATCTTTGCAAACCTCCAAAGAAAACTAGTTGGTAAAAGTGCAGCTACGAACTACTGAACATTTGCGGTTTGCTCCGTTCGTGCTACGATGGCTCTCTAATTTTAGGGACAAATTGTTATCTAGTGCAAAACTCATCAATGATGACATCAATGATGACATCAATGGCAAAATCAGAGACAATGACAATATTTGGAGGCCAAAAGTGAACACAACAGATTTCCCTCCCTGTGACTGTTTTTTGTTTTTGTTGTATTGCTTGTGTTAGCTATGTTATGCTGAAAAGTAATTTAAGAGAAAGTGAATTGCACAGATACACACACCTACCAGATGTAAAGAAGAATAAAGTAATAGGAGAAAAGAAGGAAATAAATAAATGTTTTAAAAAATATAGATTTTTAAGTGATAATATAGAACAACACAACTAACCAACAGCTCAGCTGCAGACAACATGATTACATCTTTGACTACATTGCAGCAGTCTTTATACTGCCTTTAAGTAAGCACCTGCAGCAGTGGATAGGTGCTTTTTGCTCACTGCACATCAATGGTATGGGAGCAAGTTAATGACAGGCGATCTTTTCTATAGTTCCATCTTAATGTCTAATGCCAGGCCACTGATCACCAATTAGTGATGTTTCGGTCGCGAACGAAACAGCTCTTACGAGTGTAGGTAGTTCCACTCTCAGTAGCACAGGAACAGAGCAGGAGGGAGAGACAGAGAGCCAGGGACAACATCACATTAGAAAGGTATAGTAATCATCCACAACTATTTTCAGTTGCAGATGACAAAGGATTCAGAAAGTTTATTCATGCAGGCCCATATGACAGAGAATGTGCATCTTCTTTTTTTTTTCCATATTATAATTTATATTTAATTGTGTTGTGGTTTGCAGTGTTTTGTGTTGTTTCACTTTAAATTTGTAAAAGGAAAAAGCTGAAAATTTAAATAGTTAAAAGTTGAACTGTGAATAGTTGGTTTTTGTATTATATTATTTATTTATTACATTTTATGTGGAGTGAATAAATAAAAGTATATTTATGGTGGCTCCTACAGACAAAGCACGTACGAACTCCAAAACACGTACGAACTCCAAAACGTGTACAAACTCCAAAACACGTACAAACCCCGAAGCACATACCAATTCCAAAGCACGTACAAACTCCAAAAAGCACGTACAAACTCTGAAGCACGTACAAACTCCAAAACACGTAAAAAAGACAGCAGAATGCTAGGTGCAGTGTTGAGCTTTTGTTACCTAGTGGCTACACAAGCCAGGAAGTAACAATAACAGGAAGTAACAATTGTGTATAAATACACAGACAATACACATATGCTTTCAATTGTGTTATTTAAGTGATCTAGGTAGCTCTGTTTTGGAAGCTCAGTTAATGCTAGAAATGTGTTTTGGAGTTTGTACGTGCTTTGTCTCTAGGGGCCACCGTATATATTTATATATAAACATATAAATAAAACCATTTTTTTACATTAGTAATTCTTTTGTGCATAATTTTATATTATTGTTAATAATAAATTAATTAAAGCAACAAAACAACCTGAAAGAGCTGGTTGGGAGCCGAAAAAGCTGGATCTTTTTAGTGAGCCGAGCTGAATTTTTCTAGATAATATTCACAAAGGTAGGACGGTTTGCCACTTAATTTCGTGTGCGCAGAAACAGCGGGTAAGATGGTTTGTCAGGTAGGATGGATTCCCAGGACACCGGTTCTCCAAAAAGAGATGGAAATCCCACCACTGTAACCAATACCATCACGTCTGGGAAGAGTCTTAAGAGCGGGATTAACGTGCATCACTAAAAGAGAGAAAACTTTAATACAAGCCAGGTCTGTGGAGTGGAGTGGGGGCTTATCATAAGTTTAGGACAAGTGGTTGTTTTTCTCATGTTGTCAGTATTTGTTGTAAATGCTGCCTTTTATGAATGCATTTAAAATGTGTTGTGGCCACTGAGTTAAATCCGGCAGATTGAGCAAAATCTGTGCAGCAGTGAGATATGAGACGAGACCATAAATCCACCACTAAAGCAACACTCCTCCAGGCCCGTTTACAAACTACCACCACAGGTCGACAAACAGCGGGTACAAGGAAAAGCTGATCGCTTACAGGGTTTTGTTTTTTGTTTGTTTTTTTAAAAACAACAACTCGGTGTACATACCGTGCTTTATATGTATGTAATCCCTTTGTTCTGATGTTCTCAAATATATCCTCTCGAAGAACTTCTTGCAACCTACAGCTTTGCTAAGGGAAAAGAAACGCTAGCCACGTGACCCAGCGCAAAGTGTTCCGTTTCGATGGGCTGCCTTCAAAATAAAAGTACGAACAGAAACGACAACTTTCAAGATACTGTAGTAATTCCACTAACGCATTCCGTGCATATTATTATTATTATTATTATTATTATTATTATTATTATTATTATTATTATTATTATTATTATTATTATTATCAGGGATAAGCACTTTCAATTTTTTATTTACGTTTTAGAAAAATACAACTGCAAGTTTTAAATATGTTATTGAGTGTGTTATTTTTATTGTTACAACCATATTATTAACCATGTATACTTCAGTTTCAGTGAGACAGATTTTGAAAAGTTTCGTTACATCTTTCTCTATAATGGATTATGGTGACTGCAGGATAAGTGTACTATAGTTAATTTTTCACACGATGGCGCTCTTTCTATAGGAAAACAATTCCTATATTAATGTCCTTGATGATGATCAGTTATATCTTTTTTTTTTTTTTACCACTATAACACAGCCTGAATTTTAATACACGTGTTTATGTGAAATGTGTCTTACACCCCATCACCAATTCTGCACAGATTAATTTTACATTATAAAAATAATATTTATGTTGTGACTGTGAGGAAGCATGGGAAAAGGGGGAAATAAGGTATGATTGATGTTTCTCCCTGAAATAAGTACGGAGCCCTGTCACTACCCGATCTGAAGAGGGGGGCCAAAATGGCAGAATAAGCGGTTGTACAATCTGCAGGTCTGATTAGGAAACGTCATTTTGATGTCATGAAAAGTACTTTATCGACAAACAGTTACTCCAAAAGGAAGTAGAAGGCAAGCGAAACCCCCTGGAAGTTACTTTGAAAGACCCTTAGACGGACACAAAGATAAACATAGAGCGATAAAAATGGCTAACCCCAAGCTAGCAGGTAGCCTTTCCGATCACAATTACAACCTTGCTGCTATGAAAGAAGCATGTGAGGAGGAAGATATAGAAGAGATGGAACTTCAACAAGAAATCGCAAGACCCAATGTCAAACGTAAGGCCATGTTTCTATTCTGCAAAGAAATTAAGGAAAACATTCTGTTTTTACAAGAAACACATTCTAGTAAGGAAGAGGAAATGTTTTGGAAACATCAATGTGGAGAAAGTATTCTTTATTCACATGGCACTACTCACTCAGCAGGAGTGATGATTTTATTTAACAAATTTGCAGGGAAGGTTATTGATCATAAAAGCGATGGAATGGGACATTGGCATTCTATCATGGTGTTGGTAGAAGTCTGTGAACAGAAAATTATTCTTATCACCATGTATGGATACAATAACAGGTCTCTAAATAGAAACATGATGTTAAACTTAAGTAAATTAATTGCAAATTGGAGTAATACATATGGTTCTACCCAGGTAATAACTGGAGGCGATTTTAACCTGGAACCTAACTCATGGCTTGACAGGCAACCACAGAGAGGGAAACAACCAGAACATGCTAGCATTATTTGTGACTTTTGTACAGCAACTAATATGATGGATTATTGGAGGATGACAAACCCAAATACGAAGAAATACATGTGACTTGTTGGACTTGTTGGTTTAGTCCAACAAATAAGAACGTATGTTCAAGACTAGATTATTGGCTTGTCTCCCAAACAGTATCATCATATGTTACTAAATGTTAAAGCCAATCAACCCCACTTACTGATTATTGTCTGATAAGTCTCTCATTATATCTACGTAAACAACAAAGATATGAGAACTTATGAAAATTTAACAATAGTTTATTACAAAACGAAGATTTCTGTACACAAGTTTTAAAAAATTCATTTAGAAATTAACAATATGATGATGACTAATGTCAGTAAATGGGAATGGTTTAAATATAGTGTCAAACAACTAGCTATAGAAACGGGAAAGAAAGTGTCTGCCCTACCCATATGTAAACAGAAAAATCTAATCGAACAAATACATTTATTATGTGGTAAGCCTTGTATGACTGCAGAAGAGTCAGAATGCTTACAATCTTTACAAAATCAACTAGATGAGGTGTACATGATAGCCTTAGCATATGCAAATAGGATTAAGAGCATCTTAACCAAACTAACTGATGAGTGTCAATCAGTGTTTATTAAAGGAAGGCAGATTCATAATAACATAAGATTAATATTAGATATGATTGACTACCGATCCTTTATCAATTCAGAAAGTTTACTATTATTTATTGACTTTTTTAAAGCATTTGATTCAATAGACCATAATTTTCTATTTAGATCTTTAGAACTTTTTGGATTTGGAAACAAATTTTGCAACGTGATCAAACTGTTCTACAAGCAGATTTACAGTTATGTTTCGCTCAATCCAGGCATAACACCTAGGATAGACGTATTCCGTGGAATTCGACAGGGTTGCCCAATTTCTCCAAAATTATTTATTCTTTGCACTCAATTAATGGCCTACCTCATTGTGAACCATTCAGGCATCGAAGGAATAAATATTTTTGGTACTGAACTGAAAATAAGTCAGTTTGCAGATGACACAGTAATATTTTTAAAGGATAAATTAATACCCGAGAAAGCGTGGAATGTAATTTAAATTTTTTCTAAAGCTTCAGGCTTGTGTCTGAATCTAAAGAAGTGTGAACTTTTGCCACTTTATGATTGTTTGGAAAATAACACGAGGACAATTCCAGTGAAAAATGAAGTCAAATAACCTAAAAGACAAAATTGATGGTATGTCCAAAACACTAAATCATTGGTTAATGAGAGATATCACAATTTTTGGACGCAATATATTATCCAAATCAGAGGGTGTCTCAAAGATGGTTTATCCACCTTACTCATTATACATTACCTCAAAAAGTATTAAAAAGATTAACTCCATAATCTATCAATTCATTTGGCGCAATAAAACACATTACATTAAAAAAATCACAACTCTTCAAAGATTACACCAAAGGTGATATAAAGACAATTGATTTTCAATCAATGGTTGGAGTATTTAAAATTAACTGGATAAAAGCCTCCCTCTTGAAACCTGACTCCATATGGTTCCATATCCCTAAAAATATTTTCAAAAAGGTGGGAGGGTTGGATTTTCTCCTCAAATGTGATTTTGATATATTGAAGTTGCCTGTGAAACTGTCAGAATATCATAAGCAGGTCTTGTCTTATTAGAAAATGTTTTTTGCCCATAACTTCACGCCACATTGCTCCACCTTGTGGAATAACAGGACCATTACAATTAATAGGAAGTCATTGTTCATTAAAGAGTGGTATGAAAAAAACATAATCTTTATAACAGATTTACTTAATGAAAGGGGGCGGTTTCTCCCAGTGGGTGTTTTCAATGCAAAGTTTAACATTCAGTGTTCCCTTAGAGAATATAACAAGGTCTGTAAGGCGATCCCCTTACCTCTGTTAAGTTTGATACAAGGCTATTTATATTACTCTAAGGGACAAATTAGTTTACCTTCTTTACAGCTAAATCAGATTCCTTTAACTAATAAAAAGTGTAATAATAAAATCATAAACAATATATTTAAAAATGAATTATTTCACGATTTTAACAGTAACACAAAATTAAAAGGGAGTAACGTTAAAATAACATACACACTTTTTAAAATGGCCTATCCCCCCCAAAGTCAAAGAAATGCAATTTAAAATAATTAATGGATATTACCCAGCAGCTGAAATGCTTAAAAAAGGTTTGGGTTTGAGGTGGAGCCATGTGGATTTTGTTTGCAAAATGAAGAAAGTATTGATCATTTGTTTTTTTTCCTGCTCAGTAACGACTGACTTCGGCAGGATTTGGTAGACTGGTTGAGTGTAAGAATAGATGGGATGACCCCACTGACTCTAACACAGGTTTTATACAATAATGGCGAGGAACTTGCCATGCTCCACAATATGGTAATAATTATGGGCAAATACCACATTCATAAGTGTAAATGGCAAAACAAAAGACCTTCCCTAAGTGCATTGAAGATTGAATTAAAGTCTTTTTTGTCATCTTTAGAATTACTGAAGGATTCATGTAAAGATGCTGCTTTGATATGTGAAAATGGGACCCAGTATCTATCCTTTTAATGAATATGTTTCGTTTGGTGTACCAAATAAGCCGCATGTATGTTAAAGTGTGCACGGAAAGGATATTGTTAAATGTCATAAGAATGGCCTTCACGCATATTTATATTGTTTTTTTGTTTTTTTCTGTTAGTCTTCTCCTATTTCTTTTGTTTTCTTACTCAACATTTCAAGATGTTGTTGCACCAATGTTGTCTCCCAATGAGAGATTGTAAATGTGTGCAAAATGTAAATGAAAAAAAAAAAGTCACTACCCGATCCGTACCAGAAACCTGATCAGTACCCCGCATGCGCGAAAGATGTCTACTTCCGATCGAAGCGTTTTACGATTTTTACGGGTCAGAGTATCTGTTAAGATGTTAAGAATAACAAATATCTCTTAAAATGTTTCGAGTAATCAAACATTTCAATATAATGTAGACAAAAATGAAAAATAAAAAGATAGTTATGGATCAGGAGTGGAAGCGCATGTGCAAAGTCGGACCATACTGTCACTACCCGATCCGTAACCCGATCGTTACCCCGCATGCGCAAATCTTACGTCACTTCCTCTCTTTGCCAACATTGCGACATTCAATCGCGCATGTGCAGGGGTTTTCTTCTTCTTCTGTTCGTTTAATGGCAGTTTACGAGGATACTGCCACCTGCTGACCAAGCGAATGAACCCTATTGTAAACTGAATTAGCGTCATTACAAACATGTGTTAAATTTGATTTAGTGATAGTCGAGTGTGTTTATGCTTGTCTGCAGTGTTGAGGAGTAACGGAATACATGTACCGCCGGAATACATGTACCTGGGGCTAGCGATTTTTTCAGTCGGGCTACCAAAACCTATCTCAGCCCTGCCCGTCGGGCTATTGTAAGAAGGAAAAATATATGTCAATGCTTTTGCATTCTTTCAGAAATGTAGCTGGGTAATTATGTCATTGGCATCGGTGAGCCACTGTCAATATGTGACATATTGAAATCGCGTTTGAATTTGCGCTTGTTTTTTTGCTTTCACTTTGCAATCGTGCGAACTGCAGATAGAGAGCGACAGCACTGATCTGTGAGTGATGATAATTTGTGCACCAATTCCTCTGACATCGTCTTATTAATCGTTAGCTTACTATGCAAACATGACAAGTGAAATCTCCCGCAGCTTAAACATGTGAGAGGTTGATCGCGCAGAGAATCGCTGAGCTTATGTGAGTGCGTGTGTAAAAGCAGCAGGATTTATATTTGACTAAGATGACCTGGATGACTGAGAACCTTCACAGACAGATATATATTTTAGTTCTGCTGAGCCAAATAAGACAGGTCAGGGTGAAGAAGTGACAGCCAAAGAAAAGCTTACCACAAAACGGAAAAGTTATGACAAATCAGACTATAAGGCAAAAAGAAAGTGCAGCTTTATGGTTTCATGGACAAAATAATTTCTGTGGCTGCAATATGACGAGCTAAATAACCAGGGCTGCACATAAGTGGTCCGCAGGTGCGCATTCGCTGTCAAAATAAAAAACGCGCACAAGGGTTAGGGTTAAATTTAAAAACTCTACTTTTGAGTTAAAATATATATTTATAATTTTAATAAATGACAAATTAAAAAGGCATGAAAATTTTTTTGTGTCGAAAAAATATCGAACCGTGAATTTTGTGTATTGTTGCACCCCTAATATATATATATATATATATATATATATTGGGGAGTAACGGAATACATGTACCGCCGTTACGTATTTAAAATACAAAATATGAGTAACTGTATTCCGTTACAGTTACCGTTTAAAAAGGTGGTATTTAGAATACAGTTACTTTGTTGAAATAAATGGATTACACTGCGGTACTTTCCTGTTTCATTTTGTCGCGGGTCAGGACTGTTTGGGTTTTGTTTGACAGCTACGTTCTGTTGTTCCAGGTGGCAGCGTTACGGTTGCCATGGTTACAGGGTGACGCTCTCTCTCTGCGTGTTTCCTGGGTGAGAGAGCGCCTTTTTGTTGTTGTTGTTGTGCTAAGCTAATAGGCAGAATGCTACAGGTATAGCTCTAAAGAATGTGGCCTCATGGGCAGTGTAGTCCGTGCTGCTGGGAGAATGGACTGCCATACTCGTTATGTGTCTGTGAACGCGAGGAGGGAGAAAAAGGCGAGTGGAAAAGTACGAGCTGTCACTGAGCAGAAACGGGAGCTGGAAGCATGTAAATATAATAATAACCACTGCAGCCAAGAAGAGTGCCTGACGAGCCCAGCCCGTGTTTTCCTCCGAAACAACAAGTTCCGTTGGCCTTTCAACGCCTCTCTCTGTCTCTCGCAAGCAAAGTTGACCCAGACAACAAAGTAAAGCTATTTTTCGGCTACGAGCCCGACACGGACCCGACGTATTAGTCAGAGGTCCCTTTACTACGGGTTCGGAGCCGTGGACCTTCAGTAATAGTAATAAATCACACAGCAATAGTACATTCATGCAGTTGTAAAAAGCATGATAATATATTAAGTAATCCAAAGTATTCAGAATACGTTACTGTCATTGAGTAACGTAGTGGAATACGTTACAGAATACATTTTGGGGCATGTATTCTGTATTCTGTAATGGAATACATTTTAAAAGTAACCTTCCCAACACTGCTTGTCTGTGTGGAGAGGATTGATTAGAATAGTGATGATGATGTCCGCTATCACTGTCAATTGTTAGTAAACACTTCATCTGGCTGATGAATCTTCACGTGACATATTACAAAGTCTGTATTATTAACTCTGTAATTAGGCGCCATTCTTCTTATTTTACGGCGCTGTTGTTCAATCGGGGAAAGCTCTCTGCTGAGGAGAAAAGCGTGAATTTGTTTGTATACAGATTATCCATTGTTTTAATGTCCCGGTAGTCGAAAAGGAGGCAGAGCTGTTAAGAAATGCTAGGAGCTAACTGGGCACTAACCGTATCATTCAAATATATTGAATGTCGCAATGTTGGCAAAGAGAGGAAGTGACGTAAGATTTGCGCATGCGGGGTACCAATCAGGTTTCCGGTATGGATCGGGTAGCGACAAGCCCCGCAAGTAGGGATGGGTAGCGGTATCCGGTGCCATAATGGCACATAAACGGCAGTAACCAGACTGAAAAGACCGAAAAGCAGCGCACATTTCGGTGCTTTATTTCGGTGCTTTTTTTTCCCTGAGATGTCACACTTTGAATTCTAGCCAATCATTTTACCTTTCCAAGGATAGTAGGTGGGCCCAGGTACGTACGTTCTTTTAGAGCAGAGCTACAGATTAAAAATGCCCAAGGCGAAGCGGTCAAAAGTCTGGCTGTACTCCACAGCAAAATATGCAAACTCAGCAGCCTGCAACAAGTGCTTTAAGGTGATACTGTGCAAAGGAGGTAACACCTCGAATCTGATGAAACACATGGCAACGCATAGCGGGGGTTTTTTAAAGCCGAGAAATGCACCGTATTTGATAGCTTGCTGCAAGAGCTAACACCTAGCACATCTACTGCGGGTGGGTTGCCTGTTATTGACCCGGAGTTAGCAACATCCCCCCAAGAACCCGAAGATTAGAGTCCTGGCCCCTAGCCCTGCCAGTGTAGCAGAAATGATGACGGATGATGATGGCAGACACAGCCGTTCTTCTCTGGGTGAGTCGCTTAATGTTGTTCGTGTGTAACTTATGTTGAGTAGGCTAACCGCGTTATTACATTAATGCATGTAAGGTGAACTAGCAAACACCGTCGTAGTTACATGCGGCTGTCTTCTTGTTTGATGGCAGATACTACCTTCACCCTGGCCAAAAAGGCTAAAATTACCAAAGAAAAAGAGGGAAACAGCTGAACATGAGAGGTTTTTGGACAAAGTCTGTGTTTTTTCCATTGTTTAAGCACTGCTTCCAGCCAAGAGTGATACCATATATCCCCTATAGCCAGTGTTGGGGAGTAACGGAATACATGTACCGCCGTTACGTATTTAAAATACAAAATATGAGTAACTGTATTTCGTTATGTGGATCAGGGAAATTATTTTACTGCTATTGTTAAATAATCATCATCATTACCATTGCATTAATAATATAATCTGCAGCATTGATATTGCATTCAGAGGTTTAAACAGTGTGTGTGTCTTTCAGAAAGACTAAGTTGCAGGAGTTGACAGGAAGTTGCAGAGAGTTTGCAGAAGTGAAAGCAGAGTCTAAGTTATTCTGAGGAGCAGGTTAGACGAGGCTATTTGAATTACTAGGTTATTCAAATTGTCTGTTATACTTTTATATTCTTTTATTAAGCTTTTAGTAGAAGTTCTTGATTAAAACATTTATTCAACATAGTACATATAGTTTCAGTTAGGTTATTACACATAAGGATGAGCCTCTGGTCTGGTAAAAGGTCAGAAGTGCAACGGGTGAGATGAGAGAGCATGTAAGGTCAACACATACACATACACACATTAGTTAGACTCATTTATAGGTGAGAAGTTGGTCATGTTTGTCTCTGGAAAGAGGAACAGCGTCTGGCAGGACGTGGGGCTCGTGTTCCAGACGAGATAGAAGACAACGTTCTTTTAAACCGTGTTAAAAGTCATTGTGGTTTTGATTTGACGTATGTATATATTCTGTCTGTGACGTATGAAGGGGCGTCATTAATTCAAACCCTGATGCTATAAAAATCTGTGTATGCTTTGATTAAGTCGAAGATTAATTCCTGTCTGCGTACAGAGTGGTCTTCCCACGCGTGTATTCATTAAAATCAATTCTTTGACCAAGATCTTCTGGACCTGGTTGTTTGTACTCTCCTTCCTCAATTATGTGAACCTTAACAGTTACAGTTACCGTTTAAAAAGGTGGTATTTAGAATACAGTTACTTTGTTGAAATAAATGGATTACACTGCGGTACTTCCCTGTTTCATATTGTGGCGGGTCAGGCCTGTTTGGGTTTTGTTTGACAGCTATGTTCTGTTGTGTCAGGTGGCAGCGTTACGGTTGCCATGGTTACAGGGTGACGCTCTCTCTGCGTGTTTCCTGGGTGAGAGAGCGCCTTTTTGTTGTTGTTGTTGTGCTAAGCTAATAGGCAGAATGCTACCGGTATAGCTCTAAAGAATGTAGCATCATAGGCAGTGTAGTCCGTGCTGCTGGGAGAATGGACTGCCATACACGTTATGGGTCTGTGAGCGCGAGGAGGGAGAAAAAGGAAAAGTACGAGCTGTCATCGAGCAAAAACGGGAGCTGGAAGCATGTAAATATAATAATAACCACTGCAGCCAAGAAGAGTGCCTGAGGAGCCCAGTTGTAAGTAGGGATGGGTACCGGTATCCGGTGCCGTGATGGCACCGGTTCTGACATATACAGTAGTAACCAGACCAAAAGCAGCGCACATTTCGGTGCTTTATTTCGGTGCTTTTTTTCCTGAGCTGTGATACACTTTAGATTCTAGCCAATCATTTTACGTTTCCGAGGATAGTAGGTGGGCCCAGGTACGTACGTTCTGTTAGAGCAGAGCTACAGATTAAAAATGTCCAAGGCGAAGCGGTCAAAAGTCTGGCTGTACTTCACAGCAAAATATGCAAACTCAGCAGCCTGCAACAAGTGCTTTAAGCTGAAACTGTGATACTGTCAAAGGAGGTAACTCCTCAAATCTGATGAAACACCTGGCGACGCATAGCGTTTTTTTTAAAAGCCGAGAAATGCGCCGTATTTGATAGCTTGCTGTGAGACCTCACACCGAGCACATCTACTGCGGGTGGGTTGCCTGTTATCGGACCCGGAGTTAGCAACATCCCCCAAAAACAGGAAGAGGAGAGTCCTGGCCTCTAGCCCTGCCAGTGTAGCAGAAATGATGACGGATGATGATGGCAGCAGCAGCCGTTCTTCTCTGCGTGAGTAGCTTAATGTTGTTCGTGTGTAATTTACGTTGAGCAGGCCACATTATTACATTAATGCATGTAAGGTGAACTAGCAAACATCATCATAGCTACATGCGGCTGTCTTCTTGTTTGATGGCAGATACTCCCTTCACCCTGGCCAAAAAAGCTAAAATGACCAAAGAAAAAGTGGGAAACAGTTAAACATGAGAGGTTTTTGGACAAAGTTTGTGTTTTTTCAAATTCAAATTCAAATTTTATTTGTCACACACACACAACCATACACAGTATGACATGGGGGTGAAATGCTTTTAGCTGTACAATGCCCGACCATTAAATGACAGAAGAAAGTTTTACAATATTTACAATTTACAGTTTACTACAAAAATTTACAAATTAACTTAGGAATTTACAGTAAAGAATGTGCAAATAGCAGAAGAGATTATAAAGATAAGGATTATAAATTATAGGAATTATAGGATTATAGGAAATGTGTGGTGACGTGTGTGAGAGTCCAGTCTTATAGTGACGTGTGTGGGAGAGTCCAGTCCTACACCTGGTTCAGGCCCCGAATAGCCTGGGGGAAGAAGCTCCTCCTCATTCTCTCTGTTTTGGCCTTAAGGGAGCAGAAGCGCTTCCCAGACCTCAACAGTGAGAAGAGTCCATTGTTGGGATGGGAGAGGTCCATCATAATCTTCCTAGCTTTGGACTTGCACCGCTTGGTGTAGATGGACAGCAGGTCAGGGAGCTCTGATTGAATGATGCGTTCTGCCGAGCGCACCACCCTTTGCAGATCTCGTCTGTCCTGCTTGGTGCTGTTCCCAAACCAGGTGCAGATGTTTGCCGTCAGGACGCTCTCGATGGTGCAGGAGTAGAAGTTCTTGAGCACCTTCAGTGGCAGATGGAAGTCTCTAAGTCTTCTGAGGAAGAAGAGACGCTGACGGGCTTTCTTAACCAGGGTGTTGATGTGACAGGACCATGACAGGTCCTGAGTGATGTGGACACCCAGGTATCGGAAACTGTCCACTCTCTCCACTGGCGTGCCACTGATGATGAGGGGTTTGTAATTCCTCGCCTGCTTTGTAGTGAAGTCCACGATCAGCTCCTTAGTCTTGCTGATGTTTAGGAGGAGGTTATTCTCCTGGCACCAGGTCTCCAGGTTCCTAATCTCCTCCAGGTAGGCCGTCTCGATGTTGTCGGAGATAAGGCCCACAACAACAGTGTCGTCAGCAAACTTGACAATGGAGGTGGTGTCGGATGTGGCTACACAGTCATAAGTGTACAGTGAGTACAGCAGGGGGTTTAAAACACAGCCCTGAGGCACTCCAGTGCTGAGTGAGATGGAGGGGGAGACTTGTTTTCCCACCCTCACTGATTGGGGTCTGTCTGTGAGGAAGTTGAGGATCCACTGACACAGTGATGAGCTGAGTCCTAGATCCGTCAACTTGGTGAAAAGCTTAGAGGGAATTATTGTGTTGAATGCTGAACTGTAGTCCACGAACAGCATCCTAACATAATTCCCTCTGCCAGTGTCCAGGTGACTCAGGGATGTGTGGAGCAGGTGAGATATGGCATCGTCTGTGGAACGATTAGTCCGGTAAGCAAACTGAAGTGAGTCGATGGTGGCAGGAAGTGAAGAAGTGATGTGATCTCTCATCAGTCTTTCAAAACACTTCATTTTCCATTGTTTAAGCACTGCTTCCAGCCAAGAGTGATACCATATATGCCGCATAGCTGCAGAAAAGGCTAACATTGTTATCTTTTTACAAAAAAACAGTTGAACATGAGAGGTTTTTGGACCAATTTTGTGTTCTCCATTCTTTAAGCACCGGTTTAAGCACCGGCACCATTTCAAAAGTACCGGTTTGGCACCGGTATTGGATAAAACCTAAACGATACCCATCCCTAGTTGTAAGTAAGCTATTAAGACTCGACTGTACACTGTGTTCGTGTTTTCCTCCAAAACAATAAGTTCCGTTGGAGCAGCCTTTCAACGCCTCTCTCTGTCTCTTGCAAGAAAAGTTGACCCAGACAACAAAGTAAAGCTAGTTTTCAGCTACGAGCCCGACACGAACCCGACGTATTAGCCAGAGGTCCCTTTACTACGGTTCGGAGCCGCGGACCTTCAGTAACAGTAATAAATCACAGCAATAGTACATTCATGTAGTTGTAAACAGCATGATAATATATTAAGTAATCCAAAGTATTCGGTTACGTTACTCTCATTGAGTAACGTAACGCAATACGTTACAGAATACATTTTGGGGCATGTATTCTGTATTCTGTAATGGAATAGATTTTAAAAGTAACCTTCCCAACACTGCCTATAGCTGCAGAAAAGGCTAACGTTGTTATCTTTTTACAAAAAAACAGCTAAACATGAGAGGTTTTTGGACAAAGAGTGTGTTCTCCATTCTTTAAGCACCGGTTCGAGCACCGTTTAAGCACCGGCACCGTTTCAAAAGTACTGGTTTGGTACTGGTATCGGATAAAACCTAAACGATACCCATCCCTACCCGCAAGGGACATCCATACACGTTATGGGTCTGTGAGCGCGAGGAGGGAGAAAAAGGAAAAGTACGAGCTGTCATCGAGCAAAAACGGGAGAAAAAAAATTAAGATGGGCTTTTGCGACATCTCGCAAAAGTTTTGCGCGTTTTGCGACATCTCGCGAAGGTTTTAGCCGCATTCTTCAGAGGCTGCCAGCTCGAAGCCGACCGGGAGGTAGAGGCACGATGTGCCAGGAGAGCACCGTTCCACCCGGCTGTAGTAGGTCTCGACCTCCCGTTAGCTTCGAGATGGTGGGTGTCAGACATCTACGGAAACGTCGGAGCACTTTTGCAAATATGTGATGTCTTGTAAACCGAGCAGATATTTGACGTTTACACAGCTGCATGTACGCCTCAAAATATCTTAAAAGTTTATTTTGTGACCCAGAAAGAGTAATATTACAAATAAGTACCTGCCGCCGCTGTTGGAATTCAACTTTTGTGAGATCCCGAGTTTGTTTTGCGAGATCCCGAGTTAGTTTTGTGAGATGTCGGAAAAGTTCATCATAATTTTTTTTTCTCCCATGTCCCTTGCGGGGCTCCGTAAATATGCATTCTGCCAAATAATTATTATACTAAGTCATAAGTAATAATATCATAAGTGCCCTCTTTGTTACTAAAATTAGGGGTGTGTTTTGATTATCGATTTATCGATTAAAATCGATTCTGGCTTGGATAACGTGATATCGATTCATTAAAATCCTGAATCGATTTTTTAATATAAATTTATTTTGCCGGAAACGCCAGAATCTCAGTTTAAACCTCACAAAATTTCAACAACCACCAGACAGCTAAAACAGTAAAAATGTTAAATGGTAAATGGCCTGCATTTGTATAGCGCTTTTCTAGTCCCTAAGGACCCCAAAGCGCTTCACACTACATTCAGTCATTCACCCATTCACACACACATTCACACACTGGTGAAGGCAGCTACATTGTAGCCACAGCTGCCCTGGGGCGCACTGACAGTAAATGAGAGCAAGTACACAAAGACGTAAACACAAAGTGCGGATCCGCCGACGGATCAGAATCAGTGAGATGTCTCACCCAATGGCACGCACACGGTCGGGGCTGAAAGCCGACAGCTCGCTGATTCTGATGTTTCGGCGGGTCCGAGCTTTGTGTTTACGTCCTTTTTGCGCTGATTCTAAAGCTGTTAGTTTTATCTCTCTCCAAACGATATTGACTGAACCAGCAGCAAAAGAAGATCCAAACTACGCTTCACATAAACATCGTCATGGATTCCCTCTGACTATTGCTGTTTTGCTTCCACCACGATAAAATCACACTTCATTCACAGCTCTCTCTCTCTCTCTCTTGCTCTCTCCGTATACTCCAAGAACAGTTTCAGTCTAAAAATCTGTTTTCTGCATTATTCGCTTGCTTGTTACGCACAAGTCTACCGTTGTTTACAGCGCTGTCGGACGCTGTTTTTTTCCTTTTACTTGCTTCCGAAAAGAAAGCCTAATTTCTGCTGTTCAATAGGCTTCTGAACAAATGTAAACTTTTTAAAAGTATGCAAAATGCAAAACACTGTGTCTCTAGTAAAACCGCTGTAACTTCAGAGGTAATGTTCATATGTTCATCAGTGTTGGGACTAACGCGTTATTAAGTAACACGTTACAGTAACTACGTTATTATTGTGGTAACAAGCACGGTAACTAGTTATTATGCCAAAACCAGGAACGCATTACTCGTTACTGGGATTTAGATAGGCTCATTATTCGTTACTTCGTGTGGTGGCTATCGCGGAGCTTCCACAGATTCAATAACATTAGCAAGTGGTGGAAGCCAGCAGGTGGATGAAGGAAAAGGGAGGCAAGAGGAGAGACCCGAAGCGGCCGCTGGTCCGAGAGTGTCAGGTGAACTGAACTTCAGGTAAGAAGTTATAACCTGCAGTCTATCTGGGTCAGATATGAACCAAGTTTAGGTGGAGTTTATTTTCGTTATGCTGACTTTTTCGTACTGCGTGCTAGCTAGCATGACGGAGTTTCTATACAGCTGGGTGGGTGCTATGTTACTGATGTTGAACTTTATTTTGTTCATAAGGTTAATTATTAGAGTTGTCAACCGTCCTGTAAAAAACAGAATCGTCTCGTATTCAGAGAAAATATTACGCGTTTCGTATTGAGGTGAAACGGAACACAGTTTGTCCCGGACTTCAAATACAATGAAAAAGACACAAAGCTGGAGTTACTCTGTGTCTTTGCTGCACAGCTGCCTCTTCTTCTCTCATACTCAGGATGTTTTACCAGTCGGTGGTTGCTGGAGTACTTTTCTATGCTGTTGTGTGCTGGGGGAGCAGCACAGCAAAGAAGGACTCATCCAGGCTGGAGAAACTGATCAGGAGGGCTAGCTCTGTGGTCGGCATGAAGCTGGACACTCTGGTGACAGTGGCAGAGAAAAGGACATTAAAGAAACTGATGGACATTATGGACAATGCCAGGCATCCTCTGCACACGGCCATTAACAACCAGAGTCTGTTCAGTGACAGGTTGCTTCTCCCAAAGACAAGAACTAACAGACTTAAAAACTCCTTTGTCCCACACGCCATCAAACTGTTTAACTCCTCTCTGGAGGGGAGAGGGAGGGGAAACAGGAGGACAAAGGAGGGGGGAACAACTAAGCTGTAGTGCCTCTTCACCTCACTGTGCAATACCTTTTGTGCAATACTTTTGTAAATAGTCAACAGTGCAATAGACTCAATACTTGAAATGTGCAATTCACTTGTATTTTTATTTTTTATTCCTATTTATTCTATTTATCCCCTTCGTATATTTTATTTATATTGTCTCTGTATTTATATATATATGTGTGTGTGTGTGTGTGTGTGTGTGTGTGTGTGTGTGTGTGTGTGTGTGTGTGTGTGTGTGTGTGTGTGTGTGTGTATATATATAATATTCTGTAACTCTGTAACTTCTGTCGGTGCTGTGCTTTTTTGGAAATCGAATTTCCCAGAGGAACCCACCCGAGGGATTAATAAAGTTCTATCTTATCTTATCTTATCTTATCTTACTCTCCCCCTCCCTCTCCTGTTTCTACTTCAATCATGAAACTGATCAATGATCAGCTGATCGACTTTTCTCTCTTGTTTGTTTATCGCCCACTTTGCGCCAGAAAGAGGAAACCAGCAGATGTCGCGGTAAACAACAGCAGCACGTTTAAGCTTGATCAGCTGTTGTTAGAATTTATTTAATATTAATTTCTAGTATCAGCTGATGTTTGCTGGAGCCACAGCTGTAAACCTGATGGTCATGATATCAGTTTGGTTATCTGGTGAGAGGGAAACATGAAGATGAAACCAGGAGACGTCCTTACTGGATCATCAGAGCTGTGATGGAGAAACAGGTTTACCTTTTAGGTGACATGAATGAGTTGAAGAGAAGTTATGAACTGTTTCTGAGAGACAAATAACACCAGGATCGTTTTCTAAGTAGCTGACAGCTGGTAACTGTGCAGGGGCGGGTCTAGCAAAGTGTTGCCAAGGGGGGCATGTAGGGCATTAACGGGGAAAGGGGGGCACAAAGAAATACTTTTCTTTCTTATTCTCATTTAAAATGTCTAGCTTTTAAAAAATAATTATCTGAATCTTACAACAAACGATTGATAGATTGATGCATATATACCATCAGAACAGTGTACATCACTGTCACAACAGTGTTTATTTTCATTCAAAGGCTTTATGATTTTTCCTATAATGGTGAGCCGGTCTCTAGTCAAAATGCCCGGGCCAATTTTCTGTCCCAGTCCAGCCCTGTATGCAGCTCATCTGCAGTCTGGTGTTGCCTACATCTTCCTATTCAGAAGGCAGAATTTCTGAGTTCTGAGTACAATCGAAAGCACCACGACTGCAGTTTTTGTGTTGGATGTAAAAAGCAGTCTAGAATCATGCGGCGGTCAACGACGGTCCAGGTGTGGGATTTCTCTCGTGGAAATGTGCACATTATTTTTTCCTTTCTATTGGTAGGTGGCACAGTGCACTGTGGCAAGTAAGCAAGCTAGGAGACTGGCAAAGTAATGGAAGCAACACATTAACAAGAGAATTCTGAGTAAAACCAAAGTTACTTTCCCTAGTAACTAGTTACTCTGAAAGTAACGAGTAACTTGAAGTAACTGAGTTACTTTTGATAGAAGTAACTAGTAATGTAACTAAGTTACTAATTTAAAGTAACTTACCCAACACTGATGTTCATTAATGGTTTTCTTTCGTTTTTGATGTACTGCAGAATATTTTTATAAAATCCCAGGCCAGGAAAATCACCTTCATGTTTTTTCTGTTTTATCTTCAGCTACTTTGACACAAAGGCACCTGCTGTGATGCTTACACCTTTGATAAAGTCTTGCGAGTGTCAGCTTCCTTTTTATAGATACAAAAATATGTAAATGTACTGATCTGAATTATAATATTTCTGACTGTCTGAGGCAAAATTTCCCAGATTCAAATCGAATTGAATCGAATCGTGGATCGAATAGATTCAGGACCTTGTGAATCGGAATAGAATAGATTCTAGAAATCAGTGACGATACCCAGCCCTACCTAAAATATATTGAACCTTTATCTCTCAAGAAGGATTTCAGTATTAATATGTAATACAGTTCATAGCTTAACTCTCCTCTAATCTTTTTGTTTTGTTTTGTTTTGTTTTGTTTTGTTTTGTTTCACTGCTTATGTACTTACATTTTTGTTTACTTACATATTCATTTACTGTTTTGGGTTGTTTTTTTTGTATGCATAAAGTTAACTGTTGTGTAATGTTTTGTTGACTCGATATGATGAAAGGGGATATCTGACCTGTACAGTTATGTCAGGCACAGAAATCTTTTGTTTGTGACCAGCAGCCACTCAGAAGAAAGGTCAAAAGGATTTAACAAGGATTGTTTCAGACATTAGATGATCTAAGAGACTTCCCCATGGACTGATAAAACTTTGTTAAGTATTATTTTGAACTGTTAATCACGCAAAGATACTCTGGAATAAAAACATGAAACCTAAAACAGAGTTATTCACACGTCATTGTTTTCATAAAAATATAATTTATAGCCATTTTAAAGGTCATCGAATTTGATTATAACTTGGTGGAAACCCAGTTACTCTATCTGTAGAACAGCATCCACTTTGTTTTTCTTGAGAAATACCTGTACACATCCAATGCTAAACTGTGCTCTGTGGCGGTATATTAGGGGACAGTAATAATATTTTTAGTTCAGTTATGTCCTCCAGGCAGTGGCAACCATCAGTTTGCACCTGAATGTGTATCAGATAATATTACATAAGCCCTAAAAAAGAAGGTGACAAACTCTCTTTCTGCAAATAAATACATGAACGCTGAGCTTCAGAGCTGGACGCCCTCCAACGTGTGACTGGATTTAGCAAAACATAACAAGACTTTCTCTGTCCAGTGTGTGAGCTAGCTTGGAGGGTTTGATAATGCTTTGCAAATCAACAGTTTATCAAAAGGTGATGATGAATATTTTCATTAAAGGATCATTCTCTGGTGGGTATTGCAACAAATTACAAATATATCCCCTTTATCCCCTCCCCCGGACCACAGGGCTTAACACCTGAACGTGACACAACAGCTGATGGGCAGCACTCCGGCTCTGTGTGTGTGTCTATGGGGGGAAATCCAGCCAAAACTATGTTGGTTTTATTTTAAGCTGTCATCGCTACCTTGACTGAGGTCCATGGGGGTGACCTCACCATGGAGAACACACAGGAACGTGTGGAGACATATGGACGGACGGACACGTGTGTTTTGTGTGTATAGCACAAACATTCATGCAACACAAACTTCTTCAGAACGTTTCATCTTTATTTATTTCAGATCTACCTTGTACAGTGGTCCCTCGTTATCCGGTCTTTAAGTCTGACATAATTAGCTGCGTCTGGGCCCAAATTCTGCTGCAGGTCCATAAGTCAAACAATTACTGTGGGATTACTGAGAGTTGAAAAACTGTCTAAATTCTTTCATCTGTCATAAAATGATCAGTGTGACTGCTCTACCAGGTGTAACAATTAAGTTTAACATCCAGGCATCCATGAAAATGGAATTTATGACATTTAACGGAGTTAGAAGTTAGCAGGGAGTTAGCTTTCTTTGGCTTTTAATACAATACAGCCCCATATTTTTGAATTTTTGAACAGTTTGAAATCAAGAAAAACCTGGTGGGCTGGATTTTAGATTTTTTAACTGACAGGTCACAAAGAATGAGAATAAATGTCTGACCCAGTGTTCTCCTCCACAGGTTCTCCTCAAGGGTGTGTCTTATTGCCCTTATTATTCATTCTCTATACAAGCATGTGTCAGAGCAGATATGAAAGCAGGGCCATTATTAAATATGCAGATGACTCTGTCATTGTCAGCTTACTGAAAGAGGGTGAAACTTCTGATGACTTTTTACAGTGGTTCCCACATAGCAAGCAGGTCTGGCCCGGATCTTGTATCAAGCCGGCACTGCTGGCTGACTTCTGGCATGATAAGATGTATGTCATCCAGATATGGGCCAGGCCTGGCATAGATGGCACTGTCTATGTGATGGCATGCCACATCTGGCTCGATTGTGGTTTGGTTTATGTGGCCCAAGCTCATAAAAGACAGGTCTGGCCTGGATCCGGCATCAAGCTGGCACTTCTGACTAACTGGTGTCATGGCAGGGTGTATGTCAAGCAGATGCGGGCAAGGTCTGGCAATGAGGCACTATTTTATGTTCCTATTTTCCTATTTTAATTAGAAGACCCAAATGTCATGTTGCAATACTATACTGCTATGGTAGCCAACGTTTCAAATGCAGGTTTGACAGGTTTGTGAGTAGAGATGGACTGATCCAATATTACATATCGGTTTTGGTCCGATACTGACCTAAATTACTGGATCGGATATCGGAGAGAAATAAAAAATGTAATCAATCCATTAAATATCAAGAAAGCACCTCACAAAACTTGCAACATAGCGTAACCCAGCTCATAACCTTAGCACGTCGGAGCAGTATGCATCACGTGATAGAGCGGTTGTGGCGTGCGAGACCTGTCGGCGGTCTGGTTGAGCATTTGGAGCCTCGCTATGAAACCGGCATTTCATCTCCGAGAAAGTTATCCCAGAGAGAAGTAAAGCAAGTGTGTAAGTTCATCTCTGAACATTTGTAAGCATCCCCACGTTAAGTTTAACCCACAATATATGGAGCGACTGCCTCTTCTCTCTCCCTCCCTCTCCTGTTGCTACTTCAGTCATGAAACTGATCAATGAGCAGCTGATCAGCTTTTCTGTCGCCACTCTTGTCTCTCTTGTTTGTTTTTGGCCCACTTTGCACCAGAAAGAGGAAACCAGCGGCTGAACAAGAGCGGCAAGTTTAAGTTTGATAAGTTGTTGCTAAAATTAATTTAATTAATTTATTTAGAATTTATTTAACTTTCTACACCAGGATCCTTTTCTTTTCTTTTTTTTTTTTCTTTTTTTTTTTTTTGGCCTGTCCCGTTTGGCCCTTTTGCCATCAGAATTGTTGTCTAAAGGCAAAGAAAGATGCCCAACGGATTTACTTTACCAAACTGACCATCCCAGCCTTGCCGTAATGGTCCATTTGATTCACCTTTTATTGTTTATTTTATTTTCACTTACTGAATACGGGACAGACTTGACTGGGGGAAAGAAGGGGAGAAAGAAAGAGGGAAAGAGAAACAGCTGAGAAGAGGGACGGGGGAGAAGGGCAAAAGACAAAAACCAACAGAACGGGCAGAGAAAAAAAAATGCATATATCAATCACCTGGATCACCTGCTGAGAAAGAAAAAAGAAAGCAAGCAGAAGAGAACAAGAGTAATAGAATAAACAACATCACAATGATATATGGGAATATGACAGTAAATGCTAAATGTTAAACATTATTGTGCAGCACATAAGATCAACAGAACACAGTGTGCTTTGAGGTAGGAGCCAAAAAGGGTGTAGTTTGTGGGTGTGATCACCCGTGTGTACACCTGTGAGCATGGACGCGCTTGTTTTTTGTTTTTTAAAAGGTTCCTTCATGTAATAATCTGCTAGAGGGTGTGGGGGGGCCACAGCCCCGTCCTCCAGGGCGTGAAGCAGGTGTGGAGGAGATCAAAACTCCAGACATCCAGAGGCCCCCAGAACACAAGAGACCAAGGAAGGAAAGAGCTGAGGAGAGTCCCAGATGAGGGCTCACTCAGCAGCCGCGGAGCAGAAGCCAGGGGGAGTTGCAGTGACGCGCCCGTGAGCTCCGCCGGCAGCCAGCTGTGCCTGAGTGACCGAGCCCCAGGCCGAGAGGCCGGGGGCACCCCACCTCCGAAGTGGCCCGAGCGAGCCCCAGGCTCCGGGCCCCGATAAGCGGCCGCCAAGGAGTGAGCCGGTGTGTACCTGGACGCCCATCCCCGGACACAAAGAACCACCAACGCACCGATGTCTGAGGGGGTCCGCCACTGGCAGGGGAAGTGGTGGTAGGGGGAAATAGGCCTCCAAACCTTGGAGGGCCTGAGGTGTCCCCAGAGAGGTGGTGCCTGACACCCAACCTGACATATAGACACAGAAATACAGGCACACACAGATACAAACATCCATTCCCACCCTCATGCTCTCATATGCACTTACTCCACACTCAACCACCGTGGAGACAGACATAAAGAGACGTTGTACACACGATCACACTCCCCAAGCGTACTCTACAAACCGGGTCTAGGTGCCCCCGCCCCTGGAGGGGGGAACTGCACCCAGACCCAGGTGGTGTTTCCCTTTTCCCTGCGGTGGGGGGAGGCAGACCGCCCCGACTCCGCAGCAGCAGGAAGGCTCCACACTCCAGACCGCAGTCGGACGGCCAACTCCTCCTCCTAGTCCTAGCCCCCCTGCTCCAGCAGGTCGCAGAGAATGGGGGTGAGAGAAGACTCCAAACCTCCCTCCACCCGCTCATTGTAGTGTTGATGCATGTGTGTTCTAAGGTGCAATTAAAACCCAGGAGGGCATGGAGCTACCTGCCAGAGAGCAGCAGGTAAGCGCATGGTCCCTCCTGCTAGCCCTCAATGTCTACGTGTATTTAAAATTGAGAGGTGGGCAACGATGCCAGGGGTGGGGTGTACACCCTGATGGTACTTTGGACTCCGTGTATCGTGCCCACCCCCAAGATCCTATATGTATGTGTAATGAGAGTGTGAATAATGTGAATGTCTAAGTTGTGGGATAAAATTGAGGCAGAGGCAGCCAGAAGGGGACAGAGGGGGGGGGTAGCCTCCTCTGCACCCTGGTGACATACCCCTACTCCAAGGCCCTGCATGTGTGGGTGGTTGTGGTGGAGCGGGAAGAAGGAGGCAGCTGGAGATGGGGAGGGAAGGAAGGGAGGGGCAAGTGACCCCTCCCTGGGGCCAGCTCCCCCGCTGACCCCAGTAGGCACCCCCATACTCCGCGACCCGCCAGGGAAAGGGGGCCCAGGCCCATCCAGACCGGGCCCAGTGCAGCAGCGCCGCCCGGCCCCACAGAGCCCGGGACAGTCCACCCAACCCCACCACAGAGAAAACTGCACCCACCCCACCATCCACTCATCTTCCAGACTACATAAGACAATAAACACCCAGGCTGAGATCTTCCTCCACCTCTCCTGTATCTCCCCCTCCTGCAGAGGGAGCTCCTGAGGAGAGGAAAGCTCCTGCAAGATGTGACAATCTCCCCCACCAGTTGAAGAGCCCAAGTTTAAGTTTGATAAGTTGTTGCTAAAATTAATTTAATTAATTTATTTAGAATTTATTTAACTTTCTACACCAGGATCCTTTTCTACATAGCTGATGGCTGGTAACTGTGCAGGGGCGAGTCTAGCAAAGTTTTGCCAGGGGGGCAGGGAGGGCATGAACAGGGAAAAGGGGGCACAAAGACATACTTTTCTTTCTTATTCTCATTTAAAATGTCTAGCTTTTAATAAATAATTATCTGAATCTATCAACCAAAGTTTTAATCTGACATAAAATGTATAGAAATCAATTACTGTATATAAGTCTAATATACCCTAGTAAGTATTAAACCCGATTCTTTGATCCCCATGACAGGGAAAACCCGACTCAGGAGTGGTCAAAACATTTATATTTCTTTATCCAATCATCTTCCGGAAGAGAGAGCCCTGCACAGCCCAAAGCAAGTTCCAGAATCTCTAACATTAGAAGCTAAAAATCTGTTCTTTTGGTACTTCACACGTCACACATCGTTTCGATAAAAACAAGTCCTTATATGTTACTAGTTCCACTTTTCTGTCTGGTTTCCTGTATTTATTAATATACTTCTGCAGCTCTACCCTAGACTTCCTGTTTTCAGTCTGGCTAAGCGCTTGGTTTATGAGTCAAAAATGGCCTTGCTTTGCAAGCCTTTATTATTAAAATACATAAAACAATATAATCAGAAAGTACTAAGAATATATGTTTATTTCGTAACATAAGCTATAGTACTTTTTCCTTTGGGAAGGTACAATCTGTGCAATCTGCAATTCTGTGCAAGAAAGATGTTGAATCTATTTAAATATTTTGAAAAAATAATTGATTTCTGTGCATTTGTTTTACACATGCATTGAATTAAAGTAGATTATATTGATTAAGCATTATAAGGCAGAGGGTGGGGGGTGGTTCCCTATTTTTCTTTTTTTCTTTTTTTTTTTTTTTGCTGGGAGTTTGCAACCCCATTACGTTGTATAATATTTCTGCTAAGTACTCTTTAAAATACCAGATTCTCGATTGGATTTAGATCTGGACTTTGACTGGGCCATTCTAACACATGGACATGTTTTGTTTTAAACCATTCCATTGTTGCCCTGGCTTTATGTTTAGGATCATTGTCCTGCTGGAAGGTGAACCTCCGCCCCAGTCTCAAGCCTTTTGCAGACTCCAAGAGGTTTTCTTCCAAGATTGCCCTGTATTTGGCTCCATCCATCTTCCCATCAACTCTGACCAGCTTCCCTGTCCCTGCTGAAGAGAAGCACCCCCAGAGCATGATGCTGCCACCACCATATTTGACAGTGGGGATGGTGTGTTCAGAGTGATGTGCAGTGTTAGTTTTCCGCTAAACATAGCGTTTTGCATTGTGGCCAAAAAGTTCAATTTTGGTCTTGAACAGTGCTATGTGGGATGTTCAAGGCTTGGGAAATCTTTTTGTAGCCTATGCCTGCTTGGGCCATGTTTCAGTTCTGGCCCCAGATGTCAGCCTAATGTGTACCTTAATTAAGCCATGTAATAACAACATGTGCATAATAGCATTCAATACCATCGTTCCCTCGAAGCTGGACAGAAAACTGCAGGATCTAGGACTGAGCAGCTCCCTCTGCAGCTGGATCCTTAACTTCCTGTCTGACAGACGCCAAGTGGTCAGACTGGGCAGCATCACCTCATCCCCCATCACACTGAACACTGGTGCTCCACAGGGGTGTGTACTGAGCCCTCTCCTGTACTCACTCTACACCTACGACTGCACAGCCACTAACAGCTCCAACATCATTGTGAAGTTTGCGGACGACACTACAGTGGTGGGTCTTATCACCAATGGTGATGAGACGGCTTACAGGGAGGAGGTCAGCGCCCTGACCCACTGGTGTCAAGACAACCATCTCACCCTCAACGTCGCAAAGACAAAGGAGTTGATAGTGGACTTCCGGAGGTGCAGAGAAGTACACACCCCCATCACCATCAACAGCGCTGCTGTGGAGAGAGTGAGCAGCTTCCGGTTCCTTGGTGTACATCTGGCTGAGGATCTTACGTGGTCAGTACACACAAACAAAACAGTGAAGAAGGCGCAGCAGCGCCTCTTCTTTCTCAGGAGACTGAAAAGATTCGGCATGAGCCCCCGCATCCTCAGGACCTTCTATCACTGTGCCATTGAGAGCATCCTCACTGGATGCATCACCACCTGGTATGGCAACAGCACCGCCTACAACTGCAAAGCTCTCCAGAGAGTAGTGCGGTGCTCTGAACGGATAATTGGAGGTGAGCTTCCCTCCCTCCAAGACATCTACAGGAAGCGCTGCCTGAGGAAAGCGGGGAGGATCATCAAGGACTCCAGTCACCCCAGCCATAAACTGTTCAGACTACTTCCATCAGGAAGGAGGTTCTGCAGCATCCGGTCCCGTACCAGCAGACTGAGAGACAGCTTCTTCCACCAGGCCATCAGACTGCTGAACACGTCATAGACACCTCAGCTTCACTACTGGAACTTCAACATTATGCACTGCATACTGTACAGTAATGCCACTGTTTTGCACATGTCTCAACTCTGTATATTTTTATATATTTTATTTATTGTTTACTCTATTTAATTTGTAAAATATGTGTATACACACACACACACGTAGAAAAACATTTAGTATACACATCCAGAATTTATTTATTTTTTGCTTGCATATACTATTATATATTGTACATATATTTATTAGTTTCAGATTTAGCCAGTCGTATATTTTGCCTGTTTATGTTATTGTATTTTGCACAACTCTGTTGCTTGTGAAGCTCGCAAGAATTTCACTCGCATGTGCTGTACCAATGTACCTGCACATGTGATGTGACAATAAAAAAAAAAAAAGTGAAAAAGTGAAAGTGATAGTGCAAAAGTAACGTGACAAAACTCTGTTCGGACAGTGAATGGACTGATTCTTATATAGCTTTTTCCAACTCGCCCAGATTACTCAAAGTGCTCTATACAACATGCCACATTCCCCCAACCACACACTTTCTCTTAACTGAGTGCTTCCTAACTACATTCATACACACTCACACTCACAACATGCAGACTGGAGAAGCCAGGGATTGAACCACTAACCTTCCGATCAGTAGGTGACCTGCTCCGGCCTGGGCCACATAAACCAAACCATAATTGGGCCAGATATGGCATGCCATAAACAGTGGCGTCATTGCCAGACCTGGCACACATCTGGTTGACATACAACCTGCCATGACACCAGTTAGTCAGAAGTGCCAGCTTAATGCCAGCTCCCGGCCAGGCCTGTCTTCTATGAGCCTGGGCCACATAAACCAAACCACAATCAAGCCAGATGTGGCATGCCATCACATAGACAGTGCCATCTATGCCAGGCCTGGCCCATATCTGGATGACATATGTCTTATCATGCCAGAAGTCATGAAAGTGGCCACTTTCATGAGTAAATCATATAAGGCTTACACGATTTACTCATGAAAGTGGCCACTTTCTCATTACTTTCATACATTGTTTTAGCAAGTATCCAAAACATACAAGTTTCATTATATAATTTTTCAAGGGATCTTATATCTGTTTTCACTCTTATATGCTTTTCATACAAGTTTCACACAAGACAGATACAAACTTTATAAGAGTTATATATATCTTTTCCATATGGGTAGACTCCTAGATAAAACATTATGGGTCATTCCCACAACCCACAGCTTTACAGTGTTCCAGCAAAGTTCATTTCCAATGCAAGCTCTGCAAGTACTGTCTCTTCGCATCCAGACGCAATCTGTCTCTGTACCGTCCTTGTAACTGCTTTTAAGCATGTTTCTAGCAACCGTCCTTCCAACACAGCACAGTGTGTTTGTTTTGATTCGTGGCCCAGATATATGGCGCAGTACTCCCAAAATACATTGCAGTGTTACGTCAACTCCAAAGCCCTATGATCTAAGCAATTCTGGCTGGAGGTAACCAGACCCCAGACCACTGACAACAGACGGTGGCCGCTGCCAACATGGACGAGGAATATGAAATCTCAAATTAGTATCTGTGTTCAACCCTGAGTATCTTTCCGGGTTCCTACTTCCTCACTGTGATGAAACTGGAAATTCAGCCAGGGAGATATTACAAAGGAATATTTAACTGTCCCAGTGTGGCGGATGAGAAGATGTTAACAAAATGGCTGCAACAAATAACCCATTTACATGGCCATTTAACACAGTGAGAAAAGTGTGAAAAGCTAATGTGCTAGCACTGGTTTATGTTATGACTGTTCACTGGAATTTTCATCTAGAGACAATAAATAAAATAGAAATAACTCACAGCTATTACATCCTGTTCATGCTTTCTGCGTTTGGATGGTTGAATTTACATCTACACGTGACTGCTGTGAACACCTGAACATTCAGAGAACATAATGTCAGGTCTAAGGAGCTTGGAAAGAAAAGCATCTGGACTTCTTTAAGTTTCTTGAAGATGTTTCACCTCTCATCCGAGAAGCTTCTTCAGTTCTAAAGGTAAAATGGTGGGAGTTTCCCCCCAAAGACGGACAAAAGGACCCCCTAATGATCCTCTACCTAATCACATGAGCCAAGGTGTGAAAACGGGTGTGGGTCACAATCAGCCAGGGTTTCGGGTGAGCTCATTGTGAAACCTAGCCCCACCCTATCATGTGATTTCCTGAGGTCAGATGGCCCAGGATGTGAGTGGGCGTTAAGGCGTCTGGGAAGGGATCTCAAAACTGGATTATAGATGGCAGACAGTTGGTGTCGTAAACCACCGCCTCTGTTCAAAGATGGTCGCTCACAGTAGACATAAAATGGCTTCTTTCACTCCTCTTTCAAACTATCTGTCTTCTCTGTCCAAAATGTGAACATTGGCATCCTCGGAAGAGTGACCTTTATCCTTAAGATGCAGATGGACTGCTGAGTCTTGTCCCGTGGAGGTGGCTCTTTTATGATGTGCCATGCGTTTGTGAAGTGGCTGTTTGGTCTCTCCAATGTAGAGGTCTGGGCATTCTTCACTACACTATACAGCATACACCACATTGTTAAGTTTGTGTTTAGGAGTTTGGAGCAGAACTAAAAAGTTCCTGATATTAAACTGCTGCAAGGATGAAAGCAAAGACAGATAAATTGACTCGCCAGCTATTTCAGTAGATACACCTGTACCTGTTTAGCTAATTGTTAATGCAATGTGGCGTATTTATTCATGTAGATATCATCAAGATGACCTGCTGAAGTTTAAACTAACCATCGAAATGGGGAAGAGAGGTGATGTAAAATACTTTGAACATGGCATGGACGGTCTGAGTATTTCAGAACAGAAACTCAAATAGACACTAGTTACAACCAAGGTATGTAGAAGAGCATCTCTGAATGGGGTACAGCAGTGGAAGACCACATTGAGTGCCACAGGAAACTGTTGGAGATGTTGTATAGGTGCTAAATGTATTAAAAATGGTACACTTATATAAAATCTTCACTTTTGAAACAATTTCAAATACGAAAGAATGTTCACTGAGATCTACTACTTGGCTCTTTTTTTCTAATTTGTTTACTGACCAAACTTTCTTCCTCTTTGGAGATTGTTAAAGTTGTCTTTCAGCCAGCTTCTATTTCAGACTTTAATATTGCCACCGTGTGCAGTGAGTCTGTAATGGAGACCAGGGGTTCCATTACCTGGTTGGTATTGTTAATAATAAATTGTTGGATTGGGAATTTAAAATAGGGTAATAAAGAAAACACATTAGTTCTTATGGAGTCTTTTATTAGGTTATTTGACATACGATTAAATTGACAGCTTGTAACAGAAAAGAGACAGTGGGACTGGCCATCCTACCTGTGTCGGAGAAGAGCCAAAGTTAGAGCTGTTTGCAGTTAATCATTTATCAATAACCTAAACATATGTGAAATGAGAACTTGTAAAGGTACTCATCTGTCCTGGTTGCTTCTTGCAGGATGTGGAGCAAAAGAGTGAAAGCGGCTCAATCACCTGCTTAAGAGCTCTTGGAGCAGACCAGTGTGCCGGGTTAGGGAGTGTGGTTAAAGAGGGTTTTAATTTAGATAGAAATGGGTGAAGCTTATGTTATTGGTTTGTTTATAGTATGTGTTGGAAATATGTACAGTATATGTTTGTGATGTGATTTAATGTTATTGTATGTTTGTTTGTGTGGAGGGTTATGTGTTCATTTTGATTAGTTAACCCCCATACTTGGGCTATTCCAGATGCTCACCTGAAAAGGTAGAGTATAAAAGGAAGCCATTTTGTTTAGTTGTAGTTAGTGTTTGTGCTGTTATCATGCTCCTTCTTTAATAAAGTGCCAATCCATGGATGTCTTTTACTCCAGTCTTGCGTCATATTATTGGACAGAACCTATGACCGCCGGCCAAAACTGACAGAGTCCATGAGAATCCTAATCATCACCCCTTTTGGATGCCAGCCATCACCCAACATACCCGGTCCTGACTGACAAGTCATGTGACATGAGTGTGGGGTTACCTCAGCCGTTAGTGGGAGTCCCTACACCCTCTGTTACATGCCCAGCAACAGACAGATGGAGTTTAAATCATCAGAAAGTGAGGACACAAAGTGCTCGCAGTAACCCACACCGGGCAAACCTTGCTGCTACACATGTTGGGGTCATAAATCTCTCCACAGCACCGCCACTTTAATAAGCTTTGATATTTTTGACAAATGACTCAGAGATAAGGGCATCTATCTGCTTAAGCTCAAATGCTTATGTTGTTGTTTGTATTATTATACAAAGATTTTCAGCGGCTCCTTTTGAATTATTCTACATTGATGTTAATTTGTGGTCTTGTGTGGAAATACAATATTGATTGGTAACAGCTGTGTACACCAGCACTCTGACAGCTGATGTAATCTCTGAGGTCCAGTTAGCCAGAGAGTTTAATAAGAACTGATGAAAATAAATCACTACTGGCTCAAGCAGAAAGCTGCAGTCACTCAGCACCTCGAGTCTTAGCTGTGGTGACGTGTGCAAAGATGTAAAACAATTTATTATGCCAGCACAATAAATGTTTAACTCTGAATTTGCAATTATTTTTAAACTTATTCATTCCTGTGAAGGCACATTCTGAATCAAAACTCTTTTTAAATTCTTTTTAAAATGATTTCATGCAAGAAAAACTTCTTTTTAAAGTTTCCTGAAGGTCAGGGCTTGCAGCAGTCAAGTCCAAATGTGGTTTCATGTCTTTGTTTTGACTTAGGTATGACTCAAGTCCAGGTCTCTGGTCACAAGGCTGCAGCAGCAGCACAAGAGCAGACGGCAGCAGCTGTTCGAAGGGTCAAACTTGGCCAAGTTATAACCCGAGTGTTTAGTAGGTGGAAATTTCTGTAACACTAAATAAAACCTAGTGAGACCACACAAGATAGTCCTTACATATACATAAGCTCTTGCTAAATATCTACAACTATTAATAACAATTATCAGTTATGCACGCCGGGAAAATTCAAAATGGCATTTCTCAAAATAGCATAGTGTATAAAAAGCCCATTTCCCCCTAGTAGCTACTCGAATTAACTCAACTCAGATTTACTGGTTTTCCATTAAAACCCAGTAGGGGTGGGTTTAAAAAAATTTTTTTTCCAATTTAAATAGATTTTAGCTTGAATAATGCAATGTCGATTCATGAAATCCTGAACCGATTATTAAATATAAATGTATTTTGCCAGAAATCCCAGAATCTTAGGTTAAGCCTCACAAAACTATTTCAACAACCACCAAACATAAAATGAGAGCATGTAAACAGATTCCGCACAAAGTTGTAAACACAAAGCACAGATCGTTCACCCCACATGGTGAACGATCCATATATGGACATCTCTCAAAGCCGGCAGCTCACAGATTCTGATGCTGCAGGTTTTGACACTCTCCGACTAAAATGCACTGAACCAGCAGCAAAAGAAGATCAAAAGTACGCTTCACGTTTGATAAAAATCCTCATTAATTCCCTCTTACCTTTGCTGTTTTGCTTCCATCACCATAAAATCACATTTCCTGCACAGCTCTTTCTCTCTCAAATCTCTTTTTTCTGCATTATTCGCTATCTTATTACGCGCCAGTCTACCGTTGTGTGCAGTGCTGTCAGATGCAGTTTTTTTTCTTTCAGAAATGACCTCCAACAAGAAAGCCTCATTTGTTCTGTTCACCGAAAAAATTTAAACTTTTTAAAAATTATGCCAAATTGCAAAACGATGTGTCTCTAATAAAACTTTTGTAACTTTGCTCTGCTTCACTTCAATAGCATCAGGTAATATTCACATGTTGCTTCATGGTTTTCTTCATTTTTTGTTCTACTGCAAAATATTTTTAAGGTTATCTGCTATAAAAAGCTAGGCCAGGAAAAGCTTCATGTTTTTCTGTGTTTTATCCTCAGTTACTTTGACACAAAGGCATCTGCTGTTATGTTTACACCTCTGATGAAGTCTCACAAGTGTCAGCTTTGTTTTTATATAGAGATATAAAAATATGGATATGTACTGATAAATGATCAGAATTGTAATATTTCTGACTGTCTCAGTCAAAATTGAATTGAATTGAATCAAATCAGAATCGAATAGTTGGTTTTTTGTATCCATTTCCTGGGTTTCAAAAATGGCAGTTTTAATTTTTGTGAAGAAGACGCTCACATGACTCATCAGGTGATGCTCTGACCAGCCAATTGGTGGCATGCAGTGTGACATCACATTTTAGTACCTGCTTGGCAAACCGTGGCGAGTTGATCCGATTAGACACTAATGGAGAAGAAGCTTAATTAACAGAAAATTAATAGCTAATAGCATTACCCCACGTGACCATATCATCCCAATAACTGTAGGTTAGTATAATGCATGAATACTAAGTTTCTCATATTGTTTATGTGTAGCTAGAACATGTTTACACTTACAGAGGTCTAATGTGGCATTAGGAGTGCTATAAGAAAACTTTCATGCTACAGTAATGTGCTGTAATACCTCAGCATACAGCATCTGTTTGAAATTCAGAACAGGAATGAGAGTTCAGTAACCCTGCAACTACTATAAACCTTCAACAGTGATTTAGTTTTAATTTATTAAATAAATTTAACTTGTGAATAAGTTGTAACACAGGCACACAAAAAAACAAAGGGTGTTCATTATTGTTCTTGAGATATCTGGTGGAGATTGTAAAGTATTTCTCCCTTACACCATCATTATTTCTTAAGTAAGTTATGACTGAGTTTTAAGTGCGTTTTCTTTATCTTGTGGGTCTATGACCGGGGAACACCACAAACGAGTACAGGAGACGTTTCAGTGCAACTGTAACATTCCTGACTGCCCGACAGACGGTAGCCTTGGAAACGTGCTCAGCGTCACCAATATTATACAGAAAGCTCCCGTTTGCAAAAAAACGAAGTGCAATACAAATAATATGTACAGAACTGAGAGAATGTCCACGATGTGTCTTATGAGCAATATTAGGCCTGAGGATGTTATTCAAATAAATTATAGATTGTGCTGAAAAACGATAACTTTCACACAGGAAATCATCAGGAAATGATAAAATGTCCAAACGCGCTCTAATCACTCTCTCCCGGCGGAGAGCTCTGCAGAGAATTTGGGCTTCAACATCTACTGGCTCTTCAAGGAAGGGACACGCCATGTCTGACACTTCCTACAGTCAGGTTTCTGACAAAGAGGCGGAGAACGTCAGGGTTAGTTGAAGTAAACCTGCTAGGGGGCAGGTTAGCTTCACGGAGTGTGTCGTCATAGTGACTCACTCAGAATTAATCTAAACTTGCTTTGTGAAACCGAAAACCCAGAGTTTTCGTTAACTCAGGGTATACTTACTCAGAGTTTGCACTAAACCGGCTTCCTGAAATAGGGCCCTGGCGTCTGAAACTATTTTGGTTTTGATGTAAAGTATGACCCTGATGGTAAGTGCGTCATGGACAAAAGTAAAACAGTATGTTGAATGTGCCACACAATGCTCAATTACATTGGTGGGAACTAGTGCGTTAGCGCAGTTAGTTCATTAACGTGTTGACACCATCCAGCCCCACGCACGGGGCGATCCGCAGGAACTCGTTAATGGAGATTTGCAAAAACAACAAGCACGCATGCTACAAACTTTACCCGAGTCATTTAGACAGCCGTTAGCACATGATTCTCCTTATGGGGACCTGATATGTTTAATATGCTGCTGAGAATATAGCCCAGAAGAAGCGTATAGTATAGCTTTATTTTGGAAAGAGCCATTTCTCTGTGATAAACTCTCTTTTCCAAAGATGAGTGATTTCTCGATCAGATAGATTTATGTTTTTTTTTTTGTTGTTGTTTCAGCAACATTAAATTTAAAAACTGTACTTTTGAGTTAAAATATATATTTATAATTTTAATAAATGACAAATTAAAAAGGCATGAACATTTTTTTGTATCGAAAAAATATCGAACTGAACCGAACCGTGAATTTTGTGTATTGTTGCACCCCTATCCACTGAGGCTTCATGTGTCTGAAAACTGAGTTCTATTTGCATGACGCAGAAACAGATATTAGAAGCTAGAAAAGTTTTTAAGTCATGTGTCATTCAGATAATTCACTGCCCGGTATCCAATCTTTTAATACATCCATATTCTTAAAGAAGTCTGGACTCTGCTGTCACTTCTGAGAAACCAAGCTGAGTGCAGATGCCATCCTCAACAAGCCTTCAGCGGGTGATTATTTGATACTTGAAGAGTAGATTTTTGCTAGTGTTTTATATTAATGCCTCCTAGAAATTAATGGAAACACTTGAGGTTAACGAGTAGGCACTTGACCACCTGCCAAAACCACGAGGATGACCATTAAGACAAAACAACTTCTCATGTAAAATCTTAGGAATCTCTCCCATCTGGCATTATGGCGAGCTCAAACGAGTTGGATATTGGAAAATGAGAGTGATACCACATCATGTCACAGCGTGTGAATATGTGTATGCGCCTAGTCCGAGTTACATCATGACACAGTGGCTTCAATTACAGTTGAGACTTTTCATCACCATCAAGGTATGTGTCATCCCGTCTCAGACACACTCACACACTCGACACTGTATCAACTGATATAGTGAGCTAGCTATAAGACGCTGACTATTTTAAGACACAAAAACAGATCATTTTTAATTGCTGAAATTGATGTGCGTGTTTGACTGCAAAGCCAAAGGAAAGTTTGTAGCCTTAGCTTTTCTTAACCACACACTATTTAAAAATCATGTCACTAAATCATGGTTTTGTACTGTGACATCCTGTCCACAGTTATTACACTTTAAAAGCCTCACTCTGAGGCGGGACTGGTTGGTGACCCAGAAACCCTTTTCACAACTGGATGAACTAATGGAGTCCAACACAAAGTGACCAGGATGTGAGGAAATGGCACTGCTCAAATATAAAGGATAACCACGCCAAACTGATCGCTTTATATAGATTTAAAACCATCATATACACTGAACAAAAATATAAACGCAACACTTTTGTTTTTGCTCCCATTCCCCATGGGATGGACGTAGAGACCTAAAATTCATTCCAGATACACAATATAACCATCCCTCCCAAACAGTGGTCACAAATCAGTCCAAATGTGTGGTAGTGGGCACATCTGCTATATTGAGATAATCCATCCCACCTCACAGGTGTGCCACATCAGGATGCTGATCTGACATCATGAGTAGTGCACAGGTGTACCTCAGACTGCCCACAACAAAAGGCCACCCTGGAATGTGCAGTTTTGTCTCACAGCAAAATGCCACAGATGCCACAAGCAATGAGGGAGCGTGCAATTGGCATGCTGACAGCAGGAATGTCAACCAGATCTGTCGCCCGTGCATTGAATGTTCATTTCTCAACCATAAGCTGTCTCCACAGGCGTTTCAGAGAATATGGCAGCACATCCAACCGGCCTCACAACCGCAGACCTCATGTAACCACACCAGCCCAGGACCTCCACATCCAGCAGGTTCACCTCCAAGATCGTCTGAGACCAGCCACCCAGACAGCTGCTGGAACAATTGGTTTGCACAACCAAACAATTTCTGCACAAACTGTCAGAAACCGTCTCAGGGATGCTCAACTGCATGCCCGTCGTCCTCATCGGGGTCTTGACCTGACTCCAGCTCGTCGCCGTAACAGACTTGTGTGGGCAAATGCTCACATTCGATGGCGTCTGGCACGTTGGAGAGGTGTGCGCTTCACGGATGAATCATGGTTCACATTGTTCAGGGCAGATGGCAGCTGAGAATGTCCCAGTTCTTGCATGGCCAGCATACTCACCGGACATGTCACCCATTGAGCATGTTCGGGATGTGCTTGACCGGCGTATACGACAGCGTGTACCAGTTCCCACGAATATCCAACAACCTCGCACAGCCATTGAAGTGGAGTGGACCAACATTCCACAGGCCACAATTGACAATCTGATAGACTCCATGCGACGATGTGTTGCACTGCATGAGGCAAATGGTGGTCACACCAGATACTGACCGGTTCTGGGTCCCCAGACCCCCAATAGCGCAAAAAACTGCACATTCCAGGGTGGCCTTTTGTTGTGGGCAGTCTGAGGTACACCTGTGCACTACTCATGATGTCAGATCAGCATCCTGATGTGGCACACCTGTGAGGTGGGATGGATTATCTCAATATAGCAGATGTGCCCACTACCACACATTTGGACTGATTTGTGACCACTGTTTGGGAGGGATGGTTATATTGTGTATCTGGAATGAATTTTAGGTCTCTACGTCCATCCCATGGGGAATGGGAGCAAAAACAAAAGTGTTGCGTTTATATTTTTGTTCAGTGTGTGTATATTTAATGGATTATTGTAGAGATAACAGATAGTGCTAAGTCCATTCATTTATCATCATCAGTGTGGCACCAATAGGGCGCCTCATCAACAGTTCAACAGCCCGCTCTGAAGATGGGGGTCCCTTCTGTGTGAGCCTAAAGCGTGTGATGCAGGATTGTCCAATATTGTGACAGCCATATTTCCTATGATTGTCATATTTTTGTGATCTGCATCATCAAGAATAATTTAACTGAAAATTTGCCAATAATCAACAGAAACATTTGGATTATTATCTTAAACAGTAAAAGGTCAATGTTATTGTGGTTTTGCAGACATGCAATTACTAACCATGTGACATTAGTGTGTTCCCCATTTTGGATGACTGGATTCTATTACTTGAATGATGGACTTTTGTACATTTTGCCTGTATCTAAATTAGTATATGTATGCATGTAGGCTGCAATGCTAGGGCACAACTTTCACTTGAAGCCCCACCTTCCACCCAAATTCTGGTTTGTGTTGCACTTTATCAAGTTGTTCGACTGCCTGGCTAGTAGTTAGTGAGTATTTGCACACAATCATGAAAAAATGGCAACTATGGTAATCTGCTAGCAACCAAAACAATCAGTGGGAGTATTTTGGTGCTACACCATCTCTGAGTTTCACCTAGAACGAGCTAATAACCTCCAAAAGAGTCAAGGAATACACAGGATGGACAACTTTCAAGCAACGCACACCAAACCTCAGTAGCGGAAATTGTTTTCTATCACCCTCAAGTGGCCAAAAATAAAGCAACTGCAGGTTTTAAGCCACAACAATTAGGCACAGATATTTCCATACAACTTAAAAAAAAAAAAAAAAAAAAAAAAAAAAAAAAGATATTTTCTTAGACTTGAGGTTTCAAGATTTCATGACGTAGCATATACATAATGTATTGGGGGTTGCACTGACTAATAATTTTTAATGTTAAATGACATGACACAGACTTGGACTTAGGTTTGAGGAACACAGTAAAATCAGACAGACTGGATCCAGATTGTCTGGAAAACTACTTTAAAGCGTCCCGGCCAACGGGCATGGAAGGGCAAAGCCACAAAAGACAATGAAAATGAATGGTGGGAACTCCAGGAAGAATGCTTGCACATTAAAGAGGAAAAGTAAAGAAGAAATGATGGTAAAAATAAATAAATAAATAAATTTAAAAAAGCAAAAACGACAAAGTGGAGAAAAGGGAACAGCTGCTCTTTTAAATCCACTGGTTTGGATGATAACCAGCATCAAATTTCACAAACCAAAACCCTCTCAAACATTTACGAGGTGTTTGGTCATATGGTGAGTATGTAGGCTAAATGCGTATGTGACTCAGACAATGTTTCTATAAGGTCAGTGTGTCTTTGAACTGAAGGAGCGCTTAGATTTCAGTATCTTGCATAATCACATAATCTAAACATAGGAAATTAGTCAATGTTTTTATATCAGTGGCTTAATATGTGATGGAAAAGGTAAGATAAGGTAAAGGTAAGGAGTGTAGCTCAGCTCTGGCTCTTTAGCCTCCTATAGATAATTGGTTTTAGTTTTATAGCATACTGACAGCTTTAATTTGGGCACACATGGCCAGAAAAGCTCTGAGAAACCCACTGTACACGACCTGAGCAACAGCTGACAGAAAACAGCAGAAGCAGATGGTGCAGCCTTTAGCAATTTGAGATGTTTTAGTACAGTTAAAAACAGATTTATAGCACAATAAATACTGAAATCAAGTCAATACACAACCTGTAAAGAAGTTAAAATTTGTGTCATTGATGCCTACCACCTGGTGGCTAAAAAATATAATAATTGCAATTTAATCATCATTGATCTGTCCAAATCTGTCCCACCACAGTTAGCCTAACCAGCATCAAGCCATGTAAAAGTAAAAGATGACCACAGTCACCACTTTTCCTAATTTTTGGCACTCCCCAGATTCACATATCTTTATCCAAGGCACTCTCTCGACGGGATCTCTTTGGATCTAAAGTGCCATCCCTTTCTTATTTTATCCTGTCATACATTTGGATGAAATCAGCATAGACCTTCTTAACTTGTCTCCAGAATTGTGCTTTATGTGGTTGTGTTGAACTTCATTAAAAAAAACACCATTAGTTGATGCTTAAATCTGATGCTTAAAAGTAAAGATTTGTGCTTCGTATTAAGCTTCATATTTTAGTCACAGCTACTGATAGGTTGCTGGTTTGTGCAAGATTTCCTAGGCCTAAGAAATAGTGGTGTCAGATCAGAAAACACTTTAATATGTGTTTTTATTATTAATTGGAGCACCTGCAGTCTTCTGAGCGGTCCCTTAAAATCAATTACAATTGTTTTGATGGCATAGTTTTAAGTCAGGAATTAGAGAATACTTCTCAGTGGGTATCTGACTTGGATGCCTTCCGGTGCCTCATAGGTGAGAACCTAGGCTCTCTCAGATAAATAAGAGATTATGTATCTGGGCTGGCTGGCGATGTCACCTTGAAAGAGATGAAGGCGGCAATCTGGGAGACAGACTGAAGCTCTGTTTAGACTGCCTAGGACTCATATAAATGGAAGAAGATGGATGGATGGATGGATGGATGACTCTATTCTTTAAAAGTCTAGATAAAACAGTACAGTACTTCAAGCTTGAATGTTTTATAGATCTTACATAAATGTAAAACTTATGGATTATGGGTGAATGAGTGAATACATGAATTAACAGATGAATGACCAAATGAGTGGGTTTCATTCATGGAAATAAAAGGCTGCAAACTGCAGTGAATGAGTGAATGGGTGAATAATGAATGAAACACTGAGAAAAGAGATGGCGATACAAATGAAAGGTAAAGACATTGTGATCTGACCATTAATGGATCCAGTTAAAAGTCAAACTGTCAAACAGCTGCTATGGTAACAATGAAGATACCATAGGTGGTTACAATTAACAACTTCTATCCAAACATCTTGAGTTGCCCACAGTTTCTTCACACCAAGCAAAGGAACATCTTCACCAAGTTGGCTATTCTGAGCCAGATTTTGGAGCAACATCAACGTCTTGTTCTAATATAGCAAACGAATCTGGAATCTTCCACTGCAGTTAATCTTAAGACTCACATAAACATCTCTCAGACATGCCTGTAGCAGCAAGTAGGACTAGCATATACAGCCTCAACATTTTGTTAGGCCACTTCACTGAATAACTACAGAGCTTTATTCTCTTTGCCCTCTTTACTTTGCAGTGATATCAGCTGGGTATTAGATGTTTACATTCATCTCCTCCTACCTGGATTTGATTGAAATGGGAATCGAAATCGAGGGAATTCATTGTTGTCATCAACTAAAGAACATATGTTTGGTGGTACCATGCATGTACACACATGAATAAAACTTTTAAATACTTGGATCTAGACAGATGGGACACCCACATATACATGCATAGCCCTGTCACGTGCAGTTGTTGTCTTCCTTTAGCTGTAAGAGCTGTTTGGGCCAGGGTTAATACCAAAGGACTATTTCCAACTTGCTAATTGTTCCATATGCACACGTGACATACAAGAATATAGTCGCGACTGTGGATAAAAGTCTTCACCAACATTTAGCAGGATTTTAAGGTTGACTGTTTCTCAACATTCATCATTAGTACTGTTATTCTTTGTATTTGTACCCCCTGAAAAAAGTCACACAATAAAAAATGTTTTAAAAAGACAAAGGTAGTTTTTTTTTTAAATCTTGATTTTACATTATATTTGGTTAGAAATGTTATTTCTAACAAAAGAAATAACATTTCTTTTTTTTAGCAAAATGTTTTTTAACATTTATCCAGGTTGTGATTGTATGACTTTTTAAAACTTTTTTTGTTGCATATTCACATTTTCTCCACACATATGAAAGGTAAAGGCATTATTAATACAAAATGCACACATGCATTGCATTTGTCACTTGCAGACAGAAAAAGAAATGAAACACAAAGATTTTCCTCTCTCACCCGTGTGCAGGTTTGAAGGTGTTGCCGCTGTTTGAGATATACTTGGTTTTACCCAATGTCGAGTGACAGGTGTTGCCGCTGTTGATCTTTGATGGTTTGTTCTGTTTTGGAGAACCTTGGTCCTTCTTTTCCTCTAACATGGCTATAAACATCCATACACATTTATGCACACAAACAGAGGCACAAGCAGCTCACACTTCCTTACTTAATCCTGTGTTTAACCACATTCATACACACCTGCACAATTTTTATTTAAGATAGAAAGTTTTGAGTCCTTAAGACTTGATCCATCCAACAATCCCAACATTAAGAGAGAAAAAGGGGAATTTTTGTGAATTCCAGGTTTACAAATAAAAATGTAATGCTTTCTTAATAAATCCAGTGCTCGTATTTCTTTTGTGATGAAATCCTGAAGAAGCAGATCCACATTTACAAGTATTTTATGTTACCGGAGAACATCACCAGCCCAATCTGCTACATGATAAATACTTAAAAAAAAAAACCAAAAAAATCCCCCAGAAAAAATAGCCAGTAAATCGTTGCAGCTTTCTATAAAGTATATTTTCCAGTTGTCCTTGATTTCAGATTTCCAGCTATCCCAGGGGTAGGGTGATCCAGGATTCAAGCATTTCAGATTTTTTGAGGCTTAAGCCATTAGTGGCCTCAGCGGTATTTGAGCCGCGAGAGACTGAAAGACAATCCGGGAAGAACGCGGCACTAAACTACACCCATCCCACTGAGGCAGCAGCTGGAGAGGGGGAGAAGGGATAGAGACTGAAGAGGAAGGAGTGAGATTCTTTGGAGAGACAGATGCAAGCAAAGTATAAGTTATGATATACATAGAAGATCAAAACGTCTCATCTGTTAACCCTGGCACAATTAATTTTTGAAGTGTTACTGAAGCATGTTTTTTTTCTTGATCTTTTTTGACTGCTACAGACACAAACATTGTACAGGAAGCCGCTTCAAAGTATTTAGTCAAGCTTCTGTAAAACTACAATATTACCCAATGAGATAAAGTGGGTTACAGTTATACAAACATTTAACTTAAACAGAACTGAGCATGTGCATACATCCAAATACAGACGTGTGCTGTTCTATGGCAGCCGCCCCCAACCTTTTTTGTGCCACGGACCGGTTTATGCCCGACAATATTTTCACGGACCGGCCTTTACATACAACAAAATAAAACTAGTACCGGTACCGGAAAAAAGAAGATTTATTCATAACATACGTGAAAAGACCCAGGAAAACAGAGTTAACGATAAAAACGATAACAAAATAACACTGAAAACCCTGAAAACCATACATTTCACACCTGAGCCTCAACTCTCGTGGCCCGGTACCAAACGACTCACGGACCGGTTCCGGTCCGAGGCCCGGGGGTTGGGGACTGCTGTTCTATGGTATGGTATTTCATAGTCTGGCTTCGATGATGGAGTTGAGTAGATAGCTGCAAAAAAAAGGGGGCGGGGGAAAATTTTTTTTGAGTCAATGTCTGTCCGACTTTGAAGAAAATCAATTCAAATCAATTTTAGCAGTAATGAGACTCACAGTGAAGATAACTACTTGTAATATGCAAGTTAAGATGAATAATAACTGCTATAAATAGAAATAAATAGACTCACATATTACATTATTTATAGCTTGTCTATAAGTGTAGCTGGATCACTGTATAGTATTATTGTATTATACAAAGTTTTGGCATCATCAAATATACTAAGGACTTCTACGTTTATCACAGGCTGGGTTTTTGTTTAGTGTTTTTAGAAATAACACAAGCAAGAATCACCATATATCTGTATGTCTACAAATGGACTTCTTATCATGATCAGTACGCCATTATTTTATACCTCTCTGACCATCTAAGACCATCTCTGAATCGAGGAGGGGGCCTAAGGGTACATCTTTCGCCGTCTTACAATGCTGCGATTGCAGCCATTCCCCAACTCTCTGTGAATGGTACTCAAGGTACTCATGGCCATTGATCAGTGGGTTTTGGTCAGTGGTTGCTGATCAATAGTCATGAGAATCTGCATTATTAAGATTAAGGAACTGACCTCCCAGCCCATTGTTCCTTCAGTGGGCTGGTTTCAGTCATTATGCAAATGTACTGTTTATAAGATTTGGAGAAACCTGCAGTCAGCTGAGACTGAAGAAGTCACTTGGATGAGTGACGAAACGTTTCTCCCACTGAAAACACTACGTCCAGATGAACAGAATGAACCTTTGGGGTAACTATGATGTAGAATATCAGACAAACCAATGGCAACCAATATTTCCAGGCAATACATTTCTTTTTTAACACACAGTCAAGGTAATGCTTTAAAGACAGCAGATTTAACTTAAAGATACTGCTCTTCTGACCTCTTGTGGCGTTCTGTGTTAAATACATAACATGGTCTTATTATTTGTATGCATTGAACAAGTTTTGTTTTTTAGCATACCTTTCATAAATATCCATTCATCTATCCGTCTGTTTAATGTAGGCTTTTAATTTAAGTTAATAGAAGCAATTGTTCGATTCATTCTCGATGGTTGCTTATCAAACAATTTTCGAACTGGTTCTGCATAGAGAATAAAGTTCGAATGTGCATAAAGTTTTGTCAAAGTCCAAGAGTTTATTACTTCAATAAAACTAACCAATAAAACGAATACATTTATTACTGACATGAAACTGTTGCTGTGTTTCTAGACTACTGTCAGCTGATGCTTGACTTTTTTTGTTCTCTTATACTGATGAAAACTGGTGTATCAATATTAACAATCAGCTGAAGCATCAAATATTTTATTCTGGCCATTAATCTGCTCCTGTATAATTTAACTGTCTCATTATCCAATCACATAATGATATGACGATCTTCTTAAGTTCACGTCAAGCATCAGAACAGGGAAGAAAGGTGAATGAAGTTACTCTAAACACAAAGTGGTCTAAAATTGCTGAGGAACATCGCCAGATTGAGTCAATTGGAAGGCAAAAGAAACTCAAATAAGCACTAATTACAAGTAAAGTATGCAGAATAGCATCTCTTCAGGCAAAACTTAAAGCAGGTGGACTAGAGCAGCAGAAGACCACACCAGGTGTCGCTTCTGTGAGCCAGAACATGAAGAGCAGGAAACTGATGCTACTACAGTGGGTGGCTGTAGCTCAGGTGACAGAGCAGGTCAGCCACTAATCAGAAGGTCGGTGGTTCGATCCCAGGCTGCCTCCTGGCTGCATGCCAAATATCCTTGGGCAAGATACTAACCCCATGTTTGCCTACTGGTGGTGGTCAGAGGGCCCGGTGGCGCCAGTGTCCGGCAGCCTCGCCTCTGTCAGTGCGCCCCAGGGCAGCTGTGGCTATAATGTAGCTTGCCATCGCCAGTGTGTGAATGGGTGAATGACTGAATGTAGTGTGAAGCGCTTTGGGGTCCTTAGGGACTAGAAAAGCGCTATACAAATGCAGGCCATTTACTTCTATTCACAGGAGCTCACCAAACCTGGACACAGATAATAGTAGGGTCAGAATTTGGTACCAGTGAGCTTTGTTTAAACACCCCAGCCTCCTTGATGGCTAACCATGTCCATGCCTTCATGACCACAGTGTATCCATCTTCTGCTGGCTGGTTGGAACTCAAAGTGGTTTCTTGAGCATGACAGTGAGTTTATGGTACTCAAGTCTCCTCCGGTCACCAGATCTCAACCCAACAGAGCACCTTCGGGAGATTCCCATCGTGGATGTATGTCTGAGAAATCTGTAGCAATTGTGTGATGATGTCATGTCAACGTGGACCAAAGATTTTTGAGGAATGTTTCTAGCACCTTGTTGAATCTACGTCATCAAGAATTGAGGCAGTTCTGAAATTTGACTGAGTGGCCAGTATGACTAGAAAACCACAAAATACATATACAGTGTAAACCAGGAATGGGCATGCAAATCAGATTCAACTGTAAATGCTGTGGTGTGGCATTCGGTTCATAAGCCATATGCCCCCATAAAAAGAAACTAACATAAACTATAAAAGTTTCACAGGTATTTAAGACATTACGATGCATCCTAAATACTCTGATAACTTTCTGTGACAAAGAGAGACACATATTATTAATAGCTGATATATGTAAATAAATAAGAGGCACATTGGAGTCAGAGGAAGTTGTTAAAAGTATTACTTAGTTTTGCATCCCCCCCCCACCCAAAAACAAAACAACTCCATCCACCAGGATAACATTGAAACAAAGATACAGGAGTTGCTCATCTGTACAATGTAGTGCAACATGTTTCACAGTCAGCAGGTACTTACATTAATCAGCCATGAGGGGGAAGAGACAGCTTTGACAATTCTGTACAGTCTAAAATAATCAACATCCACTGGATATATTTGCACTTCCACGGAGAAACGGACACTCTAACAGGTTCTACTAGAATGTCAGAGAAAGTAGTTTGATTCAAATAAAACAGATAAATAAATAAAATAACCTGCGTGTGGATCAAGTGTTTTAAACCTGTGATTCAAAGACAACTTTGAAGAATATGAACAGTACACACATATCAAAGCTCTGTCACTAAATTCAAACATGCCATCCTTTCATCAAACAAAAACTTTGAGTTTCTCTGACATGAATCATTACAAAATAAAGCTGGTGTTAAAACAAATACAGAAAAAAAATAAATCACATCAAATGCTCCAAACACCCTGTCTAAGATCTGATAAGAATGCTGATGTGCTACTACACAACATGACAAAAAAATAAAAGGAAACATATGCTATTTAATCTCAGGTTAATGCCCCTCCATAATCATTTCCTCATGTGAAGCCTTTATTAGCTACAACTTAACTTCCCTCTTCATATCAGTCTCCACTGGTTTGCTTGTTCCATAATTTCATTTGTATGCATTAAAAGCACTTTTTACATACAATTTTAACTCACACCATAATTTGTCCCTCAGCAAACACATTTAAAAGTTTAAATTTAATGATTAATCCACATGGTTCCTTCGGATGCCATCTGCCTTTATATTGTAATTAAGGTCCTTTAAGTACTTCTCATAGTTTGGTCGTGGATTTGTTATTAAACATTGAAACATTATAAAAAACTGTTTGCTTTGAGACTTTCATTCATTGTGCATAATTCATCTTTAATTTGTTTAGGCCTCTGTCACATAGGCCTACAGACCAGTCTGTCACCCCCCCGGCAACCTCCTGTCCTGGAGGTGCTGGGTGAAATCAGTCGCAAACAGGCTGCTGGACCAAAAATCTCCTAGTGGCTACTAACAGATCACTGCAGTTTCCTCTAGTATACCCGGGAGAGATTGACTTCCGCAAAATCTCATAAACTACTTGACAAGCATTCGTGAACCATGCGAACGTATGACACCCCAAAAACAGAGACCTTTCCCCTTCAAAGTAAAAGCTTAGCACTGAAACAAATATGTTTCAAAACCCACAACTTCTATTTTGACAGTGCAAGGCCTCTTTCTGGAGTGTGTTGCACTTTTGCAAGTTCCACTAACACTAGTGGAGTAGATAACACAGCATAAATTTCACTAAGCAACCTCCAGCAACCACTTGCCAACTCCTTTTGGGCCAGTCATTGCCAGGTGGCTGCCAACTGGTGTGCCATCCTGTGTGACTGGGGCCTTAAACAGAATAATTTGCTGTTGATCGATGCCAGTCTCCTGTCAGTGCTTCAAATAAAGAAAAAAAAATAGCTTGGCTAGCTCTAGCTTAGCATAAAGAGAGGAAACACACGCAAACAGCTAGCTCGGCTATATGCAAGGCTACCAAAAAAATGATAGTAAACAAATAATCCTACACTTAATACCCTGCACAACATCAACTTTTAATTTAATCTTTTTCAGCATTTCATTTACATTTACACAAAGCTATGCTACGGTAAAGTAAGATATGCTCATTGTAAATTCTTGAAATTCTTATTTATCACACAGACATGAGCAATATCAGTCTTCTTGCCCAATTTTCAAAGTGCACAGTCTCACTTAAAATATCACACTAGTCCTTTAATAAGAGAAGCGTCTACTGGTTCTGCTCCATTTTGGATCAATTTAAAAGCAAATTTGGGAACGTAGGCTCCTCTGGTTGCTGGCAAAAAAAGTTAACTACTAAATTATTCTGCCTGATCTACCCAGTCTGATTACTACTATTCTTATAATTAAAACACCCCCTTCAGTCCACATTGTATTTTAGGTTTTTTTTTCTCTTGCATAGAGGATCTTTTTGGCTACCATCCACAAGCGTTTTAGGCAAATAGAATATTCTCTTTAACCAGATCGGTTATTTGGGGTTTCATTTACTTGAGACATTTTAGTCAGGAATAACAAAGTGAATACATTTTTGATTTCCATAATCATGCTTATGGTCTTGGCAAACAATGAAGGACCTCTTCAGTGGAAAACATGGTAATCTGCGCAAAAGTTCAGCCTCATGTTTGAATTAATGCCTAGATGTTCTAGAAGTCTTTTTTTTTTAACAGAGATCGTCATTGCTGTTGGCAGAGCAGTACAGGATTGGCAAAAGAAGGAACCTTTAAAACTTTACATTACTTTTATTTTTAAACTCCAAGATAAAGTATTGCCCTTGGTGGAGTACTGCACTCTAGGAGTGTCCTTATCTACTGTTGCTTAAAATGTACGGATCTCTCAAAAATCACAGTCACAATCACATGCAGCTCTGCAATTTAACTGAATTATGTGAATTTTGCCTCTGTGTATGTTTATATTTTCTAACCCAATTTTGTAGGAACTTGATGTTTTTAACATGTTAAAAAACCTTTTCTTCTTTAACCTTCCTTCTTTATATCTACTGTTCCCCCATCTTTTCTTCCCTCGTTGATGTCAGGACTTACTGTTTTCCTCACTTGAGATCTAATGCTTTACTTTCTTATTTTAAATGTCTCCTCCTCATACACCAGCCTCCTCACCTTCCTCACCCTCTTTCTCCCTCTATGTGACATTGGATAAGGGTTCGCTAATTTTTAGACACTTCCAGTAGATTGTTCTGGCCATGGTGAACAAAGTGAGCAGGAGCAGGAGCACCCATGACACGTAGATCCCTTTTGAGCTCTTGGCGGGCTTCCAGGTACCGACCTGAACACAGAAGCAAACAGAAGACGTTTTTAAAAATTTTTCAATGATTTTGGTCATATAAAATTCTCAATTTATGTTTTATTTTGAAAGTGGCAACTTGTGATTCCAGTTAGCAATTGCACCTCACAAATAATTATTTACTGTAGTGAACATTCAATGAAGCCACAAAATCAGCAAAATAAAATACATATTAACCACACGCCACCACGACTATATATGTGGATTCAATCTAATCTACACCATGTTTAAATTGTCAGCTTTTCGAAGGGAATACTTAATGAAAGCTCATGCTGACTAAAGGACACATGAAGGGATAACATGCAACATCACTGCTGCTTTGCAACTTTGGGTATAAATTGAACACAATTATGAACAATTACAATGATATTATTGCTTATTGTGCTAGTGCTGCGCCTCTTTTCTCTTTTGTGACCTTTTGTATGATGTTTCGCTTTGTGTGACTTGAAAAATGTCATCCAAATTACCTAAAAATTGTTGAGAATTAAGGCTTTTCTGAAGCCATCTGAGCAGTGTGTGATCTACTTTAAGTTATTTCTCTTTGAAATGAATAACAATCATGTTTCTTTCTTAATGTAACTGCTGGTGGTGTAAATAAAGACAGAGTAAACAATTTTTTTGTTGTCACTTATATAAAGGTGAACAAAAAGAGCATCTGTGAATCTGCCTTTTGTGCAAAAGTAGAGTTTACAATTAGGTTATATAAAATATTAAAGTACAGCAATAACAGTTAATTTATTAATTATTAACAGTAATAGTTACAATGAATAAAAGGTGATAACCAAAATTAAATGGTGAGAGGCAAATATCTAATCAGCCAATCACATGGCAGCAGAGCACTGCATTTAGGCATGTAGACATAGTTACGATAATCTGCTGAAATTTAAACTGAGAACCAGAATGAGGAAGAAAGGTGATGACAGTGACTTTGAATGTGTCATGGTTGTTGAAGAACTGCTGGTCTACTGGGATTTTCCCACATGGCCATCTCTGGTTTACAGAGAATGATGTGAAAAAGAGGAAATATCCAGTTTGCTTAAGGTCTGTGGAAGAAAACGCTTCTTTGTCAGAGGTCAGAGAATGGCCAGACTGTTTTGAGTAGTCAGGAAGGGAACAGAAACCCAGATAATCACTCGTTAAGTATATAAATGAGCACCTCTGAGCACACAACATGTTGAACCTTGAAGCAGATAGAAGTGTTTTTAACTGATAGCTTGTTAAATCTATGTTATGAAGAGTTAAGGCCGCTTTGAAGGCTAAAGAGTATTACATAATAAGTTTATGTTTACATAATAAAATGGCTATTGAGTTTATTTTCGCCTAAAATTTCCAGCAGTAGGACGTCTGCTGGTTAAACGATTTGGCTTTTGGCATCCTAATCATCATCTTTAAAAAAAGGATACAATTTGATCGACCAACAGTTTAAAAGTTAACATCACTCCAACATCTTCGCCCACAAATACACACCAAAAGTCCTGCTGTGGAGACGGCGAGGATTAAAAACAGCAGGAAGCATAGCAGGCTCCTCCTTCTGGGGTACCGCCAACCAATAGAAGAGCTGGAAATCAAACCGAGAGACAGTCAAAAAATAATAATTCAAATTATAAATGCAAAACACTTATTTACCTTCCTCACACACAGAAAGTGAACATCTGACATACTCACACTTTTCGGCAGTGGGGACATCGAGCTAAAGTGCGGGCTGAAAACTCTGTCCACTAAGAGAGAGGAAATGAAAAGGTCAGTGTGTGCATATATTACAGTTCTCTATCAGGGGGTAAAGCAGAAGAGTACATTGGCAAATAATTCTGTAGATGTCAGTAAATAAATGCATAAAGAAGTAAAACTGGCACTGTCAGCTGTAATATAAGCCATGTGAGTGTGTGACTTTTACCAGGAATGTGTTGGAGCAGTGTCCACAGATGACTCTGATGCCAACAGGCTGACGCCGCGGTTCAGGACTGTCCCCTCCAATGTGGACTGGACCTAGGTTGATGATGCGTTTACTGCCGGGGAACAGAAAACACTGATTTAACATAAACCCATGTGAACAGCCTTTACTGCTTATTTCAAAGTTTGTCCAAAAAGCACCTTTTTAGCTTTTTAAAAAAGGGTGTGAACCTAAAGTTGAAAAATTTAAAGCCAGCTCTGTGTACTATGAAGGTGTGTGACTTGGAAAAACTGTAACTGGAAGTGATTATAGTAAATAAACAAATGAGGAAATATACTAAAGTTACTGTACAAAAAGTCCCCAGCTGATTAAGAGTGTCAGGCGGGAATTTCACTTGGACTTAATCTGGAATGACCAATAAAAAAAATTAAAAAAAAACATAAAATCTCGGTGAGACAACCTAGAAAAGGAATGTAAAGTTCATTTCACATTATAGGTGACATAAAGCCCTCTGTATGTGATCTTAAGAGGGCTGGACTGAGGAAACTTGCATTTTATCCAGTGCAAAGAGGTGTAGCTACACATTTAATCACTTTTTCACCAGTACCTCTCAGGTTTTCGCAGGATAAAGAGATGTTTCTGTAGCAAAGAACAACTCTTTCAGCTTGAACTGTAATAAATAAATGTTTAGGGTTTTTTTGTTTTCTAATTGTTCGGTAGTTCATTACTCAGACTGACCTATATTTTATTTACCTATATATATTTAGTTTTTGTTAATTCACAATAGTACCAGTTTTTAACTGCAGACCCACTGTCCAAATCAAAAATTTCATTATAGACAGAAATAGTGGGGAACAAACACAAAACCAAAAACCAAACAGGAACTTTTTTGTTATTTAAGCGATATTAATGAATAGTATGTATGGCCATGGGGGAGGTCTTTATGAGTAGGAAAAGCTGTAAAACTGTAAAACCCCAAATTTTATGTCCTCCTTCACTTTCTCCAAAGTTTCTGCCAGCAGAATTCTGGCCCCCCAGACCTTATGTTTGACATCCCTGGATCATGATTTGTTAGTTGGTTTAAAAATGAGACACCAAGAGCCAATTTTAAACTAAAACACTGAAAATCAAAATATGAAGAAGAGGTCCACCTTCATGACTTTCGGCTCAACACACCTAACTAACTCATTAATCTCTGTTTGTTCTCTCAGAGCTGACACCAAAAGCCTTTAGAGCAGCTTACACTGAAAAAGTACTGGATACAGACTTAATCAGCAGTAATGGAAGATGACAGCAGCAGGAAATATTCCAGTCTGACCGATGTCAGGTCGTCATTCTGCTAAACCTTAGTGGATGAAGACGCGAGACGAGGAAGACCAGGAGGCTCGTTCAGCCGTGAGCCTGAGATTTCTGAACATTATGTTGCCGTCAGGGCAAAAATCAAGACTTCAAGATGGAAAGATTTACGGTTTACCTATGTGGAGTAAACTTGCTTCTCTTTTCGGAGTAGTTTCATACTTCAAGCCTGCTTATAGAACAAAATGACCACGTCTGCATCAGAGGTTAGTGAGGTTGATTTCTGTATAAACAGCTTATTAGAGCTACCTTTGGAAAAACCCAGACGCTATTATAATAGTCATCAAACCACATCTTTTACCAATTTTTATACTGAAGGGTCAAAACACGCCATTAAGTGTACTGGGGAGGTCATGTCCTGGTTTTTGTATGTGCTGTGAGTGTTACAGAAACAAATAAAATGCTGGGAATACTGAAGCTATAATTATCGTTCCTTATATTGAGATGATAAGTGTTATAAACTCACTGATTGATTTAAAAACTGCGGCTAAAAAGTAGCTGGAAATGCACAGGAGAACTCAATGGTATTGAAAAGACCAATAATAACAGCTTTGGGCTGCACCTCATTTACAGGTAGGTGCACACCGGCTTACATCATAGGGCTTCAGAGAGGTTTTTGGTTATAATGTAGCCCAGCATAGATATCCACTTGAAGCATAAATCGCCAGTAATGCCAGGCTGTTTCCAGAACTGTTTTATAAAATCTGGTCTGTTCTATTCTTTTTTAAACATATTTAATTTTGTTTCAGGCTTTAATATAAAAACGTTTGTTAATAAAAGTGTCATATAACTAGAGTTTATAATTTTTGCTTTTATTATTATAACTTTTCAAAAGCTGAAATTTTGCAAAAAGGGGGTACCTTCAACAGTCTCTTAACACCACGTAATGGTTGCTTTTGTTGAACGGCTGGAAAAGGTGGTGTGATTACGTGTTAAAGCTGAGATGGATTAAAAACAGCCTCTGTTTCTTTTCCTGACTCACCAGTACGGTCTTGGACAGGCGATCTTCTGCGACGTCACTTTGCAGATCAGCAGACAGTTGCAAGGACAGCGGACATACTTCTTTCCAACAGGAGCATTCTTAATGGGCTGAAACCAGAGAGGTGAAGACACAGATAGAAGAATAAGAAACTTCAAACATTTGCTGTTGGCTTTTCCAAATGTGAGGTTCTTAAATTGTTTTACTTTTGATTTCATCAGACAAAAGGAGAAGTGAACGACAATCCAACACGCCTGTTTTGAAGGGAGGAAGGTTCAGGGCTGAAGCAATCAGCTTCATGGGCTCATCCGGTTAGAATAAGAAAAGCAGCCATCTAATGCAGAATTATTTTCAGGGTACTCCTTTTATTCTCAAATAAATAAGGCAAAAAAGGAAGGAAACAAAGACACACATGGACTGCCAATGCTGAAAGGAAACAGAGATTTAAGTTACTCAGTACCTTAAACAATACATAAAATAAAAACCCAAACAGAACCTCACCTCAGCTGCCGCCCCGTGTGGAAGTGCGGAAAGAGTGAGCCAAAAGTGAATGCAGTCCTTATATACTGTGTGACATATAATGTGTGACAGGTGAGTGCAATCAAGGACAAGCACCACACCCAATCAAAGGTGAGAGAACTAAACAAGGTGCATCTGGTGAAGTGAGTGGGTGTGCTGGGATGTGCTAAAAGGTGGGTCTCTACAACAGCCGCCCCCATATTTCTAGTGAGAAATATGTTGATATGATCAGGATCAGTCTTCGTCAGGAAGCGGGGGCAGGGGGATCAGACAGGAGACAGGGCGGATATAGGTTTTATCCTGTACTAAGACCTCCACAGTTCTGATGTGGTCATCTGGGCTTTTCAGCAAGCGCGTCACTCTTCCTACAGGCCAAAGGGCTCGTGGAAGGTGTGAATCCATAATCATGACGACAGAGTTCAATGTGAGATCTGGTTTTTCCTTCTGCCATTTGGGTCTTCTTTGGAGGGATGGTAGATAGTCTCTTATGAAGTGTCGCCAGAAGTGATCTGCCAATATTTGTGCATGTCGCCATCGTCGTCGGCCTAGGAGGTCAGAATCAGAATAGGATACCAGGGGGAGTGATGAATCATGTCGGCCCATAAGGAGAAGGTTTGGGGTTACGGGGTCAATGTCCGCAATGTCTGAGGATACATAGCCTAGGGGTTTTGAGTTAAGAATGCCTTCAATCTCAATTAGGACTGTTCTTAAGACCTCTTCAGTGACCATCTGTGCACCACTGGTTCTCTTCAGAGCATTCTTCACAGAACGTATCTCCCTCTCCCAGGCTCCACCGAAATGGGGTGCATGCGGGGGATTGAATTTGAAATGGATTCTTTTAGTCATCAGGACCGGCTGTAGAGTCGGAGCAAGGTTGTTAAAAGCTGCCCGTAGTTCCTTATCTCCTCCTTTGAAGTTAGTTCCTTGATCACATATAATTTCCAGGGGTGTTCCTCGTCGAGAAATGAATCGTTGGAGGGCCATGAGGAAGGAGTCTGTATCCATACTGTTTAGGAGGTCAAGATGTATACACCGAGTGGTGAGACATTTGAATATTATTCCCCACCTTTTCTCCGATCTGCGGCCTGTCTTGACCTTGTATGGTCCAAAGCAGTCTATTCCTGTGGAGTAGAAAGGTGGTTTGAATAACCTAAGACGAGCAGCAGGCAAGTCTGACATTTTTGGAATGATGGGCTGTGCTCTCCATTTCTGACATGCGACACAGCTATACTGATGCCTGCGTACGGCTTCCCTTCCTCTGAGAATCCAGAATTTCCGACGTAGTTCAGCAAAAAGTCTTTCGGAACCAGCATGATTCAGTTTGTCATCATAATTTTGTATGATCAGTTTGGTCACTGGATGAGCAGGATCAAGTACTATTGGGTGAATGACATTCAATTCCAAGTCTGGGCTTTGCCGTAGTCGGCCTCCTACATGGATAAGTCCAGAATTCCTGCACAACACTGGTGACAAACACAATAGACGGCTGTCAGATGAGAGGGGTTTGTCTGACTGTAAACGGGCTAAATCTTCACCGAAACTGTCCAGTTGTGCCTGACGAAGGATTTCTTGTTCTGCTGTTTGATAATCAGCTGCGGAAGGAATGTTACCCTTTTGGTTGGAGAGTGAACGAGCCGTGAAATCCAATAGCTCTTGATACGTTCTGAAGCTGGGTGTGTATGTATGGGAGGGTATACTGACAATACCAAAGAAGTAGGCTTTCTTTAACTCAGTCTGATCATCATCAGGATGGAGATCTGTAACTGTGGGCCAGTTATTTGGAGGTTCATGCAGAAACGAGGGACCCTCGGTCCACCTGTTTGGGCTAAGGAACTCTTTGAAGTGAGTGGGTGTGCTGGGATGTGCTAAAAGGTGGGTCTCTACAACAACGCCGATATTTTGTGGTTTACCAATGCAACTTTCCAACAAATACTGACGCAAGTACAGATTTCTATTATGTTAAAAAGCTATTAACTATTTTTTGGTATACAAAGTCTGGTTTCAATTACTCTTGTCAAATGTTTTTCTGGATTAATAGATCATTTTCTTCATTTTTCAAGCAGATAACAGTCTGTCTTTTTTTTTTTTTTTTGAATGAAAAGAGTCAGGCACATCTAAAAGTGTGCCACAAGTCAGAGTTTTAAGTCACAGAATATAAAAATTGGGAATGACTTGATCTTACAGGGTCACCATTTGCAAGACAACAACTAAATTCCTTTTGAGATTATTTCCCATCATGCTCCAGGTGGAAATTTACAAGAAGCAAAAACTGCCCTAAGCATCAAGACCAGAAACAAAGTGATGTAAGCAGTAAGCAAAGTAAAAGTTGGGCCTTACTGCTGAAATTTTACTTTGAATGTCAATGTCATCAGTTTCACTACCACTTAGCAAGTACTTATCTGCAGACAAGTTGGTGACATCAATGCAAATTAAGAGACACTATGGCAGTCTCCTAGTGACTGAGGCAATTACAAAGAAGCAAATTACAACCCATAGTCAGTTTATAGATGGGCCTCCAATAATGATGGAACAATTAACAGCCAGTCTTATTTAACATAAAAAAAAAGCTTCAAACTGTTCAGTTACTTAATATCAATAAGTCATTTTACACATATAAAACGATAAAGATGCTTAAAAACGAACAGGTAAAGTTGTTTTATCTGTGCAGCTTTTCTCCATTCACTTCCATCAAGTCCTTACTAATTCTAACTAATTAATTATAGTTATTATAATTACCAGTTATAACTACAATGAGTAAGATCTTCATTTTCCATTTGTTGTGTTTGACTCATTAATGTAGACCCACTTTGCTTTATTGAGTTTTAAATACTGTGTAGGTGGTGTTTAGCATTGAATGCTTCGCAATAAAAGCCCCATTAAGAAAGGGTTTACCGTTTTATTCTACTGCAATGCCAGATGACTTTTATTTTGAAATGTGTACAGAAGCACTGAGTTCTTGTAGCACCAGCAAAATACAGCAACTTAACAAGGCAGCAACATAGGATCTCAAATAAGGCTACAATAAAAATAAGAGTCCCTGCAGAGGAAAATGGACTTCTGTGTTAAATATACTTAACATTTATTATAATCTAAGCTTGTAGGAAATAAATGTTGTTTGTTTCTGTAGTTGAGGTACATCAAGACTATATAGTTCTCTGTATCTGCCTCTTACCGTAGCTTCATTGCAGATGTTGCACTTCACCACATGCTGGTGCGTCTTGCCCTCCACAGATATGGAGGTCTGACAAACCCGGCAGCTGATGACCGGAGCACTGCTGCTGTCTGGGCTGCCTTGTGGGGAGTACGGGGGTGGAGGCTCGCCTGGTGCCACTGAGCTGGGGAACGGAGCAAAACCTGATGAAGACGAAGAAGAGGTTTTATTAATACTGTATTTATTAACACTAATAAAACAACTTCTTTTGTTTATGATAAAAAATACAGAAAATATATAGCCTGAAGTACTGCTTCACCTACACATTACATCTACAGCTGCTCAGCCATGAGAACACATGCCATGAAGCTCCCAGCGCATAGTTTCTGTGCTGATATTAATGCACTGATGAGATTTGGAGCACTGCAGTTCATGAGTCAGCAGAGCCTTCTATGCACCTTAGCACTTGGTGACCCCGCCCTGTTTCTTTACATCGGTCTGACATTTTGAGGCTGAGCTGCCGTGGCTCCTAAACTCTTCCACTTTGGTATTATACTGCTAAGCCCTAATGAAAGCAAGAAATGTAATGAATTTGTTGCAGTAGTAGAGTCCTACTCTGTGAGCTCTTTAAAAGGACCCATTCCCAAACCAAATATTTGTAAAGGCAGACTGCTTGGTTCGGCGCTTTTAGAAACATGTGAGACAAAAACACTGGAATTCAAAGATTAAAATCTGTGGTCTGGTACTTTTGTCTATGTGGTGTATATATAAAATCTTTAACTATAACTTGATGAGACTGATCAGGAAACTAGTGGCTTAATAGATCAGTGTAACTGCTTCTCCCTTTTGTGTGGGGTATTTCTAAGAGCCATCTATTTTCTGATGGTAAATTTCTGCATTTTCACTCTTCAAATCTGTTGTATAATGGTACAGCACTGCAATTCAGTAAACACCGTTATCATTAACAAGTATTGGCTCACAATATCACCACTTTTGTGCTTGGTCAAGACAAACAGTAGGTGCACAAACAGAATTTAGATGTGTATCTGTTTGTTTATACTGACTCATGTGTGGGTCAGCAAATTGTATGTTTAATTATATTGATTAACATAATGTTATCTATGTGTGACACCGTTAAGGGTCAAAACTCCGTGAGTGTAATACAGGAAGCACAGAAAGCAAGTGACTGTCACAGTTACAAGGAAGCAACCAGAGAAGTGAGAGAGAGAAATTGGAGTCACAGCAGAGATAAGAGCAATGAAAAAAGACAAACAAGCCAGACATGTGATGTCTGACATGATCACACAGAAAAGTAGAACAATTGTTTTAGCTTACAAGTTAAAAAAACAAAACAAAACCAAAAAACGTTTCATTTAAATCCCAGAAACTGAGATACTATTTCTGCAAGTTATTATATGGAGTTGCTTCTCGGCAATTAATCATAGTTATACTTCAATGACGATTTTTTTTCCTTCCGGTGACTATTAAAATCAACTAATTTCACATAAAAAAAATTAATTGCATTCTGCTTTGCAGTAGTTCTCTGGTTTTTGTCCTTCAGCACAATCATTTTCCTTAACTTCAAACCATAAAATTTCCTTGCCTTACAGGTTGTGACAGGCTTAGCTAAAGTATTTATATTAATTTCATTTAGTCAACTGACATATAAAGTTCACGATCGTGGCTCAAGAGTTGGGAGTTCGCCTTGTAATCGGAAGTCTTGGTCATTGTGTCCTTGGGCAAGACACTTCACCCGTTGCCTACTGGTGGTGGTCAGAGGGCCTGGTGGCGCCAGTGTCCGGCAGCCTCGCCTCTGTCAGTGCGCCCCAGGGTGGCTGTGGCTACAATGTAGCTGCCATCACCAGTGTGTGAATGTGTGTGTGAATGGGTGGAGGACAGGTTGTGTAAACCGCTTTAGGGTCCTTAGGGACTAAAAAAATGCTATACAAATACAGGCCATTTACCATTCACGGAAATCTACTTGATTGAAATAAAAAGGTTTAATAATGTATGTTTAATACTGTATAATGTAAATAAAATGTATATATATTTGCATTTATTTGTATATTTTGTAAACATTTATTTACAAAATACACACTGGAGTAATTTTGCAAAATAATTTTGATTTCTACATTATTTTGCAGTAATAAGAGTCCTTATTTGTTTTGAATCAGTTCCCTTTTACAAGCAGTGGATATGACATTTAGGAGTTTTATTATGTAAAAAAAACCAGATGTAGTTATGAAAAACAAATTAGGCCAAAGATACTTTGACACGGAGACTACAGGAGGTGGAGATTAAACCTGACAGATGACCTGCTCTACCTCCTGAACCACAGCCGCCCCTAAAGCTTGCAGTTTCCAAGAAATCTCCCATCTGCGTACTAACCAGGCCCCGACCCTGCTTAGCTTCCAAGTTCAGACGAGATCGGGCATGCACAGAACAGTCATCTTGTTCCTTGTTTATCATTTTACTGCTCGATAAGAATTCAGTAAATCTAAATTCTTGTTTATTTGTCACATTTTATTTTCTAAAGTTAGCAAAGCAAGGCAGCAAGGCAAGCCTGATCTTGTCATACACATAAAAAAAATAATATCCAGTTTCTTCACTCACATTGTGGATTACAACTTATTGGCATTTTGCTGGTAACGGATTAGTACTCCGTATTGGTATCGATACTGTATAGGAAATGAAAAGAAATGGTTGATTGTTATTGGTTTTCAGATTATCTCACACCAGAAATGGGAGCGTCGCCCAATCTGAAAAAAAGGTAATGTTTATACACCATTAGTTTTGAGGTATTTACAGGTGGGAAATAGTATCAGTCCATCCACCTGATACCAGACATCATGTGGTTTCTCTCCATTTCAGTCACTAAATTACTTTTGCATGTGCCTGAGAATACACAGCAATGCCAAAATACTGGTTCTACCAGGTTTCAGATGTAGAGTGGTGCGAAGGAAGAAAAAAACCCAACATGCTCCCACATTTGTCATTCAGCAGACTGAAGATGCTGAAGCAAAACATGTTTAAAACATGTATAAAAATCCCTGTGGCAAAGCACAGACTGAAAACACATGAGCACGACACAGTCATTAATCGGAAGCAGGCTGTGGTGATCACTAGACCGACTTGCAGGTTTTTTCCCCTAACTGAGAAACAATTGTTTCATGACGCAATGCCAGATAAATCAGTGAAACCGCTGAAGCGGAACAACTCAAAGGTTTGGGAAATTTGTGTGATTTTTAATATTTTCCTGGTACAAGAAAAAAAGTACATAACCCACAACAATAGTGAAATAATGACACAACAAAAATGGTCTGGTCACATTGTTATTTGTAATCTCTAGTATTGGTCGAGAATTTTACAATTAAGATATCCCTAAAAGTCCAAAACGAAGTTTTTAAATTACTTTACTTTATGCCTGTTTCATCAGAACTCAATGTTCAATACCATGCACTAAAGAAAAGCAGCAAATCCTTACATGAGAACAATCAGAACCTGCTGATTTTTGCTGTTCAGGCTTGATAAATGACTAACCACAGAGCGTTGTTACAGTGATCTGACAGCCGGGAGCTCTGACCCCTTATCATAATGCAAATCACCAAATCAAACTCACCCACATGAAAAGCCTTTCAAACACCCGGTTTTTCATGCCTAACATCTGTTATAGACCGCTGACAGCTCAAAGGTGCTCATTAGCTTTGGTAAATCACCCTAAAATCGGTTTTCAATTAATTTTTGTGTGGGTTGAATCCCCTGTAGTTGTGTGATAATGTCTCTATTTACGGCTAACGTTAGCCTGAAAGCTAACACTTGTTTACAACACGACACCTTTAAAGGTAAAAACAAACTACAATACCACGCTGTTGAAGCCTATTAATGACTGCTCGTATTCTGAATGGTGATGTGAAAAGGACACAGAGGTTACTCTGAGGTTTCGGTAGATATCCGTGCGAGCTTGTACCGGGAGAGAAGCCGTTGGTCCCGTCGTGCTGATCGGGCAGCAGCGGTGACCGTTCCCCGTCTGCCATCGCTCCCTCCGGACCCAAGCCTTTCTTCCAACAACGCCCCGCGGGAAGTGTATCTGCGGCGTCTGGGAGACTCCTCGGACCTCCGGTAAAGATTTGTTTGGAGGAGTCGGTGTGAGGCTTTCAACTCCTGACCCTGCTAGAGGTTTGGGTTACTGACAGCCACATGACGCGGCGAAAACATTCACTAAACGCGGAAACGATACAACAAAAACATCTGTCACATGATTCAAGGAGTCAGGAAGTGACGGACAACGGGCTAGACCAATGAACGAGCCGTGTTTGAATGGGCGGGTCCTTCTGCTTTTGTTGACTAACAACAATTATAAACTGTAAGGCGATGATTGCATTACAATTACTGCTGGTATATGTGCACATAATAGAATAGGTTAGACTTTGTCATTATAAAAATGCAATGACATTTAGTCTGGCATCTCTCCTCTACCCTATCAGAAAACAACAAATAATAATAATAATAATAATAATAATAAACAGCTAAGTTTGTGTCTCTTCTCACAGTTCAAAGACATGTATGGCAGGTTGGTTAAAGCTAACTCTCTATGACTACGGTTAGCATGGCAGCCTGTCCAGGGTGTATCCCACCTTTTAGAGCTGGCAGGTTCCAGCCCATAGTGGAAGAGGGACGGTTGGATTTATGAGATTATTTATTGTCAAAGGAGCTTGCAAAGAAAAGCGTCTGGACTTCTTTAAGTTGCTTGAAGACGTTTCACCTCTCATCCGAGAAGCTTCTTCAGTTCTAAGGTCAAATGGTGGAGAGTCCCAGATATAAATCTAGTGGGAGTAACCCCCCACAGAGGGACAAAAGGACCCCCTGATGATCCTCTAGTCGCCTGAGCCAAGGTGTGAAACTGTGCGTGGGTCCCAATCAGCCAGCGTTTCGGGTGTGTTCATTGTGAAACCTGGCCCCACCTTATCATGCGAATTCCTGAGATCAGATGGCCCAGGATGTGAGTGGGCGTTAAGGCGTTTGGGAAGGGATCTCAAAACTGGATTATAGATGGCAGAGAGTTGGTGTCGTAAACCCCCGCCTCTGTTCAAAGATGGTCGCTCACAGTGGACATAGATGGCTTTTTTCACTCCTCTTTCAAACCATCTGTCCTCTCTGTCCAAAATGTGAACATTGGCATCCTCGAAGCACTCAAAACGTGCGGCTATCCTAAATGGGCGTTCTTAAAGTCAGCAAAGAGGCACAGAAAAGAAGACCAGACACCAGCGAGGGAGGATAAGAAGGACAGACGCAACAACATTGTCATCCCCTATGTAGCCGGTGTATCAGAGAAACTCAGGAGAGTTTTCTCCAAGCATGACATCCCAGTGTATTTCAGACCCAGCAACACGCTCAGACAGAAACTGGTTCACCCGAAAGACAAAACTCCAAGACACAGACTTAACAATGTGGTGTATGCTGTACAGTGCAGCGAGGAATGCTCAGACCTCTACATTGGAGAGACCAAACAGCCACTTCACAAGCACATGGCACAACACAGAAGAGCCACCTCCACAGGACAAGACTCAGCAGTCCATCTGCATCTTAAGGATAAAGGACACTCTTTCGAGGATGCCAATGTTCACATTTTGGACAGAGAGGACAGATGGTTTGAAAGAGGAGTGAAAGAAGCCATCTATGTCCACTGTGAGCGACCATCTTTGAACAGAGGCGGTGGTTTACAACACCAACTGTCTGCCATCTATAATCCAGTTTTGAGATCCCTTCCCAGACGCCTTAACGCCCACTCACATCCTGGGCCATCTGACCTCAGGAATTCGCATGATAAGGTGGGGCCAGGTTTCACAATGAACACACCCAAAACTCTGGCTGATTTGGACCCACGCCCAGTTTCATACCTTGGCTCAGGCGACTAGAGGATCATCAGGGGGTCCTTTTGTCCCTCTGTGGGGGGTTACTCCCACTAGGTTTATATCTGGGACTCTCCACCATTTGACCTTAGAACTGAAGAAGCTTCTCGGATGAGAGGTGAAACGTCTTCAAGCAACTTAAAGAAGTCCAGACGCTTTTCTTTGCAAGCTCCTTTGACTACGATGACCTGGATGACTGAGAACCTTCACAGATTATTTATTGCATCTTCTGTAATGTGTGCAGTTCTAAAACAGTCAAATACAAGAGTCATGTGGTAAAAGCAATTAATATGTGAGCTTCTCCTTGTACAGCAGGAGCTTTAGACGCAGGGCAAGTTAGATGGTAAATGGGTCGACTGGTGCATACATAGCACCTTTTTTCTATACCCAAGCACCTCATCTAACACTCTCCACCTCAGGCTTCAGTATCTTGCCAAACTGGAGTAAGTGGGGAACCGGTCTACCAACCATACAGGTAGGCAACTCAATTTATCTACTGAGCCGCAGTCACCTCTGTGATCCAAGGGTCACCAGACTGAGCTAAGAGGCAGAAATCATAAATTTGGTCTTTATAAAAGAGTAAATAAAAAAGTGGATGTATACTCAAGAGATTACATCAGAGACTAGATTTTTTTCTAGTAACTGATTGGGATGAAACAAGAGCTAAAAAGAAGACGTGAAATGAAAATAAAATGGTTGCATTTGATTGTGTGTTTAATGATATTAAATTCAGATGTAATACAGTATTAATACAATTAAAAGTTAAGATAAATATTTATGGTTACACAAATCCTATATACTATTTTAATAACTACTACAGTATTTAAGAATTCATTCATGTATACAATATCTTTGTGAACAACATTTAACAATATAAGGAGCAGAATCGAATAAATGACAGAAATGTCTAAAGCTGAAAAAACAGGAAGTGTTTTATTTTCCCCAAGGTTACACAGGAAATGTGTACAGATATTTCTGTAGTGACTTGCAGGGAGAAAATGTTGCATTTAAACATCACTGATGTGCATAAAGATTTACAGGGTTACCATAACATAGTTAACAGCTTTTACATACAGCAAACCAATCATAAAAAAAAAAAATATAGTTATACTCTCTCTCACTGAAAGAGGAAAAAAGTATATTAGCTTTGCATAAATCTACACAACATGCTTCTCTCTAACAGCAGCAAAGTACATGAAGCTGAAAACTGACATCCTTTCTGTTTCACATGACTTAAACAAGTGGAGCACACAACTGTAAACGTGCATCCGGTTAGCTAAAGAGTGAAATGTGGGTAATCCTATCTCCCTCTTAAAAATAACCAACATTTAGTAAACAAACGTCATGTTTTTTTTAGAATTACCTGAAACAAGCAGACTTCCTACCAACTTCTATACAACTAAAACCCTTCTGCAACCAGAGGAAAGAAAGCTCTTAGTTTTTTTTCTTATAAGAATATGTTCATGAGTGCTAATTACTCACATGAAAGTTTACATTTTAAACGTGTCCACGAACTTGAGTCACTCGCCACCAAATCTCAACGACACGTGGTTTTGTTTGCACCTCTCATAAAAAAGGGAAAGAACACAAAAAAATCTAGTTATATTCATCCTTAACAGAGCCTTGAGAATTTCTGAGCGACATTCTCGAAGGCCTCCGTCGAAGATTCTGTTGATGTTTCTGGAAATAAAAGAAAGGGGAAAAAGGTGAGACCACTTGTATGTTTTTGTGCAGTCACTCGATTACAAAGCCTCAATAAGAAAGACCTTTAATCACTCATCTGCCTGCTTTCCTTAGTGTTCAGGCTCCCACTCTTTCCTTTACATCACTTCCTCTCTCTCACGCAGTAACTCAATGCTAACATCCTGGCTTCTGTCCAATCGCGTCCTTGACCACCTTCTATGAGCCAATCAGCCGCCCCTCTGCCTACTTTAAGTATCTAAATAAATCACATTCAGTTCCTTCAGATGATCTTTCCTTATTGAATTGAGTTTGTGGGTACCTTCAGGTTCTCCTGGTGTTTCTGGCTTCTGCAGTGGAGGTCCTTAGCATTTTGCTCATCCAGGTAGAAAATGGAGCAGAGGTTACAGAAAAGCCCCATTTTTTGGACAACATGCTCATCACCTAAGAAGACCAGAAGCATACAAAATAACTTAAGAGAGAAAAGAAAGACTTGAAATTGACGTCATTATTTTATGTTTCGTTCTCACCAAGGGACGCGTCAGCATCCAAGTTGTCTGTGATGCGAGGAGACTGAGAACAAGATCGCTTTGCTTTGGGTTCAATAAGTGCTCTCCTTCGTTTACGGACAGCTAAAGAAAAGGAAAACAACTAATAAATGATAACTGAAAATTAAACTGTACCTACTCCAATAACAAGTTTATATTTTTACTTCTCTAGTTACAGCTGCTCGAATGTCTTGAATTGTCGATCAATCAAAGTTTTATTCGTCACATGCAGGTTGCCCTGCAGTGAAATAGGACCCCCCCCGACCTTACACATATAGCATAAACATTACATGGGGATACAGGTCGGAGATTGGTAGAATCAGAGAAAAAAAAAAACATTGAAATGTACACTACAGTGGGGAAAGTACAAGAGGAAAAAAAGAGACCCCTACTCATGCTGTGCTTCCATGGTAGGACAGCATGAGAACAGGAAACAAAAAAACTCCTCTGCACAAAGAGCACATAAATGTCCACAGCACAACATTATGAAGACATGACAAGCTACAGGGGTGGGTGGGGGGTGAGGAGTAATCCGAAGCGAACACAGCAGCCGCCCTGCACAGCGCTACCATTCCAGCGCGGCACAGAGACCCGCCGTGTTCCCTCGCAGGAAACAAGCATCGAAGGCGTTGGAAAGGGAGGGGGATGAGTGAGTGCCTATCAGTGTAAGTGTATGTGTGTGCGTGTCCATAGTTCAGCTGAGAGTGTCCTTCGGCCTATCAGGCTAAGTAAACAGTCCTCCAGCCAATCCAGGTGTCCTTGCATGGGATGGGAAGAATAGCCGTAACACAGTCGTTATCAGGGAGTTGTTTTGGTGGGCTCCAGCCTCGGGCCTGAGCAGCTGGCGCCGTGGTGTCCAAATGTTGAATATTGTTGATTTCTCCTTTATGCGAGCAGCTCCGAATTTAGCACTCTGACACTGGTCTCTCGATCTCCCGTTGGAGAGCCGCGAGCCTCCCCATGATGGTATCAAACTTCTGTTCCGTGGTGTTGTCATTCTTTTGATTCTGAGACCTCACAACTGCAGTGAGCCGTTCTGCAATGTGATCCAACTTTCGCTCAAGGGTGTCAATATGAGCAGGCCTTTCTCTGATGTATCCCATCATACGCTCAGTGGTGTTAGTTTGAGCCTTCACGGCAGCTGTAAGCGTCTCCAAGGTGTTAACCATACTGCGTTCGGTGTGAGAGGTCGCGCCTCGACCCATCGCTTCAATTCCAGCGGTCAGCCTTGGGGGGGGTTTGAACAGCTGGTTCCGCTCTCTTATTTCTCCGATAAGTCAGGGCCAAGCCAGCTCCGATCAGCAAGAACCCTGTTATCATGGTTCCGAATAGGTAGATATCTTCAGCGTCCTCGATAGACAGTCCCGCCAGGCACAAGATCCTCCAGGTCTGCCACCCGTCCATCGTGTATCCGGCAGGGAAAGTCCCTCCAGGGCACTCAGGCTCTCCCGAGCCCAGACTTCTCGTTGAGAAGAGGGTGTCAATAGCATTCAGAGACCAGTTGATCAAATCCATAATTCTCTTTTAGGTTTTAGAGAATGACAGTGAGAGACTGTTCGAGGGAAAAGTAATGCACACAAGACAAGACAAGGACACAAGAGGCTAAGCAGGGAAGATAAGGGTGAGGAGGAGAGGAGAAAAAGTGCGACCGCCTTCACTGAGAGCCAAGAGAAGAAGAATATGTTGTAATATGTAATATGTATATGTAATATGATTAGTGACTTTTGATGGACAAACTTTAACTTCACAAGTTCCAGATTACAAATTGTGGCTGTCTTCTGACAGAGTGTGTTAGGAAAACCACAATATAGACACTGACTTGGATGCAGTTTTGCTCTATTCTAACAAATTCTAAGTGGAAAACAACCATCATCCACTTTAGTGAATCATATTGAAACATTTTGTTGGTTTAAAATCAGCACATTTTGAGGTAAAACAGCTTCTCGTACCTTTAACGTCACTCCTGCTCGGTCCTTCCTGTGTCTGATTATCAAGACACTCAGGCTGTTGCTGTTGCCCAGCAGAGGCAGCATCAACATCGGGCTGGCTCTCTGGTTTCTCCTCTGTTTTTTGGCTGTCTGGTTTGTCGTCACTTGACAGTACAGATATGTTTTTGTCCAGTGACGAGGACTCGAGTGAAGCGGCAGACAGTGATTCTGTTTCTGCATCTTCTCTCTCGTGTGTTGCGACCCCTTTTTTCCCTCTAACAGATTTTCTCACTGCAGGAAAAGAAAAAGAAATACTTGAGATTTACAATTTAGTCCTCTGACCAGATTGTACAGTTTTGTGCACATTCTTAGTGGCAGCAGTCTTCAGGAACAGTTCTCCAGGCTTCTTGATGAACATTCAAAGCTCTTCTTCAGATCTGGACTGCCTTTAGATCAGGGGTGTCAAACATAAGGCTGAAGGCCCAGAATCTTTTTTTTTTTTTTTTTAAATAAAACTGTGACTTGTATTATGTGTCTGTGGTCTGGGAGAGAGTCCTGTAACTGTCTCCCTGCAAAATACAGTATATAATGACCAATGTTGGGCAATTAATTATACAGTTACTTCTTCAAAAAAGTTACTGAGTTTTGCAAACAACAATGTTTTTTGCAGCTGTTTACCTAAAAATGCAGCCAATGCGGTTTTTTAAACAAACCTTTCAAACAATTTACAGAACAATCAGCTGTTCTGCATCTAATTTAATGCCACACAAATTATTTGTGCCACTCCAAAAAATAATTTCTGTCCACTATGAGATAAAGGAGAACAAGCCTGATACCTGCAGGCCTGGCAACAGGAGATGTATCACTCCTGTAACATCGCATTGTTCTGACACACACAACAAAACTTTTGACTACACTACACACTAACTACACAATATTTGCGCTAAACGCTGCAAATCTCTCACATCTCAAAACACCGCCGTCACTCCTAAAACTTCCTCCCGTTTGTTAACAACTAAATGCCATGTTTTGATTGGTCGACATGGTACATTTTTCGACCAATGGGAAAGGGTGGGGTGTTTTGGTTTTGTTTTAGCTCACAGGCTTTCGAGCGTTTTCCTTATAAAACGCAGTTTTTACCGTTTCTTCCCGCAGTAAATCTAAACAACGGTAGTATTCAGGAAGAAAACCAAACATTGCAGATTTTTTTTTATCATAACTCTGGTTTTACGTGGCCTATCAACACAATTTAAAAACTGTCCACACTTTTTCCGTCAATTGTTCCGTCTCTCCTGCTCACATCTCCAATGTTTGTACACGTTGTCATTAACGTGGCTTCACTCCACATCAGCCACGCCGCTTTGCTAGCTAAAACACCGGTGTCGGCACATATTTCATTTAATTTCAATTCAGGTTAAAATTTTTTTTGTGTGTGCGCAACGCAGATTTTCTCTGCGCAGAGACACGTGCGCAGCTTAGAGGGAACATTGCTTTTAACTGTATTTAAATAGGTTTCACAGAGTCTCCTGCTGATAAAGACTCCCTCACAGTCATTCATACTACACAAAAGTAATTAACTAAGAGATAAATAATTAAATGACAGAAAAGTCTTGTAAAAGCTAAGATATCCACCGTCACTCTGTAGGAGCTTCTGACTCTGAAGTAGACTTCCTGTTTCCCCCACTGTGTTCCTGTCAGTTATTTTCAGGTTTTACTCTTCCCTCTATAACTGACGTATCTAATCATATTTAACTAACACAGTGGGAAGAGGGTCAAGTTGACAGGTGGATAATTTAGATTTTTTTTTTTAAAGCCTGTCTTCCCTCGTTAGCTCCTCTCATAACCAGTATTATCCGTTCCTCCCTTAAAATTGGAATGGTCCCTTCATGTCAGAAAAAGGCTTCTGTTATTCCAACTCTCAAAAAGCCTGGTGCAGACCCCAAAAACTTTGATAGTCTTCGCCCTATATCAAATCTCCCCTTTATTTCAAAAATTCTTGAAAAAGTTGTCGCCTCCCAGCTTCACTTACATTTCAATGACCATAATCTCTATGAACAATTTCAATCTGGTTTCCACCCCAATCATAGCACAGAAACTGCTTTGTTAAGGTCAACCAATGACCTTCTGATGGCAGCTGATTCTGGTCTACTATCCATCCTCATTCTTCTTGATCTTAGTATGATACCATTTCTCACAATATCCCCCTGAACCGGTTAGCATCCATTGTCATTCGTCATACCCATTTGCTTGGTTTGCCTCATATCTTTCAGACCGCACTCAGTTATATCCAATTTAAATCCCACTCTTCAAGTCTCTATCCTGTTTCTGCTGGTGTGCCCCAGGGTTTAGTATTAGAGCCTCTTTTATTCATTATTTACATGCTCCCTCCTGATCATATATTGCGAAAATATAATATAAATTACATATAAATATAAACAGAGCTTTCAGTCGCTCTGCTCCACGGCTCTGGAACTCTCTTCATCAAGCCATAAGAAATATAGACTCTCCTCCCGTATTTAAGTCACAGCTCAAAACACATCTGTTCAAACTGGCTTATTCGCTTTAGTAGTGATTTTATCTCTTGTCAAGTTCTGTTTTGCAATTTTAACTTATTTTATGTATTTTATGACTATTGCTCCTTTTAATTTTGTTCTTTTGTAAGGCGCCCTCAAATAAAATGCAGTATTATTATTATTAATACAAGGTCCAGTTTTTCCAAAGACTACAATAGAAATGTTATCCACGGTACATTTTCTGTGAATTACACATCTATCATGTAGTTTCATGGGTCCAGCCCACTTAACATCAAAGTGAGCTGTATGTGCCCCATGATGAAAAAGGAGTTTGACACCCACGCTTTAGATGATCCCACATTCCATTAAAGCTTGAGTTCTGGTGAAGCCAATCCGTGACTGATAGTGTTCCACCATGTGTTTTTCTACCCAGGTATGATTTTACTGCCGTGTGTCTGTAACCATTGTCATGCTGTCGTGAAGCTGTTTCCAATTTGTTGATTGACAGCACTACATGGCATTAGATTACAACTGGCTCATCACATGACTAAGGTTCCTTTTTTTTGTCCTTGAATGATTCATAAGTCAGTGTTAAGTGGCTTAACAAACAAACAACAACAAAAACATTCCTCTGAAAATGCTCAGGTATAAAGACTGGACTGAAAATCAGTGAATAAAAGCAGCTGAAGTCAAAAGAAAAACTTTGAAAGACTAGGGAACATTTCCTCAAGATTATTTAACAAAGTAACAAAGTATGAAGAAATGAGAAGTGGCTCAATATTTCTGCACAATTATGTAAACCAGAAAGCTGTGCTTGTGTTACCAGGGATCTGTCTAGTCCTCTTCCTGGCTTGGCCACTTGTCCTGGTTCTAATGGCTTTCTTGTCCTTGTCTTCATCTCTTTTCAAGTTCACATTCTCCTCTAATATGAGATACAAAAACAAAGACTCACATTAATGCAAAACAGTTTGCCATTTTCTTTCTTAGTAAATTTAGGAGTAAACTTTACAAGATTCACACAACAGACTAGTACACAATGCTTTCCATTTAAAAAAAAAAAATCTATAGTGATAATAATCTGCCAATCAAAACACACCAAAATCAAACTGTCTTGGCTAACAAAGCATGTAACGGGTGATAGATTTGTCTTTAATAGTGTGTCTTACCTTTAATTTTAAATTTCTGTTAGGCTGTAAGCAGATGTCAGTTTATTTGCACCTTAAAATAATTAGTAATTTAGCTTTTATGGTTAGAGTTCCATTATACTGGAAACCTTTAGCTGTTAACACAATCCATTTCACCTGGTTTATGTCTTATCTGCTTTAAGATGTGCTGCTCCTTCTATCAATGAAGGCACCACTGTTTATGCCTGCTTATCATACCTACCATGTACAAACAGTCATGTGAAACGAAGTTTACACGAGACTTTGTGCTGTCCTTTGAAAAACTATGGTAAATGGCCTGTATTTGTATAGCACTTAGTCCCCAAGGACCCCAAAGCGCATTACACTACATTCAGTCATCCACTCATTCACACACACTGGTGATGGCCAGCTACATTGTAGCCACAGCTGCCCTGGGGTGCACTGACAGAGGCAAGTCTGCAGAACACTGGCACCACCGGGCCCTCTGACAACCACCAGTAGGCAACAGGTGAAGTCTGTCGGAGCCGGGGCTCGAACCCGGCAACCTTACACAATCAAACTGCCAACTGCCACGATCACCCTATGTACAGTCCATGTTTCAATCGCTTCTATAACCAGCTTTAGCTAAACTGAAGGAATCATTTTCTTTGTGACTTCATCAGTCTCTCACATCGTTGTGGGAAAAATTTGGCCCACACCTCTGTTGCTTCAGTTTATTGAGGTTGGGGATACACATTTACGCACAGCATTCTTAAGGTCCCAAACCAGCATTCCAATCAGGTTGAGGTCTCGACAGGACTGGGCAATTTCAACACCTTGATTCTTTTCTTTGTCAGACATACAGAGGAGTTCATGGTTGACTCTGGGAATGCAATGTGCCCAAGGTTTATAAAAGAAACCCAAAGGTGTTTAAAGGACATTATTCCACAGGTTTGTATGGCTTCTTCAGATGTAACTTGACCATGCACCAGAGCAGCAAACTAAACTTTAGTAAAGGAGGTCACGCCTGCTGATGATTAATTAATCAACTGACTCTAATTAGAAACCTGTTGCCTGCTGCTAATTTATGACATTTTTTATGGAAGCAGTAAGAAGACTAACACAAACCTGCATTGTCATCACGTTTGCGTTTATTAGATCTTGAGATTTTCTGAGCCTCCTTTTTGACACCCTTCTCATTCTCATCATGCACTGCTTCATTCACATTTGACAAAGTCTAAAAAGAGAAAACCAAAATGTTTGGCATCAAGATTTATGTTATCAGAACAAAGATTTCTCGAAGAAAGAAAAATGTTTGCAACAGTTTAAATGCTAACATTACCTCTTGGTTTAAGGACTTCACTGACTGGCTATCTGGGTTGAGTTGGCAGACCTCATGTCCCTCCTCCTCTTCTTCACCAATCTCATCCAATGTGACAAACTCCTGCAGCTCATCCTCCGTAATCTCCCTATTCCACTCTTCTCCCTCCAAAAAACCTTTGTCTCCACCCTCATCTGCCCCCACCTCATCCAGAGTCACTAGCTCAGATGTGTCATCCAAAAAAGTTTTCTCAATATATTTCCTTGGTCTTTCCAACGTTGTGTTTTCTGAAGTTGCAGGTCGATTATTCCTATCATCATCTTCCACAGGGTGTATTTCATAGGTAGAGTCTTCCCTTAAGTCTTTTATCAAGGCATCACTCTTTGTTGTTGGTGTCTTCTCGGTCGGTGGCGTTGTCTCCTCATTTTCTGTATTTTTCTCAGGATCCTGTTTCTGGGAATGTACAGCCCATGTGGTTCTCCTTCTTGCTGTAGTCTTGTCTTTTGTTGGGACTTCTTTAGCCGTTCTTTCCTTTCTCCCACTGGTAGATTGTTCTGTAATGGCTGAATTGCTGTTGTCAGTCTCTACCGCTTCTGGCTTTTTAGATTGTTCTGTGTATGTCAGTTTGTCCTTTTTGTATCCTCTAGCAGACCTTCTACTATCAGACCTTTCTGCAGTAAAAGCATCTTGAATTGGTTCATCTTTATCAAAGTTTACTTTCCCATGAATGATCTTTTCAGTGTCCTTGAGAATATTTCTGTCTTTTTCTGTATTGCTTTTCTTTGTCTCATATTTTTTCTCCATCTTGTCCTCTTTTATTGGTAATTTCCCCTCCTCTTCACTTTTAGATGTTCTGGACCTTGATCCACTCCTCCTTGTTGGTCTATCATCTCTTTTAGGTTCATTGGATTTATCTGTTCTTTTTTCCTTGTTGTCTGCCTCCAATTTGGTCTCTGTGGTTGCTGGCTCATCTTCCACAGAATCAATTACCTGGTAAGCTTCTTCCTCTTCTTCTGTGGCTTCTTTAGATACTTGGGTGCCGAGGGTTTCAAATTTTTGGTTATCATCTTCTATTTCAGTCAGATCATCAACTGAATCCAGTATCTCAAATGCTTCAGTAGCATCTGTTGAAGTTTTTTGGATGTCTTGACATTCAATGTACTGTTTTATTTCATTTCGGATTGTGGATTTTATATCGTCTAAAATCTGATAACCTTCCCCATGCAATGTGTGGCTTTGTTTAGGTCCTGAATACTTGGTTTTAGCACAGCCATCTTGATTTCCATCGTCATCCAGCTGTTCTTCTGTTTGATCATCAACTGAATCAATGACTTGGTAAGTTTCACCATCTTCCTCCTCCTCCTCAATACATTTTCCGACATAATCCCCTGCCGCAATGCCCTCTCCTGACACGTTGTGGTCAGACTTTGCTGTTGCACACTCTGTGTTTTTTTTCTCTGATTCATTAGAATATTGAATCTTTACAGATGCCTCAATATCTGATGTTGATGCCATCTCTGACAAATGGGTCTTGTGGCCTGAGGATACAGTGTGTGGTCTTCTGGCTGAGGATTCTGTCTTGTGTGGCTGTGCTCTGCGAAAAGGCGATGCATGAATTTCGACAGGCAGCGAAGAAGAGAATAAAGGGGTCTTAGTGGCCTGAGCAGATTGCATAGATGTGGTATTGAATTTGGTTGGTTCAGATGAGCCTTTTTGTTTTTTTGGTGAGTCAGTGGTCAAGCCTAAAGACAGGGTGCTTTTCTCTGAAGCTTCAGTGGGCTTGGATTCAGAAGATAAAGCAGCTGAGTTCTTAGACTGTTTCAAGGATCTTGTTGAGATCTTCTTGGCAGAAGATGAAACATCTGAGTTTTGTCTTTTTCTTTTCTTTCTGGAGATCTGCTCAGATGAGAAGGTGCCTTGGTTGTCATCCACATCCTCAACAATTTCATCAACAGTGACAAAACTCTCAAAATTCTGCTCATCAAAAAGCTGAGCGTCTGAAGAAATAGAATAATCATTATAACTATCAGTTGAATCCAGTATCTCAAAGGTTTGTTGTTCAGTGCCCTCTTTTACAGTGTTGTCTCCCTCTTCAAGAGGCTGTTTTTTACCTTCTGCAATTAAGCCAGCATCTTTGGAGGCTTTGGATGATTCCTTCAAAAGCGTTATTTCATCTTTCCCCTTGATTCCATCTCCCCTGCTCTCTGCTTCATTTTTGTCACAAATGTCCACTACCAGAATCAAATCTTCAGACAGCTGCTTTACTGTAAAACTTTCATTTTTGGCCAAAGGATTGGACTCTTGAACTGTAGTTATTTGGTGTCTGATATCATTGTCTAGCACTTTGCGAGAAGCATCCAATTCAATTTCACTGCACTCTTTTAAACATGCGTCATCATCATTAACACTGTCCAAGACCTGAAAGCCTCCTTCATGTAATTCTTGGCCTTGCTCAGGTCCAGGTGTCTGACTTATCTCCGACTCAATAGTTTCCCCAGCAATGCCTTTTATTGAAACTTTGTGGTTTGAGATCGTTTTGACATTAGAAGACAACCTGCTTTTCAAAGTGGATTTCCTTGTCTTAGATGAGGAAGGTGACAAAGAAATCTTGAAGCCTTTCAAGGATTTTAATGAGGTTTGTTCGGCAGAGGATAACACATCTGTGCTTTGGTCCTCCCCCGAGTCATCGAAAATCTCATCAACAGTGACAAAATTCTCCAAGTTAAAATTTTGCTCATCAAAAAGGGTGGTATCTGAAAAGACTTGGTCATCGATGCGATCATTAGCCGAGTCCAGTGCCTCAAAGCCTTCTTCTTCAGTACCATCTGGTGAAGCTTCTTTGATGCTTTGATGTTTAACATTTGTCATTTGGCCAGAGTCTTTGCAGGTTTCTCCTGAAAGCATCTGTTGTTCTTTTTCTTTCCCCCACCTTCCATCGCCCCTGCTCCTTGAAGCTTGATTCTTACTTTTGTCCAGCACTTCGTTTCTCTCAGCCAAATCTTCAGCAACAGATTTATCAGAATTATCTACTTGAATCACATGCTCCTCGGACAGCTGCATCAATGTGGAACCTTCATCTTTAACTGTTTGAGTGGCCTCTTGGACTGTTGCTGTTCGGTCTTCAGTTACACCGTCTAGTGCTTTGAAAGGCACATCTATTTCCATTTCACCAAACTCCTCAGGACTTTCATCTTCAATACTGTCCAAGACCTTATAGCCACCTCCAAAGAATTTCTGGCCTTGCTCAAGAGCAGATGACTGGCTTGACTTTGACTCAACAATTTTCAAAGCAATGCCATTGGCTGAAAGTTTGTGGTCAGATGTTACCACTAAACTCTCTGTTGGTTTTGCTTGTTCTTCATTTGGCTGACAAGTCTCAACTCCACTTAGAGCTGCTTTTGATGCACAGGTCCTAAAACCTGAATACAAAACTTGCAATGCTGGAGATTTTGGGTTACTTGATGCTGCTTTTTCCACAGAGGAGGCAGGAGTTTCCATAGCCATACATAAACTGCTCCTCGCAGTGGCTTTCATTGACTTGGATAAGGAATGTGAGAAAGAAGAATAAGTTGCTGAGCTCTTGGAGTCTTTCAGGGATCTTGTAGAAGTCTGCTTTACAGGAGATGAAACATTTGAACCTTGCCTTTCACTTTTCATTCTAGAGTTCTGTTTAGATGAAGTCGTGCTTGGGTGGTCTAAGGCCATATCTTCCACATCATCAACAATTTCATCAACAATTTCATCAACAGTGACAAAGTCCTCCAAGTTGAAATTTGGCTCATCAAAAAGATTGGTGTTTGATGAAGCATGGTCATCAGTATGATCATCAGTTGAATCTAATATCTCAAAGGTTTCATGATCAGTACTATCTGATGAATTGTCTTTCATGTCTCTGTTGTCAGCATCTTTGGACGCTTTGCAGGATTCTTCTGAAAACATTTCTTCCTTTTCTTTTCTTCTTCTATCTTCTGTTTGGCCTCTCGGGTTTTGGTTGCTACTTGTAATTGACATTTCAATTTTATCAGCTGCATCTAGAACTGTAGATTTATCAGAATTTTCCATTATCTGAATCTTGTTTTCCTCAACCTCTCTTTTCTCTGCTGAGTCTTCATTTTCAACCAGACGATCATCCTCTTGATTGGTAGCTACTTGGTGTTTAGAAACCCCATGTAATAGTTGGACAGAAGCATCCAATCCAATTTCACTCCATTCCTTTGAACAGGTTTTGACTGCATCTGTATCGCTCTCCATGACTTGACTGTCCAACTTATGCAGTCTATGGCCTTTCTCAGGTCCAGGTGACTGCCTTGACTCTGACTCAACAGAACTTGTTTCTTTGTGCAGCTTATATGTGTCAACCGATGTCTCAGCTTCTGCTGCTGATGCCATCTTTAATGAATGCGCCCTGCAATCTGAGGATGAAGTATGCAGTGCTCTGGCTGGGGACTTTAACTTGCTTGGGTGTGTTTTCCTACAAGTTTCAAAAGACTGAGAAGATGAGGAGGTAGAGGTCTTAAAGACATTAGAAGACAAATTTCCTTTCACTGTGATGTGAGTTGGCACGGGTGAGGAAGAAGAGGAGGCAATGTGAGAGCTCTGCCTTTCTATTTTCCTTTCAGAGTTCTGCTTATGAGAAGAGCGGCTTTGGTGGCTGAAGGCTGCTTCTCCCGTGTTGTCACCAATTTCATCAACAGTGACAAAGTCCTCTAAACTGAAATTTAGCTCATCAAAAATATGTGTTTCTGAAGAAACATGGTCATCAGTGTCATCATCAATTGAATCCAATATCTCAAAGGTTTCTTGTTTAGCACAATCTGCATCGCATGACATGTCTTTGTTGACTTGTTCTTCAACATTTAGGATTTGGCCCAAATTTTTGAGGGCTTTAAAAGACCTCTGCATTTCTCCTTGTGTTTGTATGGTTGTTCGAGCTCCCTTGATCCTTGGACTTTGGTTCGTTCTTGAATCTAACACATCCTTATCAGTGGCATCTTCTTGAGAGTCCTCTTTAACTACAGATGCTTGGTCCTCGGTAACACTATCCATCACCTGGTAAGAGTTTCCTTGCTCTTGTACACACCCAGATAAATTGGTTTCAGTGCCATCTTGGCTTCCGTCTTCATTCATCTGTTCATCCAATTGATCCTCAATCGAGTCCAGGATTTGGTAATCTTCAAAGTCCTCCTCCTCAGGATACTTGCCAGAATAATAATTTCTGCATTCTTCTTCCGTCCTCTCCTTCGACTCTTTGAGTATGCCATTGTTAAAATCAATTTCTAGATTCGGTTTTTGGCTTGTCAACTCTAACCCCTGACTATGTGCAGCTGAATGTATAGCTAATGATGTTTCTGTTCTATTTGTCTCTGTAGTAATGCCCTCTGCTAACACTTTACCCGACTTCCCTACTGCACTTTCTTTGGGTTTTGCTTCTTCGTCTCTATGAAGCTGATATGTCTCTACTGTCACATCTGCTGCTGCTGCTGTTGATGAAGAAGGCTTACAGCTAACGGATGGAGAATGTAAGGCTATCTCTGGAGACTCTGGATTTTCTGGCTGTGCTGTTTGGCAAGGGAAGGGAGGAGTTTCAATAGATTGTAGAGAAGAAGAGACAGAGGTCTGGCTGACACTAGGAGATGAGCTGCTCGTCGAGTCGTTCAAGGGCCTTGTTGAGATCTGTTTTGTAGTGGTCGACACAACCAGGCTTTGGTTTTCTATTTCCACTCCGCAGGTCTGCTTAACCAGTTAAAGAGATGAGTTATTTTCAATTACATAACTGAGCTATTTTAAAAAAAAAAAAAACTAATAAAAGGGACCACAGAAGACTGTCACTAATAAACTCTAAGATATATTATCATATCTAGGGATGGGTATGGTTTAGGTTTTATCCGATACCAGTACCAAACCGGTACTTTTGAAATGGTGCCAGTGCTTAAACGGTGCTCGAACCGGTGCTTAAAGAATGGAGAACACAAAATTGGTCCAAAAACCTCTCATGTTCAGCTGTTTTTTGTAAAAAGATAACAATGTTAGCCTTTTCAGCAGCTATAGGGGATTTATGGCATCACTCTTGGCTGGAAGCAGTGCTTAAACAATGGAAAAAACAAACTTTGTCCAAAAACCTCTCATATTTAGCAGTTTTCCACTTTTTCTTTGGTCATTTTAGCCTTTTTGGCCAGGGTGAAGGGAGTATCTGCCATCAAACAAGAAGACAGCCGCATGTAGCTATGATGATGTTTGCTAGTTCACCTTACATGCATTAATGTAATAACGTGGTTAGCCTACTCAACGTAAATTACACACGAACTACATTAAGCTACTCACGCAGGGAAGAACTGCTGTGTCTGCCATCATCATCCGTCATCATTTCTGCTACACTGGCAGGGCTAGAGGGCAGGACTCTAATCTTCGGGTTTTTGGGGGATGTTGCTAACCCCGGGTCCGATAACAGGCACCACACCCGCAGTAGATGTGCACGGTCTCGCGGCAAGCTATCAAATACGGCGCATTTCTCGGCTTTTAACAAAATGCTATACGTCGCCATGTGTTTCATCAGATTTGAGGAGTTACCTCCGTTGCACAGTATCACCTTAAAGCACTTGTTGCAGGCTGCTGAGTTTACATCTTTTGCTGTGAAGTACAGCCAGACTTTGACCGCTTCGCTTTGGGCATTTTTAATCTTTAGCTCTGCTCTAAAAGAACGTACGTACCTGGGCCCACCTACTACGCTCGCAAAGGTAAAATGATTGGCTGGAATCCAAAGTGTATGACATCTCAGGAAAAGAAAAAAGCACCGCAATGTGCGCTGCTTTTCGGTCTGGTTACTACCGGTGCCATTACCGGTACCCATCCCTAATCATATCATAGTTTAGTGGGTTTGATTCTATATACACTGTATGTTTATGCATATATGCAGACCAAATTTGAAGGTAGAAGTAAGGAACTCACCTTTTCTTCCATTTTCTCTTTACCCAAGTCACTTCTAGAGGTTGTTTCTCTCTTGCTGGGGCTCTAAAAAGATAAAGATTGCTTACTACTTTACTTCACAAAAATATGGCAGGTCATAGTTAGAACATTTTTGGCACTTTGCAAATACACTTTTTGCCAGATATTACCATTTTATCCACAGTCTGTGTCTTGGTTCCCTGAATCAATATGGGCTCGTCAGCATTAATATAAGGAAGTTCTTTGATCATTTCCTTAGACTTTGTCAGACTTCTGACTTGAGGAGCAGGGGTAGAAGCAGCTGAAAAAGTTCTTCCATCAGCAGAGGTGACTGAAATTACTGGTGACCCTTCTTCCCCTACCCTCCCTTCTGCCTTCTCTACATCCTGACTCGCCTGAAGAGCAACGGTGGATGTTATAATCTCAGTTCCTGGTTTATCACTGGCTTCTTCCATTTCTTGGTCACTTGTTGCACTTTGTCCTGCTGTGAGAGACTTAGAAATGTTCGAACTAACTGATACTGCTGGTTGAGCAGAACCAGAGGTACTTGTTTGCTGAAGAGTTTGCTCCCCTTTATCAGAAAGAGAAGACTGTGCTCCACTTATCACAGTCGGGAACTTAACATCTGTGGTGTCCAGTTCAAGATTTACTTTAATCTCACTGGAGTCTTGCAGACGCTGTTTTAGGCTCTTCAAACTAAAATCAAAAGCAGAAAATCTTTGTTAGTTGTCCACAAAAAACAAGTTTGTTTTCACAAAAATGGTTACACATAACATGTTACAAAACAGAGAAAGAAACAAATATCATTTCCAATTTTTTGTTCAGCAGTTATTAGCTTAAGACACATTTACATAAACTGCCTGTTTTGTTTCTCCACATCTTTTAGAGCCAGTTCATTATAAAAATTAGAGAAAAAACAAAAAACAACGCACCCCCCCCCCCCAAAAAAAAACCCAACAGGAAACCATACTTTGGCAAAATAATATGAGCCTATTATTTTTTCGTCAAACCAAGAATCCGAAAACCCAAAATGTTTAGTATTAGAACTGTTTTAACTTCTACAGGAGAAGCTGCACCCAGATTCAGGAATTGTCATATTAGAAAGAGAAATACTCACGTTTCAATGCGACGAACTTTTTTCCTGTATAGAGGATAAAAAAGGAGACGGTCTAAGGGTCTATTTTCATAACAAATAAATACGTAATTTATTCTAATAATTTATTCATCTCTTCCCCTATTTTAGTGAAAGTCATACCAAATTACATTCGTAGATAAATGTTCATTTGAAGCAATCTTCTCCAACACCTCTGTTACAAGACTAGATTCTGCCATCTCAATGTAAATCTGAGAATAGAAATAGTCATAAGAAAAGCCCAAAGACAAAAAGGAAAACGTTTCTTAAAAAGTGATAATAGACATTAACAATTCTTATTTTTTTAAACTCGTTCATGCTTTAGTTTACCCAAGCAAAGGTGCAGTATGAACTACAATATGACTGAACATGAAACGCATACATAGATGGGAACATAGATGCAAAATTTATGCTATAGCGATCCTGACTGAAATACAGTGGGATGCAAAAGTTTGGACAACCTTGTTAATAGTCATTATTTTCCTGTATAAATCGTTGGTTGTTACAATAAAAAATGTCAGTTAAATATATCATATAGGAGACACACACAGTGATATTTAGGAAGTGAAATGAAGTTTATTGGATTTACAGAAAGTGTGCAATAATTGTTTAAACAAAATCAGGCAGGAGCATAAATTTGGGCACTGTTGTCATTTTATTGATTCCAAAACCTTTAGAACTAATTATTGGAACTCAAATTGGCTTGGTAAGCTCAGTGACCCCTGACCAAAATACACAGGTGAATCCAATAATAAGAAAGAGTATTTAAGGGGGTCAATTGTAAGTTTCCCTCTTTTAATTTTCTCTGATGAGTAGCAACATGGGGGTCTAAAAACAACTCTCAAATGACCTGAAGACAAAGATTGTTCACCATCATGGTTTAAGGGAAGGATACAAAAATGTCTCAGAGATTTAAGCCGTCTGTTTCCACTGTTAGGAACATATTGAGAAAATGGACGACCACAGGCTCAGTTCAAGTTAAGGCTCGAAGTGGCAGACCAAGAAAAATCTCAGATAGACAGAAGCGACGAACAGTGAGAACAGTCAGAGTCAACCCACAGACCAGCACCAAAGACCTACAACATCATCTTGCAGCAGATGGAGTCACTGTGCATCGTTCAACCATTCAGCACACTTTACACAAGGAGATGCTGTATGCGAGAGTGATGCAGAGGAAGTCTTTTCTCTGCCCACAGCACAAACAGAGCCGCTTGAGGTTTGCTAAAGCACATTTGGAATAAGGTGCTGTGGACTGATGAAAGTAAAATTTAGTTATTAGGGCATAACAAGGGGCGTTATGCATGGAGGAAAAAGAACACAGCATTCCAAGAAAAACACCTGCTACCTACAGTAAAATATGGTGGTGGCTCCATCATGCTGTGGGGCTGTGTGGCCAGTGCAGGGACTGGGAATCTTGTGAAAGTTGAGGGACACATGGATTCCACTCAGTATCAGCAGATTCTGGAGACCAATGTCCAGGAATCCGTGGCAAAGCTGAAGCTGCGCCAGGGCTGGATTTTTCAACAAGAAACACTACTCAAAACCCACAAAGGCATTCATGCAGAGGAACAAGTACAACGTTCTGGAACGGCCATCTCAGTCCCCAGACCTGAATATTACTGAAAATCTGTCTTGAGTTAAAGAGAGCTGTCCATGCTCAGAAGCCATCAAACCTGAATGAACTAGAGATGTTTTGTAAAGAGGAATGGTCCAAAATACCTTCAACCACACATTGGAACCTACAGGAAGCGTTTAGAGGCTGTAATTTCTGCAAAAGGCGGATCTACTAAATATTGATTTCATTTCTTATTTTGTGGTGCCCAAATTTATGCACCTGCCTGATTTAGTTTAAACAATTTTTGCACGCTTTCTGTAAATACAATAAACTTCATTTCACTTCTCAAATATCACTGTGTGTGTCTTCTATATGATATATTTAACTGACATTTTTTATTGTAACAATCAACGATTTATACAGGAAAATAATGACTATTAACAAGGTTGCCCAAACTTTTGCATCCCACTGTAAGTAAAACCGTTAATGCAGTCATGCAACTGAAAACACAGGGAGGAGGGGGGGGGGGGGGGGGGGGGGGTGTAGGTGTGTGTCGTACCCTGTTAGCAAGTGGCAAGAATCTGACAAAAGAACCACTGAATACCACCACTTGCATGACCATCATGATGAGGTCCACAGATGTCTCAGAGATCTCCACACAGATCAGCCGCTCCTCCAGAGGCTCTGAATCTGGAACATGCTGAAAAACAATGAAAAGCTGCTGTTAAGGAGCAGGAAATAGAAAAACTTTTTTTGGATGACTACAGATATAATTAAGTGATAGCTTACTTACAATATTGCTCCATTTCATCAGATTTCTGTACATGACCTCCTACAAAAAGATGTTAAAAGATATTGTCACACACATTGCTATTCTGTAAATTCAATTATCCAACTCATAAACTGTATGCAGTAAACAGCATACAGTTTTAGAAAATGTATAAATTATGTAACTATATCAAACATTTTGAAAAATTATCCAACCAAAATTGTAAAACACGTCCCTATCCCAAAGGTATAATTAAATTTTATTTATATAGTGCCAAATCACAACAGCTGCCTCAAGGTGCTGTAAGGTACATTGCATTACATTTTTAGGTATTTTTTAAGTCATAAATCAAAACATAACATCAAACAGCTTCACAATAGTACCGCAATGTGGGTAAAATTCGGGGCAGAGCATAACGAGTAAATGCACCGGATGAAAGTCAAACTAATTTGCGTCAAACGCCAAATTGAACAAGTGGGTTTTAGGTGCGATTTAAACAATTGAATAGACTCAGACGTAAGGACATCAACTGGGAGATTGTTCCAGAGTCCCCTTTGGGTGGAGCAATGTTTGGCACAGTGTGTTTTGGGGTTTAAAAGCCACAGAAACACGGTATCAAGAAAAAAAAAAATGTGTCTCAACTGTTCCGATACTCCTGACACACACCAGATCAACTAAAGGTTTTCGCTTAGGCAGCGGTTGTCCTTCTCTCCTGGATTGGCTGGAGCTTCCGAGCTTTGACAAAAGTCCAGATAGGATAACCACATTTACGCAGGGCCTTCTTAATGTGATGTTCTTCTGCTTTCCTGGCTGCTTTGTCTGTGGGGATGGTGTTCGCTCTGTGTTGTAGCGTCCCAATGACACCTAATTAATCCTTGGTCCACCCCAAGGATCAGGTCCCCCGACACAAACAGAGTAACATAGTGTACGCTGTCAAGTGCCAGGAGGAGTGCCAGGATTTATAAATCGGGGAAACCATACAACCTCTGGCAAAGCGGATGACACCACACAGAAGAGCTACCTCTTCTGTCTGGTGTCATCTGCAGTTTATTTACACCTATAGGCCAGTGGACACTCTTTCAATGACGAGGATGTACACATCCTGGACAGGGAGGAACGCTGGTTTGAGCGCGGAGTCAAGGAGGCCATTTACGTGAAAAGGGAAAGACCATCTCTGAATCGAGGAGGGGGCCTAAGGGTACATCTTTCGCCATCTTACAATGCTGTGATTGCAGCTACTCCCCAACTCTCTGTGAATGGTACTCATGGCCATTGATCAGTGGGCTTTGATCAGTGGTTGTTGATCAATGGTCATGAGAATTTGCATAATAATGATGAAGGAACCATTGTTCCTTCAGTGTATGGAACGCCAGGACTGCCATAATGAATTAATTAAATACACCATTAAATGATTAATTAAATGTGACAATAATTAATTAAAATTGGAATTAATTAAATAAATAGTTATGACACATGTAATTAATTAATTATTGACACATTTAATTCATTATTTATGTATTTCACATTTTAATTAATTATTGACACATTTAATTATTTAATGATATATTTATTTATTTCATTTTGGCAGTCCTGGCGCCTGGCTCTCATCTTGAAATAATTTTATCTGTCAGCCTCACCCATCAAACTCAGGGGGCGGGGTTAACGCTGCCCATGCAGCTTCTCTAACATTTGATTGGTTGCCGTGCAAAGTAAGTCAAAACAGGTCGATCCTAGATAATCGATTGCTTGTGTAGACTTGGGGCAGCCAGGTATCCCAGAATGCAGATCAAATCACAGGCAGCAATGGTGGTGGTGTAGTTTTAAAATACCCCGTTTTTCTGTCACCAGCTACACTTTTAACAGTGTTTTAGCCGCGAATGTCGCGCCGTATGTCTGGTCAGGTTGTCAACATAGAACATGTTTGCAAAAGTGCTCAGATGTTTTCAGAGATTTCACTAGCTCTGCTAACAGTTAGCATGCAGAGTGCACCCAGGGGGTTACGTTAACCGGTTTGTTTACATATTCCACTCTCCGTGTTCCACATGTTGCATTCGCAGATTCTCATTTTCACCGAACGATCGTCTCTTTCCGCCTGGTCTTGTGTCTCTGTGCTTCTGTAACATAAAGAACGAGCTGACATTTTTCTCACGAAGCCTGCGACCAGCTCAACAGACCCTCAGTTTACCTGCATGCATCCTCCTCCTCATCTGTCAGCTGTTTAACACCTGCTGCTAATTCAAGAAACACGCCTACGTTACCTGGTGATAGTCACAGTTTAACTGGGCAGCCGGTGCTCGATATAAAGCAATGTCAGCGCATTTTTCTGCACAAGATAAGTAAATATAGTGTTTTCCCCGAGCGCAGAGCTGCTGGAGTTTGTTTCCTTACAGAGCACTTTATAGGCGAACCAGCATCATCAGCGGCTGATGTCCAATCACCAGCACACAGCTTTGAAACCTCAGCTGAGTTTTAGCTCTCAGTGGTTAAACGCTGGACTTCATTCACTCAGGTTCTGTCTGTCGGGTCACGTTTACTTCGCTGTTTTATTTACAACTGAGCAAATCGGTTTGGCTGAGGTTAAAGTTACGTTTCATAACTGCATAGTTTCACAGACGTTTAATGGTTCACTGGCACATGTGTTAGACTGAACTATTCGCTTTTCTTTATCTGGTGTGTTTTGGATTTAACAGTGAATTTTGAGATTAAACTGACTTTTAAAATGTTTTTATACAAAGAGGAAAGAGAAGGCGCATTTCCACCGAGAGGAGCAGGGTTTGCAACAGCATGTTCAACATGAAGTCTGCAACCTGGACAGAAATATTATATCATCTGTTTTTTAATGGTTCTTCAACTGTATTCTAAGCACCAGCTGTCTGTTAGAATGTGATTTTTTCTCTCTCTCTGTTGGCAGACGTATAAAAATGCGCAGGAAAATCTGACGTGCATGGCGAACTTCACCGACGATATTTAGGGAGGAATAAACACGCATCAAACATAAATGAACCATTTGCCTGTCTCCATAATTGAGAGCATTTTCTCTTCTTATGTCAACACTCTCTCTCTCTCTCTTTTTTTTTTTTTTTGCTTTTTCGGTCATGTTATGTTTACCTGTCAAAGGCTTGTTACAAACTATGAAACACATCGTGCAGACTTCTGGATGTTAGAAGAAAACTAATACTGCTCATGAAGGAGACTAAAGGCAGGAAGGTGTCCTTTAAAACTAAACATGTTAATAGGACCTCCCTATTTATATCATAGTTTATGATATAGCACGTGTATTTCAGTAATAGCCTGCTGATTTCAGTGTAGTGGTGAACAGTCACACAGCTCACGTAGGCGTTATCTGTGATACTCCTTAACTATAATTTATCCAAGTTAACTTCAGTTAACCATTCAGACAGTTCTTTTGCAATGAAAAACATAAACACTCATGCTGCCGGTAGGTTTCCTCAGTGCCAGCTGTTAACATTATAGCTGCTTATGCAGTAACCATGGTAACCACGGACTGAGCGGCTGGATCGACGGAGGTCAGACAACAATTTTACATGTATGATCTTAAAACAGGACACAGCCACTATACGTGCTGGCCTCATGTCAAATGTGAAGGCAGACTGAGTCTATGTTTGACGTTTGTTTATATCTAATCTTCCTTTTCAAACATTTAAACAGCAGCGAGTCTGCAGCTGAGGGAATACAAACTCAAATTGTCGGAACAGGTTTGCTCGTTTCTTGGATTCATTTGGTGATTTATTAAATGTATAACTGTTATTCTAATCTGCTGCTGAGTCTCTTACACTTTTCTTTATGCTGTATATTTTCACGTCTCTGGAATAGTTGGAAGTTAGATAGTCAGCTGGGAAACTTTGTGTTAACTCATGGAGCTGAGGATATCGTGGATATGCTGACCTCGCTGCGTGGTGTACAGGGCCGTTTACCCTCATGATTAATATTCACAATAAAAATATTAGCCGAACATCATGAAGTCTGTATGTGTTTCATAGTGTCGAACAACCTTTGTGCAGTTAAAGCCAGCAGTTACTACATGACGGAAACACCAACGTTATCTCTTTTACGCGTTTATACACAGGTCACGCTGATTACTGAACAAAAACCCAAAGATCAGATGTTAAACAGATTTATTTGCTCTCTCGCCTCCTTAAACATGTTTTTAATGTTAGTTATAATTCAGAATTGGCGACTGAAACACGTAGGACACATAAGAACATCAGGAAATAAAACACCGATAAATATAACCTCAGTAAAAGAAGTCAGCGGGGGTTACTACAGCTGTGTACCGGGGCCTGCGCTTTGTCGGTGGGATTGCTTGCGAGGCGAGCGGGTCTATCCCACGCTTTGCCGTGAGACTGGGCAGACATCTCCGAAATCATCGAAGCACTTTTGCAAAGAGGCTGTATCTTGACAAACCGACCAGACACATGAAGATTAAACCACTACATTCTCGGCTAAAAAAATATTAAAACGGTATTTGGTGACACACAAACAGGGTTTTTCAAAGCTCAGTTCTGTTAGCTTCCACATGCAGGTTGTTGTGTGCTAGAAACAATGGCCACCAGGCCAAAGCAATGGTTTTGACTCGATCAGCGTTAACCCCGCCCCCTGAGTTTGATGGGTGAGGCTGACAGATACAATTATTTCAAGATGAGAGCCAGGCGCCAGGACTGCCAAAATGAAATAAATAAATATATCATTAAATAATTAATTAAATGTGTCAATAATTAATTAAAATGTGAAATACATAAATAATTAATTAAATGTGTCAATAATTAATTAAATGTGTCAATAATTAATTAAAATGTGAAATACATAAATAATTAATTAAATGTGTCAATAATTAATTACATGTGTCATAACTATTTATTTAATTAATTAATTCCAATTTTAATTAATTATTGCCACATTTAATTAATTATTTAATGGTGTATTTAATTAATTCATTATGGCAGTCCTGGCGTTCCATATCAGTGGGCTGGTTTCAGTCATTATGCAAATGTACTGTTTATAAGATTGGGGAAACCTGCAGTCAGCTGAGACTGAAGAAGTCACTTGGATGAGTGACGAAACGTTTCTCCCACTGAAAACGCTACGTCCAGATGAACAGAATCAACTTTTGGAGATGGTTGTCAACTGGTTGCATTCAGGTTATAGTCCCATATAAAGGCAAAGTTATCAAGCATGTATGTTATTTTGTAGTTAAATTGAAATCCTGCAGGAACAAGATAAAAATTTATTTCAGATTCTAGCTGGACTCTAAAGTTAAGAAATTGAGGTGAATTTGTATGTTTATACTACGTAACAGTTAATCAGTGTATTATCATGAACAGACTGCATGTAATTGCTAACTTAAACCCATTAATTCACAAAATGATTCACTGACTCTGCCTTATAGTTTGTTTTTTTTGTCGCAGTCTTGATACGCCAAAGATGGTAACTGACTGCGCGTGGCCACAGCCCTGGTCCCCACCTTTGAATAAACTACATCAAAGGCAACAAGACTGCAAGTTCATTGTACAAAGTCGCAATGGTTTTGGTTGTGCCAGTCTCCAACTATCATCCAACCATCTTCCCTATGATTTGATCATAGTTCAGCAAAATAACAGACCGAATAACACATCAAAGTTTTGGACGGAGCTTTCCATACCTCAGTGGATCCAGGATGCATGTCCTGTAACACGAAGTGGATATTGAGTATCTGACCTCCGACAGAAATAGGATTTTTCCTGTGCAGTTGAACAAAACTGGTACAGGCATTCCAGTCACTGAAGTACACGAAGGCCTGTAGGTTAGGATAGAAAAAGCCTCAGATAAAAATAAAAGTTTTCAATAAAGCTTTGTTTGATTTAAAAAAACAAAAACAAATGAGGAATATTAAAATGTCTGTGCTTGTGTCAGTCTTCAGCATCTATTCCTCACCCTCCTCTGCAGTGATAAAACGATGATCTTGTAGTACAGAGTATGAAGATTATGAACAGGGAAATGGTGCCACACCAGCTTGGCGACATCCTCGTGTCGGTAGTTCCCTTCTGGCAAACCGGTCAGCATAATGTGGGGGAAAACAGAGCCTGGAGGACGGTTTTTCTATAGGACACAAAGTTAATTCAAAGAGGGGGGAAAAAAAAGCAGAGGCAACACCTGCACATTGTGCTTCCTTTGATAAAGTCATTAACTATTTTATGCTATTTGATACTGAAAACAGTTCATGACATTTTACATAATTAAGCACAGATTTTCAGAATGTAATGAACATGGGATAAAAATGCAGATTTCATATATATTCATATCAAAATGATGAGCATGGAGCTTAGAACTGGAGATCAGGGGTGATTGGACGATTGACTCAAAAGCATTACAACATTATTTCTTTAGCAATTAAGAAGAAAATGACAAAAGTTGGTTCAAAGAGAAGCATTTGCAGATTAAGATTCAGCCAGTTTCTCCAAACTTCCAAGGGTGGTTATGCAAACAATTTTCAAACCACTTTCTTAGCCAAATGTTATATCTAGTTGGTAAACAATATCTTATCACAAGTAATTAAAATTACAATTTTCTTGTTACTTGACCAGATTGGAGAATTTATATTAAAAAAAAAATTTAAAAAAAAAAAGTGCTTACCTGTTTTTTTGTCAGCTGGACCGTCACAAAATCTATAAGTCAAAAATAAACAGAGTCACATGTAAGAGCCACTTATTTCCTACATTTTGAATCTGGAGTTAAGTTCTAGTTTAATTTGTTTTTCTCACCTGGGATGACAAACCAAGGAGATGTGGTAGGGAACAAAAAGGGATACGTTTTCATTGTAACCCAAAATGGTGAAATGCTTCCCTGAGGAACGCCAAAATTTGCTGTTGGGATTGTTGCCCCTTCAGTGACAACCTTGCTGTCCGGCAAAGCTTTCGCTGCCAGTCTAGGTGCTGCACAAACAAAACGAAAAAAAAAAGAAAAAAAAGAGAGCTTTATTTTAATTTATTAAATGCTTTGATTTTGACATTTCCTATTTACCATCATATCATTCCAATTATTTTAAGATATTTAACATATAAAAAAAAAAAAAAAATAGTGACTAGCTGCTGAGGCAGTTTGTTTTTGTTTTCAATGTAGCAGGCAACAGAATTTTAAGTCAAGGTTAATTCTGTTGTATGCATGTATGGCACACGGTTGGTGTGGTCGTGATAATTTTGTGAGGCCACATAAAGGCTCAGATGAGCTTGCCAAAGTTCTACAAGTTGTCCCTCCATCGCTTGTGTCCAGATCACACGCTACACTGCCGTGCTGCTCTTTTCATCTTCATTTCTGTGTTTGCGTGTGCACAGTGTGAGAGGCTGCGTTGACACCCTCACGACGGCCGACAGGATTTCAAACAGGTTTGATTTTCTTATGACCAAAAGATTGATGCTCGGGAGCTGGTCGAGGTCGCTTCTCGTTACCCCATGTATACTACACAATGCACGACATACGATTAAGGTGAAAATCGGGCCGATCCCCAAAACTGTTGCACGACGGAAAAATCGACTCTAAATGGGCCAAAAATCACTCAGTGTATGCCCAGCATAAGGGTTACCAGTTACCCTTAAGGATATTTTTAGCTACCTATTATGTAACTCCCCATACATCTACATCTCATCTGCTTTATTTTATCCAAAAACAAAGACTTACGTCTTGCTGTGGATTCATTTCTTGGTATCTTAATCCTGTAGACATTATGGGCAAAGCCCTGTTTCAGGAGGCTGTACCAAACTCCGAGTCGATCAGCATCGTAAATGGACTCAAATTCAATAAACACCTAGAACAGACATGCATAAACATGAAAGATAAGAGAAGATAAGACAACAATGTCTTTTTTGTTTAAATCCTCGTAATCAAATGTATGAACAGGTGTGTTTTTAACCTTGTTGAGGAGAGGCAGGTAGTTTTTGACAGAACCGATTTTTTCCAAAGCTTCCCTGAGATCATTGGTCTCACTTGGTGAGATATTCTTGATGTAGATTACTGTTGATCCATCATCAGTTGTCTGCTGCTTTAAGAAGAGCCAGCAAACGTTCAAACAAATACAAAGAGTTTATTTTTGTTTGTTCATTTGATATGTTATATTTACAAATCTATGTATAATTCAGGGGAGAAAAAAAAGTTACTTACATAATTCACCAGATTCATCAGGGTGCTATAAAACCCAAGCTGAAACATGAATGTAAGAGAACACAGCGTTAAAGGCACTACGCTCTACGGCAAGACATTTCTTACTCTCTTATTTAATTTTGGGTAGTATCATTTCAAACATTTATTGTATGTAAGGTGGTATTTATAAGGCACTTCAGTCTGGAGGGTTTTCTTTTTTCCTTGATACAAATTTAGCAATTTGTGGCGCAGCACAGCAAAAGGCAGCGAAAGATTAATTTATCTAGTTGCATCATCAATAAATCATAATAATTATTCAAAGAACAGACAGTTTGATATTTTCAAGTTAAAAACTTGTAGCAAGGAAATCAAGATAGATAAAAGCTTTTTGCTAATGTTAACCAAGAAGCTTTGAAGTTTGAGGCAACATAAAATATTTTTAAAAAAGAAAATTTTAAGGCCTTAGTATGGTATTTACATGCTCTATTACATTTAAATAATCTAAAAATTCAATTGATAAAAAAACCTACTTTAAACAATATTTTAAAGTTATTTAGTTAATTACCATCCTCTCAGTGCCTTATTTACTAATCTACAGGGATCAACAAGATTGTGCACTAGAAGCATGGCAATTTTTTCCAAACATGCCACAATATACAGTATTTTTGTATTAGTACGTACCGGATTCATTGGAAAGGAGTGGATTAAAAAATCCAAACAAAGTGTGGACCCATTGAGAATAATACTCTTCTCTTTTGACGCTTGAAAAAGCTTTTTTGCCTTCATCAGACTTGGTGCAATGGCAAAAGCCTAGAAGGAAAAGTCACATTTGTTATTATTCCAATTATTCACTGTGCACTGTATACTGTACTTGTGTGTATTTGTGTACTGTGTTGGTGTACACAAATACAAGAAAATGTAGGCTGACCTCACATAAAGAAACCAAAGAGAGATCTAGAAATATACCTGTGGGATCACTGAGTAATGCAGATTTATAACTTGGTACCTACCATACGCATTTGAGGAATAACATAGATGTCATCTTCTAGATATCCAAATTCAAATAGGGTGAGCTGATTGGCAACGTCCGCCTCTGTGTAGCAGCTATTTTCATATTCTGGCAGGTTTGTGATCAACATCACCTTCATTTTAAACAGGAGGGGAAAAGGAGAAATTAGAAGTTAAGATTCAGGAAAGTGAACTTACCCAAACTATTAAGCAGAATGCAACACAGGAGACAAAAGCATGATGACTATCTTGTAAAAAGAAATGTGAAATGCCAAAAGCACCATTTCTGAAAAACAACAACAACAAAAAAACACGTTTTGTTGTCACGTTTGTTGACTAAATTTCCAAATTATCTTTACCAAAGTGGAAAAACATTTGTAATTTTTAAAGACCTACAGATAACACTATTACTTTTGCTAAACATTGATAAAGGATATTTTACTAGATTTTTATTATTCTTTTCGCTACAACTAAAACTGAGAGATAGGTTATTCACACCTTTAAGAAAAAGAAGAAAAAAAAAACTTACCTTTGACGGCAATGTTTTATTATTTTTGAAACAATCTGCGAGGTAGAGTGAACATAAAAACAGTTAAATAAATGGGAGTTTTGATCCAAAAAAAACCCAAATAATGACCCACATACAGGCTTCTGTCATTACTTACTCAGGCGATTTCTATCCATGAGCTTTTCCATCTTCTCCCCAAAAGTCAGGTTGCTAAAACTTTGCTGTTGCTTGCCTGCTGTTGCAGCTGTTGGCTCAGTTTTGGAAGATGCAGCTACTGCAGTCGACACTGCTAAAACATTGCTGACAGTTTTTGACAGGTCCTTTTGACTTGTCACAGCAATCAAAAGATCTTAAAAAGGAGGAGAAGTTTTATTCAGATAGATTGCAGTATTTTGAAAAAGAATTTTAGAAGCAAACCTCATGAACATGTCCACAGGCAGACATAAACTAAAGAAATGGCAGCAAACTCAGTAGGAATGTGTTCATAGAAATGCATTGAGTCCTGTGAAAACTATTTTTCAACATGAGTGTATGTTTTTTCATTATCAGTAACAAAGACACAACCTGTATTTTGTGTCTCCAACAACACTGTCCTACATATTCCATGCAATACTAAAGTCACAACTAATAATGCTAATAATGGTGCCTAACTGTTACCTTACTTATTCCTAAAATATAGAGTTTCAGTTTCACAAGCTTAATGGTATCAAACATACCTTTTTGCTGTGCGACTGTGTTCACACTCTGAACCGTCTGCTTTGCCTCCAGGGCAGCTTCAGTTGAACTTCCTGACATTTGCAGGATTTTTTGTCCTAGTGCAGTTGTGGACTCTGGATCTGGCATCACACTCTGTCGGATCTGTGATGAGGATGGCATTTTTATAGTTGTCTGTGGTGTCTTTAGTGGTGTCTTTAATGGGGTCGAAGGTTTGGGTAGAGATGCATCTAGTATGGTGTCAGCTGTTTCAATTGAAGGTTGATTCTCCTTGAATTTGGTTGCTAGGGCCTTTTTACATGCTCCAATCTCCAGTGATTCAGCACGTTTGGTATCTTTTGCATCTACATCAACACTGGTAGATTCTACTGGGTGCTTTGTTTCAGAAGCTGCGAGATTTCTTGTTTCAAGAACCTTGGTTGTGTTTTCAAGCACTGTTGCAGATTTTTGAATCTCCAAAGTTTCTGTGTTTTTGACAATGGTCTGTGTCGTATCAGTAGAGCTTTCAACTTCCATGGACTCTGTCTCTTTTGTTTTTCCAGATTCTAGTGATTCACTGTGTTTGGCCTCTTTTGTCTCAGCTCTGGTCTGCAGTCTCTGAGGGTGATCAATTGTTGGTGTGGTCTTGGTTGTACTGGCTGGTGTCTGACCCTCACTCGATTTGGCTAGTAAGGCCTTTTTCTCAGCAAAATGTTCGACTTCCATTGCCTCGTCCACATCATTTTTGGCAGATCCAGGATCTTGAACCTTTGTATCCTCAAAGCAATCCTCAGTGTGTTTGGGCTCTTTTGTCTCAACTTTCAACAATTTTGCCTGCTGCTGTGTTTCAGAAACTGATACATTTTTTGTCTCAGGAATCTTGGTTTTCTTTTCGTGAACTATTCCAGATTCTTGAACCTCTGAATTCTTGTAGGATTCTGTTTTTTTTATGGTAGTCTGTGTTCTATGAGGTGTATGAATCGGATATTTTGTTGGAGATACATCAAGTGTAATCTGAGTTGTGCTGGTTGGTGTCTGATCCTTATTGGATTCAGTTAGTTCAGTTGTTCTGTCAGTAAAATGTTCTGTGGGCTGTGTCACTTTTTTATTCCCAGAATCAAGTGGTTCAGTATGGCTGGCCTCTTTTGTCTCAGCTTTGGCTAATTCTGTCTGCTGCTTCATTTCAGAAGCAGACGCATTTCTTGCTCTGTCTTCCGGCATAACTGCAGATTCTTGAACATTTATATCACTTTTGGGAGTCTTGAAGGTCTCATCAGGCTTATTTTCTGAAGCTTTAGGTTTGGGTGGAACATTTGTGGCATGAACTGTGTCCAACATGCCTTTTTGCTCCTCTTGACCCTTTTCGATCCTTTCAGGTGTCTGCTTTGTATCCAAAGCAGCTTGAGCTGAGCTCCCTAAAGTCTGTAGTGGTGTTTGTCCTATTTCAGAGGACTCTGGTTCTCGTAAGCATTTGCTACCGGAAAAACTTTCAATTTCCATGGGCTCTACGACTTTTGTATTCACAGACTCTAATAGTTGAGTGTGTTTGACCTCTTTTTCCTTCTGATTAACTTTTTCATCAGCCTGGTTCTTTGTTTCAGAAGCTGTTGCATTTCTTGTTTCAAGTACCTTGGTTGTCTCCTCACTCACCACTGTTGGCTGCTGAAACTTCATTTCCATTTCTGGTGGCTTTAAAGTCTCTACACCAGGCTTATCTTCTGACGTTTTAGATTGAACATTAGTGCCCTTTACAGTAATTTCTTCCACATTTAATGTTGTTGAAGTTCCTGTTGCAGCCAATTGTTGTAATTGACTTTGAGGTTTGTCGATAGTTGAGGCCGTTTGTGCTTGGGCAACTAAGACCTTTGCACGAGTGACAATTGCAGTTCCTTTAATTGGATTCACAGTCTTTTTTGACAATTGGACCACCTTGACTGTATCTTTAGATGCAACTACAGAGCTTTTAGCATTGCTTTCAGATCTTTTGAGGGCAGGTCTTTGTTTTGAGACGGCATCACCCTGCTGCTTTCCTGAACTTTTGGAATCATTACAACCTTTAAGATTTGAAGCATCTTTCTTCTCTTGAACAACATTTACAGCTCCTTTTGCAGCTACTTTGCCTTGCTTTAAGGTTTTGGAAATCGGTTTTGTTGAGACACTTTTTGCTTTGGAAACCAAGACTTTTGCTTTAGTAACAAGTTTGCCTGTTGTATTTTTTTTGTCTCCAGATGACAAAGACAACGGCTTTTTAAAAGAATTTCCAGTTGAAGCAGATTTAGTTGACTTGACGATTTTTCTGTGAAGAAAAGATTTTAATAAGTGCAAATGACAGGAACAAAGAGAATCTCAATCGAGATGAAGGTCTGAATGTCAAGCATATCTTACTTCGGTGGAAGCTTCTGTTGTTTTTTGGAAAAGGTTGGAAGAGGCTTCTTTGTAATAGTATTCTGTAAACAGATTTAGTTTGAATAAACATGAAAAAGTATAATATATTAAATTACATAATAAAATTAGTAAAAGAAATACAGTATAATGATGCTACAGCAATACATTCCAAGTTTTGACAGTTTGACCATAATTAAAAAAACAACTCAGAAAAGGTACAATACCTGTTCTCTGACAACAGTGACTGGTATTCCTTTTATGTCGATGCTCTTTAACTTTTTCAGTTTTTGAGCATCCTCTTCTTTCATGAAATTCACTTTTGCCTACATGTGCAAATAAACACACAAAGTGAAATCATTGTGATTATTTCAACCATCTAGACTATGTCCCCACTATATTCACAAACTAAAGGTCAGATTTACCATGTGGGGCAAATTAGCCAGAGACCACATTCACATTCAGTACCAAGACCAGCACAAAACAGTGGTTCAAAAACAAGCAGACATAACAGCAATCAACTAAACTAAATTTTAATTAGGTATAGGTTGTTTTTTTGTTTTGTTTTTTTAAATCTTCTCTTCTAAAACAGCACTTCAAATCATGTAATGGCATGTTTTTTTACACAAGCCCGAACTGTCAAATATTGCTCATAAAAAGAGATTTTTTGGGATGAAAAGCATGTTTTGCTGCTTGGATAATCCCCAACCAAACAGCAAAGCAATAACCAAAAACAGAACAAGGGCACTTCTATACATGTTTATGTAACTCAGAGTTATGTTAGGTTATTGTAAAACTTTCAGTCATGTAAAAGAGAAAGAGCAGGTTGATATGGGCTCAAATTATGGTCATAAATATTTTGTACTTGTAAATCAGGATTTGTATGTGTAAAAAGAATTTGTGTGCGCGTAAAAAAGATTTGTGTGTTAAAAGAATTTGTGTGTGTGTGTAAAAAAGATTTGTGTGTGGACTTAGCCAAAAAACTACGTGAGAAAGTCTGCACTCAAGTTTCAAGTTACAAGTACGGATTTTGACCCTATTTTTCTTCCTTTGATCTGATTGGCCAATGTCATGTCAATCACAAATTTAACTATCCAATCTGAGAACAGATGGGTTTGGCTGTCGAAGGGGTGCTTTTTTGAACTGCACGTCCTTGAAGGGTAATAGTTTGAAGCTGGAAGATCTCTATATAAATATCTGGTAGAAGCTAGGTCCCCTAACTTTCAGCAGCTGAAAGGATAAAGTTGTGGTATATCAGTGGTTAGAAATACCATTATTACTTTAGGATTAGTTTAACACAACGTCAGGGCTGACCCGGGACCATTGCTGTGAGTCACAGTGCGCAGCATAAAGGTCCTTTCACATCGGACGCAGCATGTGCTGCTAATGCTAACTGCTAACTAAAAGCCAGGGATCCAGAATTTGTTGCACTGGCTGCTGGGCTCTGTGGGTTGTTGCAGCAGCTCTACCTGTACTAGATGCACCTGCTCCTTGTCGTTTCTATCTCTAATTTTTTTTCTTTTCAAGAGTTTTTTTTTTGCTGGTTCTTCAAATGTTCAATAAAAACATGTATGCTCATTCATAACGAAGGACAGCTTTGTAATTATCCCCACTAGTGAAGACTATCATTTTCACAACACTGCCCCCCCCCCGCCGGAGGTTCGCAGCGCTGTTGAAAAGGTTCAGGAGATCCCTGTATTAAGCATGTAAACCTGTGACACAAAAATCACAAAACTCAGACCACCACAGACTGTTTTCCTGGTGATGAAGGAAAACCTGGGCTGGCATGTAAAAGGGCATTTATTCCGTTCAAGGACCTGCAGTTCAAAAAAGCACCCCTCAAACAGCCAAACCCATCTGTTCTCTGATTGGATAGTTAAATTTGTGATTGACATGACATTGGCCAATCAGATCAAAGGAAGAAAAATAGGGTCAAAATCCGCACTTGTAACTTGAAACTTGAGTGCAGACTTTCTCACGTAGTTTTGCCTAAGTCCATACACAAATCTTTGTTACACACACACACACACACACACACACACAAATCTTTGTTACACACACACACACACACACAAATCTTTGTTACACACACACACACACACACACACACACACACACACACACACACGCACACAAATCTTTGTTACACACACAAATTCTTTTTACACATACAAATCCTGATTTACAAGTACACAATATTTATGACCACAATTTGAGCCCATACATTGAGGTCAAGGGCATATGTACCACCTTCATAAGGTCCAATTAAAGCATTTCAGTCAGGTTGAGGTCTGGACTTTTACTATTGCACGGTCTAACTGTGGGGTGAATTTACTAGAACGTCCACTCCTGAGAAGATTGCCTTTGAATATTTTCCACTTGTGAAGAATCTTTCTAACTTTAGAATGGTGGACTACAAATAGTGGTATAAATAGCCTAAAAATACAGATTGACTGATAATAATAACTGACTATCTAAGATCATTGCTTATGTCTTTCCTCCTTGGCATTGTGTTAACACACACCTAAATAGTCCATATGCTCACACTTCCTTAGAAACCTTAGAAATGACAAAGGGTGTACTTCCTTTTTCACATGACTCCATGTACCACATACCTTTATAGCAAAAACATATCAGCTGATTACTCCCACTATACATACCTCTAGCTTGGACCTGTACAGTACAATGGACTCTGTTTTTCCAAAATGTTCCACAGCAGCAACCACGTCTTCATGAGAAAAAGTTTCGACAATCCCATGTAATTTGACCATTGTTGAAGTAAAAGATTTACTAGCCTGTGCAAACAGACAAAAAAAAAAATAAAAATCAGTAACTAACTATAGACTTGACTGTGAATGATTGAAACTAGTTCCGTTTATAATTTGTTTGGTGTAGACAAACACATCCTTGTCTGTCGACGAGTCCTGTTAGTCATAAGGAAAACTTTTCTTTTAATTGTTTCTTTCTTTTCCCTTTATCACAGATCAAAACATTTTCTCAGTGCCTTAGACCCAAAAGTTGAGGATGAAAGAAGGAACTATATTACTTAGCACTCCTTAACTGTTGGCAAACACACCAACCTTAGGCTTTGAAGAGGTACTTGCTTCACTCTTATGAAGTCCAGGTTTACTTTCAGATGACTTGGTGGTCTTCGCCTTCTTTGAGGAGGAGGAGGATGTAGAAGCAGAGGATGATAATGATAATGGTGACTTCATCTTGGCTAGCTCAGCCAGTATGACAGGAGCGATTGTTTCAGCTATGGCCTCCAGGTCAGACTTTTTTGACAAAGAGTGGAGACCTAGAAGGACAAAGATGGAAAAAGAGTCACACTTTGGTGGTTCATATGTCTAAACAGAGAAGGTTATCCTGTCAGTTGGAGTGTTTTATAAAAAAAAAAAAACAGAGATAGGTGAAATTTCTGTAATTTCAGTAGTTATTTTATTTATTTTTTAAAGTTAAATGGTAAATGGCCTGTATTTGTATAGCGCTTTACTTAGTCGCTATGGATCACATAGACAGACAGACAGACACACAGACACACATACATACATACAGAACATTTTCACTATACTCCACAGCAGTATAGTGAAAATGCTGTGGAGTATGAATTTGATCATGTTTGACAATGAAAACATACATTTGGAAGTGGGAGAAATGTATTAATTATGAGTATATTTTAAGTTATATGTATGTGCACACTGCCAAACCTGTGGTTTCCAGCAGCTGTTTAGCAAGTCTTTTTGTACTGCTGTCCAACTTCTTTTGTTGAGGCCTCTTTTCTGATGATGAGCTCTTATGACTTCTGCTCAGTGGCAAACGCTTATCATCTTGTCTCCTTGTCAGCAATCGTCTTTCATCACTCCTCTTTTGTAGTAACTGTTTCCCATCTCTCCTTTTCGGTGAGGATCGTCTTTCACGGCTCCTTGAATGTGATTGATAATGCAAGGAGGCAAGATAGTCCTTCCGTGGGGAGAAGGAACGAGACCGGGACCTAGAAAGTAAGAATCAAACATTTTTTTCAAAAAGTGGTTCAGTATGACTGGCCTCTTTTGTCTCAGCTTTGGCTAATTCTGTCTGCTGCTTCATTTCAGAAGCAGACGCATTTCTTGCTCTGTCTTCCGGCATAACTGCAGATTCTTGAACATTTGTATCACTTTTGGGAGTCTTGAAGGTCTCATCAGGCTTATTTTCTGAAGCTTTAGGTTTGGGTGGAACATTTGTGGCATGAACTGTGTCCAACATGCCTTTTTGCTCCTCTTGACCCTTTTCGATCCTTTCAATAAGGACATTTTCAAAACTGCCAATGAAATACCTCAAAGAAAAATTTCTATTACAAATCCAGTAAGGATAAAAAGATCAAACCTAACACTGATGCCATGATACAATTCACTGGAATGGAAATCTTTTATTTATTTATTTATTTATTTATTTATTTTTTTAAATCGGACCTGCGAGCACGTCTGGAGCTGTTTGGCGTTTGTGATCCACTACTGAGTTTCTCTCTTCTCTCCCCAGAGCTGTAGTGGTGGTGAGGGCTCTTTGAGCGAGAGCATAAATAGCTTCCATGTTTAGGCCTTCTGCCATCCAAACCAAGGCGGCGACGTGGGCTGTGTGAGCGAGAACGGGAATGACTCTCACGCCTGGTTTTCTGATGACGATGCTGGGAAGTTTTGCCAGAGGTGGAGGACGAGGACTTCTTTCCTGTATTTGAAGCACTAATAAGAGCAACAGAGGTTTAAAAAAAAGAAAAAGAAACTATAAATAACTGTAAAAAAAACAAACAAACAAAACCCTGCAAAGCTGCTGTACTTTTAATTTCCCAAAAGACAAAGACTTTTACCTTTGGTACGTCAGTACTTTACCATCCCACTGTGGATATCTGTCAAAATAAATAAATAAATAAATAAATAAATAAATAAAACAATATAAGGGAAATCAAAAATCTATTAAAACAGCAAATGTTTTAAAAATGTAGATTTCTGCAACTACTAATCAATCTTAAAAGCATGATTTCTCGAGGGATCAATTAACCCTGGCAGATCAACCCTATTAACAATGTTGCTTGAGAAAAGTAGCTCACCTTACAATTTTTAAAACTGATTTTGATTACCTCTTCAACAAGCTATAGAGCAGCAGTCCCCAACCCCCGGGCCACGAGAGTTGAGGCTCAGATGTGAAATGTATGATTTTCAGGGTTTTTTGCGTTATTTTGTTGTCGTTTTTATCGTTAACTCTGTTTTCCTGGGTCTTTTCAGGTGTGTTATGAATAAATCTTCTTTTTTTTTCGATACTGGTACTTGTTTTATTTTGTTGTATTTATCCGCGACACCTTAAAGGCCGGTCCGTGAAAAATATTGTCGGGCAAAAACCGGTCTGTGGCGCAAAAAAGGTTGGGGACCACTGCTATAGAGGATATACTACCCATCTAAACTACTAACTCCAAAGCATCAGGAACAATGCTACGAAAGACTTTATAACGTTACAACCACTCATTCTGTTCGGTAATCCACTGAAACGTTAGGCCAAAACGTGTTCAGACATCCCCAGTTAAAGAAAAAGTTAAAAGAAGAAAAGACTGACCGTTTCCGAAGAAGTTTGCAGTTGTCAAGGTGAAAGCTGGTATTCTGGTGAAGGAGCCATTCCTAGTAGTCAGAACAAACATTTTAGATGGGCCTCATTGTCATAGCAAAAGTATTATTAACCACAACCGCTCGGGTGACGTTTTTTCTAACCATCTGACAACCAATGTACTTAGCATTCACAGCAGCCTTTAGACTTCTTTCAAAGTTTGGACATCAGCTGACTGTTCATAAGCCATAGTGGAAAGCAATAAATGTACATACAAGTATGATAAATCTATAAAGACAAAATCCTTAAAGATTGAATAATTTAGCATATTTATAAACAACACCAAATAGGATGGCATGGAAGACCACAGTCATGGATTTAGTAACAAAACAAAAAAAATACAGAAATGTAAAAAGTCTTGCAGGACTCTTGATTCTGCAACATAGGTCTCTTCTGTCCTATGTGTGAATGTGTCAATAAAAATGAGTCCTGAGGTTTGATGTCATTTCAGCAGAGGTCAGGTCTGGATGGAGATGGAAAACAAAAAACAAAAACAAAAACAAAAAAAAAACCCCACCTGTAATTGGTATTTGGGCAGTCAAAGAAGAAGACCCATCCCCCTTTTTCTAAAGGTCTCGCATTGGGGGTTTTCATTTTATAGCACAGTAGTATGCCAAAGTCTTGAACCCCTTGTTTATTTATACTAAAACAGGAAGTAACTACAAGGACTCACTGAAAGTCTGCAAGCAATATCCGGTTGTTCAGTGATGACGCGACGAATCCTACTTCCGGGTCTAAAGTAGTCTGCGTTTAATATGGCTTTTGTGTTGTTAACATGTTTAATGTTATGTATTTTCTTCTATTTTATCTCAAAAAGCTCCTAAAACAGTCAGTGATCCCTGTTGACCTCCCTCTGCTTTTATTACCAGTAATCATTTATTTAAGCTCAGTTTTTAAAACCTTAGGATGTAACTACAGCCCAGCCCATGCAGCAGTATATGAATGACTAACCTCGTATTGTGGATGGATTGTCTCAGTTGTTCTCCTGGCTGAAGTTTGGTCCTTTTACAGCATCCTGCCATGCGATTACATTTGTTCCTGACCACCGAGAACACTCACGTTAACTTTTATCGAGTGGAAAAAAGTTAGCTTGTTTATATTATGCTAACATAGCTGTGTCGCTAGCGGTCACGTAGCACATCATTATATACCAGCTAGCCAAACTTCAGTAACCCTACAAACGTCACTGCTGTTTAGTTTTCTGTCTTCATTTATGCTGGAAGTGATAACAGAGCTGTACGTTTTAATTTGTTTCCAAAACCCCGCAGTCAGGACATGCTATATTGTATTTAGATAGAAGCTAGCGAGCTAACTCCCTGCTAACTTCTAACTCCGTTAAATGTCATAAATTCCGTTTTCATGGATGCCTGGATGTTAAACTAGAGCTGGGCGATATGAGATTTTTTCATATCACGATATGTTTTTTTCATTTCAGGCAATAACGATATCTATCACGATATAAGCCAAATAACTATATTTGTAAGATTTAAATGTGCCGTTGCTCACAAGTAAAATGTGAAATAATCAGCAGCTTGTTTTTATTTAAATATTTATTTCCCATAATAAGTTCAACAGGGTAGATGTACTTAAGGAACATGAGACTTTTTCAGATAAATAAAGGCAAATATTGCAAACTACACAAAAGGCAGCCGCTAAAGCGTTTAAGTTTCAAAATAGAACAAATGAAACAGACTAAATTGTCAATTCCACTTAGAAACAAAGTATTAATTCTAAAAATAAATCTTAGTTTGTTTTACAGAAGAACAGACAAAACTGACTAACTTTTGTCAATATCAAATAAACTGAGAACTAAAAGGAAATTCTCAATCTCTCCTTGTTGTATAGCTGAGCTTTTCAAACAGTTTTAACAGTTACTTTAGTTTGACAAAAGCCGAATGACGAATTAGCGCTTCCAGTCAGAGACTGAGGCTACGTCCACACGTACACGGGTATTTTTGAAAACGGAGATTTTCCGTTTTCGTTTTAAAAAATAATCCCGTCCACACATAAAAGCAGAAATGAAGGAAAATGCTGCTATGAACATGCCAAAGCAGCAGGTGGCGCTAGATTCCTAACCGTGCAGAAATGTTGGCCAATCAGAAGTCTAGAAGCCTCGGTGGGAAAAAGTAAACAAAGCTGGGGCATAGAAGCAGAACCGAGTCGTATGTGTGGAGGGACAGTAACTGTGTGTGTATATGTAAGCATTTAAACACTGCAGAGAGTAGAACAGTAACAGTATTGTAGAAATTCATTTCACCGAAACAATAACGTGGCGCACAGTGTGACGCATGCATCAGTTTATTGTATTTCCAGACTTGCTTTCGGCACAATTTACAGTGCACGCTACTCTGTTTTTGTCAGACTTGAAATAGCCGAAATACCTTCACACTACGGAACTTCTATGGCTCTTCCGTTCGACAATCTCTCCGGAATTGGAACCATCATCTGTTTTCTCTTCGGTCACACTCTGTTGATTTTTCTAGTCGGCACACTCATTTCCTCCATTACGCGCTGGCTCCATTACCCGCTGGCTGCTTCCCAAACAAACACGTGCGGCTTGGCACTTGTGCTGTACGTAACAAGTCACGCGACGTGACGCTGCGGCTGTGATTGGTTCGGCTCTGCGCTACTTAATTTGGATTGGCTGACCTTTTTTTTTTTTTTTTTTTTTAAGAGGACAAGAGCGGCGAGGTCTATCGCGATAGCTTAATTTCTCTATCGAGTAAAAGTTATATCGCGATACATATCGTTATCGTTCTATCGCCCAGCTCTATGTTACACTCAATTGTTACACCTGGTAGAGCAGAACGCTGATCATTTTATTAAAGATGAAAGACTTTAGACAGTTTTTCAACTCTTAGTAATGCCATAGTGATCGTTTGATATATGGACCTGCAGCGGAGTTTAGACCCAGACACGGCTAGTGACGTCAGACTGAACAATCGGATAGAAATAAACTTTATGAGGGCAAGACAAGAGTTTTTAAATAACATCTGGATACCAATATTTGGAATGGTAAATTGTTAAATGGCCTGCATTTGTATAGCGCTTTACTTAGTCCCTAAGGACCCCAAAGCGCTTTACACTACATTCAGTCATCCACCCAGTCACACACACATTGACACACTGTTGATGGCAAGCTACATTGTAGCCACACCCACCCCGGGGCGCACTGACAGAGGAGAGGCTGCTGGACACTGGCGCCACCTGGCCCTCTGACCACCAGATGTTATTAAAAAAGGTTCTTGACAGCCACCCTTCCACTGAGACCATGATGAGGCTTCAGTGAACAGGAGATTGTTCAACTGAAGGGCCACATGCATGTTGCAGGTCTTTTTTTTTTTCCTGTCTCTGAAGGACATGACTTTCAGGTACTGTTTATCTGCTTTAAATAGTTTTTCCAATACTGTCACTTCTCTTTTCTTGCACTTGTCCAGCTTCCTCAAAATATTTTAAGGACACATGCTAAGGTTTTGGCTAATGGCTCTTTTGGAATCATCTTTTTGGCGCAAAACCACTACACGTTCTGCAGTGGTCAGAAAGTGTTATCTTTGGCAATTTACATGTATTTGACTAAAAATGTATTTCTGCAACAAGCTGACAAAGTGCGTAAAATTACAATTTAAAAAGAATTAGTTGCCTAGTTATCGGTTTTGTGTAGACACACTAGTGGTTCAACCTGTGGGCTTGCTGGATTTTTTTTTATTGGTTGAATCATTCATAGATCAGTGTTAACTGGTTTAACAAACAAACAAAAAACATTCCTCTGAAAATTGTTTGGTACAAGAACTGGAGTGAAATGAGTGAAAAAGCAGCCAATGTCCAAAGACAATCTTTGAAAGTCCTTCATAAAGCCTGGAGAACTATTGCTCAATACCATTTGCAATAACAATTGCATCTCTGGATCCTTGGAAAGGAAATGCAAGGGGCTCAAGACTTTTGCAGCATACTATAGAACATCTTAATTTTGCTTCACAATCTCAACCAATGACTGTCACTGCAAGATGACTGCTACTCTTCTTAAGACAGTAACTGTTCTTAAGTGGATGGCTGTAAACTAAATATGAATTAGGGGGAAAAGTCATCTTTCTGATGCTCATGTTCCTCAGATTTGCAGACTCTTCATCTTCACTTATAGTTTTCTTTTTGTTGGGCAGAAACTTCCAATTTGCCATTATTGTTAAATTAAATTAGAAAAAGGGTAACTATGAATTACTTTCAGAGACTAACGCAGCTCGGATAATCCAATCTTAACTATTTTCCCCATAAATACAACATCTGGCAATCTCCCTTGTGCCCTAAGTGACCTGTTTTGACATGTCAACATATATGAATAAAGATGTTGTTTGAGAACCATTATAAAATGTTCCAGTTTTTTCAAGAGGCAGCTCTAGTAAGCTATATGAGCAGACTGATGCACACCCAGTCATTTTCTTCTAGACTGAAATATGACAGAAATCATTTACTTCATAAGTCTTGTATTTGTCCAAGGTGGAAAGACTTAAATAACAGATCAGAAGAATATGCTACAGAAATTTACATTTAAAAAAGCAGTCGTAAAGTTTGGAAGCAAGGAGGTTGTTTCACAAATTAATGTTGGTTTTTTGGTTCTTTTTAAAATTAACCAAAATGATAGACAGAAATAAATACCCGTAATGTTCTAAATGGAGACAGAAGAGAGTACGGTCTTCCACTCACCTTCATACCAGTACATTTTTGCAAACACAGAGAACAGGTATGTGGAAAGGTTTGTGGTGTGGCTGCAGCATAGTCTTGCATCATGGCCAACGCTGGCAGAACCTTTGATAGCTCCCTGTCTGCACGACACTGCGTGCTGGAAAGTGGCAGCGGCATATAAACGAAGTTCACTGGTTTAGGAATTATCTGAGGTGCTAGAGGAGTAGCTGGTTTTGCAGACTGGCATTGTCCCATTTGCACTGGTGGTTGTTTCTGGTCCTGCTGCTGCTCCGCCTGTTTCTTTAGCTCCTGCTGCATCTGCCTTTGGTGCATCTTCTGATTGTTTATGGGTTTAGCAACCTTTGGCACTTGTTGTTGACTTTTACTTTGATCCTTGGTGCAGCTGTTATCCTTCTTGCCGATGAGCACAAGCCCAGGTTGATCAGGATGCACACCACGTGCAATATGACTGAGAGGTGGTTGGATTTTTAATGCCAAATGGCAATCTGGCTCTGGTTCTTTCAAAGGAACTGGTTTGAATTTGAGAAGTCTTAAGTCTGTGTCTTTCTTTGGCAGAGAGAAAGAGCTGATGATTTCTTGAGATGCCTGGTGTGGCTGAGTCAGCAATCGTTGAGTTAGATTCCTGCTTGGAGGAGGCTCATAGCTCTGCATTGAACTATTAATGGAAACAGTACCCCGGTGGTCATGTGAAGAAACCAAGGTGCTGGTTTTCACCTCTGCCGTACCTTCTTGCAGTGGTTCTCTATTGCAATTGTCACCATCACAAGTGTCCATGAGCAACATACTGCCACTCTCACTACTGTTAGCTCTACTTTCACTGCTCTTTCCTATATCACTGCCAAACCCTCCAGCGTATTTGCTAGTATGTCCATAGTCAATCACTTTACTTGGTTTGATAATCTGTGCCAATTCGCCCTGTTGCATCCCTTCCCTTCTGAACCTGTCCATTACGGTCATGCTGGGGGTGGGTTGAGGTTCAGGACAGGCTTTTGAATGAACAATAGGTTTAACATTCTCAGCCTTCTTCATGCGGATTTGCCTTAAGATAAAAGGCAGATTGCCAGGGGTTATCTGGTCTTCAGGGTAGGAGATCAGATATTCCAAGTCATCTTTTTCAAGTCCAAAACGTAAAAGGATGTTAGAAGCTTCTTGTGAAGAGTACTTTGGGTAACTGGAATCAGTATTGAGCACAGGTTTCTCTTGCATTCGATAGTCAGAATCACCTAAGCCTGGAATGGACTGCATATCCTGTTCTCTTTCACCACTGCCTTGGAAGCTCAGTGAAGTAGATGAAAAAAATCTAGAAGAAACATTTTCAGTGACTTTCTTATAGGTTGACCAGTCCAAGGAGCAAGGCCCACTTTTAAAATCAGAGTGTCTTTGAGATGCTGAGCACATTGGACTGGAGGCAACCGTTGCAGTTGAAGAAATAAACTTGTCTTCTTGAGTGCTGGTAAAGCAAGGGGCCTGGTTAACAGGCTGCTGTCTCATCTCTGTCCTGGCTTGACCAAGATACATTTCTGTAGATCTCTTCATGCCTCCATCTAAAATAGAACTACTCTGTGGGGGGGTGTAGCTCACTGGAAAAGCACGCAGTGAAGGAATTGTTCCCAACGTAGTGTCAGAAGTTCCAGAGGATGCTCCAGAAGAGCTAAGCGCATTTCGACACTGCGCAGAACTTTCTATCCCAAAATTATAGGGGTTATGAAGGGGATGGGACATGGTTCAGAAAGTCAAGGATGGCCACAGCAGTCAATGGAATGGGTGTTTGAGTGTTTTGTTTTGGTTTTTTTACAAAGTAGGTATGCTGGAGGTCATTGTCAATGTGGAGCTCGTGCAAAATGCAAAGTGACCATTCAGTCAGGCAACCATAATCACGAAGTCTTGTGTGTAGAGAGATCCTTTAGAGAACTTCAAGTATGTGGTTTGATGGTGATCCTGGGTGCGGGAGAAGGGAAATCTTCAATAGCAATTACAAAACTGAGAAATTTAAAAAAAAAAAAAAGTTTTTGAACTGGTGTGGGCTTCAGCTTCCTGGATGGGTGAAATCCATCTGGAAGGTCTTGTCTGGATTTGTTCACTCTGTTGCTTCCTGCCAAATATAAATTTATCATTACAATATCAGGATCTTTACTACTAGAAATAAACAGGAAGCACAAACATCAAAGGTCAGATAAAAAGAGAAAACAAGGTCAGAAAACAGAAAAAAAAATGCAGGCAAACTCATTTACCACCAGCAGATTGACTACAAAAATTTAAAAACCAATTTGTACTTTAGAGAACATCATTATAAATCACTGAATAATTTGAACTGAGCTTTTTTGGGGCAGAATGACTGTGCAACGTACATTTTTAAGAGTAAAAAAAAAAAATTATCTGTGCACAAAATTGAATTCATATAAGGTTTTCTTACATATACATTCAGAACACCTATGCTTTTGTAGTATCATTCTGTTTGCAAATTTTACCACTTTGTTTGAAATAATTTCTTCCCTGGCAAAAATCTGACTTTCAAGTATAGTCCACATAATTTGTTATCAGCTGAAGCTCAGGACTTTGAAAAGGCCATTCCAAAAGCTTAGTAGCTAGCCTGTTCCAAAACTAGCCCTATTGACATATCTGATTTTGTCGAAACTTTGCACAATGGTTTGGGGAGTTGCTAAAGAATTCTTCAGTAGTCTGTTTCTTTCATTATTATATCCACTCTAATTCGATGTACCAGCTTCACTGGCAGCAACAGCTCAATGCTTGTTCATAAAAAAAATCTCTCAAAGTCTTCTTTGTCCTTTTGGTAGGTTATCAACATTAACTGATTTTAAAAGTATTGATTTTGTTGCAGTGGTTTTTCTCTTCAGACGCAGCCTCTCGGTCAATGGTGATGTAAAACTTGCTCAGCAATGATCTTCTGTCAGCTCCCAATCCATGGCAGAGCTGTGCTTTGGTGGTTTTTGACTCTTCAAACCAACTTTTTATGGTGTCCTTCGGGTCTTTTTCAAATCTTAACAAAGTATGTACAGTTCCCAATGACTTATATAATTGAATCTATTCTATTCCATTCCATCTGATGATGCCAGAATCTGCAATGGTTTAGAAAGGGCTCAGACACATTTCTCACTTGTGTACTCCTATAATCCTCTTCAGATCTCCAGTGATGTCCTGGGAATTCCCCATTTTACTGTGTATTAGCTTCTACCAATGAGTGCTGTGAACCAAACCTTTCTGACACAATTATAACCTTGGCCTTGACAAGTTCAGAATTTTTCAAACTTTCACTGCTACTAAAATGTAAGCAGGTATACGGTCACATTTCAGAAAACCCCAAATATAGACAAAATATTTGGCACCAAATTCTTGACTGTTTTACTATGAAAGATATACGTTAGGGCTGCTCGATTATGGCAAAAATGATAATCACGATTATTTTCACTGAAATTGAGATCTCGATTATTTGACGATATTTATTTAACAATAACAATGTATTGAATAATGACTTTAAAGACTGTCAAAAAAATAATATAAAATAGTGTGCAAATACTGATAACAGTGCAAATGTTTGCAATATAAAAAATAAATGAAAAATGTAAACATCTATGTTTAGTGAACTTTGCAGTGTTGCTCTGTGGTGCAGCTACGACAATGTAGCAAAGTTTACACACTATGTCTACTTGATCCACATCTGACTCCGTGAACCCATAACGTTTCCACACCACTGAAGTTTTTTTTACCTCTCTTTTCAACCAACAGCAGTCACTCTCCTCTCCAAATAACTTCTGCTTAGCTTTCAGAGCTTCCCTCGGGTCCGCTTAATCAGCGGTCCCCAATCCCCGGGCCTCGGACCGGTACCGGTTCGTGAGTCGTTTGGTACCGGGCCGCGAGAGTTGAGGCTCAGGTGTGAAATGTATAGTTTTCAGGGTTTTTAACCGGTTTTCAGCGTTATTTTGTTATCGTTTTTAATCATTTACTCGGTTTTCCTTGGTCTTTTCACGTGTGTTATAAATAAATTTCCTTTTTTTCGGTACCGGTACTAGTTTTATTTTGTTGTATTTATCCGCTATACCTTAAAGGCCGGTCCATGAAAATATTGTCGGGCATAAACCGGTCCGTGGCGCAAAAAAGGTTGGAGACCGCTGCTCTTAATTGTTGTGACATGTGTTCGAAATGCAGAGAGGTGCGATCGGTTTGCCACACGGAGCAGCGCGAGAGTAAAGCACGAGGGAGGGGCTAATAATCGGCTCAGTCATTTTTAATGATCGTTGAAACCCTAGATCGTAATCGAGATTAAAATTCAATTAATTGAGCAGCCCTAATATACGTTATGCAGCCATTCAGCCCCAGAAAAAAATTACATTTCTCATAAATTACTGACAGCGTTATATTGATTTGACATTTATGTCCATGAATGTATGTACACTTATAATCTAAGTTGTGTATCAACATTCAGGTATTTAAATGCTGATGCCATTTAGAAAATTTGAAAACATTACCCAACCTTTGACTGTATTATCCAAAAAGATTGCAAAAGTATATCTTCAATAAAAATTATATCCAGACATTACTTCTCAAAGAAAAACAAACGATACACTCCTTGTTGATCTGGTAGGCAATGCAAGTGGTAATGCAAAAAAAATTAAAATAAAAACAAAAAAAATATTAAGGTTAGCAAGAAAAAAAACAAAACAAAAAAACAAAAAAAAAACATGCTTTTGGCTCATCTTCAGTCAGTCCACATATTTTCATCAGATGACATTGTCTTGCAGCCTGAGAAAGCCAAACCAATCTGGTATCTGACATGCAGTACGGACAGACCGTAAATCCAGCTTTACTTTGTCGTGTGGTAAAACATGTCCATGTCCAAACTCCTCTCCGTGAAGTTTTTGGTGCAGGAAAATGTCCCAGTATCCATTCGATGAGAGATGAGATTACCAACTTCATGAAAAATTATATATTTGAATGAGGATATTAAAAATGGTTAAAAATAAATAAAAATGAATGTGTGTGTCTGGGATAGAACAAAAATGCTTCCAGACAGCCTACAAGATAGAGGACTTGAACAATTTCACAAGACGTTTCAGGAGCAGTAAAAAACAACAACAACAAACAAACAAAAACAACAGCAATAATACTAGTAGTACAAAAGCTACAAAATAACATTACCAGATATTATCTAGCAAGTATTTAACATCTTAACATTTTGTGCTCGTATACTACACATCATGCACAACTTCTAAAATTAAATGATTCTTAGAAATGCAGGAAATACAACTCTAGACTAAAAGTGCCTCAAGTCAATAACTTGAAACTAGAGCACAGAGTGTGAAATACAGCCCACAGACTCGATCCAGCTTCCTGCTGCCAAAAATAAAAAAAAATTAAACTGTGTCCAAACAAACTTTTTCATAGGACAAAATAACACCTTTACTCAAAATGTAAACTATAGAGACACAAAGCTGCATCTAAGTGACCTTTTCAAAAAGCCATATTTCCTAACAAGTTTTTGGTTTAATAATTAAACAAAATATTAACCCATTCCTATTCGTTGTGTCTTCTAAAATTCAGTTCTGCATAACTCAGCACTATGTACATCATGTTTCAATTCAGTTTTTCACAATGTAGCACTTTAGTCTGTTTTCCAAATCAAGAAGAAGTAAAACACAGTATCTGCAGCTGACCTAGAGGAGCTAAAGGCTGCCTGCAGCTGCTTTTCTCTCTGGATCGCTCAGTGGGGTTTTTTAGCAGTTCGCTTGAGCTCGGGTTTGGTGGCCCATGATGGTCCAGGTGTGCTGAGGCATACAAATCCACGTAACTACAGCCCAACTCAATAACAGACAGCATTGTCTCTCTAACTACACCACCTCTCCCTTCATTTATTTTTCATCTGAATTAAATTTTCATGATATTTATCCATTTTTGAAATTAAATTACATGTATTTGCTTTGAAAAACAACTCTCTATATGTAAATTATTGAATTTATGTGCAGGGACTACTCTGAGAAGTCTTTGCAATACATCTACGTTACAGATGAAAGAATATTACTGAGCCAAAAGTAAGTTGAATAAGACCTTTAGATTGCAGTTGTAAAATGAAAAGTCTGTTAACTTACATGCGGAACTTGCCTGTGTTATCAAACCCAGTAAGCGCTAATGGTTCTGCATTCATGACTCTTCTCAGTGCAGAATATCATTGCTAACATGTTAAATAGGAGTTAATTAAAGTTTCTTCAAGCTATACTCTTATTCCTCTACATCACACATTGGCCAAGGTGACTAATAAGAGAAAGGTTATCTGTTAAAATTATAAGTTAGAGTAATTACTCATTAATTGCTACTGCTCAATCGTTTCCACACACCTACATTTTCAAAATGTTTCAAAATGTGTGGTAAAAAGTGGGTGTACACAAGCTAATCTTCATTTAAATATCTGTATCTCTTTCTTTTAGCAGTGCACAGGGAAATAGGACCCTGTAACTTAGTAAAATAAGTGATCAGATTTCCTTAATGCACTATGAAATTTTTTTGCATTAAAGAAAAGTTGATTCTCCCTGTCAAATATCCTGTCAACTACAGTTCTCAGTAAAAAAAAAAAAAAAGAAAAGAAAGAAAAAAACCTTTATGATTATGATGATCATAATCATAAAGAAAAAATTGCCATCTGTACATCACTTGCTATTTTGGTTATCAAAACCTGACCAGGTGCTTTTTTAAACAATTAAACCTAACAAAGTGTTTTTTTATTACTAAAACCTTGTCATGCTGTTAGGTTAGGTTTAGGGGAGGTCTGTGCCACCCCATTTTAAAAATCCTGGGAATCCCCTGTTTGCAATTAGGCCTTTGCTTTGCCTGTACACAGGTATACACACTCATATACATATGTATATCTATACAAGTCTCTTCTTATGTTTTTTTTTTTTAACAAAGAAAAGAAAAGTGTTTTAAACTGTATACCATCTAAGAGAACATGCACATGCGGCCCACATTTTGCAGCATTTATGATACAAACAGATCTTTTTCATATGGATGCTAAAAGTATTATCCCAAGCTCACACTCCTCTGCATGAAACATGGCAGCACGGCTATCCAACTGTTTCTCCAAACAGTAGCTGCTGCAATTTTTACAGGCTGCCTTTACTAGCTTAACTGAGGTTAGCTTCTAGCTAAGCCTGAAACGACTAACGGCGTACACACATCCACTGAGATTAAAAACATGTCGCTTTGTGTTTAGTAAGAGCTCCCGTTACATACCGTTCGTAATAAATGCGTAGCCAACAGCTTTGATTGCGTCTGTGTTGTCCTCCGCTTTCTTATCTTGGGTCCAAATAAAAACTGTCCCTGTTTAGTGTGACGTCTCGTGCAGGCGGAACGGACTTCCGCTTTATAAGACCTCCCTTCAAAATAAAAGCATAAACTTCAAATCTGGCTTTCTCCACACAAATCTATCGCTTAGAGCAGTGGTTCCCAAACTTTTTTTGCTGGGCCCCCCTTTGTTTTACAAGAAAAATGTTCGCCTCCCCCCCTTCCTAGCGCGTGCACGCGCCCACGCCCAAACACATCCTCCAACCACACACAGCCATATTTTGCTCCATTGCGGTTTATTTCACACCTCAAACATTTAGTAAACAATTAAGCAAATAGGAGTAATCTGCAATAAATTACAGGGAGTAATAAAATAAACTACTAACTCTTTTACACTACGTCCGCACCTACACGGGTATTTTTGAAAACGCAACTGTTTCGTCCACACGTGAACGGCGTTCGAATCACCGAAAACTGAGATCTTTTAAAACTTTTTTTTGTGTTTACGTGTGGACGAGGAATAGACTATGGCTGTATCCCAATTCAGGGTCTGCAGCCTTAAAGGCTGCATTTTAAGACCGATTACGTCACAGCGACGCGACGAAGGCTGTCCCAATTTGAAGGCTGCTCGAAATGCGGCCCTCAAATGCGTCCTTCATTTCCCTGAATTTCAAGGACGTGGCGGTGTCACTACCCGATCCGTACCGGAAACCCGATCGGTACAGCGACAGGTGTAGGCTGTCTCCCAATTCAGGGTCTGCAGCCTTAAAGGACGCAGCCTCAACGATCCTCAAGGGCCGCGTACTCAAAGACCGCTAAGGCCGGAAGTGCAAGGCTTGTGAAATGGGACGGTCTAGCCTCCGTTGCGCTGATACTGTTGTTTGTCAATAAAGTAAAAAAAAAAAAAAGGCTGCGTTGCGCTGCCCAGGTTGCCTAGCAACCATGATACTAACCACTGGAAACGTGTCATACAGCTTTGTTTGACAGAAATGAAGGAGAAAATCTTTTGTTCATTTGTTTGTTTGTTTCTACATGAGCTTTGATCATTCTCTGTAAGATTAAGCTCAGCTATTGAACGGCGTATATTTTAAAGTAAAGGCTTTGAAACAGAGGTGTGGACTCGAGTCACATGACTTGGACTCGAGTCAGACTCGAGTCATTAATTTTATGACTTTAGACTTGACTTGAAAAAATGTTCTAAGACTTGTGACTTGACTTGGACTTTTACACCAATGACCTGGGACTTGAATTGGACTTGAACCGGTTTACTTGAAAAGACTTGATATTTCACCCCAAATATAAAATTTAACATGCATATTATATAGAGATTGAAAATGTGACGTCATTCGGGGTAAAACCGCAAAGGATTCTGGGAACTCGTGGCAAGAGGTACTAGCGAACGCAGGCTTTCAATTGAAATCAGTCACACAGCGATAAAAAGAAACACAAAAATGTCAAGAAGCTGTTGTATTATTAACTGCAATAGCCGGTCGCATGACAGCCACGGGAAGCCGACGGGTAAAGAGATCGTTTTTATCGGATTACGTCGTTGAAGAGAAATTGTTCGAGCCATGTTTCCAAAGTAACAAAGTGGCGACGGATGGCCTGGATTGCAGCCATCCAAAGACCAAATATAACGTCCCAGAACACTCCAGCTCACAGGTTAGTCTGCTCCAAGCATTTCCACAAAGGTCAGAGTTTTGTAGTAGTTAATACGTCATTTTCATAACATAATTGGTGATATAGGTTACAAGCAAGTCTGGCGCTGAACAGAAATGGTCGTGCTATGCTCCTTTATTTATTGTGCATAAATAGTGAATTGTCCTGACACAATATTGTGTTTCGTTTCTGTTATTACCATGGTACATTGACAAAAACATATACTTTTATTCACAGGATAAAACAGTTGTTTTGTATCACTAATTGTCCAGTGCGATTACAACATACAGTACTATTGTCACTGCTACATTTCTGTAACGCGTACCAGAAATTATTTCCACTACTAATTAATTACCGTTGAGCTCAAAGGTCCTATTAATAAACGGTTAACGAGTGTGTATTTATGAAGACGATTTGTGAGACTGGTAAACTTATGATAAGTACGATGGTCTTTCGTTCTACACGGTGCATTTCAAGGTCCTGTACCCATCCGTCGGTAAACTGTACCTGGGCTTGTTGCAGTGACCTGAAGTTACTAAACTTCACGAGTGTATGCACTCACTCCAAGAACCGTATGATTATAAATATGAGCGTGGTGAAAGTTGGGCAGCACGCTAACGTCTTTTGTCCACTCTGTGTGCTCATAAGGGTCTGACCCTTTCACTGGTTTGATTTTTTTCCTCGTATCTTTTCTTTGACTTTTCATCAAGTCTGTCTTTGTACGGACCGGCATTGTTCTCCTTCGTTTTGTACATACCTATTTGGGGGCGAAGAAAAAGCAAGAATTTATTGGAACCGAAGAATGAATGTTTTGCGGTGCTGCAAATGCTTGCATTTGATGCGGTACTTGGATTGTTTTGCCACGAGTTCCCAGCATGCAATGCGCGAAAGTCACGTGGTCTGTCAATCTCTATACCCTTCAGTCTTTTCACGTATCCCAGCCTGGTCTCCCACCTTGTCTAGGTCATGACCTCTTTGAAGGAGTTGTGTCATATGATCTAGCACTGTACCTGAAGAACATTATAAAAAATAAAAAATGGTTCACATACTCCCTTTTAACTCATTCACTGCCATTGACGTCTATAGCCGTCAATTGCAGTGAATGAGTCAATGGGTTTAACTCATTCACTGCCAATGGCTGGCAGTGAATGAGTTAAACAGACGCATTAAACAGTTTAAATATAAAGGATCCGAAGCACTTACAAAGCCATGTACTGTCAAACCTGACGGATCCAAATTATCAGGGCAAGCCGTTCAAAACTGGAACCTTTTGAGATTGCTGCCAGTTTTGATTGGTGACAAAGTACAAAACCATGAGGATGAAGTATGGCAGTTAGCTCTCCAGTTGAAAGATATTGTGGATCTTATTTGTGCTCAGAGCATTTCCTTGTCCCAGATAGCATTTGCTGACATTTTGATCCAAGAATATTTGGAGATGAGAAAGATGTTGTTTCCTGGAATTCAACTAAAACCCAAGCACCACTATTTGCGCCATTATTCAGCACTGTTGTTGAAATTTGGTCCATTGATGAGGTTATGGACGCTTAGGTTTGAATGTAAACACAGTTACTTCAAAAGATGTGCCAGACACTTGAAAAGCTTCAAAAATATTTGTCAAACTTTGTCAACACGTCATCAGATGTATCAGGCTTATCTTTTAGCAGGGCAAGAATGCCGTGAACTGCTGCAAGTCAAGGAGAGCTGTGCGTTTTATCCCAACCTCTACAGTGACACTATTCAGCATGCAGTCAGGGAGTTAGCTTTTTCAGAAAGCAATACCACAGTTACCACAGACATTCAGTACAAGGGCACTGCATATAAAAAGGGACAGTTTCTTGTGTACAGAAATGACGAGTGTACGGAGTTTGGTGAACTTCTACTCATCTTGATTCAAAATGACACATCTGTGTATGTTCTAATGGATATCCACAAAGGCATCTTCCTCTCAGAATACCATCTGTATTCTGTGACAAAGGACAGTCTTGGGTTACAGTGTATCAACATTAATGACCTGCCTGATTTCTATCCTTTGGTATCATACATTCTTGAAGAATACCGAATCATTCCACTAAAGCATAGTATTGTGGCAAAATAATGTCCAACTAATAGCTCACTTCTCACTGTAAATAGTTTAACATTAATATAAGTGTTACCTGATCCATACCCTGCTCAAGTGTATGAACTGTATGTGATTTTCTATTTTGTTTGGATGTGGCATTTCTTCTTCAGTGCAAGTATGAGTGACTCAGAGCGAACCTTCCTAGATGTCGCCATCACGGAAGTCCTACCAGAACTTCAAGCTGTGAACAAAAACATCCTGGAGGAGCACTTGCAGTCCATTGGAGTTGAGACAAGTGATGATCTACGCTTCGTAACGGAGGCAGATTTGATGACAGCATTAAGATCTGTACAAGCAAGAAAGCTTCTTTCTGCTTGGAAACAGAAATGTAAGTAAAAACAACTATTCAAACTCAAAAGCAGAGATGGTCATGAACAGACATACAGTGTGAATCATAATTGTATTTGTTTTGTAATTTAAAGACCAAACTCCAGAGAACAGCTCGCTATCATCTGTGGAAGCCTCATCAACCCAGTCACTGTCATTGCTCTCACTTTCACCCCAAAGTCTATCGTCGACCTCCTCCAGCAGCCCAGGATGTGACACACAATGGGATGACAACTTTGAAATTCCATGGAGTAAACTTCCTGCAGAAGTGATGCATTTTCTTGAGAGGAGGAAAAGGCCTCGCCCAAAACTGAGGAGGCAAATGGTCCGGATTGTTGTGACTGAGATGATGGAAAAATGCCCACATGTAGTTAGAAAACATTCAATTGACGTTGCAAAAAAAATGGTGGCAAAATATCCCAATTCTCTGCAAGATTTAATAGAGGGTGATATTGTTGGTGCAGGCTACCTTTCACTTGTCAAACAGTTGCAGAACAGAATTGAAAATGTAAGGCGCACTTCAACACCCAAAATAAGAAAAAGAAAACATCAGACTGACTCAGACCACACAGACGAGATCCCTTTAGAAGAAAGAGCAGCCATGCAGGATACATACGGGTGCATTAAATGGAATGTAGAATTTCTGCCTCTTGAAGAAACTCCAGAGAGCCAACAGCAAAAGATGGAAAAACTCAAGGTGATGTTCCAGCAAGCTGATGCCAATCCAGAAGAGGTTAAAAGTCTAATGAAGTCCACTTACTACACACAACGTCAACATGTCAATCAGGGGAAAAGTATCAAATGCCTTAGGGAGGAGTGGCCGTTTTGGTTTGATGAACTTGGCATGTCTGTCCACTTCAAGGAACTTACCCGGTTGTTCAGTCTGACGTCACTAGCCGTGTCTGGGTCTAAACTCCGCTGCAGGTCCATATATCAAACGATCACTGTGGCATTACTGAGAGTTGAAAAACTGTCTAAAGTCTTTCATCTTTAATAAAATGATCAGCGTTCTGCTCTACCAGGTGTAACAATTGAGTTTAACATCCAGGCATCCATGAAAACGGAATTTATGACATTTAACGGAGTTAGAAGTTAGCAGGGAGTTAGCTCGCTAGCTTCTATCTAAATACAATATAGCATGTCCTGACTGCGGGGTTTTGGAAACAAATTAAAACGTACAGCTTTCTTATCACTTCCAGCATAAATGAAGACAGAAAACTAAACAGCAGTGACGTTTAGGGTTGCCAACCGTCCCTTAAAATACGGAATCGTCCCGTAACAAAAGTACACGTCCCGTATTGAGCTAATAAGGGACGCACTTTGTCCCGTAATACAGTGAGAATCAAAAGTAGTCTATAAATGTTTATGGAATTAACGCTTTGTTTGAAAACATAATTCCCAGCCCCTCTCCTGCTTTGTGACCAATGAGCTGACAGCACACTTATGACAATTCGAGTATGACAATTCAGATTACCGCTCATCTCATTGGTCGAGGAAAGGTCGCTTACGGAGAAAAAACCGGAAGACAACAGATGACCACAACAAGAAGCATGGCCAACAGGGAAACAGACGCCGACACTGCGGTGCAAGTCTCGGACGACAGTACACCTAAAGCTGGGCAGACACTGTGCGATTTTTACAGTCACGTTATTCAGCTCCTGCTCAAACTGCACGATTGACTCGCAGGGGTTAGAAGTTGGTAGGTCACGATGCAGGTCTCACACTATACCGCCCGATGCTCTGATGCGACCTGAGTGCTCACACTGTGCCTCCATAACATGAAGGTTATAACAGAAAATCTGTCGCTCGCTCTCTCTCCGTCTTTCACTCACACAGACACACCACCACCATCAACTTTGCTAAATTGCTAATGAAAAACATGATCAGGCAGCTGTGATTTAGCAGCGATGTAGATCCAACTATTTTCACGGTTGTTGTGGTCGTGATAATTTTGTGATGCCACATCGAAAAGGCTCGGATGAGCTTTCCAAAGTTCTACAAGTTGTGCCTCCATCGCTTGTGTCCAGATCACACGCTGCACAGCCGTGCTGCGCCGTCTTTTTCACCGACGTTTACGTGTTTGCGCGTGAGCAGTGTGAGCGGCTCACGAGCGATTGATGATCGGGAGCTGGTCGTGAGGTGTTAATCACTTCTCGTTACCCCACGTATACTACACGATGCACGATGAAGGCCAAAATCGGTCCGATCACTCAAAAATCGGCTCAAAATGGGCCTAAAACCGCACAGTGTAAGCCCAGCATTAGAGCAGCAATGTTTGTTTGCTCAGAGAAAGGGAAAAATGGGAAAAGGAAAACACCTGGCTGGAAAAAGTTAATATGGGCATGTGCAGTGAATATCAGCGCTATGTGGCCAGAAGTGTGATAATATAATTTATTTTGTGTAATAAACATGATTACAACAAATAGATGACTAATACATAAAAGTAATACATAGATGAATAATGATGATGAGTTATGATGCGTAATCATGGGAACAAGCGGGTTTACAAACAGGAGCAGCTGATTAGCTTTAGAAAAGCTGAAATAATACCTCAGCTGAAGCCAATTGTACTAAATGCACTAAATGTGCACTGTTACAAGAATGTTTTTCTTTCTATTGTTTTCTATTATTTTAAGTTAAGCAGGACAGAGTTCTTTTAAAGAAAGATTTACTTATATTCTCAAAAGTTAAGCATGACAGGCTTCTGTTTAAGAAAGAGACCTGTTTTACTGTGTTAATGTTGTCATTTTGAGCTAAAAATAAATGGCTAAATGATCATTTGTTTCACATGTGTTCATATCACAAAGAATACACATCTACTTAAATCAAATTCAAGTCAAAGGGTTAAAAAAATAATTTCACACACAAAAAAAGAGCTAGAAAATTCACCACACTGGGAAGGGTGAAGACAACTGGGTCGCCCGGCCCTGGCCACGAGGTGTCCCTTATTTATTTTTCAGGGAGTTGGCAACCCTAGTGACGTTTGTAGGGTTACTGAAGTTGGGCTAGCTGGTATATAATGATGTGCTACGTGACCGCTAGCGACATAGCTATGTTAGCATAATATAAACAAGCTAACTTTTTTTTCCACTCGATAAAAGTTAACGTGAGTTTTCTCGGTGGTCAGAAACAAATGTAATCGCATGGCAGGATGCTGTAAGAGGACCAAACTTCAGCCAGGAGAACAACTGAGATAATCCATCCACAATACGAGGTTAGTCATTCATATACTGCTGCATGGGCTGGGCTGTAGTTACATCCTAAGGTTTTAAAAACTGAGCTTAAATAAATGATTAGCGGTAATAAAAGCCGAGGGAGGTCAACAGGGATCACTGACTGTTTTAGGAGCTTTTGAGATCAAATAGAAGAAAATACATAACATTAAACATGTTAACAACACAAAAGCCATATTAAACGCAGACTACTTTAGACCCGGAAGTAGGATTCGTCGCGTCATCACTGAACAACCGGACTGGGATTGACCTCAAAGAGACATTCACACGAAATTTGGATTTGAAGGAGAAAAGGCTTATGGACTACTTGACCACAGTTGCTGTCAGCAAAAGCAAGGTGTTGCTTCAGACTTATGCAAGGCTTCAGAGGATGCGGGGACCGCAGAGTGGCTGCTCAGATGATATGAAAGAGATGGTCCTGCTTCTGCTCAGCTACTTTGAAGAGAAGGAGGAGTCCATGCTTCTCTGTGTTGAAGATACATGTCTGGCAGATGAGGTACAACTGGAGCAAGTGTCTCTGACACCCACTATTATCGTGTGTGGTAAGTCTGTTTCATAGCTCTTTCTCTCTTTTTTTTTAAGTGCACTTTTTATAGATTGTCATGTGACTGCCGTGTTTATTGATATAACCTGTTAAATAATTTGTTGACAGGACAGTCCTGCTATTCCTCAAGAAGATACACGCTGAGTATTGATCGGAACCTCGTCAGCACAAACATATCCTCCTTCATTTCTGCACTGTGCCTCATGTTCGGGAGCTACTACAATTTCAACATCCATTATCCATCTGAGCTGGCGTCCACTTTAGAGTTTCTTCAGAGGTGAACAAAAATGGCTTTGTTATTTCTCATAACTGAGACTCTGGGATCTGGAGTCTGGCTTTGATGTGGTTCGAGTCCAGGTCTGGCTCTGAGTCTCGGTCGGCTTTGGAGCCGGTTTCAGTTGTTTTTTCTGTTTTTTGTTGTTGGTTTTTTTTTTGTTTGTTTGGTTTTTTTTAAATACATTAACAGTCTGAATCCGGGTCCAAGCCTGGCCGAGACTCAGGGCTAGACCAAGCGTCAGCTGACGTCTGACTACCTATAACCTTTGCTTTGGATTTTAAAAATGCTAAAGTGTGACATATCACTGCAGAAGACACTCGTGAAGGGTGCCAATACTTTTGACCATGCATTGTTCACTTCCCCACAGCATTTTGGTTATACTTTGTCTTGAACGTGGTCATGGCCATGACTGTGTGTATATATGTATATACTTAATTTTTACTTACTTTGTACATGTATTTTAACTGATCAATTATAAAAATGCTTAATAAACTTTTATATGATTTTTATTCTACAGGTGTTTCTTCTCCATAAACCCAGAAAAAGGAACCAAAGTAGAGAATAAAAACTCAAAGCGTCGTCTCAGTGTGAACCCTCGAGTCCTCACCCTGATTCAGGATCTCGCCGACCATGAGTGGCGCTAAGCCTAAATCTTGACTCTCTGTGGACTGTTAGTTTTACTTTGTTAATTTTGTTCCACAATGTGTACTGGAACCTTTTACTGGTCGAATGCATGAAGCCAATTCATGAAGATGTTCTTTCTTTGTAGGAATGTTCTTTATTTACATAAGAAAAGAAAAAAACAACATGCTGCTACTGCAGTGTTTCTAGACCACATGTGTAGGTTTGTTTCACCACGTGGTTTTGCTGATGTTTTCTTACCAGGGCCATGGTTGTGGTGACAGCAGGGTGCGTGTTGCGTTGCACGGTGATTATGATCATTTTTGGCACAATATGTGGTTTTTTTTGTTTTGTTTTAAAGTCTTAACAGGTTATTTAACTTTTTCTGGTGGAGGGTCTAACAAATGCTTGTTTCATGAACATGGTTCTTGCTTTGCAGGAATGTTCCACAGCTTTTATAGCCGATATTCTGATTGAATTGTGTAGTTGCTGTGTGCCTTGCATATTGTGTTAGTTGGAAAAAATGCATCCAATTGCTGTCATTTGGCTAATCTGGCTGCAAAATAAATTTCCCAAAAGTGATATTTTCCACTCTTGTGTTTTCTCAAGATGTATTTTTGCATGTTTGGGTGTAGGCGTAGCAGTAACAAATTTGCTGGTTTATGGTTAAAATTTTACATTAAAACATAAAATATACAGCATAGTAATGGATTTTATGTATAATATACAGAGCAGCTCCATTTAATATGCACAGTTTCACCGTTGTTCTACCATTTTAAATTAGTTTTTTGTTCCATATTTCCCTGTTAATTTTACAATTTATGGATCCACAATAAGCATTTATTACTTGTAAAAGATACAGGAAATAGTCTATTTATATATAACATCAACGTGTGAAATTAACTTCGTTTTTCTGTAGATTTAACAGTTTTAATGTGAGTTTCATTCACTGTAAATCAATTTACATATTGCATCTGTAACGCGATATACTGTGCTGCTGTATTTTTTTAGGAAGTCCCTGGTAACCCCAGCTGCCAGCGTTTTCCTGTAAAAACAGCACTTTTTTTTTTTACAGTGTACTTATCGCTATTATATACTCTGTATTTATATATGTGTATATATGGTATATTTCTATTCTTGCATCCTTTTGCAGCTTCTGTTGGAGCTGTGCTACTGGAAACAGAATTTCCCAGAGGAACCCACCTGAGGGATTAATAAAGTTTTATCGGATTTTTCTAATTTAATCTCTTTCTTTATGAAACACCTCGAAGTAAACGTAGTTCCTTGTTTGCAGATAAGGAGCATGAGCATTTCCATTTAGTGATTAACTAACATACACACATGAATCCAAGAATGTGGCAGTTACTGTCCAGGTTACACACACACACACACGAGAATTAGGCCCTAAACAGTCAAAGAAAGTCAGATTAACAAGCTGTTTTCTTTCCTGGCATTTGGAATATTTTTCTTTTAGTCTCAAAATACTTAAGTAAATAATTAAATAAAATAAATACGCCAATAAATAACTACACCTGCACATTTTTCACTGACCATAATCATGCTACCTTTTTTTATCCTCTTGATAGTCACAAATCTGTCACTTATTGAGTCAAGCATGAGCAAATAAGGTGAAGTTACTTTTGTCATATGAGGTCATTCTGAAGAGCTTACTCTGTGCTGCAATAACCCGATGGATACATGGAAAAAAAATAACATTTTATTGTGCAAGTGCATTTTCATTCTGTTACATTTGAAACACCTGAGTAAATGTCATAACAAAAAAAAAAAAATTACATTCCAACTTTTTTTAAAGACACACTTAACATAAATATTTATTTATTATTTCTGTTACTCCAATAGAAATAATAATTTCTGTAAGTTTTCCATTAGGTATTTAGCCCATTTATGCAAATAAATGCTATACTTTTTTTCTACACACTACACTACAATCAGTCTAAAAAGTTGCAGTCTACAAGGCAGATGGATGAAGGCGTGGCTCACATCGCAACCCGTATCATAACACAAAATGTGAATCCTCACGTGGAATTGAAATGCATTTGTTTACTCACCACTTCCTCAGTGGGAGACCGCAGCCTGGTGGCTTAATGATATTAAAAGCTGTAAAGTATCTCCAACATGGCTCCCTCTTCCAGCACAAATATGACAGAATTATACTCGAAAAGTGGAAAACTTGAGATTACCCAGCCAGTCTGCTCAGAAATCATCTAACAGTGAACTCTGACAGAACATCCTCCCACACACAGACACACTCTCTCTTCCCACATGCTCACTCACTCACACTCACACGTGTGGGGTGTTGACCTTGAACTAAATCTTGAGTGACATGTTAATTATTGTTTCTTATTGTTATATGTTATATGTTATGTTAATTATTGTGTAACCCAAATAATTTTTCTTTTTCGCAAACACTTTTGAACAAGTTAAGAGACATTACAAAGTTAACAAACATGGACCCCAAGATTAATTTACTGTAAGAAGCAATCTTAACAGCAAAAATTACAATACTGGCAAGATGTATTTTTTCTTAAATCACATTATGACATATCATTAATGTCATCTGAAGGAAAAAAATATTGACCTCACGTCACCACGTTCTCAAGTCATCACATTCACAAAGTTGTGTGTCCATGTCGGCAATAGCCCATCAACCTTTTACGGCAGATTACTATTGCTATTAATGTTACAAACATAAATAATTTTCATATTTCGTAACATATGCTTGAGCCTTTGCTCAAACTGTAATCCAAATGATTATTTAAAAGATAACAGTGTCTGTAATTAATACTAATTATTATTACTGGTATAGTCATACAATGAAAGCAATCAGAATTATTTTTGACCAAATATAAATAACTGGCATAGAAACAGAACCAGCCACCCTAGGCATGTAATCTCTCTAGCGTGTCCTCGGTCAACCCTGAGGCCTCCTCACATCTGAAAACATCTTTATTAAATGCGCTCATATTTACACTGTACGTATAGCATTGTAAATAAATCCAAAATAACTTTTGAACACTCATTCGTCCATTGGTCTCTCATCAGCATGTGCAGCATAATAATCAGATTTTGCTGAGCCAGAGTGGAAAAAAATATCTCTTATTATTTTCTTAAGTAGGCCTATTTTCATTTAGAATACATGGTTCCTGGCCATAAACACACACACATGCAACCATATTTTTATGACAATATGGTTTTAAACATAGGCAAGGTTATTTACCATAGACACAATTATCTACTGTTAAATTCAAAATGGCTTAAAGAAGTTTAAGGCCTGTGTTATTTCCAGGTTTTCCCGAGACTAGGAACAGAAATATTTTTTTTGGCATTCACTGATTGTAAACTCTAAATCCTTCATGGTCAAACTGTCGACACTGTTATACACTGAGGCGCCTAAAGAAGAACATCTGAAGTAAACAGTCAGCACTGCAGCGCCGTGCCAACAAATCAAAGATGTCACTCCGCAATTTACCTACTTGACAGCTTTGGCTTCTTATCATTTTGCCCTTTATTTCTCAAAGTAAACAAAAATCTAGCTGTCAAAGGAGATAGCGGCCATATTTAAGCATGGGCTAAACAACTACTCATTAACAATTAGACCGAAGAGGAGTCTTGAGACTTTCTTGTTGATGTTCTTGAAGCTGTTTGTCCAACTGTCTGGTGATGTTTCTGAAAAGAAAAAAAAAAAAAGGTTATAAAAGGGAAGCAAAACATCTTTTTATCCATTCAGTTTTGTGTATGTGTTTTTGCATACCTGCAGGTTATTGTAATGTCTCTGGCTTCTACAGTGTAGGTCTTTGGCAGTGCTCTCAGCTACATAGAAAACTGAGCACAGGCTACATAAATACCCCGTTTTAGGGACAACATGCTCTTGACCTGATAAGGAACAGAAAAAGGAACAGAACGTTACAAAAAAATAACTGAGTAAATCTCTGGAACTAAACAGATTTTATTTATTATTTGTGTTTGTTTCTCACCAAGTGGGATGCTGGGGTTAAAAGGCGGCAGGTCCAAGTTATCAGTGACACAAGGAGACTGAGAGCGAGATCGCTTTGCTTCAGGTTCGACAAGATCACTTCTTTGTTTCCCAAAAGCTGAAGAAGAAAAAAAAAAAAAACTGTCAACAAATCCTTTAAACCTGTCAACAAATTATTTTGCAGCTATTGCAGAAACTAATTCAAAGGTATTAATTAAAAAAAATTGCTTTGTACTGTAACACTGAAGTATTAACTTTTTTTTCCAAACAAAAATGACAAATTTCAGTTGTTCCAAATCTTCTGATAATGACAGAAAAAAATACTGGCAACCAGGAAAGCTGCAACTTTATAATTTTATCGACTTCAAAATTGATTTTTAGAACGATGCATTTAAAATCAGCTCGGTGTGAACTGTGAGCGAAAACAGTTCCTTGAACCTTTACGGGCGGTCCTTCTCTGTCCTTGCTTCTCCTCTCCTAGTCTCTGGCTATCAGCATAGTCAGAGCTGGACTGCTTCCCAGCAGATGTGGTTTCCATACTGGATTGTCTATCTGCTTCCTCCAATTTCCAAATCTCTGTTTGGCCTTCACTTGACAATCCAGACACCACTTGGTCCGGGGATGATAAAAGTGATAAGGAATCAAGTGAAGAGGGAGGCAGTGATTCTGTTCTCTCATCTTTTGTGCTTTCTTGCGTCAATCTAGTAGATTTTCTCACTACAGGAGAAAACAATAAATTCCTTTAGTTTCATGTTGGTCTGACATGACTATGTAACAGATGTAGTTGTTTGTGTGTTACCATGTGTCTGTCTTGTTCTCTTCTTGGCTTGACCGCTTGTCCTGGTTGTTACCACTTTTTCTTTTTCAGCAATCTCCCACAGTTTATCAACCGTTACAAAGCTCCCATTCTCCTCTAATGCATGAAATCAAATAAAGACTCAAATTAAACTTGAAACCTTTTATTTTCATAACAGAAAACACTGTCCTATAGGTGTGCCACAGAGTACTACTCTGGGACTACTATTTTATTTCTGTAAACAAATTATTGTTAATTTTCAGTGAAAATAATGTTTAACTTTATGCTGAAACTGTTATGTATAGTGAAAGAAAGTTTCTGACTTACATTAACTCTAAAAACAGAAATGTTTCGTAGCTCCCAAAACGTTCTCTGAATTTCAATTGCAAGTTACTTTTATTATAATCTCATTTTTCTTCATTTACTTCCATTAGTTTCACATTGCAGATGGCAATAAGAAAAATAATAAGAATAAGCAATACTTTATTTATTCCATATCTGGTAAATTCTTTAAACTGACTTAAAATGCAAAAGTAAAGTAATATCTTCAAGTAGGGCTGGGCCATATTATACCGTTCACGGTAATACCGGTATAATGTTAGGCAACGATAGGAAAATGAAATATCGCGATAGAATGGGAGTAAAACGCGCATGCGCAGTGCCTTTGTTTTCATACGCACATGGCCGATTGTTGAGTGAAACAGATGAACCAGAATTGGTTTGTAAAAATGGTGCAACTTCAGTGATGTGGAACTTATTTGGTGTTTGTCCGTCAGATACACGACAAAGCACATTTTTTTGCAGAACATGCAAGCGGCCGTCGTTATTGTCGTATTTGTCGGACTAAGATGCTCTTAAATCTGGGAGTAATCTGGGTCCTAAACTCCGTATTCTTCAGGTCAAACAACACTGCAGCATCACTGAGCGTTAAAAACTGTCTAAATTCTTTCATCTTTAATAAAACGATCAGCATTGCTGCTTTACCAGGTGTAACTATAAAGTTTAACTTCCAGGCATCCATGAAAACAAAAGTTATTACATTTAACGGAGTTAGAAGTTAGCAGGAAGCTAGCGGAAGTTAGCTCGCTAGTTTTGCTAGTTACCTAAGCATGATATTGCATGTTCTGACTGAGAGATTTCTGAAAAAAATCAAACGTACAGCTCTGCTATCACTTCCAACATAAATGAAGACAGGAAACTAAACAGCAGTGACGTTTGTAGGGTTACTGAAGTTGGGCTAGCTGGTATATAATGATGTGCTACGTGATCGCTAGCGACACAGCTATGTTAGCATAACATAAACAGTGAAGCTGGAGGACGAACACTAACACTTTTCCACTTATAAAAGTTAACGTTAAGGTTCTTCATGGTTAGAGACAAATGCAATCGCATGGCAGGATGCTGTAAACGGACCAAACTTCAGTCAGGAGAACAACTGAGATAATCCATCCACAATACGAGGTTAGTCATTAATATACTGCAACAACATGGGAATAGAGCAGCTGCCAGAGAATTCAACATTAATGAATCAATGGTACAGAAGTGGAGGAAGCAAGAAGAATGAGTTTAATCAAGTTTGATTTATCTGACTGCTTTGTTTCGCTTAATGTGCCTTATAATCCTGTGCACCTTATGGTCCGAAAAATGCGTACTGCACACTGCAGTTTAATGTTGCAAAGCACCTCTTTTTAACTTCAGTGGATATTATACATGGTTATGCTCAGGATATGTCAGCCCATTTCTACTGGAAATGCCTTTTGGTTAAACTTTCAGCAAGGAATTTGCATTTGCACTGTTACATTTTTATAAAGCTTTAATGTACATAAAAACCAGCTTCTTGTTTAAGTGAAAATTAATGGAAGGTTGTCTTTTTGCGCTAGTAATGTTGTGGAGTTGTATTTTGTCTCGCATCAATTATATCGTCGGTTATATCGTTATCACAAATTTTCAAATATATATCGTGATAAATATTTTTGGCCATATCGCCCTGCTCTATCTTCAAGAAGATCTAGTCTTCCTTTTGGGCTAATTGCCTATGACTTTCCATTAATAAATATGTCAACAATAACCCAGTGTTTAGATAATTAACAGTTATTCAAAGTATCTATCTGGAAGTTTTTGAAATTTCCCTGCAAAAGCAGTCTGGATTTAAATACAGAATATAGCAGACCTGTGCCATCATCCTGTTTGCAGTAAGCAGATCTTGAACTTTTCTCACCTTCATATTTAGTTGCTTTCTCCTCCCCGTCATCACCTGCTTCATCTATAGTCACAAAAGCCTACAACAAGACATGCAAAATATTTTGCATTAAAGTTTAAATTATCACTACAAATAAAAAAGAGCACATGTTTAAAGAGCAACTTTACCTCTGGGTTTGAGGACTCCACTGATTGATTATCTTGGCAGTCTGACACAGACGGCAGAGTGTCTTTTTCATCATCTATAGTTGACTCTTCTGTACTCTGGTCTCTGGTAAGCTGATCATCGGCTATCTCATCCTCAACAGAGTCAAGAATTTGATATGTGTCCTCTTCAACAGCTACTTTATCAGACGGATCATCTTTCAGTGGATTTCCTTTTATAGTTACTTTCTTTAGTCTTCCCCTTTTTGCTTTTTCTGTGAGCATAACAGAATCATCCGAGTCCAATATTTTATAAATATCGTCCTCCTCATGTAGGTCTCTTATGAAGTGACTTCTTCTTGTTGGCGTGCTCTCTTTTACAGGTCCTTTCTCTTTTGTCTTTGGAGTTTCCTCCTTGTTTGGCGCCAGTGAATCTCTGGCAGGTGTAGGTCTGCTTCTTGTTTGTATCTTGTCTTTTTTCAAGACTTCTTTGGTTGTTCTTGTCATGATGGTTAGTGGGCCACTAGAAGCCTTGTTCTCAGTGGAGTATAAAATCTCATACTTAGCATCCTCTTTTCCATCACGTTTGTTAAAAGGCTCTGTTAATGTCTTTTTATCATTGTTTCTTCTGACAGACCTTCTTCTACCAGAACTTTCTATAGAAGAGTCATCCTGAATCGATTTATCTTCAACAGAATCTACTATCTCATAGACCATCTCCTCAGCTGCTTTATTGACCTTCTTGACGGTGCTGTCATTTCTCTCAGTCTGGGTCTGTTTCTTTGATGATTTGCCCTTCTCTTCACCCTTAGATGTTCTGTTTTCTGGTCCACTCCTCCTTGGGGATCTATAAACTCTTTTAGCTTCATCATTTTTCTTTGTTCGTTTTACATTCTTGTCAGCTTCTAACTCTGTGTCTGTGGTCACTGGCTCATCTTCCACAGAATCAATTACCTGGAATGAATCATCCTGTTCTTCTATGGCTTCTGTTTTTGATTTAGATACTTGGTCTCTGAGAGTTTCCAGTTTCTGGTTGTCTTCTTGTATTTCAATCTGAGCCTCAATTGAATCCAAAAGCTCAAAGCCTTCTTGTTTAGTGTCATCCACTGAGGAGCCTCTGTTGTCCTGCTTTTCTAAAGTTATTTGCTCAGGATCTTTGGAAACTTTAAAAGATTCTTCTAAAATCAATTCCTCTTTTTCCCCGCTTCCATCTCCACTGGTCCTTGGAGTTTGGTTCCCACTTGAATCCAACACTTCATTTTTATCAGCTGAATCTTTATCAGAATTGTCATCTCCTGTCATTTCCTCAGACAGCTTATTTACTGTGGAACCTTCATCTTTGACCAGATGACTGTCCCCTTCAACTGTAGTTTTTTGGTCTTCTGTAACAATTTCTAACATATGGAGAGAAGCATCTGTTTCCATTTTACTGGAGCCCTCTGTGCAGACCTCATAGTTTCTCTCAAGCAGTCCATGTACTTCCACAAGTCCAACTGAGTCAGTTTCCGTGTCGTTATCTTTGTTCCTGTCTTCAATTATCTGCTTATCACTTTTCTCATTGAGTGAATCAAGGATTTGGTAATTTTCATCATCCCCCTCATCCTCTTGATGTTTGACATTATCCTTTTTCCTGTCTTCTCTTTTGTTTTTCTTCAACTCTTTTGTGTCATCCTTAAAATCGGTTAGATCAGTCTCTACTGTTGCTTCAACAGCTACTGTTGATGCCATCTTTGATGTACAGGTTTTATAATTTAAGGATGAGGAATTTAGCGTTTCTTCTGGAGATTTGAACTTAGGATATGTTTTCGGATCAGGGGAGGCAGGAAGTGGAATCGACAGTGAAGAATGGGTCTTTCTGACCCTAGAAGAAAAGGTGCTTTTCTCAGTGGTTTCAGTCGGCTCAGATAAAGAGGAAAATGAAGAGGCAGAGCTCTTAGAGTCTTTTGAGGACCTTGTTAAGGTCTGTTTTAAGGTAGATGACGCATCTGAGCTTCGCCCTTCTCTTTCCTCTCTGGAGATCTTTTTAGCTAAAGAAGAACGTTTGCGGTTGACATCTTCTTCTGCTATGTCTTCACCAATTTCATCAATAACAACAAAGTCCTCCATGTTGAAATTTTCATCATGTTGCTCTGAAGATACAATTTCATCTACAAAATCATCCTGTCAATGAAAAGAGAGCAAAGAACAAACTCTGAAGCACTAAAATGGTTGGCTTAATAATCACTGCTGAAATACTTTGTGTAACTTCAACATCCTACATCTTATATTGAAATGCAGTTTTAAAAATAAGAAACTTTGCAAATGTTTGCACTAACTTTATCCTCGCTCTGTGTACTGCTTCCTTGAATAGTTCTTGTGAAATTGTGAAATTCAACAAAGTGAGTGTCCAGGTCAGGGTTGGGTGTGTTCTCACTGAAGTCTTGTAGACACTCTTTGAGGCTCTTCAAACTGAAATTAAAATGAAATTAAAAAAAAAAGAAAAAAATTATAGTAAAAGCTGTTTAGTTCTCAAAGAATGACTGACTATAAGATGAATTAGTGAAGCAAGAAATGCAACATCCAAGTTCTCAGCTAGTATTCCTGAACAAATAAGAGGTGCGACTTTTTTTTCTCTTTTCATTACTGATTAAATGAATCAGTTAACCTCTCCAAAAGTTGATTCTGTTGATCTGGACATAGCGTTTTCAGAGGTAGTAAAGGTTTCGTCACCCAATCTTATAACACTTTTATACCACTCAGATGAACAGAATCAACTTTTGAAGATTGACATACCTGGATGATTGAGCAGGCATCAAGAAATCATTTAACCTACTTCCAACTGTGCCAAATTATATGAAAAACAAATTTTACTAGACTTTTCTGGTGTAATGTTGTGTTGTAATGCAGTGTAGTTTTTAAAAACATTTGTCCAACCAACAAATAACTAATGGTATTTAGTTATCCACCCACAGTGGCTCAAATGTTCACTGAATACTTGATGATTCATCCTCACGTGCCTCTAACTAAATTTGAGTTGTTTTTTTGAGATGAACCAGTAATCATACTGAATACAATTTATTACTACTGCTGAGATGTTTCGGCTCCCTAAACAAAAAGACTTAAAGAGTAATTACAGGAAACAATACTCACGATTCAATGCGTCCAACTTTGCTCCTGTATAGGAGAAAAAAAGGAATGGGTTAACTCAAGAATAAGTAAAGACAAGCCCAATCTTATAGACTCTTTGAAATACCGTATTTGTATTTATCTTGCCATAACAAACATACCAAATCTTGTTCATAGCTATGTAGTCTCTTGAGAAGATATTCTCCAACACTTTTGTTACACCACTGGATTCAGCCATTTCAATGTATATCTGAGGTAGAAGAAGAGAAAGAACCAAAGGAGGAAAAATTAAAACAAGAATAAAATATATGTCTCTAGCCAAATAGGAAGGTATTACAAACACAGGTTTGCTAAAGTAGGTAGGAACATAACATTTGGCAGACAGTCCCGTATTTTTTAATTCTTTAAGAATTAAAATGGATGAATGAAATTTAAGAGCAGCAAAATTATTTTGCTCATCATGTTTTTTGTTGACACATTGTTCTTCCTCTTGCAGCATTAAAAATCAGAACTTTCAACAATCTTTCATTTTGTGCATGCTGTCACAGCATTATTACGTTGAGAAGAACTGCTGGTCTCTTATGCAGAAAAAACTGACAATTTCCTAAAGGTGCATTTGCAGAGGTGTTCAGTACCACAAAACCCTTTGCACAAATTTTTCCAAACCAAATGGATTCAAATTGGTCTCAATAAGATGCTAATAATCCTTAAGCTTACATACTTTTGCCTATCAAAAATGTGTAACAATTAATTAAAATATGATGAGGTTCTAGGTCACATTTATGCACCCTTATAATGTAGTTCGCATCACAGGTTTCACCAGCTTTACTGATTTACCTTTTTGAAAATTACATTTAGGACTTTCTGAATATTTTACAGCTGGTTTGAACAAAACACAGCAGAAAAAGATCTGCAGACACTGTCAATCGCTGTGCTCTACACTAAAATGTAAAATAAATGCTACTGTTTGAACTATCGTACCCTGTTGGCAAGCGGCAGGAATCTGACAAAAGAAGCAAAGGATGCCACCACATCCATGACCATTGTGACAAGGGACATCAGCATTTCAGTGGTCTCCACACACAGCAGTCGCTCCTCCAGAGAGTCGGAATCTGGAACGTGCTGAAAAACAACCAAGAGTTGTTGTGAAGGATGTGGGAAAAACAAAAAACTGCAGCTTTACATCAAAACAGATTTATTCAGGTGACGAGAGACTTACAGCATTGCTCCATTGCATCATGGTTCTGTACATTGTCTCCTGAGAAAAAATTAAATGACAAATGTTAAAATTTTAAAGAAAAATGTTATCGCGTATTGTTTTTAAATTCATAAATATACAACCAAACTTGTGATCAGAGTAATTTCTAAAGGGTGAAGAATAAATGTAAGATTTTGTTTCATAATTAAACCTTATTTAATGCCGATTCGTGCATTATGCATTTATTGACAATTACTGACACTTATCGACGGATTATTAAAGTTCAGTCTCTGACAAAAAAACAAAAACAAAAACTTTAATAAAAAAATAAAACAAAAAAATAAATATCTTGGTATTAAAATGTGACAAAGTATCATTTCAGTAGGATCAATTATAGTATCCAAAATTCCAAAATGTGGGTTTGCTTGGGAAAAGCAAGATGGTATCGTGTTGATCAGTTAAGCTTTCTCCAGTTTCCATACCTGACTGGTCCCAGAATGCATGTCCTGTAACACAAAATGGATGTCGAGCACCCGGCCTCCAACAGAAATTGGATTTTTAATGTGATCTTGGACAAAATCACAGCACGCATTCCAGTCACTGAAAAACACAAAAGCCTGGAGGCAATTCAAGAAGGAAAGATTAAAGACCATGACAAAGTTCTATAAATATGAAATATCTGTTTGTATCAGTCTGCAGCTGCTACTCCTTACCCTCCTCTGCAGAGGTATTACTATCAAGTTGTAGAACAGTACAGTATCCAGGAAATAATGCTGCACCAGCATGGTGACGTCCTCGTACTTGTAGTTTTCTTCTGGCAAACCAGTCAACATGATTGTGGAGAACCTGGAACCTTGAGGCTGAGCTTTCTGCAAGACACAAGATTCAAAATCAAAAGAATCTTGAGGGTTAAAGGAAAATAAGAACTGTAACACCTGTACAATATACTGCCTTTGATGAACGGGTTACATTTCCACCAAGTGTGTGTTTGCACATCAGATATAATTTTGCTACCTTCCTATGCACAGTGGTTGCCAATGGTTAGTTTGGAATATTAAAAGTTACTCGCTCCAAGTTTGGGTCAACTTTAACAATTCAAGACAGTAATTTGCCATGTGAGATAGCGTGCAGGTTCTGTAATATGAGAGCCATAGCCAGCATTAACTAATATAAGCCCTGGTCTCCAGGGGAAAAAAAGTGTATTATCCATATGAGCATTGAAAGGTGTTGGCTGTTGCCACCTTGTCACAAAATAGTACTGTGTCTAAAAAGTCTGTTATTGCTTTAAACGTGAAAAAGATTTTTTTGAGATTTGTTAAGGTTCAATATTGAGGAAGGGTACAAGAGGTGATCGAAGAATAACCACACCGATCCGGCCGGGTGAAGTCAAACGATGATTTTAATGAACACACGTGTGGGAAGACACTCTGTACGCAGACAGCCAGTAGTCCTCGACTTAATCAAAGCATGAACAGATATTTTATAGCATCAGGGTTTGTTTACTGACGCCCCTTCATGCGTCACCGGTACATTTTATACATAGATCAGATCAACATCATCATGACTTTTCACCTAGAAAATCATCTTCTATTTTCATGGCGTGGTACTTTCCGTTCTTATCTTAAAGTGAATTGTTCCTCTTTCTTGTCTAGACAACAAGGACGGTTCCTCTAAATAAATTTAACTAATGTGTGTGTATGTGTTGACCTCACATGCTCTTTGTGTCACCTCTTCACCTACTGTCTGTGTCTCGTCCTCAAATGCTCTTTCTCAATTCACCTGTTGCACTTCTGACCTTTTACCAGACCAGAAGCTCACTGAGACTATGTGTATGTCTTCTACTAAATAAATGTTTTAATCAAGAACCTCTACTTAAACCTTAATATAAAATGACCTGATATAAATGTTTTGTAAGCATGTATTGCGATTCCTTCTATGGCTCCAAGTCACTTGCACAATAGATTGTCCGAACATCGCGCCGAACAAAGCTTCCGACCCCCAATTAATTGACCGAGCTCCAACTCTTTAATAAGCACAGATATGCATTGTGTATGAAATAGTCATAACTGCTTAAGGCCTTCTTAAAGCTATCTGTTACATTGTTAAAGCCTCGTCTTAGCCTGCGGCTCAAAATAACTTCCACTTCTGCATACAACTTCCTGTCAGCCTGCAACTCAGTCTTTCTGAAAGAGACACTGTTTAAACCTCTGAATGCAATATCCATGCTGCAGATTATATTCTTAATGCAATGGTACTGATGACAATTATTTAACAATAGCAGTAAAATAATTTCCCTGCTCCACAGATTGATTGTAGTTTATACTAATGATGGCAACTTTTCTGCAAACACTCGCCTTTGACTAACCAAGTGGTAATGACGCTTTAAAAAGTATCATGTAAACTTTAAACAGAGACCATTCCTTTCAAAGTAAAAGTCCTGCCTTGCAACTGCAACCAACATGTTTCATAGTTTCATTATGACTACTAGTAAGGGTCAAGTGTTTGTATATACTCCACATATACTACAGGCAACTGTGGCAATTCATTACCAACAAAAGAAATCACAAGGAAGTATTTTTTATGTGGCACTTGTGAAATTGAACAAATTATTTTACCGCTACAATATAATCTACAGCATTAGCATTGCCTTAACAATATAACAGATAGCTTTAAGAGGGCCTTCAGATGTTTAAACATACAGGCAACATATTAACCTTTATTCCAGGTGCAGTTATAACTATTTGTGCAAAGTGAGTTAGAGCTATGGAAGGATTGCCTACAAGCTTACAAAACATACATGACTCAAGTTATTCATTATTATCTTTTATTCATTTATATCTTTTTTTAATTAAGCTTTGAATAGTAGCATTTGATTAAAGCATTTATTCAATATATTCCGTATATAGATTCAGTTAGATTGTTATACATATGAGAGTGGCTTCTGTCTGGTAAAAGGTTGTGAGCTTTAGTTGGTGAGGTGAGAGGTGAGACAGAGTGCAATTGAGGTCGACACACACACACACACACACACACACACACACACACACACACACACACACACAGTAGGTAGAATCATATTTAGGTAAGAGTTCAGATATATTTCGCTTGTAACCGCATTTTGTGCCTGCATAAGTGACACTTTGTTGTAGGACGTGCGTCTGATGTTCCAGATATAAGCAAGAGCAAGACGAGCTACAGGAAACACCTGGCGTGGAGACGGAGACAATGTTCTTTTCAAACTGTGTCAAAAGTCATTGACAGAACGTTTGTGGTTTTAACTTATGCATGTGTTGTATCTGCTTAACGCAAGAGGGGGCGTAATAATTAGGGCTGGGTATCGTCACTGATTTCTAGAATCGATTCAATTCCGATTCACAAGGTCCCGAATCGATTCGATCCACGATTCGATTTAATTCGATTGATTCAATTCAATTCAATTCAATTTGAATCTGGGAAATTTTGACAGTCAGAAATATTATAATTCAGATCAGTACATTTACATATTTTTGTATCAAAAAAAAGGAAGCTGACACACGCAAGACTTTATCAAAGGTGTGAGCATCACAGCAGATGCCTTTGTGTCAAAGTACCTGAGGATAAAACACAGAAAAACATGAAGGTGATTTTCCTGGCCTGGGATTTTATAAAAATTTTCTGCAGTACATCAAAAACGAAAGAAAACCATTAATCAACACATGAACATTGCCTCTGGAGTTACAGCGGTTTTATTAGAGACACGGCTAAGCGTTTTGCATAATTTAAAAAAGTTTAAATTTGTTCAGTATTGTACGGCAGAAATTAGGTTTTCTTTTCGGAAGTATATATATTAAAAAAAAAAAAAACGTCGGCCGACAGCGCTGTAAACAACGGTAGACTTGTGCGTAACAAGCAAGCAAATAATGCAGAAAATAGATTTTTAGACGGGAAACTGTTCTTGAAGTACAGAGAGAGAGGGAGAGAGAGCTGTGCATCGTGATCAAAGCAAAACAGTAAAAGTAAGAGTGAATACATGACGATGTTTATGTGAAGCGTAGTTTGGATCTTCTTTTGCTGCTGGTTCAGTCAATATTGTTTGGAGAGACATCAAACTAACAGCTTTAGAATCGGCGCATAAAGGGCGTGAACACAAAGCGCCGACCCGCCGACAGATCAGAATCAGCGAGCTGTCGGCTTTCAGCCCCGACCGTGAGAAAGGCGACATCTAACTGATTCTGAACCGCGGGTTGTGCTGTGTGTTTAAGTCTATGTGCAGAATCCCTGTACCTGCTCTCATTTATTGTCTTAGCTGTTTGGTGGTTGTTGAAATTTTGTGAGATTTCACCAGATTCTGGCATTTCGGGCAAAATAAATTTATATTAAAAAATCGATTCAGGATTTTAATGAATCGATTTTACGTTATCCAAGCCAGAATCGATTTTAATCGATAAATCGATTATAAAAACCCATCCCTAGTAATAATACCCTGATGCTATAAAACAACTGCTTGTGTATTGTTAGGAGGAGATCGACACTGATTGTGTAAGTGTTCATCTCCCCACGTGTGTGTTCATTAAAATCATCGTTTGACCTAACCCTCCTGGACCAGTGTTGTTTTGTATCCCTCCTCAATATTTGAATCCATAACACACTGTATACTTTCCTGTGACTGATTCTACTTAGCAACTGTCTGCAACCTCCAGGAACATTGACCAACCAGTGAGGCAATACACATATTTCCTAGGGACCGATGGATACCAAGGGTTCCCTATCAGTCTTAAAGCCTGTGTGACTGAGGCCTTAGACAGGACAAGCTTCATTAACATCAGGAAGTCAGGAAAGATCAAATTTTTTATGTTGTGTTAATCCATTTAAAAAAAAAAATCAAAAAGAAAAACAAGAGTTTGAGACTTGTTAAAATGTGCACATTTAATATAAAATTAAATCAAAATTGATGATATGAGAAGACAAGCTTACCTCAATGTCATTTAGTCCATTGACAGTCAAAAAATCTAGTAATGAAAAATGAATATAGTCACAGTCACTTACACACTGGATATAAATTATGTGTTTCAACCGTTTCTCTCACCTGGGATGATGAACCAAGGGGAGACGGTAGGGAACACAAAGGGATAAGTGGTCATCGTGACCCAAAATGGTGAAGTGCTGCCCTGTGGAACACCAAAATTTGCTGTTGGGACAACTGCCCCTTCAGTAACATTCTTGGTGTCTGGCAATGCTTTGGATGCCAGTCTGGGTGCTGCACAAGCAAAAATAAAGTGACTGTAAAATTATCTGAAGAATTGCAAAAACATTGGTTCACAATAGCTGTGTTTTAGTTTCCTTTGTGACAATTATGCTGCGATTATTACCATCACTTTATGGCTTTAGTTTGTTGTTGCTGCTGCTAATCAAATGGTTTCTTTTCCCTTAATGCTCATTATATGTAACTTCAAATTCAACTGGCAAGATACCAAAGACCAAACTCCCTCTGTTGCATCTAGAGGGAGATCCAGAGTCAATTTAGGCGACCGTACAAAAAAAAAAGAAAAAGAAAAAAAAAAAAGAAAAGAAAAGATAAAATGCCTTTAAGTATATTATATATTAAATATCTCAGAGTTCTGAAGTTAAAGTTATATTTCTGAATTTGAAAAGAAGTCTTGATTAACCCAATTGTTGTTTTTTTCAGCAGCCCTAATTCTCTTTTGAACTTATCAATGTGTGCACATTTATCATTGCTTTTTACTTTCAATTAGGCTTGGGTTAAAATATAACAAATTAATAATTATGAGCATTACGAATGAAAATACTTGCCCAAATGAATCACAAACACAAAATAACTGATAAAAATTTGTAAAACATTATTTTTAACAGTAAGCTAAATTTTTGCTAAACTTTATTTAACCACATGTTACCTATGTTTATTGTACTGTGCTACCTAAATTTGTTACAACTTTTGTAAAGTGCAACTTATGTGTATTTTTCTTATTGTCATAAAAAACAAATACTTACGTTGTGATGTGCTTTCAATTCGTGGTATTTTCAACCTGTACACCGTGTGGCAAAAGCCCCGTCTGAGGAGGCTGTACCAAACTCCGAGTCGATCAGCATCATAAATTGAATTAAATTCGACAAACACCTGGATAACACATAAAAATATTGGAGATAAGATGCACAGAATTCGCCTAAACATGAATGTCTAGGTAAGTGTGTGTGTGTATACCTTGTTGAGCAAAGGCAGATAGTTTTTCACAGAATCAATCTTTTTCAAAGCTTTTCTGAGATCCTTGGCTTCCCTTTGTGAGATGTTCTTGATGTAGATTATTGCTGATCCATCATCAGTCATCTCCTGCTTCGAGAAAAGGTACATTTTCAAACTAACCAGAGACACACATACATCAGTACTACTTCTCTCCAACTAAACACGACTGCTGATGGTTTCCAAAGGTTTTAGCACAAATAAAATATTTTTACGTTCCCATGATATCGTGATAGAAAGATCAAAAGTATTTCATACATTTCAAAAACTTTTAATGACAAATAAATCAAATGCATGCAAATGCATGTAAACATGTATTTATTTATTTATTTGAAAATTAAACAAATTGTATGAAAAACAAAATTTCTGCCACTTCTAAAACTTTTATCCATGGTTTTATAGATTTAATGTGATAAATTGTAAACCACCAGCAGTAATTTTAATTCACATTTAAAAAAAGAGAGTAATTTAATACTATATTACTTACATAAGGCAATTTTTTCATGATAGATTTATAAAATCCAAACTGAAAGAAACAAAGGTAGATGGTGGCAATGGTAAATATCCAGCTAATGTAAAAAAACGAACAAACTTCAGATTCAGTGCATTGAAAATACAATTTTTTTAATTTATTTTGTTTTATTTCACAATTTTAAATTGTGAAATAAAACATATTACTGACATTACTTTCTATACTACTTTCTGATTGTAATATATTAATTGAAATCTATATGGCCTAAACAATGTTTTTTGTTTTTTTTGTTTTTTATAAATGAGATGGCTGAGCTATTATCCTACGTTATCAAAGCATGACAAAAATCTTATTCTTAGGTTGATTAGGTGTCTTCTCCTGTTTTTACATTTATATCTTTTTTTAAACCAGATTTTCGGACTCTCAACTTTGCTCAGGCACTACATGAACCCAGACTGAAAAGGTCACACCTAGTTCTACTGATAGACACCATACATTTGTTAATGAAATTTGATTCTGCTCAATGCTTTGAAAAACAGATATAAAATTACTTTCAGTCTAACTTCCTTTAAATAAGAACCATAGAACCAAACCATGGGATGAAGGTCACGGATAATTTATATAAATGCTTTGTTTTAAAATTACATTTTTTAAATGTTGCAATAATAATCAGCAGTATTTTACACTTCTGCTTACTGGATTCATTGGAAGGGCGTAGCTCAAGGGCTTCAAATGAAGTGCAGACTTATTGAGAACAAAGCTGATCTTCTTTGTGGCTCTGATGATGTTTTGCATGTCTTGCACAGTAGGCATGAGCACAAAGGCCTAAAAAGAAAATTTAGAAAACACATTAATTAGTATTCTAATCAGCTACAAGCTCTGATAAAGGAACAAGGAGAGATACAGCCAAAAGAAGTGAAAGTAAAAAAGAAAGTTTCCCAAGTCCTATGAAAAACTAAGTAAACCCTTGGTGCTTTTATAGGAATTAAGAGTACAAGTAGCACTCAGGTGCTGCTAAACAAAAGTGTTCGATTAAATCATATCACTAATTGGAAGCATTTCTATAAAGTAAAAGTTTATAAAGATTTTACAGGTAGAAGTAAAGAAAAGAAAAGACGGTATTGCAATGACAGCGCCAATGCCCAAACCTTAATCGGATCGAAATGCTGTGGAGGGACTCTAAGAGAGCTGTGCATAAATGAAATTTCTATGAACAGTATTAAGGTTGTAAATAAGAGTGTGCCAAAATTCTTCCAAAACAATGTGAGAGACTGATAGTCATAGAGAAAGTAACTACTTCAGGTTATTTCTGCTAAATCATAGGGTTTACTTCATATATGAAAGGATTCCTGTGAAAACTTGTCGAATGTCTGTATATGCAGAGCATTAATAAACCTGGTGCCTACCATGCGCATCTGAGGACTAACGTAGATGTTTTCGTCCAAATATTGAAATCCGAATGGGATGAGTAGATTGGCAACCTCCTCTTCTGTGTAGCAGTCAGCATATTCATCATATTTTGGCAGGTAGGTGATTAACAACACTTTATTTGTAAACTGGAAAAAAAGTGATGGTTTGGGTGATTTTAGATTTTTAGATTAAAAAAAGTTGGCATATTAATTTTTTTTTACATTAGTACAAAAATACATAAATCCAGGTCTGTTTAAAAAAAATAATCACTCCCATTTGTAAAAGCTTTACATTACTTGTACACTCTTCATTGTTTACTGTGTTATGTTCTTATGTTGTTTTCCATCTCCGTATTGAGTAAGTAATGAAGGGATATTGTGACGTAATTATATAGACCATAAAGTTGGGGTAGGTGTAATGAGAGTAATGTGTTTGCAGTAATGAGTAGAGGATGGAAACGCTTTTAGGTTTCACGACAGAGGTAACCAGTGCTACAAAAACCATCTGCAAAGATATAATAGTGTCTCAAAGGTCAAAGGAGTGTTACTCCTGGGACCAACTTGGAATTTACCTGCGTAATGTAAGCTACATTGGTACATAAGGTAGATTGTACTGGACAAGACTGTCTATGTCAGTCTGTGAATCTAAATCTATCCCTCTAGAAGACAATGAACCTTTCATAATGCGATTGTTAAGAGGACTATAAAATATTTAAGCATAATACGAATTAAATGACACCTGTTTTCATTTAATTGGAACACAGGTGGATAAATTGACTAAAAAAAAAGCTCAGTATTAACGTTATCTATAGTGCAACTGGCATTAATTACAGTGCTTAAGGATTGATGGTGCTGAAACATCCAGTGGCGTCAGCCTTATTGATGTATGACAATGTAGGGGTAATACATTAGACTCTAGACTTCAGCTTTTGATATTAGCAGATTGCCAGATTTTGGATAGAAAACGCCGAATTGGGTGATTGTTTGCTTTCCAATTTCTTAGGTTTTATTACTACTCTGTTAGTAGTTAGCAAATGTTTGAAAACAAGCTGCTATCTGTCATTCAAACTGCACCAATCTGCTACCTATAGGGAAATTGTAAAGAGGTTTTGAGTCAGCACACTCATTGCAGCTGATTTCACCAGGGACCACTCACAAAGTAGTAGTGGAATAAATTTCCCTTGTGAGCATGTTTTATTTATTTATTTATACTACCTGTGCTCAGTGGTTATATCATATCCAATATAGCGGACAACTCTTAGGCTGTCCAAATGATCTCATTTGAGAAACCTGATAACTCTTCTTTCAGAAGCCCATAATACCATGATAAGTCCCATAATAATAGCCCATAATAAGTTGTAAGGTCTTTAAAAACCTGTTGATAACCTGTATATTACTACACTTCACACTATTTAGGGTATTTTCTTTGAGTGTCATCTAAGAATGACGAGAGTGAATGTGATTGAACCAATGTATTAAAGAACGAGATGCAACTCCTAACATATTTGTAAAATGGGAGCACATGTTTGAAACTTAGTGATGAATGTAAGTGCTTTAGAGAAAACTTACATTTGGTCTTAGTGCTTTCCTAAAACCTGAACAAGCTGAAGTGAACTTTGTGTACATTTCATCCAGCTTCTCCCCAACAGTCAGGGAGGTAACAGTGGAGTCTCCTGTATTTCCAGACTTCAGTGGTTCTGTGTCTGTTGCCTCAACATTGGCTTTGGTGAAATCCTCCTGCTGCATCATCTCATTGGATGTTAAACTTGTTGTTGCACCAACCTTGTCTTTGTCGTCAGATACCACTGCAGATTCTTGGGCTGCCGTAATCGAGCCCGTTTCTGCTTCAGAAGCCACCACTGAGCACCAGCTTAGCTGAGAGATGGTTTCTGTGACTTTGTTTGGTTCAGTAACGTTCGTGTTTGTAAATGTTTCCACCTGGCCTGACTCAGTAGGTGCAACCACAGATTCAATAGCACTGGTTTCACATTCACTGGACTCAACTGTTTTTTCAGAGCCACCATTGTGAGGCAGAACTGAACTTCTGAATGGAAGTTTTGAAGCTGCTTCTTTTGCCTCAACCAACTCCACTCGTCTTATTGCAGGCACATTACTGTTTTTTGCTGTTTTCATTTTTTTTGAAGAAAATGAGACCAACAGAGAGGTAATCCTTCCTGTGGAAGTGGATTCAGTGGTTTGAGGTGCAATAATACCAAACTTGGAAGATTCACTGTGAAGGAAACATGTAAATGGAAAAAAAAATGAGACAAAAATAGAGAAATACAAGGAAATGTTTTGAATGATATGGTCAACTCTGTCAGACAGTCCTTCCTTTGTAAGGCTTTATATCCAAACATATGATTTGCGATCAAACATTTCTGGGAATCAGCAAATAAAATAAAGTATACCTGATTTAAATTTGTTTGTTAGGTGTGTATGGACTGCTGATTTCAGATTACTAAGTGGAAGTCCCATTCAGTCCACTTGCTTTTGTGTCTGCTTCACTACTCCGGTGTTTTAAAAAGTAACAATTAAAACCTAAATTTAACTTTGGGGAAGTGTATGAAGTTGCAAGGAGCCACATCTAAAAGTCAGAGTTAACAGTAAAGAAATCCCCAACTATTGGATGGCCCCCCAATGAAAAAAACACAACAGTGGGACGGAAGAACTTCCTTTTAACAAGAAGAAACCTTCAACAGATCCAGGCTCAGTGAAGGGCAGCCATCTGGTGCTGTTAGGGCTGAGGTATGATTTGTAATTTTTAAAGACTGATAACTTTTTGATGGCACCTTCTTATACCTGCAGAGTTTATGCTAAACAAACTGTGATCTAAGTTAATAATACTGATTCCTTCCTGTGATTAAAATAAACTTTAAGCACTTTTGGACTAAATATTGATTGTAATAAGGTACAAGTTAAAAAGGAGGTACAGCAACTACAGCAAATTCTAATTATATTGAATCAAACAAATTAATTTTTCCCCTCTCACAGAGGACACAAAATGCCACTGGTATAGATGAATATTTATAATTATTGGGGGGGGGGGGGGGGGGGGGGAGTACATGTGAGGCATGTCTTACTGCTGAGGGCGCTTCTTTTGCTCTGTTGTACAAGTTAGAAGAGGTCTCTTAGAAACAGCATCCTTTTAAAAAAAAAAGAAGATTTATTTTGGATTACTCTGATTACTGATTGTGCATACTCTCAAATTAAAGACAAATAAAGATAGAAGAGGTTAAATACCTTTCCTTTCACAACAGCGACTTGCACTCCTTTCACACTGAGTTTCTTCATTTTTCTCAATTTTTCAGCATCTTCCTCCTTCTCAAAACACGCGACTGCCTATATATAAACATCCAAGATGATTGCTTACTACAATTATGAACATCAGCTCACAACGTATTCACTAACAAATTCCTAAATTTAAAAGGTCTTTGGAAATCTGCTTTCTTTAGTTAGAATTAGGCATTGTTACGTTTATTCACTTTCTTTCTTAAGTCTCAAGCCTTTAAAAGCCACATCCAGTGAGTTACTGAACTGCTGTTTTAGCCCTGCAACAGTAACTTGCACATGTTGATCCAGAGCAGGAAACGATATTCCAACACAGAAAATTTAACCCTTTATTGATTACCTGTAGAAGTAACTTTACGTTGAATATCAATAACGTTTTGTTTGACACATTCTGAAACAGGTTCAACAACTTCAAGATGGCTCTTAAATTCTGATTGGGATTTATACATGCAAGTCATTAACCAGCTTCATTAAGAATACTGACTGCTCAGCACGACACTCTAGACCAAACAGCAGTTCCTTGTTAATGACGTCAGTGCAAAGATGTTTAGGATAAAGATTTTATGCCAAGTAGCAAAACAAAAGCAAAGTAGAAGGGCACTCCATCATCTCCAATATCAGTATAAAAGCAAATTTATCATTTAGTGGGTTTCTTCCTCTTTCCATGCTCCGCCACTTCCCACGTAATTAAACTTTGATACCTATCACATACTTTGTTATTGCTAATGTGGAAAGATGAAATGGTACACTTTTACAGCAAAAAGACATACACACTCTTTTTACTCTAACTGTGCATACCTGCAGTTTGGCCCTCAACAATAGAACTGACTTGGTTTTTCCAAAAAACCCCACAGCAGCAACCACATCATTGTATGAAATTGAATCATAAACCCCTTCCAGCCTCACCATGGTTGGAGGTAAAGGTTTATCACACTATGAAAACAAAACAAAACAGAAAAAAGACAAAGTTACACCAAATATAGATGTGATCATGACAGGATGAATCCAGCTGTTTTTTAAATATATTATTTGTTGTAGATGAACACATCGGTGTCCAGCCTTTACAAAATCAGCAGCAACTCCTGACACATTGTTACTGATCAAGGCATTGAGCAGTGACTCACATAAACAAAATTACCATATGTTAACTGCCTGTAACCAAACAAACACACCAACCTTAGGTTTTGCAGAGAAAATTGCCCATCTCTTCTGGAAGATAGGTTTAGCTTCGGGGGTCTTGGAAGTCAATTCCCTTCTTGCTGGACGGCAGGATGACAATGAAGGGGCAGCAGTTGATAATGGCTCATCCAGTAAGACAGGAGCCAAATTTTTCACCACCATCTCCAAGTCAGGCTGTTCGGGCAAAGACTGAACATCTGCAGGGACAACGATGGCAGAAAAAACAGCCTTTCACTGTACACTACCAATATGATTAAATACAGAGCTACAAAAGCACTTTATTGAAAACAACACAAGTTATTTATTGTTATTAAGTCAATTTTAAAGAAAACACAAAAAAAAAATATCTGGTTGAGGCTGGTTTCCTCTATCTTTTACAGTATAAACTAGTAATATATTTGTGTTTAGCAAGTGTAAATTAACCACAGAATAACCAACTTGTGCACTTGGTTAACTTATAAAATACAAAATGTTTGCAATTTATCAGACCTGGAGTGTCCTGTAGCTTCATTGTACTTTTCAATTTCTTTGGTTGAGGGGATGACCTCTCCATTGATGGCTGTCTTTTAAGGCCTCTGCTAAGTTTCTCATCTCTTCTTCTCGGATCAGACCATTGCTCATGGCTCCTCAGGTCTGACTGATGACGGTAGGAGTTGGGGTTTTTATAACGTGGTGAGCTGGAAGGACAAATCAAATTCAAAATTTCTAAAAATGACAAAACGGCTGAAAGCGATATTAGCAATATTTCTGACATGTAAAAATGCTGATATTAATGTTTGTCTCCAACTAGTGAGTACCTGTGAGTATGTCTGGAGCTGTGTGGGGATCGTGATCCACTCTTGATTTTCTCTCTTCTACCCTCAGAGCTGTGGTGGTGTTTGTGAGGGCTACGTGAATGAGAAGAATAGCTACTAGGGCTAGCCCTTCTTCCATTTGAGCCATGCCTTTGGCGTGGGCTGTGTGAGCGAGAGCGAGAACTCTCATGTCTGGTTTTCTGATGACAATGCTGGGAAGTTTCAGCAGATGTGGAGGGCATGGGATTGTTTTCTGTGCCTACATCACTAAAGGATATTAATAAAGAAATGAACGGGTAAACAAATAAAAAGGAAATGCTGCAAAGCTTCTGTGATTGGTTTTTGCCTGATGACAAATATTGTTACCTTGACAATGGTACAACACTACCATCCCACTCTGGGTACCAGTGGGATGAAAATAAAATTTAGAAAAGCTATTTCAAACAGCAACGATTAAAAACCAAAAGCAACTACAGGAGGTATCCTAAAGAATGGTTTCTGAAAGAACTGATTAACCCTTAAAGATTATCAACAATGTTTTTGGGTGGCTCATATTCTGTCAAATAAACTGCTTTAGAGGACCTAAGGTATGGAACATATAGCACACCCTAGAAGTAGTAAAATAAAATTACATCAGGAGGTTTCTGTCGAGTCTACCCCACAAGGTCTGGAAAAACTGTGATTCTCACTAATCAATCAAAAAAAAGGACAAAGATCTTTGAAATTTGTAGTTAAAAGGAAGACAGACTGACTGTATCTGGAGGAGTTTGCAGTTTTCAGTATGAATGCTGGTATTCTGGTGTAAGATCCAATCCTAAGACACAGAAAACAAGAAGAAATGTAGTGTTATCAGTTTTAATGCCGCCAGCCTTCAGTTCAGTTACCATCTTAAAACACAAATAAACACAACTGTGGCCTCAAGTCCCTTACGGCTCAGTCATACTAAAATGCAGTAGTAAAAATAGCAGGGGAGAAAAAAAAAACCCACTGCTGGCCATCCAGTGATTGCACCGATTTTAATTTTGTTTTTTTGGTCCAAGTAGTTGGTTTCCCCCATAGGTTGAGTGTGCAATATCCTAAACCTCTGTGTGGCCATCTTTAGTCACAATGTAATTACACAGGTTGCCCAATGGAAGGTAACCAGTTTACAAACAACTACAGTCTATTATGGATTGACTGACCCATGATCACAAATTGCCTGTGACTCATTTCTTTGCAGTAAGGTTGGGAAACTGTTCTAGTTATAGTCCTACATAAAAGCTGTTGCCTATATGACTTGGAGTTAGGGCTGGGCTATATCACACTGTTCACGGTAATACCGGTGTAATGTTGGGCAACGATAAGAAGATGAAATATCGCGATAGAAAAGGGGTGTCAAACTCAAATACAGTGTGGGCCAAAATTCAACACTGGAACAAAGTCGCGGGCTAACGTTAATATTTATTGAAATATATTTATTCCTCTAGATATAAGAATGAATCTTTTCTTATGGACTCAAACACGTTTTGCTGAAAAACTGAATATGGAACAAGCAAAGCTTAATACTAAACAATATATATATTAGCTGTATAATACCAGTAGGCCAGCTCTAATAGTAATTTGGTATGGCTTCGTGGGCCAAATGTAATTAGGCTGCGGGCCAGAGTTTGACACCTATGCGATAGAATATGGGTAAAACGCGCATGTGCAATGCCTTTGTTTACATACGCACATGGCGGCGATGCAGAATGAAAAGAGCGAAAGCGTGCCGGCGACGGAGAATGAGGGCGAAAGCGGATCGTTGAATGAAACAGATGAACCAGAATAGGTTTGTAAAAATGCTGCAACTTCAGTGGTGTGGAACTGGTTTGGCTTTCAACCATTAGATACACAACAAAGCACTATTTTTGGTAGAGCATGCTAGCGGGCCGTCGTTATTACCGTGTTTATTGGGAAATACAGCACACTTAAAATCAATCCTTTGATTTTTCTGAAAATCGACAGTGCCCCTTATAATCCCGTGTGCCTTATGTATGAATTCTGGTTGTGTTTACTGACCTCGAAACAATTTTATGTACACGGTGCTCGAAAATCTGTCAGATGTTTCAGTATGACTTTGCTAAGCTACGAAGCCGCACCGCTTGATGGATTGTCGGAGCATTACGGCTATCGTAGGCAGGAGCCTCGCGGAGTGATACGTACTGTGCTTCAACATAATATTACAGTATTGTGTGTGTATAACTTTTTAAGTTTTGTGGATATTATACATGGTTATGCTGAGGATATGTCGGCCAATTTCCACTGGAAATGCCTTTTGGTTAAACTGTCAGCAAGGAATTTGCATTTGCACTGTAATTTTTTTTAATATAACTTTAATGCACTTAAAAAAGCTGCTTGTGTAAGTGAAAATACATTGATGTTTTCTCTTTTTTTTGCACTAATAAAGTTGTGGGGTTGTAAAGTATTTTGTCTAGTGTCAATTATATCGTCAGTTATATCGTTATCGCAAATTTTCAAATGTATATCGTGATAAATATTTTTGGTCATATCGCCCTGCTCTACTTGGAGTTACATTGCCACCCTGCAGCAACTAAATCTGTTTGTGGAGGAAACTTCTGTTTCAGAATTATGAGGTTCTGGCTGAACTCTTAATGTAAATTCAGGTTTATGTACATTTCAGTTTATATAGACAGCAACAGATAAGCATTTTTCTATCATTTATCTCAGTTGATTGGCATATTACTACAATGAGATGGCATATAATTGCTAATTCGACCCCATTCACACACAAACTGGTAGCAGAAAAGTTCTGTCTTATTGCCACTTTGTTATAGTATTGATACAATATGGCCCAAGTAATTTGAGTCGTACCGCAGTCTCCTAACACTGTTTTGCCTAGTGTGACTGCAGCATTAGACAGTCAAATTTTGTTCATCACTATGATGCCCTGCGACATTATGCAACACTAACTTGGACGTATATCCAGGTTGTCAAGGAAACAGCACTAAGCAATAAACCTCAAAAAGCATGTCACACATTTGTATAGACAAAGACTTTGATTACATTTTGAAAAATATGATAGATGATAATCATAGAAGTAACTACAGTTCAGTCCATAAGTTTTTGGACAACTGCTAAATTTTTGTCATTTTGCCTCAGTATGCCACTAGATTTGATGTGGCTGAATTCCAATTCATTTTCAGACTTAATTAATTTATCTCAAACTTTTTCAGAAGCTCAAAAGTAACTTTACAAATGCACATAGTCTTAAAAGATAATGACTTCCTAAAGTTCTGAACCCATACGAACTCCCAAATACTGTTTCCCTCTTTGAGATGCTCTGCCTTTACTGCAGGCACCTTCAATGGCTAATTGTTTGTGTGTCTCTCTCTTTTTTCAATACCCATTTTCTTTGCCTTGAGAAATTCTTGAGTTATTTCATTATCCATTTGCACTGTGAAAACACTATCTTTGCAGTTCTGCATCATTTGGCTAAAAATTGAGCGGGGAGTACAGCACTGTACAATTAATTCATCTGCTACCTCAATCAGCAGTCACTGAGACTATTCTCCTCATTCTACCAGTAGCCACACAATTCCTCTACAATGTTTGTCAAATGTGACACTTTGGATCATGAACTGTTCCTTTCCTTATATTGTTACAAAATTTCATATTGTTTTTGTTAATGGGTACACAGCTTACAGCTTGTGGTGCACACCTTACTGGAATACTTTTGTCAATATTACTGATTCAGTGAAACAATGTTTAAAATCAACTGAAAGTACCATTTATAGATTTTTTTTTCCAACAAACAGCCATCAGTTCTTCCAAATGAAAAGAAAATGAAATTGAAACTCAATCAAAATAACGTAATCTTAAAAAACTTGTCCTCCTAAACAAGGGCAAACAGAGTATACTCTTCCACCCACCTTCATATGAGCACATTGTTGTAAACACAGAGAACAGGTATGTGGAAAGATTTTTGGTGTGGCTGCAGCATAGTCTTGCTTCATGGCCCTTGTTGGGAGAGACTTTGAAAGCTCCCTGTTTGCCAAGCACTGCTTATTGGAAGATGGAATAGTTATGGTACTTCGGGGGGAAGAAAGTAGAGAAACTGGTTTTGCAGCAGCATTCATGATCTGTTTACTCTGCTTTCTTAGCTGTTGTTGTGTCCACTTATGCTGCTTCTTGTTCATCGGTTCAGCAACCTTAGAGTCTTGTTCTTGAGTTGTACTCTCTTCCTTGGTGTGAATGTAATCATTATCGGGATGCACAACACAGACCACACTGAGAGGTGGCTGAGTTTTTAAGGCTGACTGCTGATAAGTCTCTGGTTCTTTAAAGAGAACTAGCCTGGAGACCTCAGACATCTTAGGAAATCTTGAGTCTGTGTCCTTCTTCGGTGGAGAAAAAGAGCTGATGATTTCTTGAGAAGACCGGCTTGGTTGGATCTGTTGAGCTGCATTACTGCCTTGAGAAGTCACACAGACTTGGACTGAGCTCAGACTGGAAACAGTATCCTGCAGGTCAAATGGTGAAACCATCGTACTGGTTTTCCCTTCTATCATACTTTTTTGGAGTGGTTCTCTATTGTGGCTGCTACTCTCATAACAGTCCATCAACAACATACTTCTACTCCCACCATTGCTAGCTCTCTTGTCACTGCTCTTCCCAATCTCATCTACAGTATATTTGGCAGTGTGTCCAGAGTCAATCACTTTACTTGGTTGAACAGTAGGTGACATTTCATCCTGCCACATCTCTTCTCCTCTTTTTGTATTTAACCTGTCCCTTCTACTCATACTGGTGGTTGGCTGAAGATCTGGATTTGGTTCTGATTGAACTGCATTTGTACCCCTTTGATTGCGTATTTGTTGTAAGATAAAAGGCAGGTTACTAGGGGTGATCTGGTCTTCGGGGTAAGAAATCAGATATTCCAAGTCTTCTTTTTCAAGTCCAAACTGCAAAAGGATGTTAGCAGCTTCTTCTGATGTGTACTGAGGGTACCTGGACTCTGCCACAGCCACAGGTTTGTCAGGCAGTTGAGAGTCATAATCACCTAAACCTGGAATGGATTGGATATGACATTCTCCTTCACTCAGAGCAGCAAATCTACTGTCATGACTGCTTTTATTGCTATAAGAAGCCGGTGATGCATGGAATTTAGAAGAAGAATCCTCAATTTCACTTTTGTAGTTTGGCAACCAGTCCATGCCGCTATCAACATCAGAGAGTCTTTGAGAGAGCGAAGACATCGGATTGCTTGTTTCAGTGATTGATGAATGAAACTCATCTCTAGGCGTGCTAGTAAAATGACTGTCCTGAGAGTCAGCCAGAGTCATAGACCTGTTAGGGTCCCCACTTGCATGTACATCCGATAGTCCATACTGCCCCTGGTTGGAACTTTGGTTCCCAGAGGCATGGGTGTTATCCATGGGATGGGACATGATCTTATCACCCTCCAGAAGGTTATGTAGGGCTGGGGTAGTCAGGAAGGAGGATGCTGCAGTTAGACATGGAGATGGCGTGCTGAATATTGTTGGTAAGGTGGTAGGTCAACAGGCAACTACAAGAGTGCCATTTATCTATATCAGTGCAAGGTGGACGTTCAAAAGAGTCAACTCCAAGGTAACTTCTCCTCAATCACTAGTGAGATCCCTGGAAGCTCTCAATGTTGTGGCCTTTGTAGAGGCCCTGGAGCAGAAGAAGAGATACTATCCCTCAAAAATAACAAAAAGTTGAAAAATTAAAAATGGAGTTATTGAACTGGTGTGGGCGTCAATTTCTTGGATCGATGGAATTCATCATCTGCATGGTCTTGTCCTGATTTGCTCAGTCCTGCAAGATAGAAATGATGTCACTGATATCATGTCAAGGTCTTTTCTGGGGAAAAAAAAAAAAAGAAAGACAGACAAAAAGCAAAGCAGGCAAAAGCATAAAATGATAGGTGAAGAGAAGAAAGAAGATCATATGACATAGAGAATAGGGCTGCTCGATTATGGAAAAAATGATAATCATGATTATTTTCACTGAAATTGAGATCTCGATTATTTGATGATATTTATTTAACCCTTTAAGACCTACTATAGAACCAAGTCCGCCAGAGCTTATATTATTTTTTTACATGTTGTAGTGCCATTTGTGGGAGCATTTCAAGTTGCTATACAACTGTTATAGCCCATATTTTAATAATATGTATGCATTAAGTCCATAGTAACTACATTAATTGCAAAAAAGTGCAATAAACTACAAAAAAATTGAAAATCGTTTTTGTTTTGTTTTTTTACATACATTTCTACTCGGAGAAATTTAAGAGGTTTATCCCTCAAAACTTTAAATACAAAAAAGTTGCAAAAAATAGTTTCCCACCACAGGAAATTTATTTTGAGTGTCTTCATAGTTTTATTTTGGAGATACACCAATTTTTATATACACTGCAGGAAAAACGAAAAAAAAAACAATCCTATGATGCAAATTTGCAAAGAAAACAGCAGGTGCATCAAAATAAACTATTTCCAGCAGTGCAATTCGAGTTCTAAGCATCCCAGAAACTATTCAGAAAAGTCAAACATGACCAGTATAGGCTTTTAAGGCCTACGAGTAAAAAACTACATTTCCGCGAAAATGACGTCACTTCCGGTTTCGAGCAGGAAATGGCGGACATGTGATAGTTCGCGCTGACATCTGTTTCACTGTGGGAAGTGTTACGAACAGCTGATCGGATCGGCAAAGCGTGTTTCTGGAATATTATGTTTTTGTTCCTGCAAGAGCTTTTTATGCAATTTTTGCAAAGCTATATGTGGAAGGAAACCGTGACCGAGGACAAGCTGATGGCATAAGATGTAAGTACAACTCCTCTGGTTTCATATGCAAAACAAATTATTGCGCTAGCTTAGGCGGTTCCGGTTCTACAGGGATTTAAAAATAGTTACACAACACGGAGCGTGCTGCTCTGACCGGCTTTAAAGGGTTAACAATGACTTTAAAAAATAATATAAAATAGTGTGCAACACCACTGAAGTTTTTTTTTAACCTCTCTTTTCAACCAACGGCAGTCACTCTCCTCTCCAAATAACTTCTGCTTAGCTTTCCGAGCTTCCCTCGGGTGCTCTTAATCAGCGGTCTCCAACCTTTTTTGTGCCATGGACCAGTTTATGCCCGACAATATTTTCACGGACCGGCCTTTAAGGTGTCGCGGATAAATGAGGGAGGGGCTAATAATCGGCTCAGTCATTTTTAATGATCGTTGAAAGCCCAGATCGTAATCGTGATTAAAATTCGATTAATTGAGCAGCCCTAATAGAGAATACATTTATTTAGTCTTTCTTTCAATGAGACCCACCTAAGTATGTCTGACAAAGTATTTCAATTTCTATCTGTAAGAAAGAACAATGCCAATTATGATCAATTTACTAGTGGACAAACCCCTCTCTTATTCTAAAAGCTTCAACCAGCTAGCCTTGGCCTCTACCATCTCATGCTTCTCTGGCAGCTGGTTGTGGAAATCCTCAATATTGTGCAGTTGCTTTCACAGGGAAGATCTCATCTTACGACTAGACAGACTCCAACTTGACCTTTTGGACTGCAGCTAAAGAGGTATTCCCTTTCTGGGGAGATCTTGTGTTAAGTTTGAATTGCACTCAAATCAGCAGATGCAAGACCGGTTTACTTTTCTGAAGCAGAACAAGGATCAGCTGTGATCCAAAACCAAGCAGCTAATTTTACTGTTCTATTCTCAATTTGTCACAAGAAAAATTGGAAATTGCATACAGATATTTATTGAATAAAATATAAACATACATGAAAATACAGAATAAGGCAAACACAGGGTTTATTTAATTGACAATATTGAGTATGACCACAGGCTGAAATGGAGTCGCAAACCACGAGAGAACCTCCGCTGTGTTTTACAGATAGCTGTAAATGACGACTGTTATACCTCTCTCCTGATCTCCTGTGGATACATTGATGACGGGCTGAACAAAAAAAATTTCAAGTTTGGATTCACCACTCCATAAGACTCACTGCAACTGACTTCCAGTCCAGTTCTTGTGTAATCTGGCATACCTCAGCCTTTCCTCCGCATTTCCCTTTCTTAAGAATGGCATCCTGACAGTCACCCTTCCCCTGAGACCATTTCTGATGAGGCTTTAGTAAGCAGTAGATAGATCAGCTGAAGTTCCAGATGTATCTCTTAGGTCCTGTGTCAGATGTGTTTTCCTAGTTTTTAGTTTGTAGGTTTCCTACTTTCCTAAATTTTTAAGGACACACTGTATGTATAAGTGTTCAGCTAAAAGCTCTTTGGGAATTACCTTATTGGTGCAAAAACACAGTTTTATATCTGGAAACAGTTTTATCTTTAGCTTTGTTAGTTTTTTCCAGATTGTAAAGAAATTATATAAGAAAATATATTTTTGTGAAAAAGTTCCTATTTTAAAATGGGTCTTTTAACCTGTCTGTTATGAGTGAATTTTTTTCATGCATGAATAATTCATAGATCAGTCTTAAGCAGTGTTGGTCAAGTTAATTGAAAAAAGTAATCAGTAACTAATTACTGATTACTTCCCCCAAAGAGTAATCCCGTTACTTTACTGATTACTTATTAGTAATTAGTTACTTAGTTACTTTGTAAAAAACACGATTTACAACCTGAATAGGTGATAAAGCGATACATAATCCATCATACAAAATGTAATCAAATGGAAACGTCTGTTTTTAAAACTTGTTTTATTAGTTTTAGTCTTTTAACTTTATGCATCAAGCAAAAAATTAAATTATATGCAACATTCTCTGACTGGAAGAAATTTGTTTAACATTTAAACCTATTTTCTGCACATTCCAGCACATAAAATAAAATAGTTTTTTGTGTTTACACTCACTCTTTCAAATAGATGCAAGTAAAACACAGCAGAAAATAAATAAAATCAAAGACTAGCTGTCCTGTTGCTCTATTTTCACCTGTAAAGCAGGAGTGGGGTAGGCGGAGGTATACCCTGGTGCAGGTGTGCCGCGGTCAGTTGAAGAATCCGCGAGTTTCTCTGTGAATTTCCCATTACGTCATTGCGCACTCGGTGCTTGCTCGGAAGTTCAGGGTTTTTTTTCGCTGTAAAAAGATTTTTTCTCCCACACACACCAGACACTAATGTTTTTGTCACTTTTTATGGAATCAAACTCAAAGTAAGGTCAGTACTTCCACGCTTTAAACGCTGCACGCTCATACTCTCTCCCGCACTCGATATATTATCCATTGTTGATCTGCACACAGCTGTTGTCACGAACGTCGCACTCGCTTACGTCACTGTCATGACACATTCTCGCAAAAAAAATCACGGTTAATAATCCCTTACTTTACTCGTTACTTGAAAAAAGTAATCATATTACAGTAACGCGTTACAGTAATGCCTTACTGCCCATCTCTGGTCTTAAGTGACTTAGCAAATGTTTAAAACACCTCTGAAAATGGTCGGGTACAAAGACTGGACTGAAAATGAGTGTGAAAGAAGCCAATGTCCAAAGCAGAACTTTGAAAGACCTTCAGAAAGTGTGGAAAACTATTGCTTAAGAGCACTTAAAAATGTTAATACAGTCTGGCTCCTTGGAAGCAAAACATAATGAAATGTGGCAAGATGAATAAAAGACATCCCATTTCACATGCCAAGAAAGGAAGTTATTTAAAAAATAAATACATTTTCCACTTGCTGCTACAAGATTACCTGAACAACCGTGACATTTTTTTCTATGTTGCCTAATCAGGATTATGCAACCCTAAATATTAATTCATTTCCTACACCAAGTGCACACATCAACATTACAACCTGACTTCTGAGATATAACAGGATCATCTCCCACAACGAGACACTCTTTAATTCCTTTAGTAGTTTCATTTCATGGGAAATAAAAATGGCTGCCAAGAAAAAGGTTTTCTGAACACGCCACCTGAACAGACCAGAGGCGCTTACACTGTTGTGGAAGTTTCTATTTAATAAAGCCTGCAGACAAATGGTGAGCAGTAGCTAATATTCTTTCATCAGAAAAGAACAAAAACCCAAGCTTGGTCAGAGAAGCCAACATTGCTGGGGCAGTTGATTGGCAGAGTCTCTGCTTGAGCCCAGAATGGCCCTGAGTTTAAATACTTCCTACAGAAACAAAAGGCAGTACGCAGCTGTTTTCACACCTTTGGTCTTCACACTCCCTTGCTATCTCTTACAGTGGTTGAAGAGACAAAAGGCTCCGCTACCTTTAGAATTGTCTGCTTTTCCTCCAACTTCCTGAGATACAATCACCCGGCTTTTCAATGGCATGAATGTGTTAGACGTTGAGATCTTTGGAGAGTGTGAATAATACATACATAAAATGCGGTGGTGCATTTTCCACAGTGACAAGCCAAAATGCCTGCTGCGGAAAAGGCTTTTAGTGAAACATACCACACTGTATTTACAGTTGAATATTGGGGTGCGGGGGGTGGGGGTTGGGGTTATAATAGGGCTGGGCGATATATCAAGTTTTTAAAAAATATCGATAAATTTTTCATATGAGATATAAGATGTGACAATATCCTTTATATCGATATAGTCTATGTTACGTTATAATTATACTTGTGGAGCCGCAAGTTTGCCTCTCTTTCGTCCACTTTCGTCTTTACGCAACGTTACTCGGCCTCGCCCCTCCTTCACTGAACACAGCTCCCCCCCCTCCCCCATCACTTCACCTGCAGGAAGCGACAAGATGGACACGGCAAATCTCCGTTAATGAGTTACTGCGCATCGCCCCGTGCGTGGGGCTGGACGTCGTCAACGTGTTAGCTAGCTAACCACGCTAACGAGCTAACCACGCTAACGCCGTGCAGCCCAGAGGCGCTGCACAGCCTAAAATCCTTGCATTTTCTCAAAAGTCGACAGCGCGCCTTATGTATGAATTCTGGTTGTGCTTGATGGCCGCGAACCGATTTTATGTGGTACACAGCGCTCAGCAATCTGTCAAAAAATGTTTTAGTACGACTTTGGTAAGCTACGGAGCTGCACCGCTTGATGGACTGTCAGAGCATTACGGCTACCGAGGAGCCTTCGCGGAGTGATACGTACTGTGCTTCAACGTAATATTACCCTACTGTGTATAAGGACTATAAATGGCACCTGTTAAGAGACGTGGTTACGAAGAGGATTTCAAACTCAATGCTGTCAGTCACACAGTAGAAGTTGGGAACAGAGCAGCTGTGAAATCTGTCTCTTTGTTATTATGCTCAGCATCTGTTAGTTTACATTTTGACTGCACAATTGTGAGCTTTTTGTTATGCACAAAAAACACATTGTTTTCTTTTATTTATGGAGCATTATTATTTAATAAATGCTCATAATTTATTTTTGAGTAAATCTTATGTACATCTATGCTCTATGTTAATAAAAGTGCCTGTGTGACATCTGGGACACAGCTTTGACTAAGAACTCTCTTTTTGTTCTTACTTTATGGCTTAAAAAAAATAAATATCGAGATATATATCTTATATCACCGTCCAGGTAAAAAATATCGAGATATGAATTTTGGGTCATATCGCCCAGCCCTAGTTTATAATATGGCGGTTAATGGGGGTAAGAATACAAAATAGAAAACAGGCCTGGAATGGGAAAAAAGAATTGGGGTGCAAGGCAGGAGGGCAATCAACCCCCACCCCAAGGGCAGGGCAGGACACAACACTTACTGAGGGTGAGGGGCAGACAAAGGGCAAACGCACACTATCTTAAAAGGAGATGGGGGACAGGGTGTCAGCACCCCTGGCCACTGTACCAGTGTTTTTCCTATGTGTGTTTTACTGTAGGGGGAGGAGATCAGAGGTTATGACTTGTGTGGAATTCTTTAGATCAGCCTTTAGAATAGGACTGCAGTGTGCTGATCTCCAGATGCATCTATAAGAGTAATGGGAAATAAAAGTATTGTGTGAAACTTGGAAACATCTCTGCGTGATCTGTGATTGTCCTGCTAAACCTCAGTGCTGCGTTCGATACTGTCGACCATAATATTCTATTAGAGCGATTAGAACGTGCTGCAGGTATTACAGATTCTATTTCTCTCTCAATATCAGACTTGATTTAAACTTTGCTGATCAACTGGGCGTTTATAAAATATGCTGTGGCAAATAAATTAGCAGAAAAATAAATGGCCGAAGCCCCAAGATTATCTTAAAAACACTATTACTTAAAAACAAAGTATTGATGTTATTCCTAATTTATTTTCAACTCTTCTCATTTGAGCTCAGAGTGCATTAAGCTTTGACTGGTGAATTGAAATGATGTTAGCAAAACCTTATCTTTCTGTCTGTGTAATAGAGCAAATAGAGGCTAGAAGGGTTTTGCTTTGGTTCTATCTTACATAATGTCTCTCAGACAAAACATAATGAGTGAGCAAGAAAGAACCCAAAGCATTGTTACCTGAGCTTTTCAGTCACTCCACCAGATTTAAGAAAAAGATATAACTCACAAACATACAAAGACAGAAGTGTTAGTCTGTCAGGTGTGAAACACCTTCAAACTGCTGCTGCTTTGCTGTTGGCTTCCCCCATGTAATAGAAATTTGTTGTTCTGACGTGCCCTGATATCCTGCACTGTATGCTGAAAGCAGGGAGTGCATCAGATTCCTCTTTCAGTTTTGTTTCACGGTCAGTACACACCGTGCAGCTGCACCTAGTTCTAAAACAGCTGGGCGAAGACAGCACAGTGAGAAGTTAACAGTCTGCTACATCCTTTGCATCCCTTTAAAAGAGGTTTTCTTTGCCTGATCTGACCCCTTAAGTCAGATTGCAACCACACTCTCCTGCTACCTGCTGCTATCACACATGCAAACATGCAACCAAAGCAAACAAAACAACTCATACATTAATAGGCTGGTTCTCAGGAGGATATGTGGGGCAAACCATTAATATTTGTACATTTACAGTCAGATGACATACCAACACAGTGTTGCTCCATCACACTCACAGAGAAAAACAGGAGGGAAGATTAGGAAGAGAGACTAGTGACATAACAGAAATACAGCTTTCTTTAATTTTTTTTATTTTATTTTGAAAAACAACATGTTTTGCTGTCATTTCTGCTCAATGGGATTAAACTGATGCAGTTCAAATAAACTGAGTTTCAGATCCCACTGATTCTTCTGAGACAGTATGTTGAGCTTAATCAAACAGAGCCTGAATCTATTTATTCTATTTATTGTTTTTTGGTAGAGTGGTTTTATTCTGGCCTTGCAAGAGAGTGGCAAATTGTCGAGGGTGAACGCTACCACTCGCCCTATGGTAGCTCTGACACTGATACTAATTTTGATGTTTACCACTGTGAGAATCCCCTCTTTTTTAACATGTTTCTCCAAAACCTGTATATGCCTTTAATGACAATGGTGCCTTTCCAGATGTGCAAGCTGCCAATTCCATGGGCACTAATGCACCTCCATACTGTCAGGCTTTTGAACTGAGTGCTGATAACAAGGCAGATGGTCCTTGTCTTCTTTATTCAGAAGGACAAATTATCTATTTCAGATTTGACTCATCTGACAGCAGAACATTTTTTCCACTTTGCCTCACAGCCCATTACAAGTGGGATGACATGTTTACACATGGCTCCTTCTTTTAATGAGCATGCTTTAACCTGCATTTGAGGACTGTATGCTGTGAAGCACATATGTGTTAATGAGATTTGAAAACCATTGTATGTGTTGTTTTTAAACATTTTGTTGTTTAAATTTTTGCAGAAATCAAGGTTGTGAAAGACAGTGATAAACTGTGAAACAGCAGAAACCTTATCAGGCATTCTGGGAAAATGCCTATGAACCTAATGACAATATGTGACAGAAATGCTTACTGATTATCAATGATGCACTTACTCAAGGCCAAATTTGCCCAAAAGTTTGAACTGCCAGGAAACTCAATAGTAGACAAACCAAGCAAAAACACCCAGGCAGAAAATGACGACTGCAAAAGAAGTCCCTAACTCATGTGTCCCCTCCCAGGCCAAATTATAGAAAGACAAATCCTTTGAAAAATTGCAAGACATAAAAAGTGGGTAAAAGTCACAGTGAAAAGTGCAATGCTCGACTCTTTTCCATTGCACATCTGGATAATCCTATCGAGCAGTAAATGTAAAATATTAGGTTATTTCTGAATTATAGATTGAGGTCAATACAGCCTGTTGTCAGATGATCATAGTGTAAATCCAGCTTCCTGCTTGCTTAAAGACAGCACTTACTAAAGGCAGGGTGCCATCGTTTTTTAAAATCAGTTACATACTTAGATGTGCTCATAGATGTTTAGTGTGCTCAATATGCAAGATTTTGAATTACAACATATTCTAGCAGTCTTTACATAGCCCATCATCAGTCATCAGCTACAGACTACAAACTAACTAATTTTGTTAGTGTTCAACGTAAACATCCAAGGTAGGAGGTAATGGTTAGCAATGTTTTATAATTAGCAGTAATTAATATTGATGAAATGTTTTTTATTTGAATTTAGAAGCAGAACATTGGAGGTTATCCAAGTCTTTAAGACTTCCCTGCAGTTTAACTAATTACTGTGTGTCATCTAACTCTATGGATGGCAAAAGCTTGGGATCATCTACATGGAAATGAAAAAGTATAATATGCTGTAGAATGATATAGTTTCCTGGGGCAGGATTGTATGTTAAACAGCTAAAATAAACCATTAACGTTATAAGTTGAGAGGTTAAAACTGTCAGTCAATCACCACTACAACTGGCAAAAAAAACCTGTCCAAATAAGATCTAAAACACCAAACTCAACCATTATTACAAATTATGAGGACTTAAAACAAGAAACACTAAGTATAACATATAAATAAAGAATGATATTAAATGTACATGAGGGACAGCGTGTAAAATGTTAGCTTGAGTATACAAATCAGATGCTTAAAATGTTTATTCCAGTAGAATACTTTTGCAGCAAGACAAATCTTGCATAGACATCACACACATGGGCAGAAACGAACCATTCAGTAAAGCCCACGCTGTTTTAAAATGACTGACACAATCTCCAAAACAACCTCATATCTAACGCACTTCCAGTATTGGAGACTCCACTCATAAGACAATGCAAATGCTCATAAATAGTAAATACTGGGCTAAGATTTTCTTCATGTAGTGATGCAAGTCCTTATCCATTTTAGGGTGTGGTGGTGCCGGAGCATATTCCAGCTGGGTCAGAAGTACACCCTGTATTTGCAGCATAATGACTTGTGTTTCATCACTGGTCTATGCAATAACAAACTGGTACATCTGAAAACATTTTCAGTTGCTTACTGTCTGGCAAACTTTTGACTCTAGGTTGATCTGACACTAGGGTTGCCAACCGTCCCTTAAAATACGGAATCGTCCCGTAACAAAAGTACACGTCCCGTATTGAGCTAATAAGGGACGCACTTTGTCCCGTAATACAGTGAGAATCAAAAGTAGTCTATAAATGTTTATGGAATTAACGCTTTGTTTGAAAACATAATTCCCAGCCCCTCTCCTGCTTTGTGACCAATGAGCTGACAGCACACTTATGACAATTCGAGTATGACAATTCAGATTACCGCTCATCTCATTGGTCGAGGAAAGGTCGCTTACGGAGAAAATACCGGAAGACAACAGATGACCACAACAAGAAGCATGGCCAACAGGGGAACAAACGCCGTCACTGCGGTGCAAGTCTCGGACGACAGTACACCTAAAGCTGGGCAGACACTGTGCAATTTTTTCAGTCGCGTTATTCAGCTCCTGCTCAAACTGCACGATTGACTCGCAGGGGTTAGAAGTTGGTAGGTCACGATGCAGAGTCTCACACTATACCGCCCGATGCTCTGATGCGACCTGAGTGCTCACACTGTGCCTCCATAACATGAAGGTTATAACAGAAAATCTGTCGCTCGCTCTCTCTGTCTTTCACTCACACAGACACACACACCACCACCATCAACTTTGCTAAATTGCTAATGAAAAACATTGATCAGGCAGCTGTGATTTAGCAGCGATGTAGATCCAACTATTTTCACGGTTGTTGTGGTCGTGATAATTTTGTGAGGCCACATCGAAAAGGCTCGGATGAGCTTTCCAAAGTTCTACAAGTTGTGCCTCCATCGCTTGTGTCCAGATCACACGCTGCACAGCCGTGCTGCTCCATCTTTTTCACGGCGTTTACGTGTTTGCGCGCGAGCAGTGTGAGCGGCTCACGAGCGATTGATGATCGGGAGCTGGTCGTGAGGTGTTAATCACTTCTCGTTACCCCACGTATACTACACGACGCACGATGAAGGCCAAAATCGGTCCGATCACTCAAAAATCGGCTCAAAATGGGCCTAAAACCGCACAGTGTGAGCCCAGCGTTAGAGCAGCAATGTTTGTTCCCCTCAGAGAAAGGGAAGAATGGGAAAAGGAAAACACCTGGCTGGAAAAAGTTAATATGGGCATGTGCAGTGAATATCAGCGCTATGTGGCCAGAAGTGTGATAATATAATTTATTTTGTGTAATAAACGACTGCAAGGATAGATGATTACAACAAATAGATGACTAATACATAGATGAATAATGATGATGAGTTAAGATGCGTAATCATGGGAACAAGCGGGTTTTCAAACGGGAGCAGCTGATTAGCATTAGAAAAGCTGAAATAATACCTCAGCTGAAGCCAATTGTACTAAATGCACTAAATGTGCACAAGAATATTTTTCTTTCTATTGTTTTCTATTATTTTAAGTTAAGCAGGACAGAGTTCTTTTAAAGAAAGATTTACTTATATTCTCAAAAGTTAAGCATGACAGGCTTCTGTTTAAGAAAGAGACCTGTTTTACTGTGTTAATGTTGTCATTTTGAGCTAAAAATAAATGGCTAAATGATCATTTGTTTCACATGTGTTCATATCACAAAGAATACACATCTACTTAAATCAAATTCAAGTCAAAGGGTAAAAAAAAATAATTTCACACACAAAAAAAGAGCTAGAAAATTCACCACACTGGGAAGGGTGAAGACAACTGGGTCGCCCGGCCCTGGCCACGAGGTGTCCCTTATTTATTTTTCAGGGAGGTTGGCAACCCTATCTGACACGTAAAGTTCAGTATTATTTAGCAACATGTTTCAGTTCACCACTAGGGTGCTTGACCCTAGTGGTGAATAGTGGCCCTCCGGAGAAGACCTAAAAACTTCTTAAAAACTCCAACAGGGGTGATACCTTATTTTTAACCTAATCATAGTTTAATATTAACGTTTCATTTGACTTTATTGATCTTTATCATGTTTAAAAAGGACCGCAAACGCCAAACTCCTGAGCCAAGTTATCAGTGGCACTGTGATAAAGTTAGCCTTACGTTTAACAACAAAACAGACGCGGAACACATTTTTCATAGTGAGTCTAAAGGCTGTAACAGACCAACAAACACCGACTGTGAGTAAAAGAATGAAACTCGGGTTGTTTATGGCATTTGTTTCCTACCTTTCGTTATGGCTTTGCTTTCCTGTTGCTTTGATGAGCGGAAACTTCCTCTGCTGTCTGTTCCGGTTTGAAAGACGAGCCTTCAAAATAAAAGCACGACCTCTGAAAGACGACGTTTCTATGACACCCCCCCCCCCCCCCCCACACACACACACACACACACACACCGTAGACAGTAAAGATTAAAAATAGACATCGAAGAAAAGCCGAATAAAAAAAGAATGTTGAAAAGAGAGAACTAACCAAAACAATAATATTAGCACAATATGAGCTAATGAAAGAAATGAAATAAAAAGACAGGACCAAGGTGGCTGTGCAACGGGAAATCCAAATATTTTGTTAGGAATTGTATAGTTTTTGGTGAAACCGCGTGCCTACTGGTCATGTCAACGATGAACTGCGATAAACAAAGCCACCTCCTGCACCTATTACTTTTCACTTGTCCAAACCAGGGTCATGAGCGGGGACTACGTCCATGAACCTTTTCTCTGATCGTTCTCTTTTCCTCCTGCCTGGCAGCGCCATTCTCAACATTTTCTTTTCATCATATCCACTATTTCTCCTCCGCACATGTCCAAAGCTTTGGATGCTTGACCTAAGGTATTTAAATTCACGTACAAAGCAGAAGTACCCATTTTTAATAATAATAATATCTAAAGTGATTTAATAATATGGCATAATTTATTGTTGGATTAATATTACGAAATCTGTAATAAATTATTAAAACAAATTAAAATAAATTGCATGGTAAATATACTAAATTAGAAGTAGCCAAAGCAACAATTACTTAATCATCTTGATTATCTAATGAAAACCTTTACACCAGGGGGCAGCCTTGTACCAGTGTTGAGACTTTTGCAACTGTTCTTTTAGCAAGTCTTTTTTTCCAGCCCCGCCCCAATCCTTCCTTACAGGTGCTTGTGTATTCACACTCTTTTGATGTGTCTACATGTTTTACAGTTATTTAAATCACAAATATTTAAAATAAGTACAATTTAAGTATGTGTATTATTTTTATTTGTGTAAATATTCCCTATAATATAAAATGTAGCTTGCTTGTAATTCTTGAAATTAATAGGCTCAGATAAGTATAATATGTTTGTCTGTCTGTCTGAAGGACACAGAGGGAGTTTGGTTGTGTTCCAACCTAAGCTACCATAAATGTTTTTACATACTCCCCAAAACTTTGACTAGACTAGACTAAAACTTTGTTTGATTGTGTTGCTAAAATAATTTTTTAAATAGCTCAAACAAAGAAAGTCCTTCTGTTCCCCAATGGCTACACCCTAAAAAATGCTGGGTTAAAATAACCCAATTTGTAACCCAGTGCTGGGTCAAATATGACTGAGCCAACGCTGGGTTGTTTAAACTTAACAGGGTTGGGTTATTGGTTTGACCCAGCACACTAGGTTAGGAAAACTATCCAAAAAATTGGGTTATATTGACCAGTGTTTACAGTTGAGGTTAATAAAAAATTGGATCGAAACTCAGAACCCATCTCATACTTTCTTTGTTCTATATACAGTGATTTCTAAACAGTTTGTCAAACAGAGCAACCTCACCCTCATTTCAGATAATAATTGTAACAGATGATATCAAGCATTTTAAGTAAAAATAACTTTCTTCATCACAAGATAGCTGGTGTTATCTGTCAAAAGACCTTTAATGAGTAGGTAAAGTTCTAGAATAAACAGAATAAACAAATAAATTGCACTGCAATTGCATATCAAAAATAACTCCATGATTTTCAAACTCTTAGAATTCACTTTTTACTTACCACATTTTATTTCATAGTAGTGGAGAAGTCCAGTAATGTCTGATCTTGTCACAGTCTAGTTGAAAATGGCAGTTTGTGAAGAATAATGTGGCTTCTTCTGAGGCTTATCTTCAATCCAAACAATCGGGTAAAAGTTTGACCCAATATTTGATCAAAGCTGCCCAACCTATGACCCAACTGAATTAGTCAAGCTGTGGAGTGAATTGAAGAACCTGGCACATTACCAACCCAACTTCTGAGTGATGACTTTTGAACCAATATTTGGTCACAATAACCCAACTTACAGTGGCTTGCAAAAGTATTTGGCCCCCTTGAACTTTTCCACATTTTGTCACATTACAGCCACAAACATGAATCAATTTTATTGGAATTCTACGTGAAAGACCAACACAAAGTGGTGCACACGTGAGAAGTGGAACCAAAATCATACATGATTCCAAATATCTTTTACAAATAAATAACTGAAAAGTGCGGTGTGTGTAATTATTCAGGATCCAAGAAGAAGACCATCATTTCATGTGGCTACCACTTTGGCGCCAGCTGTGGTCTCAAGGCTGGAGCCGAACAAAAACACCCTGATAACAGACTGTGCATAGACTGTTCTTCTTATCCTACTCAAGGCCACCTGGGTTGGCTGGAGGACTGTTTACTTAGCCTGGCAGGGTGAAGGACACTGTCTCAGCTGAACTCTGGACACACGCACACAATCATACACTGATACACACTCATACCCTCTCGCTTTCCAAACGCCTTCGATGCTTGTTCCCTCCTGGTGCAGATGGTCAACTGGACCAGCGCAGACATGCTGCAGGACCCGATGCGCTGTCCACACCGGCTCTCTCTTACCCTTACCCGCCCCTGTTGCTTGTCTTGTGTTTCTATGGTGTATTGATAGTCATGTGCTTTTACGCTGGGGTGGTTTTTTTTCTGTTCTCAAACTGTTCTCCCGTTAGGAGCTCAGTCTGAGTGGAGTTTTTTTTTCTCCTCCTCTCACCTCATGTTATGTATTTCGTTGTTTTTTCCTATCAGCCTACCTCTCTGACATGTCTTCCCAATGTGATGTTTGTGTAACGGTCAGAAGGTTCCTTTGTAAGTGTGCATGCGCCATTAGCGTGCTGCCTGCTGTAACCCATAATTTTCTTCGGGATTAATAAAGTATTCTCATTCTGATTCAGCAGGGACAGGGAAGCTGGTCAGAGTTGATGGGAAGATGCATGGAGCCAAGTGCAATCTGTCATGGTCCTGGGTCATTGACCCAGCGTTTTGTGTTTCATTTTGGTTTCATCTTGTGTTTGGTGTTTATTCTGAATTTGTATTAGTTCTTTGGGTTTGGTTGTCGTGTTTATTATCCCTACCTGTGTCTTCCCTCTGTGCTCCGTTCGGGTCCCTGCATTTGGTGTTGTTAAACAGTCTGTGTGTTTCCGGATTTACTTTGTAGGTCTGCTTCTTGTTATGTCCATTAGTGTCAGCTGTGTCCACCCCTGTGTGTCATCTCCTCATTACCTGATGTGTATTTATAGTGTATGTTGGCCTGTGCTCCTCGTCGTGTCGTCTGTGTTCATCCTCTATGTTTCTCAGTGAATCCTCCGTGTAACTCCGTCTTTATCTGTGTCTCTCCGCGTCTCTCTGCCCAGCATTTCATCAGCTGCCATCTCTATACATCTCCCACCGTTCTTATGTTTTCAGGCTTGTTTGTTAGTTTTTCCCAGTTTAGGTTTATGTTCAGTTCTGCCCTCACCTTTGTTATTTTCACTGTAAATAAATCGCCACTCGCATCTCCACTGCCATCTGCATCTTGGATCCTCATTCACTCCACCACACGACTGCGACCCCAGCCGTGACACAATCTTGGAAGAAAACCTCTTGGAGTCTGCAAAAGACTTGAGACTGGGGCGGAGGTTCACCTTCCAGCAGGACAACAACCCTAAACATAAAGTCAGGGCAACAATTGAATGGTTTAAAACAAAACATATCCATGTGTTAGAATGACCCAGTCAAAGTCCAGATCTAAATCCAATCGAGAATCTGTGGCAAGATCTGAAAACTGCTGTTCACAAACGCTGTCCATCTAATCTGACTGAGCTGGAGCTGTTTTGCAAAGAAGAATGGGCAAGGATTTCAGTCTCTAGATGTGCAAAGCTGGTAGAGACAGACCCTAAAATGACTGGCAGCTGTAATTGCAGCAAAAGGTGGTTCTACAAAGTATTGACTCAGGGGCAATGTTCCCTCTAATTTGTCATGTGTCTGAGCGAACACACAAACTCCCTGAGCGGTCCCTTGGACCACTGTGAGCAACAGCAGACATGTACACTGTGGTCACGCCAGCATTGAATCCATCCATGTTACATGGTTTATTAAAATAATCAAATTACAGCATTTACATTTATGTTAGACTACTTTTAATTAACTGCTTTAGCCCACTTACAATGAAAATTAAAAAAAAATATTGTTCATGACCTGTGTAGCATGTTAGCTCTGTTGGAAGCAAAAATAACTTGAACTCCAATTTTGAAAACACAACTTTTTTTTTCTATAAAGCTCTGACTTGTATTATGAGTCTGTGGTCTGGGAGAGAGTCCTGTAACTCTCTGTCTGCAAAATACAGTATATAATGACCAATGTTGGGCAATTAATTATATAGTTACTTCTTCAAAAAGTAACTGAGTTATGAAAACAACAAAGTTTTTTGCAGCTGTTTACCTCAAAATGCAGCCAAGGCGTTTTTTAAATAAACATTTCAAACTATTTACAGAACAATCAGCTGTTCTGCATCACATCTGATGCCAAACAAATTATTTGTGCCACTCCAAAAAATCATTTCCGTCCACTATGAGATAAAGGAGAACAACAGCCTGATACCTGCAGGCCTGACAACAGGAGGTGTATCACTCCTGTAACACCTGTAACACTCAGCAGTCGCCTCATTGTTCTGACACACACAACAAAACTATTGACTACACTACACACTAACTACACAAGATTTGCGCTAAACGTTGCAAATCTCTCACATCTCAAAACACCGCCGTCACTCCTAAAACTTCCCGCTTCCTAAGCAACTCTAAATGCCATGTTGCCATATCATTTTTTGATTGGTTGACATGGTACATTTTTCCACCATTAGGAAAGGGTGGGGTTTTTTTGTTTTTGTTTTTGCTCACAGGCTCAGAGTGCTTTCGAGCGCTTTCCTTATAAAACGCAGTTTTTACCGTTGCGTCCCGCAGTAAACATAAACAACGATAGTATTCAGGAAGAAAACCAAACATTGCATATATATATATATATATATATATATATATATATTTGATCATAACTCTTGTTTTACATGGCATAATTACGCACACCCCACTTTTCAGTTATTTATTTGTAAAAAATGTTTGGAATCATGTATGATTTTGGTTCCACTTCTCATGTGTACACCACTTTGTGTTGGTCTTTCACGTGGAATTCCAATAAAATTGATTCATGTTTGTGGCTGTAATGTGAAAAAATGTGGAAAAGTTCAAGGGGGTCAAATACTTTTGAAAGCCACTCGATGTAATAGAAATTTCCATACATAAAATGAACAGCGTCTTTTTTTCATGATTATAAAATAGATTTCTTGTAGCTACTTTTTCCTTGTCTTGTGTCATATCATAACTGCGTGACATGTTTATTAAATATCTTTGGGATAAAAAACAAAAGAAAAGAAAACTAGGGCAAACAAAACAAAGTCATGTATATAGAGACAATCATAGAGTAGCGATGACAGATGGACTGCATGTATTGTCTAAGTTGGGTGTGTGCATGTGTGACGTCAAATGTACATATGCGGGAAGAACAAAAGGGGCTTTTGGTTTTCAGACAAAAATATTTAATCATATGAGGTTAAAGTTATTCTGTTCTTTTCTTCTGTTCTAAATGCTGTGGATATGAAATTCCTTTGGTAGTTCACATGGTGCAACAGCAGCCATCACACAAACCCCAATGAAAGGGAATAGATTGAATTTATGCTTCCTGTATTGTGCTTAAGCAAACTTTTATTACTTTTGGTGGGCTTCAGGTATGCTATGTGTACAATTTAAATTTAAATGCAACTTTTTCACCATTCATTACACAGACACTCTGAGTTTTCGTTATCGTCTGGATTCTCAATTTTTTATTTGTTTCATGGTTGTCAAGCAATCAAGACTATCCCTTGAACATCGGGTGTTCTGGAAATAAGTAAAAAGCAGTTAATTTGGGAAAACAAAGCAATTTCTTAAGAAGTAAAATAATTTTGCTGAGCTGTTTTAATAAAGTAGAGAAAAAGTGGATTTCTGCATCACCAATGGTGATGTAAATAAAACAAAAAGCAGCTCAAAAGCAGTAATGCTGAATATAAAGAAGAGAAAAAATAGTTGTTCAAAGCAACCATTTTCACATGGGGGACAGAAACGTCAGTTTCATGACTTATAAATTTTAAATTTACATACAAAACATTGGCACGGCTTCCCATGTCTCCAAGTAAATGGACTTTGGTTAGAGACCTGAAATACTGTCGTGGTGAACACAAAAAACTTACATGTGTTGAGTTTCCCTCTGTGTGTGTGTACAACACTGTAGTTTTTAATACTGAGAGCAGTGTGTCAGGATTTTTAAGATGAATCATTATCAATTTCAAACTCAAACTCAAATATCTTATTTTAATGCTTTTACTTTACAATATAAAACAACTTGAGGTGACTTGTTGTTTACAACTTATTGTAAATCGGGGCCCATATAAATAAAACTTTATTGAACTGATTTGTTTATCAAAGTTTTTGTAATTACAAAAGGAAAACGTTTTCCTCTCGTTGGGCATTCTGAAGTAAAAGGTCATTACTGACAAACATTGCTCTTGCATAAGATGGAGGGGACATTTCAAGTAGGGCATACTGTAATAACCAGAAAACTCACACTGACACCTCTAACCAACCACTGCTGAAAGAGTTTACAAAAATAAAATATTAAAATAAAATAAAAATAAAAAACGGAGACCAAAGATAATGTCTGAAGTTCCTGGCAACCGGATTAGCCCTGCCTTCACAGTACATTATTGTCAGACAGACAACCATGAAACTTTTCTCGTACTACAACATGCCCCAGCCTACTTTTGCCTAATGACTTTCTTTTGTGCAGAGACTTTATCACATTCATCATGTCGCTCTCTGCACTGGTGCTGCTGCTGCTGCTCGTCTGTGTCCAGGCTAATTTTTATGGTATAGTGGTGAACTACTACCCAAGTGGCAATAATTCAACAGGAGCTTCCACTGTAAGTACACTTTCTTAAAAAATCAAGTAAATTTACTTTGTGAGTTTTAAAATTATTTAGGTAAACATGTCTTCACTGTAAATCTGCAGGGCATTCTTTATTACAAGTTGGGCTACAGCCTCTGCTTGTACAGTGTGCCCTACTACATCAACGGTCAGCCACTTGTGCTACAAAAGGTCGATGAGCCGATAAGTGGAGAGTGGTGCCAAACTGAAGGAGTCATCTCTCAGTATTTTTCCAGCAACTCTATGTTTTCAATTCCGTGAGTGCAGCCATACATAATTACATATGCATAAATATAGTCTTTGTTGTTGATTTGTCACTGAAGGGGAATGAAATTTAATACCACAACTTCTGAGAAGTCATTCATTTCTATTGCAGGGCCTCTGGCATAGACTGGATCTTTGGCATCAAAAATGGCATTGTATCATTTAAAATTCAGGCTCTGGTGGAACTGAGGATCCGCTCTGACATTGGCAAAGCCAACACATCACCACAGACCACTATCATACCAGCTATCAGGTCAGCCCTGTTTGTGGCTCCATTTCTTTTTTAGTAATTATACAAACATACATACATTCATACAATTTTATGTGTCACTTCTGGTAAATTCATTGCCTTTCAGACACGGAAAGTTTCTGTGTAGAGATGGATAAGGATAGAGAAGTCTTAAAGGGAAAAATTAACCTTTGGTCCTCCTTCATTAATGCAATTTTGAAGCTCTTGAACCATAAAACCTGAACAGTGTCCAGGCTGTGGGTGTACTGAGTAGTTTTCAAACATGAACATATAAAAATGGTGTCAGATATTTCACAGAAATGAATGAATGAATTTGATTATTTTATATTTTTTATTCATTTATTTCTATTTTAACTTTCTTTCAGAGTTCCATCAAACTGTCCAAGAAATTTGAGCCTGTTGATGTTTGATCCTGATGGAGACATAGTGAAATGCAGAAATGGAGATGCATCACTCTCAGAGTGTAGTCCCTGCACACCACCGTCTGTCCTCAGCCTTTCACCAGTAAGTAACAGCTATTACTCTTTTTGTCACACGGGACATGTTGGCATAAACATGAATCCTCGTGTACCAATCTATACTAAATCTGATTGTAATGAATTTTTTAAACTATTTTGTAATAAGGTCGCTGCCATCAGGTCTAATATTTCTCCATCATCCTCTCAGTATCACATTTGCACTTTGCTTACTTCTGATGCCTGGTCCTCTTTTGCTCCTGTTACCTTAGAGGACATTAGTGCTCTGCTTGGTCATATGAAACTGACTTTAAACCACACTGACGCACTTCCTCCATCAGTTTTTTTTAGTGTGTTTGACTCTATTGGCACCTGTATTCAGGAAATAATTCATTCTTCTCTTTATACCTGCTCAGTTCCCAACTTTTTTTAAGCAAGCTATTGTTAAACCAGTATTAAAGTTTAGGTCCATCTCTTCCAGACAGTTTCAGGCCAATATCATATTATTTGTGTCAAAGAAAAATCGGTTGCAGAACAACTTAACAACCTTTTGGAGAAAACAATGTTCTAGACATTTTTCCAGTCTGGTTTCCGCAAATTGTACTCCACTGAAACGCTTCTTACTTGAAGTGTCTAGTGACATTTTAATGGCAGCAGACACTGGAGAGTACACCGTTCTGGTTATATTGGATCTAACCTCTGCTTTTGATACTGTTGATCACAGTGTCATGATAAATAGGCTTAAGGATTTGTTCGGGATTACTGGTGTTGTTTTAAAATGCTTTATGCCGTATCTATCTGACCTTTTACTGTCTTTATGAATCAAGTGTTGTCCGAAACATCAGCTTTGCCTTCTGTGGTACCTCAAGGATCTGTTTTAGGTCCGATCCTCTTTTTGCTTTATATATTCCCTCTAGGCAAAATTATCAGATGTTACAATAATATTTCTTATCATCTCTATGCAGATGACATTCAGTTATACACTTCTTTCAAAGCTTCTGAGTTATATAAATTGGCTTGTTTAGATAATTGTCAGGAATCAAACAATGGTTAAACAACAATTTCCTCCAGTTAAATACAGATAAAATAGAAACTTTGATTGTTGCTCCTGATCTTATGATTTCAGAAATTAAGCAGGATATCAGTTTTTTAGGCTCTTCCGTTCAATCAAGTTTCGGGCAAGTCTTGGACACCCAAATCAAGAGACTTGGGTCTCATATTTGGTTGTTCAATGTCTCTTGAGAAAAACTTCAAACAAACTAATTTGAAACTGTTTTTATCATCTAAGAAACATTTCTAAACTCAGCCTACTGGTGTTAAAGGCAGAACTTGAGATGATTATTCATGCTTTTATTTCTTCTTGATTGGATTATTGTAATGGTCTTTTTACTTGTTTCAACAAATCAGCTTTGGTTCGCCTTTAGACTATACAGAATGCTGCGGCAAGACTTTTAATTGGCACAAACAAGAGGTCACACATTATTCAATTTTTTGCTTCTCTTCTTTGGCTACCAGTAAATGTAAAAAAATTAGTTGTAACTTTGTGAAAAGTTCTAAATAATTAATTTTTACTTACTTACTTGCAATGATGCTTGATCATAGCATCATTTCATATCATATCTGGCAAAGTTGGTATAAAAAACAAATCAAAACCCCTGCTTTTTGTTAATTTAGATAAGTGTAAACTCTATGTGAGGTGTCTTCATGGCCCAATTTTTGTCTTCTTGCAGTCCTCTTGTACTCTGTCATTCAGCCCCACAAACAGCAGTGATGAAGGTCCGTATGCGGTACAGCTGATGATAGAGGACTTTCCCAGACAGAACATAACGTTGACTCAAACCAACGGGACACAAACAATAATAACAACCAACGATGCTATCAGCAAAATGCCAGTTCAGTTTGTCGTGAGAGGTACAAATAATTTCTCCTGGCTCCTGCTTAATGGCCCTGTTATTTTGGCCTTTTTTTTCTTTTCACCCTGAAGCTAACATTACTTTATCCTTACTGCAGAAAATCCAGAATTTTTTAAGATTTAAAAAGCTTGTCTTTATGGCTGCTTATGAACTTGGAAAAAGCTTTCTCTTGGCTACCTGTAGATGAGAAAAACAATCCTGGTGGACCAGTTAGAGCAGGGATAGGGAACGGTAGTCCTCGAGAGCTGGTGTCCTGCAGGTTTTAGATCTCACCCTGGGTCACCACACCTGAATCAAATGATTAGTTCATTACCAGGCCTCTGGAGAACTTCAACACATGTTGAGGAGCTAATTTAGCCATCTAAATCAGCTATGCTGGATCAAGGACACATCTAAAACCTGCAGGACACCGGCACTTGAGGCCTGGAGTTCCCTACCCCTGAGTTAGAGTTTCTATCCTTAAAAACTGTCTTTATTATTGTCATCACTGCTTTGTGTGTTGCTTCAGTGGATCCTGCAGTGCCATCGTGCACAGAGGGACTCTTTCTACCCATGTTCCTGCCTCCAACCCCAGCCCACAGAACCCAGCTCTACACCTACGTCAATCAAACTCTGGCTATCAGCATCAAGGCACAGACACTTAACTCCACGTAAGTAGATCTCTAAATATAGAATTAAAGGCTTTATTTGTTAAATTACCAATGATTAACACATCCTGCAGCACTGACTGTTTCTAAAATTAAGATGTAGCTTTAATGCACAAATCAAACCTGTTTTTCATTTAATCAGATCATGAATCTTATCTTCTGAGTTGTGTAACTTTAACACTTCTAACTGCGCTTCTACAGACAGGTTTGACAAGCCAGCAACCCAACCGGTTTTATACTGATGTTAGGATGTACTAGCACTAGGTTAAGCTAAGACAATTAAAGAGAAACAAGAATAAAATAAATAGCTTTTTAGCCAAAATTGCTTGATTTTTACAGTAAATAAAATCTAAAATAATTATTTCAAAAATTATATAAAAGTCTGATATCCGGTCAAAATTTCACTCTAATAGTTGAAGCATTTACAGCATGTCACAGGTAAACACTTTTTTCTTATTGTAGATCATAAACTTTTTAAAAACTCACTTTTTTCTTGTTTTTTTTTTTAAAGGATCTCTGAGCTGCTGTTCAGCACACCGCACACAGTAACAGAAAGTCAAACAGGCCCAGGACAGTTCACACTGACGTGGACGCCATCTAACTCAGTAGCTGGACAAAGCCACCCCATTTGTTTTGTTGTCCAAGCTGTTTTAGGGTCAGTATCCTGTTTCATGAATATGATCCTACACAAAAGTATATTGAAACTTTCATTAAAACAAAGTGAAATGGAGCACATGTAATTTGCACATACATTTGAGTCTACTTCTGTTCCAATGAAACTATTTAACTTTGAGGACTGACTGGCTTAGTTCATTGCCTGCACTTTTTAATTTTGCTTTTATATTCACTCCGTCCAACCTTCATTCCTGTAAATCTTTCAGACGCAGGCATTTTAATTATCCTATCAAAACAAATGGAAGGCAGACTTAGAAAAGAAACCAAAATTCATTGAAGACAGTAGACATGGGTGTGTCAAATACCTTTGAGGAATTACTCCATAACAACAGAGACATACCTGAATGTGTGTGACAAGATCAACTTGATAGTTGAAAGAAGAGCAGAAACAGATAAAAACGGCAATGTTTTATAAAACAAGAACTGCCTCAGTAAGTAAAACAATGAGAAGAAAGAGAAAGAAGAGCAACACAGTGAGTCCAAACACAGTATACGGTCCAGCTGCAAACAAAGCTTTTTACTGTATTTGTGATAAGAACAGGAAGACTGGCCAAGTCAGTTTCCACATTTAAACCTGTAAATACTAAATGCAACATAGGTTAATGTGCCAACTTATAACTATAACTAACTGCAACTAACTATAATTTAATGCTAAAAACCTAAGTTTTTTCAATCTGTCCAAATTAATAAGATACCAAGTCCACAGCAACATACAAGTCTCTCCTTGTAAAGGCATACACATGTTATCTTTCCTTTCATAGCTGATTCATTATTTGGTGCACACCATTTTGTTAGTGTCTGATAAGAAAAATACTTAAAGCTTTTGTCCTTTTGAGTATAAAATCATGACTGTTGAGTGTTGAAGGGTACTGAGCCCACATTTTACCTGCTGAAATCCTGCCTCACTGGAAGAGCATTTCTAACAAAGATAGTAACGTTTAATGGTTTGGAGACTTGATGTTGGGACTGCATTAAATAATTGTGCAACAAATAAGTTTGATTTTATTTTTTATACTTGCAGAGTTACATGTAAACTTACTGATGGTAATTTTTTTTAAAGCTATTCATAAGGCACTGCTTTTCATGTTCTTTGACTTCAATCCAAATCCATCAAACTGTACCAAACTGAAAAACATTTTTATTTAGATATGTAACTGTAAGATAAACTCTCTAAACATTAAAAAAATGTATATTAAAAATAATGTAAAATGCATTTTGATAAAGAATCTCTTGTACTGATTTATTTTCACAGGGCAGCCAAGTACCACTCTGAGCTTCGATGTGTCATTGTGACCGTTGGTGAGCAGTGTTTTAACGTCCAATACCAACAGCTACACAACTGATACAGTTCATGAGTAACCTCTGTTTCAACTTTTTACAGCATTGCCAACTACATCACCCAATACACCAGCGTGTGAGTATGAAGGCCTGGACTAAATCAAAGTTAGCCTGACTTATCAGATTTAGAGAATAAATAGAAAATAGTAGAAGAACAGAAACTAGTACTTGCATTAAAAATGAATCAAACCAAATGGAGAGTCCAAAATGAATTGTGCTGGATCATCTTAATTTCATTTTCATCTTTATCACAAAACCTCCACTAGAGGGTGGAGTGGTATGTTAAAATCTAGGGCTGGCCAGCTTAGTTAACAGTGTTGGTCAAGTTACCTGAAAATAGTAGTTAGTCACTAATTACTGATTACTTCTCCAAGAAAGTAATCCCATACTTTACTGATTCCTTATTTTCAAAAGTAAGTTACTTTATTAATTAGTTACTTTTAAAAAACATGATACACAACCTGAAAATGTAATAAAGCAATAGACATTTCAGCCCAATTCTATTTTTTCTGCATATAGAAAATCTGTTTTGTCTGTTTTTAAAACTTGTTTTATTACTTAAATTTTTTTTTAACTTTACACACATTGCATCAAGCAAAAATTAAGGAAGAAATTTGTTTAACATTTAAACCTATTTCCTGCATATTTCAGCATATAAAATAAAATATTTTTTTGTGTTTACACTCTTTCAAATAGATGCAAGTAAAACACAGCAAAAAATAAATAAAATCAAAGCGGCACTAAGTCCTGTCGCTCTTAAATAACCTTTTTAACAGGAGTGGAGCAGGTGGAGATTTGCCCAGTGCCACAGCGGTCATGTCAATAGGGGGATCCGGGGGTTTCTCTGTGAATTCTACATTCTAGTGGCAGGGAACTAGGTGGTTGCTCAGATTTAAAGTTTAATTTTTTGCTTTAAAAGAAGCTTTTCTTCCCATGCGGGCTAATGTTTTTGTCACTTTTCACAGAATCAAACTCAAAGTAATGTCAGTATTTCCAAGCTTTAAACGCTGCATGGTCGTACTCTGTCCCGCACTCCATATTAACCATTGTTGACCTACACGCGTCTGTTCCTGACATGGACGTCACACGCTCGTGCATCATTGTCATTAGACACTCTCACAAACAAAATCACAGTTTAGTAACGCAGTAATGCAGTGTGTTTAAACAAGTAAACAGTGAATGTAACAGTAATTTAATTGCTTTTTTGAAATAGTAATCACTTACTTTACTCATTACCTGAAAATAATGTAATCAGATTACAGTAAAGCATTATTTTTAACGCACTGGCGACCATCTCTGTTAATTAACAAACTACATAAAAAAATAACAACCCAAACGTTCTTGTTGGTTTAGAGACTAACATGGTGTCTTTGTGTTTCTAGATGTTGCAGCTCTGAAAATGAAGTTGTCTTCTACAGTGGACTTGTCTCAAATCAATAGGGATCTCTTCTTAAATCAGGTTAGAATTTTTCTTATCCAGAGTTAAACTGACCCCTGTCCAAACTGACCTCCTGCAACACTAACGTTTTGGACATGTGGTGTATACTTGTATACAGCGAATAACAAATGTATTAGAACACATGTCATGAAAACCAGAAAACAAAAGTAGCTTAAAAGTCTGCAAAAGAAAACTTGCTTAAAATTCATATTGGTATTCATTAAGAAAATAACAATTTGTATTCACATTTTCAACTAAGTAAAGTAAAAGTAAAAATTTTATTTATATAGCACCTTTCAAGATAAAATCACAAAGTGCTTTACAGAGACAGAAAACAGACATTAAAATCTAAAACAAAACAAAATCAACCAAAAGCGAGTTTAAACAGATAGGTTTTTAACTGCTTTTTAAAAGACATGACTGAGTCCACAGATCTCAAACTCAAAGGGAGTGAGTTCCAGAGTCTGGGAGCCACTGATACAAACGCTCTGTCACCTTTTGTTTTTAACCTTTTATGCGGGACAACCAGCAACCCCTGGTCACAAGACCTCAGGGACCTGCTGGGGTGATAAGAAAGAAGAAGATCACTTAAGTAAGTTGGAGCTACACCGTGCAGGGCCCTATAAGTCATGATTATGATCTTATATTGGACCCTGAACTTGACAGGGAGCCAATGCAGCTGAATCAGCAGGGGAGTGGCATGGGAGTATTTGTGATGCTTTGTCAGAAGCCTAGCAGCAGCATTCTGAACACCCTGCAGTTGTTCCAGGGAGGCATTGCTTAAGCAAGTAAACAAGGAATTACAATAGTCTAAGCGAGATGAAACAAAAGCATCAATAATAATTTCCAATTCGGAACGTGACACAATGGGACTCAGCTTAGCGATATCATTCACGAATTTCAGCTGGCGCACTGGACTTCTCTGAGAAATCTCTGAGCATAATTATGCTGTGTGGCAAGAAATGTATTTTGAGTCATTTAAAAGTCTGCACTCATGACTCACGTTATGACATATTTCAACAAATATACATTTTCCTCAACATAAAAATATTAAAACTGTTTTGCAGATGACATCTCAGATCCACTTTTCAAAGAAAAACCACACTTGAGAGAGCGGCGATGTTTTCTCACTGCTCCTTCTTTCTCCCCAGATTAAACAGAAACTGCAGTCATACGGACTGCCAGATGACATCAGTCTGCGCCTCATAAGCAGTGTGCCACAGATTGGCGTAACTGCAGCGTCCTCTAATTCTACAACATGAACCTGAAGTCCTGCATCTTCAGTCTTTCTGTACCAATTGGAAACATCTGTGTGGAAAGATAATACAAAATCTTACTTATCACACATAATTTTGCATTCAACCTGTCTGTCATAAAAATTGGTGATAAAACATTATTTGAAGTAGTGTTACATTTTTAAAGGAATCATTCAAGATTTGTAATGTGTGTAATATAGTTCTAGATAATTCTATTTCTTATACTCTCAGTGTATATATACATGCTTTTTTGGCGTCAGAAAGCGGTTCTTCCACATCTTAGCAATCAGTAGTTAGAAAAAAAATCTAACAAACAAAACAGTACGATTTTTGAAAACAATTTTTTTTCTACAAAATAAGTCAAACATTTTTCTTGTTCTCTAATACGTACAGTGGCTTGCAAAAGTATTCGGCCCCCTTGAACTTTTCCACATTTTGTCACATTACAGCCACAAACATGAATCAATTTTTTTGGAATTCTACGTGAAAGACCAATACAAAGTGGTGTACACGTGAGAAGTGGAACCAAAATCATACATGATTCAGAACATTTTTTTACAAATAAATAACTGAAAGTGGGGTGTGCGCATATATATATCTATATATATATCTATATATATATCTATATATCTATATATATATAGATATATATATATGAATACCACTTTGAGCGCAAATTGGATCAAATCTTGGGAAGTGCACTGCGGTCGTGAGTTCTCAGAACCTGCTCTTTGAGCAGTTTGGATAACATCATAGAAAGCTCACGGCTCTCCAACGGGAGATTGAGAGACCAGTGTTGGACTGTTAGAACAGCTTTGAAATTCATATGAGTTGTTCGCACTAAAGTAAAAACCATCATCACTTCATGCGGAGACCCCTTCGGCGCCAGCTGCGGCCTCAAGGCTGGAGGTGAACAAAAACCCCTGATAACGACTGTGTTTAGACTGTTCCCCCCATTCCATGCAAGGCCACCTGGGTTGGCTGGAAGACTGTTTACTTAGCCTGGCAGGGCGAAGGACACTGTCTCAGCTGAACTCTGGACACACACACACACACATACACTGATATGCACACACTGATCCCCCCTCCCTTTCCAAACGTCTTCGATGCTTGTGCCCTACCGGCGAAGATGGCAGTCAACTGGACCAGCGCAGGACCGGATGCGCTGTCTACACCGGCTCTCTCTTACCCTTACCCGCCCCTGTTGCTTGTCTTGTGTTTCTATGGTGTATTGATAGTCATGTGCTTTTTGTGCTGAGGTGTTTTTTCTGTTATCAAACTGTTCTCCCACTAGGAGCTCAGTCTGAGTGGAGTTTTTTTTCTCCTCCTCTTACCTCATGTTATGTATTTTCGTTGTTTTTTTTCCTATCAGCCTACCTCTCTGACATGTCTCCCCAATGTGATGTTTGTGTAAAGTTGGTCAGAAGGTCCCTTTGTAAGTGTGCATGAGCCATTAGCGTGCTGCCTCCTGTAAATCTAATTTCCTTCGGGATTAATAAAGTATTCTCATTCTGATTAAGTCAACAATAACTACATAAATTGCAAAAAAAAAACATGCAATAAACAAGAAAAAAAATTAATTCGTTTTTGTTTTTTTTAAACATATTTCTAATTAGAGAAATTCAAGAGGTTTATCCCTCAGAACTGTAAATACAAAAAAGTTGCACAAAATAGTTTCCAACAACAGGAACTTTATCCTGAGTGTCTTCATAGTGTTATTTTTAAGATACGCCATTTTTTTATATACTGCAGGAAAAACGAAAATAAATATTATAATGCAAATTTGCAAAAAGAAAAAAAACCCCAGCATGTGCATCAAGTATTTCCAGCAGTGCAATGCAGAAACTATTTAGAAAAGCATGAAGTCAAACATGACTTTTAAAAACACCAGTGTAGGCTTAGAAGGCCCCAAAGGTAAAAAAGTAAATTTTCCGCAAAAATGACGTCACTTCCGGTTTGGGGCAGGTAATGGCAGACATGCAATAGTTTGCGCTGACATCTATTCCAACCTAGGAAGTTTTATGAACAGCTGATGTGTTTCTAGAATATTATATTTTTGTTGCTGCAAGTGCTTTCCTCGCAGTTTTTGCAAAGCTTTATGTGGAAGGAAACTGTGACTTTGGACTGGCATAATATGTAAGAACAACTCCTCCGGTTTCACATGCAAAAAAATTATCTTACGTGGTTCCAGTTCTACGGGGATTTAAAAATAGTTGCGCAAAACAGAGCGTGCCCGCTCCAGAGGGTTTTAAAGGGTTAATGTGCGCAGTGAAGGATTCCAGTTCTTGTGTTTGGGTTTTGACCCAGGTGGTAAGGCAGAGGTCTAACCGTGTGCAAATCTGATTGTGGATGAAGTTGGTTTGGTCTTCCACAGAGCTGTCTTCTCTGATTTCATCTGGATCCATGGTAAGTTTCTGGACCTTGTCGGTGAAGTCGAAGGGGTTCTTGATGTGATGTGGGGGTATTCCCCACAAGAGGTGCTAGGATGGTAGCAAGGTGTTTCAAAATGTAAGTGGCTGAGTTTATGCTGCTTACAATGGGTCTGAGTGGCACCCCTTCTTTGTGGATCTTAGGAAATCCGTACATGCAGGGTTTGGCATCCCCGGGATATAGGCGATGATATTTGGGGCGGTCAATGATTTTGTCCTTTTCAAGTTCTTGAAGGCAGGTGATAACTTTGTTTTTGTAGCTGCCTGTGGGGTCTCGCTTTAAGGCTTCGTAGGTATTGATATCACTGAAGAGAGAAGTGATCTTTGTGTGGTAATCCGTTGTGTTTAGAACCACGGTGCACCTTCCTTTGTCATCTGGTAATATGATGATGTTGTGGTCTTTGCTGAGGGAAGCGATGGCCTTCTATTCTTGTATGGTGAGGTTCGATGGAGGGCTTTGGCACTGGAGATGGTGGCTGAAACTTTCATCCTTGGCTCATGTGATTAGGTAGAGGATCATTAGGGGGTCCATTGGATAGCTCAGTAGGTAGAGTGGTGGGCCCATGATCGGAAGGTCGGGGGTTCAACTCCACTGAACGGCTACCCTGAGGTACCCCTGAGCAAGGTACCGTCCCTACACACCGCTCCCCGAGCGCTGCACTGGTGGCTGCCCACTGCTTCACTGAGTGAATGGGTTAAATGCAGAGGAACTATTTCCCTATGGGGACTAACACGCACACTTTACTTTTTTTACTTTACTTTACTCTCTCGGTGGGTTACTCCCACAGGGCTTAAATCTGGGACTCTAAACCATTTGACCCTAGAACTGAGGAAGCTTCTCGGATGACAGGTGAAACGTCTTCAGGCAACTTAAAGAAGTCCAGACACTTTTCTTTCCAAGCTCCTTAGCTCCTGCTCGGTCACTAATTACCGTTACTGTACTTTTATTACAAGTATTATACTGTAAAAGCAACAGGCTGCTCTCTGCTTCAGCTTCTGTGCAGAGCTGGTTATGAAATATCTTCAAACAACAGCAAGTTTTCAGTCTCTTGCCACATCTGTAAAGACAGCAAAACCAAATTAAAAAAAAGAAGCTTGTACTTCAGTAACTCCTCATTAATTAGTAACTAACAATCAAACTGTAGAACTGGAAAAAATGTAAGGGAACTTCAGATCCTGGGTGGGTGAGAGAGAGAAGTATCAGTTTTATTTTAGATTTGAAAAATAAAATTTATATTTCAGTTTGTGATGATTCAATTCAATTTCTATTCAATTCAATTTTATTTATATATGTTGCACATTTGGATTAAAATGAATTGAAACCAGTGTGGCTTTGTGAGTTCGCCTTTACTGCATCTGCAAATATATACATGGACATAGCACAACGTTACACACTTTTGCAGTCTCACACAACTCTTATAGGCGCACTGCCTTATGGGTAGTGGCTGGGCTTATTTACTCCCGCTAGAGCTGCTCATTTTAGGGGATACTCCCTCTTGTGGTGTAACGGAGGAATAACTACGCTTCCTGCACTATGTCATTTTTGGAGACTGGGGCACACATTATTTTACCACAATCAAAGAAAATACAGATTTGAACAATCAGACCATTTAACTAACTATAATATTGTAACTAAAGATTATGGGGGGTGTCCTGTTTTGTCCACAATGTCTTTCTTGTCCTTACATATAGCGCCAAATCACAACAACAGTCGGCTCAAGGCGATTTACAGGGCTTTGGAGCGTGATGTCACGGGGGTGGGTGTGGTGGATCATAAATTTGATTCGTTTTGAAGTTGTACATCTCTGTTCCTTACATTTCATGTCATGCCCTTATTAATGTTTTATTTGTTGCTTTGACTGTTTTCGAATAGAATATGCAGTGGGAATATAGAGGGAGATAAGTAGTGAAAGTTTTGCCTGGGTTGATTGTGCGTCGATCCATTGTTAATGCCTCAGGGCTCCAGTAGGTGGGTTCGCGCGCTTCCTCCTTCACTCAATACAGACGAGTGAGAGTGAGAGCTGCGTGCTGCGCCGTTCTTTCACCTCTCCTCACTATTTCCCCTGTTTAAGGTAACTGTCATGTACAAATCTGTATAAATGTGTGTTACTGTTGATTATTACATTGTTATCATTGTTCATTGTAGCGGAAGATGTGAATTGCGGACTATTTTGCTGAGAAGTTCCAGTTAATCTCTGTTGCTGTGTATGCTAGTTTTCGCTATTACTCCGCCATATTGTGTGAAGATTTTTCTGTTACTATCTGTATAAGTTAACTACTGAAAGACATGCAGTACTTAAAGTATTATTTCATTGCTGTGGAAAGTTAGTGACTGTGTCAGCTAACATGTGCGAGTTAAAAAGATGTTTTTGTCTAATGCTACAGTTAATGTTATCTAAAGTATTCTCATCAGCTAATGCCGCGAACAATAGTGACTTAGTTTGGATACAGTTGTCCTGAGACTGAGTGCATCCATAAGAACATTGTTTTAGTTGTATTGCTTCTGAAACTCAATACAGACGAGTGTCTGTGCCGTTCTTTCACCTCTCCTCACTATTTCCCCTGTTTAAGGGCACAGCATGGGCGTGGAAAGGATTTTGGCCCGATCCACCATTTTGGGGGTCTAAACAAAGCACAAGCGAAAAAGGAGCGAAGGCACACACAACAGCCATGGTTCGTTCTTGCTGTGTGCTCCGCTGCAATGTTCGATCGCACGACTGGCAAGAGAATAAGCTTGAAAAGGGTTTATCTTTTCATTCTTTCCCAACCCGGAAGCAACATGAGCAGCTCGTGTATCGATGTTACCAAACGAAGGCGTCTAGCCTGGATAGGAGCTGTGAGACGAGCTGATATCAGTTCTCTTCCATCTCCAAATATCTGTTGGTGCTCCAGACATTTTCATTCCGGTAAGTTCCAAATATGTTCATATCACTCTTTATAGCCTATTAGTTTTATTTTCGATGCGCTCTGAGCTCATAGCAAATTAGAACAAACATCCTACTGAGTGATTTTGCAGAACTACCTTTTATTTATAGAGTTGCTAATTATTTGGCATTATTGCAGCAAACCAGCCTATGAAATGGATGAAACACATCATGACTGAGTTCCAGCACTACACAAGGGACCTGCTTCAAACATACCACCATGCCAATCAGATTACTTCTTCCATGTCAGGGTGAAGATGTGACCCTTCTGGATAAGATGGTGAAGGTTTGCTGCGTTTGGTGAACAGTGTGGTAGTAAAACCAGGGAAAATGAAACCTGCTCCTGTTAAATATTCTTAAGTTTTGTGCTGTATAAATAGCAGTATTTTTTCAAAAGATACAGTAAATAAAGTAATGTTAGTAGTGGGTGATATCATGTAAACACTGTCATGATTTTGTGTAAACATTTTGTCATTTGTAAACTATAAATGACATGGATTATACACTGTAACTGATGTGATGTTCTATTAAGTGGTTTTAATTTAAAAAAAAAAGGCAAAAATTAGTTTGTTTCTTTATTCAACTTTTGAACAGTGGGACTCAGTCAGTACATATTCAGTAAATGCAAATTATTTACATGGCAGTGCACTACAGGCATAAATCTAGTCCCCTGGATAAAACATTAAGCATTATAGCAGTGACAACTCCTCCACAGCAGCAGGTGGGATTTTTCTTTTTTGAGGACGACTCCTTTTACCTGTCACTACAGATGGTCTGTTTATGTTTTGATCAAGAGCCTTTTTTTGGGCAGCTGAAGAGGAGAAGTCTATCTTATGGCCAACCTCTGACTGTATCTTGGTCACATTACACAGCAAAACCCAGTATGCAGGTTCATCTATTCATCTATGGTCGCCCCATCTATGGTCGCCCCATGATCGGAAGGTCGGCGGTTCGAATCCACTTAACGGCTACCCTGAGGTACCCCTGAGCAAGGTACCGTCCCTACACACTGCTCCCCGGGCGCCTGCTTAGTGGGCTGCCCACTGCTTCACTGAGTGAATGGGTCAAATGCAGAGAAAAACAAGTAATTTCCCCATGGGGATCAATAAAGTATCCATTATTATTATTATTATTATTATTATTATTATCTGTATCAGTCCTTGTGCCACGGATCAACACTGTTGCTTCTACATTAAACAGAAGAGCAGCGACATGGCTGCAGGTCTCTGCGACTCCAGCCATACAGGTGCAGTGGGCGGCTTCAACCTTCCTTGCTCACAGTGACCCAGGGCTGCAATGCTGGTTCATTCAGTCTTTGAGTGCAGGACCTGAAACACACACAGACAAAGTTCATTTAAAGACAAGAACCATGAGCCAAGGCCGACATAAATGTGTTTTATCTACTTTATCATAAATGTAACAAAGTGTTTAGAAAGTTAGCACATACATGTAATTTTTCATTTTTTTATGTGTCCATCTATAGAGCGCTGCATGTTATATTCTAAATCTGTCTGTTCTCTGTCAGAAACCTGCCAGCAGAAAATGAACCTAAAGTATGTAATGCAGGCATGTCATCACTTTAGAGATGGAGAAAGCATAAAGTGACAATTATGAATCACTTAATATGATAAGGAGATTCTGCAGGTCATTAATCAATGTATAAAACTAAAATAAAATGTATTTTTAGTGACACAAGATACAAATATGGAAGCAAGATGTATAATTAGAATTATTTATAATAAATATGAGTAAATTATTGCAATTTCTTTAACCATAAAGAATAACAATCCTTCAGGAGAATGTCACATCAATGCACTGAACTCGCTATGTTATCCACCTAACAGCCTCCACATGTTCTCACTGTAATTTCCCCCTCATGAATGAATTTATGCTGCACTAATCTGAATGTTTGCAGGGAAATCAAACGCATTTCACTCACAGTACTCAAGCTGACTTACCTTTGTTTGAATGACGACTTGTACGCGTTGACTCCACAGACAAGGTACGAAAATATGTCAGGCTATGTCAATAGCGGTAGGTCTTCAGGGTTTCTACTCCACGGCCGTATTTCATACGGGTCCACATTTCCAATGCACGCTATTTTCTGCAAGTACCGCTGTTTCGCCTCTGAACGAAATCGGTCTGTATACAGTTCATTCTCTTTTGAGCTGCTTTTAAGCATCTTGTAATCATCGTTCCAACACAGTGTGTTTGTTTTGATTTGTAGACCCCGAAAATGGTGCCGCGCTCCCACAATGCATTACGGCGTGACGTCAACTCCAAAGCCCTATATTGTACAGTAGATCATACAATAATATATACAGAGAAAAACCCAACAATCATATGACCCCTATGAGCAAGTACTTTGGCGTCAGTGGGAAGGAAAAACTTCCTTTTGACAGGAAGAAACCTCCGCCAGAACCAGGCTCAGAGAGGGGCGGGGCCATCTGCTGCGACCGGTTGGGGTGAGAGAAGGAATACAGGATAAAGACATGCTGTGGAAGAGAGACAGAGAATAATAACAGACATGATTAAATGCAGAGAGGTCTATTAACACATAGTGAGTAAGAAAGGTGACTGGAAAGCAAAAATTCAATGCATCATGGGAATCCCCCGGCAGCCTATGTCTATTGCAGCATAACTAAGGGAGGATTCAGGGTCACCTGGTCCAGCCCTAACTATACGCTTTAGCAAAAAGGAAAGTTTTAAGCCTAAAAAGTTTTCTTAAAAGTAGAGATAGTGTCTGTCTCCTGAATCCAAACTGGAAGCTGGTTCCAAAGAAGAGGGGCCTGAAAACTGAAGGCTCTGCCTCCCATTCTACTTTTAAATAATCTAGAAACAACAAGTAGGCCTGCAGTGCGAGAGCAAAGTGCTCTAATTGGGTCATATGGTACTACAAGGTCATTAAGATAAGATGGGGCCTGATTATTTAAGACCTTGTATGTGAGGAACAGAATTTCGAATTCAATTCCGGATTTAACAGGAAGCCAATGAAGGGAAGCCAATACAGGAGAAAAATGCTCTCTCTCTCTAGTCCCTGTCAGTACTCTTGCTGCAGCATTTTGGATTAACTGAAGGCTTTTCAGGGAGTTTTTAGGACATCCTGATAATAATGAATTACAGTAGTCTAGGCTAGAAGTAATAAATGTGTGAACTAGTTTTTCAGCGTCACTCTGAGACAGGATTCTGTTCTCTTTATAATTACAGGAGCTGTCCTCAGATTCAGACGTCAGCACCAACCAGTGATAGCAGACAGATCGTCCAATATGTTCACATGTTAACTGCAAATTGATGAAAACAATACAAAGGTTAAAGTACCAAATGTGCTGTCAGTGAAAGCTGCAGCTGTTTTAGTGATATAGTTAAAGACAAAAAGTCACCCATGTAACTGTGTCACTGTATATCTGCATTAACAGGACGTCAGTTTGGTGTTTCAGAGAGCTGCTGATCCCCTGCACAGCTTCTGTTTTAAACACTTGATGTACTCAGCTGCATGAAGAGCACAGCTGATTTTCTCTGACACAATTAAATAAACCCGATGAAGGTCATTTGTACGTCGAACTACAAACTTGTAGTTTGGCATTTTGAAGCAGCCTTCAGAATCTCATGCTGTTTTTGTTCCCGGTGAAATTTTTTTTCTCCTGGATTGAAATAGATCTGTCACGGACCCGGCTCTGGAGGACTCGGGGGTCCGTGAGCAGGATGGACCATTATTAGTATTATTAGTATTATTGGTATTATTGGTGAAGTCACCAAGTAAAGCGCTATACAAATACAGACCATTTACACCTGTTGGTGATCAGGGCTCGTCGGGGGAGCTACTTAGGAGAGTGTTGGAGCTCCCACCGGCGCGGGTTCGTTGAGTTATCCTACCAAGTTAGTGTGTGTCAGCATATGTCAGTGCTGTTCGTGTATGCCCGCCAGAGTTAGTGTTGACGGCTGCTTCTATGGTTTTCCTGCAGGAGGAAGAGTGGTCCAGAAAGGCAGCACACACGGGGTATGCGGAAACACAACAGCGGGGAGCACGAGCACAGACGTTAGAGGGAAGCACACACACGGGATTCAAGGGAACAATGGGGAGTTATTGTGTTTACAGCTTCTCACTGTAAATAAAGAGCACTGGTTGCATCGCAGAGTCTGCGTTTTGGGTCCTCATTCCCCATATCCCCCACAGTCTGCCTACAAGACCGTGACAGAATGAACCCACACCGGTGGGAGCTCCAACACTCTCCTAAGTAGCTCCCCCGACGAGCCCTGATCACCAGGCAGGAACTTCAGGTGTGGCCAGTCTCCCTGCCGGGCCACACCCATCAGGTCCGCATGTGGCTGTTCTCCATCCTCCAGCCACACATGTACACACCCACACCCTGCCTCTACATATAATGAGTGGAACACAGAACACAGCACAGTGCAGAAAGACACACATCCCCAAATAACAACAATGACAATACTAATAATACCAATAATACCAATAATACTAATAATACTAATAATGGTCCATCCTGCTCACGGACCCCTGAGTCCTCCAGAGCTGGGTCCGTGACAAGATCTCAGCCAAACCGATTTTTTCACGAACAAATAAAACACTGAAATAAACCAAACATTAACATTTCAAAGTTAACTAAGAGACTTATATATCATGTTTAACCTGAGTAGCGAAAGACCGCAGGTGGGAGGGGGTGGGGTTGAAAACGATGTGACGGGAGTCCGCTGTTCTGGCCGGGCTCTAGTGATCCTCAACCTCCCGGTCTACTATGGAGCTAGTGGGTAACAGACGTTGCCAAAAACGTCGGAGCAAGGGTGTAGATTTGGTTGTGGTGTTGGTGGGGACAGATGATTCAACCACTGAACCCTGCCCCGTTTCTTATTTTTTCCCTTTTGTTTTTGCTTCTTGATAAAAGGAGAAATATACTTGCCTATATATGCTATTCTACATGCTTTTAAACCATTTAAAATTACAATTCATAGTTTTATATGTGAATTATATAATGTTAAATTACTATTAAACAAATGACTAAGTATTTTAGACTTTAGTTTACTTCAGCCATATTCATATAAATCAGGTATCATACAAAAATAAAAATGGCTTCAAATACAGTCATGACAATAAAAGAATAGGACTTTAAGTACTTAACAACATTACTTCAGTTACACCAACATCTCTGACACATTAGCACTAAGGGAACACTGACTGACCTGGTGGTTTTTGTCCTTAAAACTACTCGTCTAAGATTACCACAAAGTAAAAGATCTCTCAGCCAAATTATGCAACATTTTAGGCACTACTGCCCTCTATCAAATCAGTGAGCTGGGATGTTTTATTCTAAACATGAACTACTGTTACAGCAACAGATATGGACTACATGCCCACACAACAAACACATGCCTTCTCCTCTCATTAGCTGAAATGAACTGCTGGCATATTGGTTTTACATCTATACTGTCCAGTCTCTCCTGGTGGACATGGCATCACATTATTTATGGTTACATACAATTTTAGACTGATGTGGACCAAGCCTAGCACCTACTTGCCAACCTTGAGACCTCAGAATTAGGGAGACATTCAAAGGGGCTTTGGGGGGGGGGGGGGGTATACATGTACATATATATACAAAAAACTTGAATCTTACAGTGTTTATTTATCGGATAAAATAAGTTAAATGTCAGCGTTATTATTGTCCGGCCGGAAACAGGCGGTGTCCAAATTCAGAGGCTGCGTCCACCTGAGGACCCGGCCTTTGTGGTCTAAGTGGGCCGAGTCCTCCGAAAGCTGGGTAGACCGGAAATGAGCGACTGTGAAATTGGACGGTCTAGCCTTCAGAATTACGTCACCTGCCGTCTGCTCCTCGCTGTCTAAAATATAACCGGACGCTGCCGTAGATGGTCGAATAAACTGCTGTTTTCACACAGCAGTTTATTCAGCTGTGTGAGAACCCAGAGGAATCCTCCCGAGGGATTAATAAAGTTTTATTTAATCTAAATTAATCTAATAACTTTAATCTCAGCCATACCGATTTACTCACCAACAAATAAAACACAACTAACGCACTGAAAAAGACCTAGAAAGAATAATATTTAAAAGTTTTTAGCCGCGCTCCTCCGCAATTACCGCGTTTGGGTTTTGGATGAAATGCATTCTGGGATATTTAAGTGTACCAAGTCCACACAAGTCAACACTGATGCGTGCTCGATAAAATAGGCAGAGCGAAAACCCATCTGGGAATTTTTCATGTTCTCGGCTACTTTGAATTTGAACAGTATTTGGTCTCCAACTGATGACATATCATGAGTACACGAGAATGCAAGTACGCAGAAGTATGCATATTGAGACAGGCCCCTGATTTGTACGGTCCGACTTTGCACATGCGCAGTAAGGATCGGGGAGTCCTGAGCCGTAACTATCTTTTTATTTTTCGTTTTTTGTCTACCTTATATTGAATATTTCATTATTGCAACCATTTTAAGAGATACTTATTCTTAACATCTTAACAGATACTCTGACCGTAACTATCGTTAAATGCTTTTTGGCATTGATTTTTGGCTTCATTTTTGCACAGTGGGAGGAGGTGCTGCCACGTCGTCCATGTTTTCTACAGTCATTGGTTGAAACGTTTGTAGTGATGAACTATTTTTTAACACAAGCTTCAATGCTTCAGAAAGATTTGTATGGTCATCGCTAGATAGCAGTAAGGAAGCTCGGCACAGCCACACTACCTTTGCCTTAAGCCGGCTTGAAAAAAAAAAAAAACATAAAGGAGCCCATGGGATACAATAAGTATGATGACTGTGGTTATACTCTTTCTTTCTTTCTTAAGCCTAGTTTCTGCTCTGTACATGCGCACTACTTCTTTTTTTTCTTGTTTGATGGGGGTTGGCAACTAACGTTTCTGGTGTATTACCGCCACCAACTGGAACAGAACAATAAAACATGTTCTACTGATACTTATTCTTATTGAAAACAAAAGTCTCATTTCCCTGTACCATTCCCTTGACCTTTTGTTTAATTACTGATTTCATTTCTTTACTCAGCTCCCCACCCACTTCAAACCAGATACTGCATAACATTTAAAATGATTTAACATTCATCAATTTATCAATGATAGCTTCATCAATTATTTCCTAAATGTACTTTCCAGGTAAAATTTTAACCCAACCATATACCCAAGGGGGATTAGCTCAAAGGGTAGAGCTCTTGCTTAGAATAGAATAGAATAGAATAGAATAGAATTCAACTTTATTGTCATTGCACATGCACAGGTACAGGGCAACGAAATGCAGTTTGCATCCATCCAGAAGTGCTTTAGTGATATAGATATATTACAATATATATTAGCAATAATATAGATATGTGAGTATATTACAGAAATGGGTCTATTATGGTATGTTATAATGTACACGGTATGAAGTATGTTGTGAATATTCTATAACTATAAGTATGTACAGGCTGTAGTGAGTACAAGCTATGTACAGGATATGAACAGGATATAAATATGAAAAACTATACAGAATATGAAATAAATAACTTTACAGAATCTGGGATATACAGCTATACAGAAATGGGAACTATGCAAGTTGTAAACAGTTGTAGGATTAAAGATTATCGAATGTACAGAATGATTATTTACACAGAGCTATACAGTAGTGCAGTTAAGATAAGTGAGGGTGTAGATAGTTTCTACAGAGGCTATATAAAGTGCTAGTGGTTGTGAGTGGTGGTTCAGTCCATGTTATTATTGTGTTTGAGGGTACAGTTGTCCATTGTGGGTGTGTGTATGTTCAGTCCATGAGTTTAACGTGGGTCAGATGTCAGGAGGCAGAGTTCAGGAGTCTGACAGCTGTGGGGAAGAAGCTGTTCCGGTACCTGGTGGTCTTAGTCCGGAGGCTCCTGTGGCGCCTCCCAGAGGGCAGGAGGGTGAAGAGTCCATGTGATGGGTGACTGGGGTCTTTGATGATTTTCCCAGCCCTTTTCAGACACCGCTTCCTGTAGATGTCTTTTATGGCAGGAAGTGGTGCTCCGGCGATGCGCTGGGCAGTTTTCACGACCCTCTGCAACGCCTTCCGGTCCGAGGCAGAGCAGTTCCCGTACCAGACTGTTATACAGTTGGTCAGGATGCTCTCGATGGTGCAGCGATAGAAGTTCACCAGGATGTCTGAGGACAGGTGGTTCTTCCTCAGAGTCCTCAAGAAGAAGAGGCGCTGGTGAGCCTTCTTGACCAGCTTGGAGCAGTTGGTCGTCCAGGTGAGATCCTCGGAGATGTGGACTCCCAGGAACTTGAAGCTGCTCACACGCTCCACAGCCGTCCCCTTAATGTGGATGGGTGGATGTGGGTCAGCATTCCTCCTGTAGTCCACGATGAGCTCCTTGGTCTTCTCGGTGTTAAGCAGCAGGTTGTTTCTGTCGCACCACTCAGCCAGACGATCCACCTCCTCCCTGTAGGCGGCCTCATCGTTGTCACTGATGAGGCCAATCACCGTGGTGTCATCTGCAAACTTAATGATGGTGTTGGAACCATCAGCAGGTCTGCAGTCGTGGGTGAAGAGGGAGTAGAGGAAAGGGCTCATCACACAGCCTTGTGGTACACCGGTGTTCATTGTGATGGTAGATGAGCAGCGGTTATCCAGCCGGACATGTTGGGGGCGGTTGGTCAGGAAGTCCAGTAACCATTTGCAGATGAGGGAACTGATACCCAGGTCTGTCAGTTTCCTGATGAGTTGTGAGGGGTGGATTGTATTGAATGCTGAACTGAAGTCTATAAACAGCATTCTGGCGTAGGTGTTGTTGTTGTCCAGGTGTGAGAGGACAGAGTGCATTGCGATGGAGACTGCATCCTCTGTGCTCCTGTTCCGGCGGTATGCGAATTGGTGGGGGTCCAGGGTGGGGGGGAGACAGGATTTGAAGTGTGCTAGGACCAGTCGCTCTAAGCACTTAGTGATGATGGGGGTGAGTGCTACTGGGCGGTAATCATTGAGGTAAGATGGGTTGGAGTTTTTGGGTATCGGGACGATGGAGGTGGATTTGAAGCAGGCCGGTACCACAGCGTGGGCCAAGGACAGATTGAATATGTCTGTGAGCACTCCTGCAAGCTCCCCAGAACACGCATGTGAGAAGTAGTGGGATTGTAAAAAAATCTATTTTAACATTTGCAAGTCATAACTGCAACTGCAGCTTTAGGTTTTCTGAAACTTTTTCCTCATAATAAATGCACTATTCATTTTATCTACAGAAAATTTGAATCTTCTGAATCTTTCTACACCTTCGTTATCATATGTTTCTATCAAGTAGCCATCGAATAACAAGAGCCTGTAGAGACAGGTGGATGTTCACATTGCAGCCAATTTGAGGAGAGTCGCAAGCTCTTTGGCTGATGGTTTGATACTCAAGGTGGGGCTCCTTCCATAAAACGTATGCACAATAAAGTTATTAAAAGTGGGCAAGAACTGATCCTCGTTTTTTTGCCACCACATTTGTGTGTTTTTTCCATTTGAAAAATTCGCTCTTTGATAACCTGTTTATAAACTCATAAAGAGCAATTTTTACAATCCAGTACAGAAGACTGCATATGGATCTAATCCAGCACACCTGAGGAGAGCAGAAGCAAATGTTGTTTAATGGAAAAAGGAATTAAAATGTTGTGTCTGCATGGTAAACAAGAAAACTCCAGAGCTGTGATACTTGCTCTTTCATAGGTGCATTTATTCTTTCATGTGGTACTTTGATTTTCCAAATTTTGGCAAAATTGATATTGTTCTTTTGTGTCATGCACATTGCCCATGAGAGGACCCCTGAGCTTGTACAGCTCTACAGTGACTTGACTGTCAGACACCACTGTCTTCTAAAGGCTGGTATATCATTTGGTACGAGATCTGGAAAACCCACTGTGATATAACTGGTGAGAAATGGTGAAAATAATGTACACTACAATAATGTGTTTTACCACACATGGCACATGACAATACAGTTGCAGGGGATTTGAAATGCACGTGTGGGGTTGTGTGTGGTCCTGTGATAAATGGTATAATTCCACTGTAATTATATGCAATTTCAATTCTTTTTTGAAATTGCATATAATTATATTTATCCACAAATACTTAATGGTAGGTACACTACAACAAAGGGATACCCAAATGTTGATTATGTTCATCTGCATGTAGCGTTTTCAGTGTGAGAATAGATAAAGGGATAGAAAGTCATTTTCTTACAGAGAACAAAGAAATTACTATACTGACATAACTTTTAAGTAATGTATAAGTAAGTTCACAGAAAATAAGAAAGATACATCATATCTTTTATATATCTAAATACTTATAGGATACACTTAATTTTACACATACTTCCCAGTTAAAATGACACAAATTGATGAAATACAATAATATTTGCAATACAACATAAAAATTACAGGTTTTATTTTCTCTTCATGCAGCTAAACCGACTCATCATTTTTAGGACAACAGAGACCATTTAAAACACATTTCACATGGGCAAGTTACAACAGAAACAGCACAGCATTTACTTCACTAATTATCTCATGATGAACAGCCAAGTAAACATCAACAGGCCTTTCAGATTGACCAAGAACGTAGTCTGTGCAGACGTTTTGCTTCTCCTTGTGATCACATGATGGTAATGTTTGGTCTGCAAGTTCACAGATGTTTGCACAGAACAGATAAAGTCAACATTTTTTGCATTATATTAACATGACAACCTTTTCCTCAATTCAATCTTTACTGAACAGTAAATTTTTATTATGTGTACATAGATTTCTAAGCCTTGCTGCATCAGTGGCCTCTTAATGACTTTAATTTAGGTTTCTAGTAAAGAGCCATTAGATTTATGAAACAACAATCAGGAGTTTCTGAAAGGACTCTGCTGCTCTTTATTAAACAGTTTGATTAAAAATTAGAACATGTAAGAAAGTAACATGAACAATTCAAAGAAAGTCTTCTTACATGCTGGATGCCAAAAGGACCCCCTGATGTCCCTCTGTGGGGCGATACTCCCACTAGGTTTATATCTGGGACTCTCCACCATTTGACCTTAGAACTGAAGAAGCTTCTCGGATGAGAGGTGAAACGTCTTCAAGTAACTTAAAGAAGTCCAGACGCTTTTCTTTGCAAGCTCCTTTGACTATGATGACCTGGATGACTGAGAACCTTCACAGACAAAAGGACATGTTCCACCACATGGAGAAACTACATACTACAGCAAGAATAAAGCTACAGCACTTTTTCTAATTGTTAACCCTCCTATCCTTCACTGCAAGCAATTCATGTTAGAATACTTACAGATTTAAGTACTGTTACAATCAATATGTACATCCTACTAAAACATTTTTTATGGCAAAGGTAAAAGTCGTAAGACCTTTTCATTCTGCCTGGTAGCTCCATCTTCATCATCCTTTGCCAAGTGTCCTTTGACCACTGTTACACCTGTCTCCCTCTCATTTACACACATGTATTCTTTCTTGCCTCTGATGGCAATTATTAAAGCTGAATTCTGTGAAGCCTGATCTCAAGCTTTCGAAGTTTGACCTAGCATTCAGCAGATTTGTTCAGATCCTCTGTGCTTCTCACCGTCTCCAAAAGGACACACAGTATGGGTTTGCTGATCCTTAATACGTTTGTGTTATGGATAAAAGACTTTCCATACTCCTCATATTTCAGCGGTTTAATAGTTGGTGAGATTGGGATTTTTCTTTTAGATGACAAAACCTAGCAAAAGAATGTCAACACTATGCACAATGACAGTGTTTAACTCCAGCATAGATAAGCTTATGCAAATTTAAGAATCTAATCTGAGTAAAACTTTCTACACTGATGACAAACGCTTTAATTCCATTATGAATAATCTGATGCTTTTTAAATATATTGACACAAGTAAAAACCTTTCAGCACTGACGATATAAAAACTATTTAACTTCAGTGTGGATTAGTTCATGATGTTTTAAAGTATCTATGCGACCGAAAGCCTTTCCACACTGACCACAGACAAATGGTTTAGTACCAGTGTGAATGAGTTTATGTTTTTTTAAAACCCAAATGTCAGGAAACGCCTTTCCACAAAGATCACAGACAAATGGTTTAACACCAGTGTGGACGAGCTGATGAGTTTTTAAAACCCTCATGTAAGTAAAAGCCTTTCCACATTGACCACAGACAAATAGTTTAGTGCCATTGTGGACGAGCTGATGTTCTTTCAAGGAACTCCTGTGACTAAAAGAATTCCCACACTGATCACAGTTGAATGGTTTAACTCCAGTGTGGATGAGCTGATGTCTTTTTAAGGTGCCATTCTGAGAAAAACACTTTCCACACTGATCACAGCTGAATGCTTTGACTCTAGTGTGGGTGAGCTGATGTTTTTTTAAGTTGCCATTCTGATTAAAACACTTTCCACACTGATCACAACTGAATGCTTTAAATCCAGTGTGGATGAGCTGATGTTTTTTTAAGCTGCCATCCTGAGTAAAAAACTTTCCACACAGATCACAGCGAAATGCTTTAAATCCAGTGTGGGTGAGCTGATGTTTTTTTAAGCTGCCATTAAGAGTAAAAGCCATTCCACACTGATCACAACAAAATGGTTTCAATCCAGTGTGGATGAGCTGATGTTGTTTTAAGCTGCCATTATGAGAAAAAGCCTTTCCACACTGATCACAGCTGAATGGTTTAATGCCAGTGTGGGTGAGCTGATGTTGTTTTAAGCTGCTATTACGAGTAAAAGCCATTCCACACTGATCACAGACAAATGACTTAATTCCAGCATGGATGAGTCGATGACTTTTTAAACTCTCCTTACGAGCAAAAGCGTTTCCACACTGATCACAGATAAATGGTTTAGCACCAGTGTGGATGAGGCCATGAGTTTTTAAACTATCCACGTGAGCAAAAGTCTTGCCACACTGATCACAGACAAATGGTTTAGCACCAGTGTGAATGTGCTGATGTTTTTTTAAGGCA